>NC_139042.1:172893078-173575578 GCF_965140915.1 Aythya marila
AGCCTCCAATACAGTCAACTGCTGAGATCCCCCTGTCACTCCACAAATATAGATGGGCTCTGGTCCTTTATAGCTCGATGGCATTATAGTACATTGTGCACCGGTGTCTACTAAAGCCTTATACTTCTGTGCGCGTGATGTGCCAGGCCATCGAATCCACACAGTCCAATAAACTCGATTGTCCCTTTCCTCCCCCTGGCTGGAGGCAGGGCCCCCCTAATCCTGGTCAGAATCTTCCTCGTTTCTGTGTTTGAAGGACTGTCTGCTGGAAGTTGGAGCAGCAAACTTTTCGGAGAATCCCTTTTTCCTGATTGTTTTCTTTTGCAACTCACGTACCCGTGCCTCTAGGGTCGCGGTAGATTTTCCATCCCACTTTCTCATGTCCTCTCCATGGTCTCGTAAGTAAAACCACAGGGTGGCACGGGGTGAGTACCCACCATATCGTCTTCCTTGTGTGGGTGAACGCCTACCCCTGACAGCTGAGACACTGCTTTGTACAGGTGCGAAGGAGAATAATCTCTCTTCAAGTTGGTGAACCTTTTCAGAAAGTTTCTCCCAAGTGTTCTCCTTTGGTCGGTGGGCACTGGTTGGTTCAGGTGGGGAGGACAATAGATTCTCTTCAAGTTGGTGAACCTTTTCAGAAAGTTTCTCCACAGCTGAGACGCAGGCCTGTAAGGAAGAGGAGAGACTTTCTTCGTACTGCCGGAGTTGTTTAGCCGCTTCACCCACTGTGGGTTCCTCATCCTCTTTCCAGGCCATTATTGCCAATGAGCTGGCATATGATGATGGTGCACTCCGTACAAACTTCCGCCACATGGGTCGTGTACACTTGACTTCATCTGGATCTGTGGATGTTTGTTTGAGGTCTGGATCCTCATAAATCACTTCCCGTACGGCTAATTCCCTCAGGTACTGGATTCCCTTCTCCATAGTGGTCCACTTGCCTGGTAGACATAAAATATCTTCCTTGAAGGGATACCTTTCCCTCACAGCTGAGAGGAGACGCCTCCAGAGGCTGGTGGGTCGTGCTCCATCTGCAATTGCTTTGTCAATGCCGGCGTCTCGAGCAAGGGATCCCAGCCGCTTGGCTTCCCTGCCGTCTAATTCCACACAATTGGCTCCAGAGTCCCAGCACCGGAGCAGCCAGGTGACAAGCTGCTCACCTATACAGCGACCAAAATCTTTTCGCACATCTCGTAGCTCGCGCTCGTTTAGGCTTCGGGTAGTTACTGTTGCTCTTTCGGCATCCTCATCTTCCTCCTCCTGAATCCTTGACGGCCCAGCGTCGTCATCATCTTCGTCATCTCTATACTTAGTTTTGGCAGAAGCCTTACCTGGATTGGCAGAAGACTCTCTGCGTTCTAAACGACTTGAATTTCTATACCATATTTTCACCTTCTCTACAGGGGCAGCTTGCACTGCTACTGCTCGTTTCTCTGACTTTGTTACAGGGTCTGCCACAGGGGTTGGAATGCCCTCTGCAGGGTCAACTTGCACTGCTACAGCTCGTTTCTCTGACACGGCCACAGGAGCTGGAGCGGCTACAGGAGCTGGAGCAGTTGCAGGAACCGGAGCTGTAGCGGCTACAGGAGCTGGAGTTGGAGCTGGAGCAGTTGCAGGAGCTGGGACTGGAGCAGCAGTAGGAGCTGGAGCTGGAGCGGCTTCAGGAGCTGGAGCTGGAGCGACTTCAGGAGCTGGGACTGGAGCAGTTGCAGGAACTGGGACTGGAGTAGCGGCCGGAGCTGGAACTGGAGCGACTGCAGGAACTGGGACTGGGGCGGCTTCAGGAGCTGGGACTGGGGCGGCTTCAGGAACTGGGACTGGAGCGGCTGCAGGAGCTGGGACTGGAGCGGCTGCAGGAGCTGGGACTGGAGTGGCTGCAGGAGCTGGGACTGGAGCATCTGCAGAAGCTGGGACTGGAGCATCTGCAGAAGCTGGGACTGGAGCGGCTGCAGAGTCCACCGTAGGGGTCACAGTGGCCGTTGGATCTGTCACGGGACTTGGAGTGGCCGCAGGGTCTGTCACTAAGTTGATAGCAGTATCCATGGCAGCTCGATAGGCGTAAGCCAGGCCCCAGCATGTTACAATGATTTGTGTTACTTTGGAACTTCCCGAATCGCGACACCTTTTATTCAAGCATTCTGCCAGTTTTTGAGGATTTTGCACTTGTTCAGGGGTGAATTTCCAAAACACTGGGGGTGCCAACTGGTCTAGATGCCTGCCCATATCCTCCCATACTCCCTGCCACCCACAACTATACTGCCTCCGGGCAGATCTCCGGATGAGCTTCCTAAGTAGTTGTTTAACTTTAAGCAGAACCTGAAGTGCATTCAGGAGGCAGAACAACAGGACTATGCTGGTCTGAGTATCCCAAGGATATTCAATATCTTGGAGAGCTATTGTAATAAACTCGGAGGATAAGAGGGTGGTGAAGGAGGAAGGGAGAGTGATCAAGGAGGGTACAGGGGTGGTGAAGGAGAAAGGGAGAGTGATCAAGTAAGAAAAATTATCTTCCCCTTTCCCCTCCACAGATTGACTCCCTAATGAAAAAAGGCAACAGATACAATTGCTAATAGTTTCCAAAATACAGTTTCCAAAGTATAGAATCGAAGATGTTACTGAGTACAAATACCAGGTTAGAGTCATGGCCAGATATTTCATCATCTCATAAGCCACTGATACAACACACAGTACCATAATGGTCTGAAACCAGGGCCCGGAGAGGATAAACAACATGACAGAGAGCACATACGGAAAATAACGTGCTATAATACTCAATTTGGAAAACAGGCGCAGCACAGTTGAGATTAAAGCAATCAGCATTATGACAAGTGACTATTAAGCAGGTCTAATACTTATACCAATTTTAGTTTAACACACTCTGGTCAGATCTGCTGTTATCTCAACCTTTCGTGCCCCACGTTGGGCGCCAAAAAGACTGTCGTGGTTTAACCCGGCTGGCAGCTAAACACCACGCAGCCGTTCGCTCACCCTCCCCCCTCCCTCTCTGGGACGGGGGAGAGAAATGGAAAGTGAAGCCCGTGAGTTGAGATAAAGACAGTTTAATAAGACAGGAAAATAATAATAATAATAATAATAATGATGATACAATGGTGATAATACGAAAGTAATAATAGTATGTACAAACAAGTGATGCACAATGCAATTGCTCACCACCCGCTGACCGATGCCCAGCCTAACCCCGAGCAGTCCGGCCCCCTCCCCCCGGCTAGCCACCCCTATATATTGTTTAGCATGACGTCAGATGGTATGGAATACCCCTTTGGCTAGTTTGGGTCACCTGTCCTGGGTCTGTCCCCTCCCAGCTCTTACTGCACCCCCCAGCCTGCCCGTTGGCAGGACAGAGCAAAGGCTGAGATGTCCTTGGCTTAGTATAAGCACTGCTCTGCAACAATTAAAGCATCGGGGTGTTATCAGCACTCTTCTCATTCTAAGCCAAAACACAGCATTCCACCAGCTACTAGGAAGAAAATTAATTCTGTGCTAACTGAAACCAGGACAAAAGCAATAGAAGCTATCACCAGAATATTTTATTCTGTATCTTCCAAGGCTCTCTCTCATCGTTTGTATTTATCTTGTTTATTACTCTTGTGAAAAAAAAGGTTATTTGAAAACAAATAATTAAAGAATTATATATAGCGTTTGTTCTCTGAGATACACAAAATGTGTTACAAAATAATAATGATAATTTAAAAAAGAGCTGAATACAATTCAATGTATATCTATGTTGATTTTACCTCAGTATATCTTCATCAGATGATGCTAGTCTATCGGTTATGCATTTACATTTCCACCTTTAAAATTCCAGAAGATGTATTTAGTGAAAATAAGAACCGTTAGGATTTAAGACAGAAAGCTCTACATCCCCTTTTTCAGTTTTGCATTGAGACTGGGTTGTATGTAATTGACAGAGTAGGTCAATCATATAGAAGGAAACACAACGAAAATCTCATCATGATATCTTGGCTGCTGCAGACTGCTGCAGACATTTTGGGGTCTGGTGTGCTTTAATCCAATTTAACACAGTAGCATAACCTCATGTACTGTTAATACGTAATAGGACTGTGTGAAGATCATAATAGGACATAGTGAAGATAACTAACATTTAAAAATGGTATGTTCCTTCTAATGTAGCTGTTAATAAAGGTGAATAAGATTGAACACTTCTGAAAACACTTATAATATGATCCATAGCAGTGAAAAAAAAAATTAAAAAATCAGCATTACTTCAAGGCAATTTCATGTAGTTTAACAAATAGAATCGAAAGAAATATTGATATTCATGTCAGCAAGCTTGATGCTTAAATGTATCATCTAAATGAGGCTTTACTTTATTAAAATGTGAATAAAGGACTTGAAATATATAAATACATTAATGAAATAAGTCCAGAAATGGGCTTTCAATGACTCTAGATTTTTTCTTGAAGAATTTCAAAGAAAGCTTAATTACAAATGGTTTTATATATTATTTATAATAATTTACAGAACTCTAAAATGGATTGCAAAAATCAGACTGCTTGCAGCCTGACTTGAAACCAGATATATTCTGAGTGAAATAAGTTTAAATTTACAAGCAAGGCTTAAATATGATTGGATTCCAGTGTTTCCTGGGGACTGTCTATGGCTACTGGATTTGGTTCATCCAAATACATCTTAGACCTTTAAAACTTAGATCATCATATCTTAAACATCATCATAATCTAAAAGAGGTATTTAAGATAGGTGGAATGAAATTCTCTCCAGTTGCCTGTATCTCCTTACTGACTATAAAGTGAGTTCAGATTGCTAATTTGTACTAAGTAATTAACAATCTAAAAATTATTTAAGTGAGCTGACTCTTGAGCTGAGTATCTAACTCATCTTTTTAATAGTTCTTTCAGGCATACTCGCATACTTCTGTTTTGCATGTTCATTAATGTTTTATTAAGTGCTAATTAATCTTCCCTACATGTACTGATACAGCCTGGTAGTGGTATAAAATTGGACATTCTGTTCAGCTATAGTGGAATACAGGTAGATTCACTCTACCTATTCAGAAATTAGCTTTTGGATATGTGATTTTTTATTTTATTTATTTATTATTTTTTTTTCAGTGTCTGTCTTTTTGTACTGATTAGGTGGGTGGTATTTACCAGTATTTTAGATCTGACATTTGGGAGTATTGTGGGACTGAAACTGAACTGTGGGATGTATAGGCTAAGTTGAAAGGATTCTGCCCAAAATTTGACAGCCAGGGGTACATAAAAAGCAGCATGACAGACTAATCCTAGCAAAGGATTTCTCTAGCAAATTGGAAAAATCTTAAGTTTTCCTTAAATCCTAATGTGTTTATTTGAGTACTGCAAGACAAAACAGACAGTTACTGTCAGCAGTCCTGCAAAGACAGAGCACAAAAGCCTTTTTAGCCTAAGGAGTCTGAATAGAACCTGTTTGCAGTCTGGATTAAAGCTGAAATGGTGAAAGGGTTTAACACAGTTACCACATCTCAGCTGCTGTAATGCATCACCTATGTCTAAACTGCGGGCTGGAGGAACACTTGCACAGACTGAGCATCACATAGTGATTGAATGGCCTGCAGAGAGGTTGTGTCATGCTCTGGTTAGGTCTGGATGATGCAGGGGATCTGCCCTACAGTCTGCAGACAAAGAGGTTCGCCAGGCAATGAATCAAAGCAGTGACTTAGTAATAAATAAAAGCTTACAGGTAACACTGAGTTTATTCTACTGTCCAGATTAGAAGAATAATTTCTTCCAAGTACTGTTATTATGTCACAGACTGCCTGTGGGGTCCATTGCATTTCACACATTGACTGTGGAAGTAAAGGTTTCTTTCAGGCAAGATGAAACAAAAACAAGTGAACAACATAAACAAAAACAAATAAGAAGAAAAAGAGACAGTGAAAGAAAAGAGAAATTCAAAACCTTCTGCAGAGTGTGCACTAATGATTTCTCTAGTGCAACAGGAGGTCCTCAACCATACATTTTCCCTAGCAGTATACAGTTTTCACTTGTGCCTGGCAAGGGTCCTTGCAGGAAACTTTTTGTTTTTTCCTTCTGTATTCCTGCTCCTACTCACAATGCTGCTGGTGCTGATAGGAGTGTGGTTTGGTGATGACTAGATTCTGCTATGCCTCCTTCTCCTGTAATATAAACAAAACCCTACAAATCTAGAGGTATGAAGAGAGCTACAGAGAAGGGGAGAGACAACGGCCTTAGGCAATCATTTCCTACGAGAAACCCACTTCCCACAGAAAACTTAATTTCTCTTACCATGAGAGATACCCCATCTAGGTACTCAGATGCAAGGCCATCAACAGTTGCACAGATTAGAAGAAAACACTAGAACAGAAACTGGAGAATCCCAAGTCCTAAGGCAAAAGGTTTCACAGTTGTAAGTGATGGAAGACTATTTTTTTTTCCATTACAATATTTATGATCCTTAAAGTACAACACAACACTACATATGGTACTAATTTGTCAATGTACTTTCAAAACTAGATTAGGTGATGAAAGCAACAGGGATTAAAATATTTTCATGTTATATAAACTGCATAAAAGTATTACGGTATTACTGCATATTTGGCTATGGACTATTGCTGCATGTCATACATAGTTACATCAAATAAAAATAAATAACATTAATATAAAATAAAATAAAATAAAATAAAATAAAATAAAATAAAATAAAATAAAATAAAATAAAATAAAATAAAATAATAAAATAAAATAAAATGCTAAGCAAGAATCATCAATCTGATGTTAAAGAGTAAATCATAGAATCATAGAATATCCTGAGTTGGAAGGGACCCTTAAGGATCATCAAGTCCAACTCTTGACACCGCACAGGTCTACCCAAAAGTTCAGACCATGTGACTAAGTGCACAGTCCAATCTCTTCTTAAATTCAGACAGGCTCGGTGCAGTGACCACTTCCCTGGGGAGCCTGTTCCAGTGTGGAACCACCCTCTCTGTGAAGAACCTCCTCCTGATGTCAAGCCTAAATTTCCCCTGCCTCAGCTTAACCCCGTTCCCGCGGGTCCTGTCACTGGTGTTAATGGAGAAAAGGTCTCCTGCCTCTCGACACCCCCTTACGAGGAAGTTGTAGACTGTGATGAGGTCTCCCCTCAGCCTCCTCTTCTCCAGGCTGAACAGGCCCAGCGACCTCAGCCGTTCTTCGTACGTCTTCCCCTCCAGGCCTTTCACCATCTTCGTAGCCCTCCTCTGGACATTCTCCAACAGTTTCATGTCCTTTTTATACTGTGGTGCCCAGAACTGCACACAGTACTCGAGGTGAGGCCGCACCAGCGCAGAGTAGAGCGGGACAATCACCTCCCTTGACCTACTAGCAATGCCGTGCTAGATGCACCCCAGGACACGGTTGGCCCTCCTGGCTGCCAGGGCACACTGCTGGCTCATATTCAATTTGCTGTCTACCACGACCCCCAGATCCCTCTCTTCTAGGCTGCTCTCCAGTGTCTCATCGCCCAGTCTGTACGTGCAGCCAGGGTTTCCCCGTCCCAGGTGCAGGACCCGGCACTTGCTCTTATTGAACTTCATGCGGTTGGTGATCGCCCAGCTCTCCAACCTATCCAGATCCCTCTGCAAGGCCTTTCCACCCTCATTCGAGTCCACAACTCCTCCAAGTTTGGTGTCATCAGCAAACTTGCTCAAAATACCTTCTATTCCTACATCCAGATCGTTTATAAAAATATTGAAAAGTACCGGCCCTAAAATGGAGCCTTGAGGGACCCCACTAGTGACCGCCCGCCAGCCTGACGCAGCCCCATTTACCATAACCCTTTGGGCCCTGCCCGTTAGCCAATTGCTCACCCATCGTATGATGTTTTTATTTAGCTGTATGGTGGACGTTTTGTCCAGTAGGATCCTATGGGAAACCGTGTCAAAAGCCTTGCTGAAGTCCAAAAAAATCACATCAGCTGGTTTCCCTTGGTCCACCATACGGGCGATCTTATCATAAAAGGAAATCAAGTTAGTTAGGCAGGACCTACCCTTCACAAACCCATGCTGGCTGGCACCAATGACTGCTTTGTCCCCCAGGTGTGCCTCAATAAGTTCGAGAACCAACTTCTCTGTGATTTTACCAGGCACTGACGTGAGACTGACAGGCCTGTAATTGCTAGGGTCTTCTTTCTGACCCTTCTTGAAAATCGGCACAACATTTGCCAGCTTCCAGTCTACCGGGACCTCTCCAAATTCCCAGGATCGTTGAAAAATAATTGAGAGAGGTTCCGCGATGATGTCCGCCAGCTCTTTCAGCACCCGGGGATGAATCCCATCCGGACCCATGGACTTTTAGGGAACCAGGTGGAGTAGCAAATCCCGCACACATTCAGGGTCGGTTGGGAGTTTGTCATCCCCACTGTCCCAGTCCTCCAGCTCAGGGCACCCTGGGTCCCGAAGCCCATCATCGGCATTGAAGACAGAGGCAAAGAAGGCGTTAAGCGTCTCTGCTTTGCCTATGTCATTGTCTGTGAGGAGACCTTCCCTATCAAGGAGCGGCCCTATGTATTCTTTAGTTCTCCTTTTTCCATTCACATATCTAAAAAAAACCTTTTTATTTTCTCTCACAGACACAGCCAGCTTCAACTCTAGGTGTGCTTTGGCCACACGAACTTTCTCCCTACAAACACGAACAGCATCCCTGTATTCTTTCCATGACGCCTGGCCCTCCTTCCAGTAGCGAAACACTCTCTGTTTCCGCCTAATCTCCATTAGAATGTTCCTGGTCAGCCACGCCGGCCTCCTGCCCCGCCTGCCTGACTTGCGATATTTAGGAATTGCCTGATCTTGTGCTTCTAGGAGGCATCGCTTAAAGAATGACCAGCACTGGTAGACATCGAGGCCTTCAAGAGCAGTTTCCCAGGGGACCTTGCTGACTAGTTCCCTGAGCAGCCTGAAGTCCGCTTTCCCCATATCTAGGGATGAGGTTTTGGTGGCACTTTTCCTTCTGTCACCGTAAATTTTGAACTCAACCACTTCATGGTCGCTATGACCGAGGCGGCCACCAATCACCACATCTCCCACCAGACCCTCTCTGTTTTCTAGCAACAGGTCTAGGAGGGCACCTTTCCTAGTTGGCTCCGTTAGCACCTGCACCAAGAAGTTATCATCTAGGTGCTTCATGAACCTCCTGGACTTGCTCGTGTCAGCCATGTGGCACTCCCAGTTAATGTCTGGCAAGTTGAAGTCCCCCATAAGGACAAGGGGAATTAATCTCGAGGCCTCTCTTAGTTCTGTAAAGAATAATTTATCGGCGCTATCGTCCTGGCCAGGCGGTCTGTAATAGACTCCCACAACGACATCCCCTTTATTCGTTCGTCCCTTGATCCTTACCCAGAGGCTCTCAACTTTGCCATTGCTGACCTGAAGTTCCACACAGTCCAGCCCCTGCTTCACATACATCGCCACCCCACCACCTCGCCTACCCTGCCTGTCCCTCCTGAAGAGCCTGTAACCATCTATCGCAACACCCCAGTCACAGGACTCATCCCACCAGGTTTCGCTTATGCCAATGATGTCGTAGTTGCGGGACTGGGCCAGGACTTCTAGCTCATCCATTTTATTCCTCATACTGCGTGCGTTCGTGTAAAAGCACTTCAGGTGCGTCTCCTTACACTCAGCACCTTGTGGATCTGACCGAAGGACCTCACTGGCACACAGCCCCTCTGATTCTAGCGTACCATCCCTTAGGTCTTCACCGGCGTGCCTGGTTTTATCCCCTTCCCCCTTCAACTCTAGTTTAAAGCCCTATCTATCAGCCCTGACAACTCCTGACCAAAGATCCTTACCCCTCTCCGAGAGAGGCGCATGATCAGTTGCATTTGTTCAGTTGCATTTGTTCCAAATTTTAGGAGAAGAGAAAAAGGGAAGTCTCTGACAAATTTGACTTTAGTTAAAAAGGTAAAACCAGAAATCTGTCCCCAAAAATGATCAGTGTTTTAAGAAAATTGCACACTTATTTGTTTTTTGTCTTAATCAAAATGATATTAAGAATAACTACATTAACAATGTAAATTCTTGTAGCAAAAGAGATATAGCTTTGAAAAATCAATGTTTCCAAGTTGCATTAAGTCTGTTATTATAATCCAATTTAAGAACTTGGGAAAGAATCAGGCATTATAAATATAGCTCCTTATTTAAGGCTAAGTGATAACATCAGGTTTGCTATCTCAAAACCTCTAAACACTGACTTTAAAAAAAAAAAAAAAAAAAAGTGCTGTGAGCACTGATACCTTGGGAGATTCTGCCATATGCCTCAATGTGCTCCAATATAGCAGTATAGAAGTGCTGCTGCCTCAGGCTGTGGACCATCGTGGCTACCACATATTAGAAAGTGGAGTTCCAAGGCAGGCCGCGATTTGGTCAAACAGGGAGCTCTCAGTCACAGTTACTGGGGCTCTATTGTCACTTTGACAGTATTTTTCAGTTTTATACAGGAGATGTGAACAATATCACTGCAGTTTGTCAACAGTATGTGAAGATGTGGAAAATAAAAGTAAGGGAAATGTACCATCTAAAGTGTATGGGAAATTTAACTGTGGGTAATTCTTCTGTGCCACAGGGCATGGCTTGGCAACATACTCTATTTGAAGACACTAGACTTATCTTTCATGTCAGCATCAGCTCCTTCATGCCTTTTTTTTTTTGTGTCTGTTTTATATCTTTGCATTCCACTAAAAGAAAATATGCTATCAATAGGGTATTAGACAATATATGTATATAATTTTTTACTTACTGGAAATATAAAATGTATTGCAAATGCTTCTCAAAGTCACAGAGGAAATACTTGCTGTCTCCTTTGTTCCAAGAGAAACAGAGATGTTTTTCAGACAATGATTCAATAAATGAAGAATATTTTCTTTGTCATTTTGGGGAAAATGAAAATATTAATTTAGAAATAGATTATAGCATTAACAGCTAGTGACAAAGTGTAATTTTAAAGTTAAATATCTATTAACCAAATACTTGACTATTAACCAAATAACTATTATAACCATATAACTATTAACCAAATACTTGATAAATAAGGACAAACAACCTACTCCCACATCCAGATACAAGTCTGTTAGTTTCTGATAACAGTAAATATTGTGTTTAACACCTTGCTGAATTCTTTGTAGAGTGATACAATACTGTTTTCTGGACAGCTCCATTTGCTGGAAGTGGGAAACCATGTAACTGTCTTTGAAAGTAACCTGATAAAGTAACCTGAAAGTAAACAGTGCAATGTGTTGATTAAATATGACTTATAAAAACATTATCAGCAATTTTGTGGTGAGAGTTAATATCTAAACAGAGATGTTCTGATATTAAGTGTATCAAAACAGTAAAAGAATCATGATTTCAGATGTCATAAATATCTATATTTATGATTTATATATATTATATTATATCATATATTACAATATATATGATACCATAATATATATTTTATTTTATTTTATTTTATTTTATTTTATTTTATTTTATTTTATTTTATTTTATTTTATTTTATTTTATTTTATTTTATTTTATATATTTATTAATATCTATATATTTATGACATCTGAAATCATGATTCTATTACGTTCTCCCTTTCAAAGAAAAGGGAAAACAATATAGGACTTAACACATATACTGCTCATGATATTTTCAATACCTTGTGCTTGTTTGTTGTTTGTTCCATGAAAATCTGGATCCCTGAAGAGCTTTTATGATCACCTCATAGGTCATTCAAGGTGAAACATAAAGTACTACATATATGTATGCAACTGAAGTTATCTCATCAGGACCAATGTTTTGTGACTGAACTTGGATGTGACTCCTTGAAAAGACATAGTTACTTGTATTAAAAACTTCAGACAGAACAGCTATGGATAATACTTGTCCATTGTAAAAATAAAATAATAATAATAATAAAAAAAAGGTCTTCCATTTGAATTTTAGTTCACAGAACTTGATAGACTTTGTATCTGGATTTTCTCAGTGGGGGAATTGGGTGGAAATGAATTTCTTCTCTCACTCTTTGTTTACGTTTCAGACTTGTTTTGCCATGGCTGTTATAGTTCATATAAAACATAGGAGAAAAAAAAAAATCTTTAGTTATTCTCTAGCTAATTGTCTATCACTGGCAGATTTTTTCAAGTGTAGCTGTGTCTTATGCAAGGAGCTTTTCCCACACTAATGTCTCTTTCCACAGGCCCTCCAGCAGTGAAACACATTGTACCAACATTTGAACATTTGTAGCATAATGTCTCACTGATTGACTTTCTGCTTGGAAGTAAAAAACACAATTGAATGGTGTCACAGTATAAGAACACACTCCACTAGCCTAACACAGCATTACAGTTCCTAACATCACAAACAGTTTACTAGCATCACATAAGCTAGTGCAAAAGATATATACATGTTAAACAGGTCTTATGCATGGAAAAAAACAAACAAAACCAAACCAAAACAAACAAACAAACAAATAAAAAAAAAAACCTTCAGAGATGTATTTTACTTTCCAGAAGAATCTGAGTAGGAAAAAAAAAAAAAGGTAAAAATACCGACCATATTTTTGGATATAGAAAGGAGAAACATGAAAATGGTAGGTACAGAAACAAAGAGAAAGTAAAAACTTCTAGAGCTTTTGTCCCAAAGGGAAATATAGACTTGACAGAGTTTACAACTGATCTGAATGTAAAAGCTTTATTAACTTAACAACAACAAAAAAGGTCTTAAAACGTGTTATTTTTTTCCCTCAGATTTTATTAGAAGAAACACTTTAATAGTTCCCTCAGGTAACTGATAGTCATTGTTCAACATAAACAAGTGATGAGCTTTGGATGCTACAAGCTGTAGTGAAGTGCTGGACGTGATAAACCAATTTCTGTTTCTTTTGATGCAAATCTTCTGTTTTTCTATGTAAGTACTCTTTTATTTCAAAATCCTTTCCATTTTCTGTCTCATGCATGAGCTGCAATCCATAAAACACACGTTCTATTAGCACAGTGCTCAAGCTAACCATTTGATGTCACATTCCTGGCTATATTTCTGCATGGGATTCAGTTGTGTTCTTGTTATATTGATTTTTTCACCTACATGTCTTTGAATGGTCAGTAATAGCTTTACCAAAGGATTAGGACCTGGGGCGACAGTGGATGTGCTGTTCAGTGCCATTCCCTGAACCATTTAGTTCTCACCCTTACCTTTAGACTGATATAAATTGAACACTGTTTCTTCTGTGAAGTTTGCCACGCATTCAAAAGAATGTAGCAGTAGTATTCAAAAAGATGCTTCCTCATGTACTTGACCTTGCACAAGACCTTGCCCTCTGTTTCTGAAGAAAAATCAAAGAGCTGACTGAGCTTCCGCTTAAAATATTGTGAAGTTCCTTGAACCATGAAGTTTAGCTTCCAGCCTGAGCTGGAACGCAGATACTGCCATATGGAAGGAGACAGCTTCCTTTCCTAAAACACTGGTGAATTTTTAGTACACTGGATGAGTCACAATGAGAGCCTATCATTGATAAAATTAAGCTAGAGAGATGTATACAATAGGTAACTGTAGGTAAAAAAAATTAATTGGTAAAAAAATTAATAGGTAATAAATAGCTATCTTATAGGTAAGATAAATTCAAATATATGCACATATGCAGTTTATCTTCTATAATATACTAATTTTACAATCAAACTGCTTGGCACATAAACTAATAATAAAAATAAAAAAAAAATTGAAGAGACTTGTTTTTTCTTTTACACAGGTTGTGTTACATTTTTTTTCCTTCTTCATAACAGTTATGAAAGGAGATGCTGTTAAGTCTCTGAATGAAATATGAAATTCTGTTAAATCCATGTAGCTTTACTGAATTCAGTAGCATTGCCTTGTTTCCCATACACTGAAAATCTGTATCACTTTCCAGAGCAAATTTCTTCAGCCTGATTTGTTACATGTGCAGAGATGCTAGAAGAGGCAAATCTCTTCAAGATACTGTTATCACAGAATCACAGAATTGTCTAGGTTGGAAGAGACCTCCAAGATCACTGAGCTCAACCTATGACCTAACATTAACCAGTCCTCCACTAAACCATATCACTAAGCTCTCCATCTAAACATCTTTTAAAGACCTCCAGGGATGGTGACTCCACCACTTCCCTGGGCAGTCTATTCCAATGCCTAACATCCTTTTCAGTAAAGAAGTTTTTCCTAATATTCAACCTAAACCTCCCCTGGTGCAACTTTAGTCCATTCCCCCTCGTCCTGTCACCAGGCACGTGGGAGAATAGACTAATCCCCACCTTGCTACAGCCTCTTTTAAGGTCTCTCTATAGAGAGCAATAAGGTCGCCCCTGAGCCTCCTTTTCTCCAGGCTGAACAACCCCAGCTCCCTCAGCTGTTCCTCATAAGACTTGTTCTCCAGACCCCTCACCAGCTTTGTCACCCTTCTCTGGACTCTTTCGAGCACCTCGATGTCTTTTGATGTAGTGAGGGGCTCAAAACTGAACACAGTACTCGAGGTGTGGCCTTGTGTTATCTTTAGATAAAAGACACTTCCATAAGTTAAAAAGTATTATGATGCTGATAATTGCAGTGTATATTTTATTTGAAATTTACCAATTTACTTGTAGTTTTGTGTTCTCCATGCGTTTTTTATTCTACAAATGTCAACTTCTTCCAAATCACAGTCCCTTCCATGGCTACAAACTATTAAAAACAGAGAGGGGTATAGTTTCAAAGTAGTGTGTAGGAGGTATTAGCGCAAATCCTGTTATACATGAACAGATTTTAGCACATACCTCCCTTGCAGTGCTTTGAAAATGTATCCCTTCATATAAAAATACCTGCATGGATGGTAATATAGACTTTCTCTTGTTTTGTTAGGAAAGCTTTGCATTCTTTGAAGTCCCTAAAGTTATTCAAATTAACCCTTTTTGTAGCAAACGGGAGAAGTCTGTGATTATACAGAAGTTCTCCAGAGATTTATTCAAAAGCCCACACAGTTTAGGGTGATTTTTTCCAGCTTGTTCCACTAATCCAACAAGCATTAGAAAAGCAACATTAAAACCAACAAAGAAAATACAGCAAATCAACCAAAACTCAGTCAAAACACAGCAAAACATAAAGTGAAAGATCAATAGAGATGTGAAATAGACACTTTTAGCTTATTTCACCAGGGATTATTATTTTTTTTTTTTACTTAAGCAGATGTACAAAAGCGTGACTTGCAGCTTTTGAAGATATCTTTCCAGAATGTGATAAGAATATAAAGATGCACAGACACAATAATTGCCATTTTTATTTCAAACTGGCAGAACACTGTATACTAAATGATAACATAAAGTACTGTAGAAATAAAGACTTTTCTGTTTCTTAGGGTTAAAGAAGTAAGGATAGCCATCTCTCCAAGGCATGAAACTTCTGGAAACCATCTTGTTGCATTAAGGAGTCTCAACTTCTTCCCTTAGCTGCTGCATAATTCCATCATCTGTTTTGAATTCTTTTAATCTTCTTTTTCTATTTTTTTTTCCCAAATTATTTCAAAAAAATTTCAAATTTTTTCAAATTTTTTTTTTTTTTTTTCCAAAATAATACTTGGTACCAATAAATTATACAGACCTTTTATGTCTATTATCTATAAAATTATTTTTTATTTCATCCATTTTACGTAGCTGATCTTTTATTTGTACTAGATCTTGCATCTTGCATTCTAAGAACAGGAAAGTCAGAAAAATAAATTTACTTTTCCTTTATTATTTTCTATAATTTTATAATACTTTTTCTTTCTCAAATGGACCTACATCCAATGCAAGAATTTAGACAGGCCACTCTTATGTGCAGTTTCAATGGAAAGAAGTAGAATTCAGACTCTGAGATTAAAAAAAAAAAACAAAAAACAAACAAAAAAAAAAAACAAAAAACAAATTGTTTTAACATTCTACTGAATCCTCACATAGTACTCCCATTAAATAAAGAAACAAATAAGCACACATTGTTTTGTTAAAAACAAACAAATAATCAACAACAAACAAAAAAAAATCAAAACCACCAAAATCCAAAAAACAAACATCCATGTAGAGTTGACACATCTTTTCCTGAATAGCCAGACACCTGTTTCCTGCATCAGCTCTGCCACAATTCAGAGAGATGCTCCAACTCTGTTTCTAAGAACCAGATACCCATCTTTCACGTAATACAGTTGGTTATCAAACTCATCATGTAGCATGAGGAAAAAAATAAAAAAATAAAACAAAACAAAATCCTGTCTTTTATTTGTCTGGGTCTTAAGGTAGAATTTAGCTAGAAACATTGCAACTCCAGACTGGTTCAAGAGCAAGGTAGAACATACATGTTTGTTTGTTTCTTTCTTTTTCAGGGGGTGGGGAGAAGACATTTTTAACATCTTTGCACAGTTGTTTTTCTTCCTGCTTTAAGAAACTTTGGTTGAACATCAGATCATGAGTATGGAACAAAATGGAGGAAAACTGCCACCAGCACAAGTTCAGTTACTGTCCAAATATGACATTGCTTTTTCATTGAGGTCTAGAAAAATGTCTTTCCAAGTGTCTAGGGACATATTGATGCTTCTAATTGGGCATGCCTGAGGGAAAAAGAGCACTTGAGGACTGAACAGTAGATGTTCAGAGGCACTCTATACATATTTAACTGCATCTTAACAATCTCATGTGCATTGTTTGTGATGAAATAAAATAAGAATATTTTCTGCTTCTTAAACAATAATGTGAGACGTCAAAGAAATTAGACGTCTCACATTATTGTGAGAAATTAGAAATTAGTAAAGAAATTAGTAACTACATTTGGTATCCAAGCATTTTTTAATTTACTATGTCTTTGAGAAGCTTTATTCATACAATGGAGTAATGGACAATTATATTGTAGGGTGGGTCTATATAAAAGTTGAACAGCTAGTTTAAGCTAGTTTTTGTACTAATTTAGGAACTTGTCTGAAGATGTCTGAAAGAAGGATCCTACGTAAATTGCCTTTTTTGCCTTTTTTTCTTTTTCTTTTTTTAGTTTTAAAAAGCTATAGTCAGATGAAGTGAATCTAACCTGAAAAGACTCATGACATGCTCAACTGTAAGTATGTAAGGAAGAAGACACTTGTTCATTAGAGCATTTAGGGCCCTTGAGCAGGAGCTTAAGTACATACCTAACTACCATGCTTAATAGAAAGGCAATTTCTGCTTGTACTTGCAATCTTTATAGGGATTATTCTGAACTCTTTTGTAGCAATATAATCAGGTTTCATATAAATTAACCAGGAAACACATGAAGATTTAATAGATTGCCTATTCAACTAAGCAATGGAATACTAGAGAATGGATATACTTTTCTATTAATATATTTCAGCTGATGCAACACTAAGTGAGACTAATATTTCACATTCTTTTATTTCACAGTTCTATTGAAAAGCAAGACACAGGGGTTTATTCCATTTCTCTCCTCCCTCCCTCCCCCCTCTAAGAAGCTTGCAGTCTCATCAAATTCAGATATGCAAACAGACAAAAGCCATCCTCCCGGCTACCTAATTCTAATTCAAGCTGCTTTGCACAGCTACACTATTAGGAGGCCCACGTTCTGCCAGAATGATTGCCTTTTCTGCATACTTATTAGCTAACTTGGTGCCTAGAAATGTTTTGTCTTGTACTGTGCAATCATTTTTGGATGCCCTTCTTGAAAAGAAACTGCAGCTCAGCTGCATCACAGGCCTTGCTCTTGTACAACCTAGCAGATCACCTAGGTCAGGCACACCTGATTACTGTGTGGTGAATTATGTAGATTCTCCTGGCCTTTCTGGGATAAATCTCGTATAATTTAAGTGAACACTACCTTCCTATAGAAATTACAAATTAACTTTCATGTGTTTCTGTAGCTGGATAACAATTAGATGTCATAAACTGCTCAAAATAAAATGGCAGAAGGAGGGAAGGAAGGAAGGAAGGAAGGAAGGAAGGAAGGAAGGAAGGAAGGAAGGAAGGAAGGAAGGAAGGAAGGAAGGAAGGAAGGAAGGAAGGAAGGAAGGAAGGAAGTCTCAATTAAAGCTTATAGCTCACTTAAGCTATTTCTATAAGAATATTCCTGACTTCTGTTTCTATGTAATTTATCAGATTTCCGTTAGGATCACATAATGCTAGTCCATATAGAAAACTACAGAAGTGCCCATACATAACTATTGTTTAAACATAAAAATAATTCAATAGTATACTGAACAAATTTAGCCTCCTTGGCTTGTGAAATATCAGTGGAATGATGTAGACCCAGTAGACCTTTTTTTTTTTTTGGGGGGGGGAGGAGGTTAGAGGTGGCTACAGTGGTGGTTATATTTAATTATTATGTTTGTTTCCTGGACTGAAATAATGGAAGGGGGAAAACTACTGTTTATTCATATGACATAGCTCAAAGACAAACATTGTTTTACCTGATGTACACATTACCCATGGGCATGTGTTAGGACTGAACTAGCAAAATCTCTGGAGATTAGAAAGCTAACACCTAACACCAAGTTAACATATTGAAAGTTATTAATTTAAGTTCTTTTTATGTTTGAGGAAAACAATAACTTCCAGAGGCTCCTTCATACTATTTGTCTAGGTTTGTAAAGGTTTATTTCCTATTCCTTCTGAAGGTATTAGTTACTAGCTTATCATAGATAGCTGAAGTTAGGTGAAATCATTTTCTTTCACTTCCTATTATTTTCCATATGACCTTGTATGTTATTCTTTGTCTCTTTAAGCTGCAGCATGTTTCTGCTAGAAAATGGATGATAAACCTAGGTAGATCCAGATCCACTCAATACAATGTTGTTATCACAACCATACTTAATGTGGAAATTTTTGTGTGAGTTTAGCAGGAATACAGTTAAAATATCTCTAGTCAACCTGAGTAGATTTCTGATGAATGGAAACCATATTTAAGACATTCTTTTGCTGTTGTTGTTCCGTTGTTTCTGGAAGTCCTAACAGCTCTGGGTAGAATTCTGAATGTATGCAAGATTGAGCGATTGAGCCTCTTATGAGCTAAACAGAAAACATTCTCAATACAAAAGAGAGCTTGCTACCATATGTCTCTTATATGGAGTTATCTATAGATTGTCATTAGGTAATAGAAAAATGGTAATTCATCACAGTCATGGATTTGTGAGGTTTATGGGAATCTGAATTTACAGAGAGCAATAAGGATTTCTGTTTTAAAATCTGAAAAATAATACCACAGAACAGATATTACATTGGAATAACAATGATACAGTTTCTCTACATGACATTTTATTTCTGTATGACAGCAAAGATCAATATACTTTCCTATACATCTTGAATTAATATCCCTTGCTACTAAAGAATAAAATGTTGTAACAAAACTGCCTGCTCTATGTTGCAAAACTCTCACTGTAATAAAGTAATAATACATACATTTCAAAGAAGGAGATTCTTGCTGGTTAATGTCAGCATAAAATATAAGTTGATATTATGATATACTGAGTTGGTCTGCACTACTATTTCAAGAAGAAATTTTACTTTTAAAAAGCTGAAATGTCAATAAATACCACAAGCATTGCTGCAGTGGATTTTTCCTTTAGTGGGTGCTGTGTACAAATTAAGGGCTATGCATAGCTCTTTTATTAACTCATTTGAAATCTCCTACAATAAAGGTCAGACTTCTTTTTGACAAAGGTTTTCTTGGAGGAAGGCAAAGATTTTACAAAACAGCTCCCCTTTTCCATAGCATTCACTTAACAAATTGAAAAACCTCTTTTGAAAATATTCCATATTATGAACTTTTTACTCTTTTTCATTATATTTTTTTTTCTTCCACATTCTGATTTTTAATTCAGATAGTAATAACTAAAATATGTTTTTCTAAATATTTTAAATGAAAATATCTATATTTAAAAGTGTTTTTCTCAAGTAAGACTTTTTTTTTTTTTTTTTTAAAAAAAAAAAAAAAGCTTTTGGCTTCCTGAATATAAAAAGACTATATCATTGGGTCTTCATTATTCTATATGTTTGTTTGTTTTTTTTTTGTGTGTTTAAAGACTTTCAGAACTCTTGATGTACTGTGTTACATTCAGCTGTATGAGCATACAGATCTAAATGAGACATAATATTAAGAGATTTGATTGCTAGTGTACTAGTGTATTTTATTTTTTATTTTTTTAATGAAAATTTGGATGTGAAATTTGTCCTCCAAGGTGGGCAAGCAAAAAAGTGTGTCACAGACTATAATGGTAAACTATTCTGGTTGTCAATTAATTATTTGATTATTTTATTGCTGTGATGATCAAGGGAATGCTGGTGTATTTAAATACAGTAGGAGGAAAAGTTACAGAACAAATCCCGTGGTTATAATTGAGCATCTTGTTGCATACCCACATCATATGAACTCCTCCTTCGCAAGCTGCAATTAAGCAGCCTGAATTACCAGGGAGAAATAGGTACTCAGAATCAGCTCCCCCACCTCCTTTAACAAAAAATTAGACTGTTTTTTGTTTGTGTGTTCATTTTTAATGCTTGTGTTAGACAACTAGTCAGACAGCATGGACCAGGGCTGTTCATCTGCCTCTTCTAAAAGCTGTGATATGATCAAGAGCGGGGCCTCTGGAGAGATGAATTTTCCCAGAGGAGCAGGATGGGGCCAAAGAGAGACTGAGATCAGGAAAAGGTACCTGAGGTATGAATAGAGTCTGGGAACTCAAAGGGGAGCACACAAGTTTCTGAAATAGAAGATAGAAGGAAACTTCCCTACAGTCTTTAGGAATGGCTATGAGATATTGTGTTGCAACACAAGAAGCCACTGAAATTTATTAGAGTAAAACTAAAGCAAAGGGACCGGTCTTCCAAAGATAGGGTGGATGGGAAGAAATTTTTTTTTAACCTTTTAATCTTTCTTAAACAGAAAAAGTGTGTTTCCTCTTTAGAAAATTAGCTTATTCTAGTACAATATTTTATAACCCAAGGAAACCTTTCTTTAGAGACAGTAACCAGATCATAGAAAAGAAAATGTCCAGGCAGTCCAACATACTGAGCTTTTGCAAATAGAAGGTCTTTTCACATCTCTTTGATTCAGTGCAGGAGCTCAAGGACTGAGAAGTCCATGCTTCTTATTTCCAGTTCCTCCTTGTGCTTCTCAGATTGGAAAGGGAGCCTGTCCCAGCTGAAGACTTTAGACCCATCTGAGCCTCCTTCCTCCCCTTCTCTCTGATTTCTTTGAGCTGTTTTCAAAGTTACCATTTATTCATAAAAACCAACCAAACAAACAAAACAAAAACAAAGCAACAACAACAACAAAAACAAGTCAGCTTTATCTGGGTATCATTGTATAGTTTTGCTGTTCTCATTGGATAACTATCATGTTATAATTTTTCCTTCAAAATCCATTGAAGTCTGGAGATTTCATCCACAGACTTCAATGATGGTTACATCCAAGCTTCTGGTGATAGAAAATTCTCTGTGTTTTAACATGAGCAGATTATGGCATGGTTTATCTGGTTAATGATTTTCCAGTGTTGAAGAGCACATATCTAAACTGCTGAACTTTCATCTCTTAATAGTGCTTATATAATATGAATCAATGTAATCTAATAGGATCCGACCTGAAACCACAAATTCCTAATATTACATCACAAATTTAAAGTAGTAGCAAGTATTTGGAAGACAGTGAAAGGTTTGTGCTCTTTAAAAACTCACTGAGTGTCCTTAGCCAGGGAAGTTAATAACTTAGGTGTATTAAATTACCCTGAGCATGATATATATTTTTTTTTCAAATTCAGTTTTCTCTGAAATGATTTAAAATCACATCAAAGCCCTCTACTATAAAGGGATCAATTTAGATGACTTCAGAAACATTAAAACCTGATTTAGACTTTAATTGAAAGTTTAGTTCTTTCCCTTTCTCTCACTGATATTATTTCTTGTTAAAAAGGCTTTTTGTAAAGACATCTAAACTGTGAAGAGCTAAAGTGTGTATGTATATCTAGGGTTTCTTTTTAAGAACTTTTTCTGAAATACAAGGGAGGAAACAACAAGAAGTCGAAGACAAAATATCCCTGTGGCTATCTGTTAGGCTGGTCACACAAAACATCCTGTTCATCCACAGCCCAAAGCTCCAAGGACTAGATGCTAAGGGCAAACAGGTGCAACACAGAAGCTGTCTTATTCACCATTATCACAGAGAGTTATTGCCTCATGGCAACCCTTTGGGAAACATTAGTCTCTGATGACAGTTCATGCAATTTTTGCACTCTTCAGAGTGACTTGACTCATGTCACTTCCACGTTGAAAACTCTCTAGCTCCTGGCTAGTTTGCCTTCCAGAAGCGGTTTCCTCTTGAGCCTGGGTGAGAGCAAGCATGTCTTCAAATTGTCTTCTGTAAATTTGGTGCAACCGAAGACAAATGTTGCAAAAAATGTACTTTATAACCTACTATCATTGCTGATGGTGTTTTAAAGGCCTGCAGAACTAGTAGACTTCTAGAACTCATCTGTTGTGTACTTCTCTTTCCTCACTTAACTACACAAAATTGATTCTATTGCAGGACCTTTAAAGAACATTTTTTTTCAAGGAAGAAAAATTTAGGAGTTGCATTAATAGATCATCCTGGCAGAGTAACTTGATGCTACTATAAAGCAGGAGGTAAGCACATCCAAGATAGAATCAGTATAAAGGGAAAAGTGTCAACCATGGATAGGAATAGGAAGATGTTTGATGTGAAACAGAATAAAAAGGAATTGTTGTAAGATGAACAGCAACATACCAAGCTATATAATATGAAAAACAAACTAGATGGCTTGCTTAGACTAGATATCTTGTTAGTTGCAATGAATCAGGAGAAAATTAGTGACAACAGAAGTGGCAATTTTTAGGAGGTAAGCATTCATGAAGGCTTTTTCTTATTTTCTTAGTGAAGTTAAAAAAATGACTTACTGGCCTTGCTATAGGGTTGTACAGGTTAACCATTATTTCATGTAAGTTCTAGAAAAATGATTTGCTCTACAGATGAGATTAATATATGCTAAGACATATGTGGAAGTATACTAACACCAAAACCAAATGAGTTCAAGGACTTTCTGTCATGTCCATGCAGAAACAGCACTTCTATAATTTTTTGTTATGCTTTTTTTTTTTTTTTTTTTTTTTTTTTTTTTTGTCTTGGTATAAAGACTGTGTATAATCTATTTTCCTCTCCTAATTATCCAGTTGTAATCACATCTGAGTTAGGATTCTGAGCTATATAGAACTACAATCTCATCTCTACAGACACTTCACTTTGGCTTATATTATGATTGCTTTTAATGCAAGACAGTTTGCACTGAAGGTCTCTGATAGCAGTGCCCTGCAACATTTTATTGTTAAGTGATATAAAGAGGATGACCACTTCCTCCAGCTGCTCCAGGCCAGGACAGCTCCTGCCTGGCTAATGGACCCAGGACCTCTACCCAAGATCTCTGCACAGGCTGGGGGACACAGCTGCTGCTTTCCCTTCTGCAGGTTCAGCTGGCGAGCTGAAACTGAGCCTTTACCCTAGGCACACACAATCACACAAAGGCAAACCCAGACTCACACACACAGGACTGACAGGGTTAGTCACAAAGAATGCTACATACAAAGAACTGCTTTTAAGAGTGCCTACACACAGGATTCACATAAAACAAGTGCAGTCAGCCAAGTCCCCTCCTCCCCTTGACTGACAGAGAGAGCAGGGTCTTGGTGCAGTCACACACATGACATCCCCAGGCTCACATGGATCCCTTGAATACCAGCACAGCCCCTCTGACAGCCCTGTGTCCTTGCCTATACCCTGTGCCCCCTAACCTGCCCCATAGGTGCCTGGCTTGCTGGCTGCTCCTGACTACTGCTGGCTGTACACATGCAGCTCTCACACACTCACACTCCCTCAGCACCCACACTTGCAGGTCTCCCTGGGTGCACCACCAGGGAACCCATGCCCACTTGATTCCCTGACCCACATGCAGGGCCACTGCTTGCCAGCTGGTCCAGATTGACAATGAATGTACACTTTCTGTCAACCCGTTTTTATTTTAATTAAAATAAAACCAAAAAACTACAACAAAAAGGAAACTTTCTCATCAGTTATTTCCTCCCTCTGTCACTTTGTACTTAGCTTCTGTCTGGAGGCTTATTCTTAATTTGAGTGGAAAATTCTAAACAAAGAATGAAAGCTTTGCCCTCAGAGGGTTGTTTGCAGCTCATTCAGCCGTGGCAATCTGTAAAATTCCAGTAGCAAGACAAAAGGACCAATTAAAACAAAATACATGTGTTGTGATTTAGCACAGACATGTACAGGTTCTATTGTTTTCCTGGTATAATTCCAGTTTTCTGCAGTCACATCTGTTTTAAATTCAGCCCTCAATAGCTGTGTATTTATTGTCATGCAGGAACAATGCAATAAAATATAACTAGAAGAGGATCTTCATCTATACCAGAGTAGGCTAAAGGAATACTCTCTTGAGTATCTCAGATACTTTGCTTGGTGGGACATTGCTACTTTGTTCATTAGGAGGGTAAAGAGCTTACAAACAGACTGATATAAAAATTCAAAGGGTTGTTTTTATTATTATTATTTTAATTATGATTTTTTTATTTTGTGCTATTATTTTTTATTTTGTTCTATGATGTCTGTCTACTTTTTTGTGTTCTTTCACAACAACTGAAATTCGTACAAATAAAGTACTTCAGTTGATCCTGGCACTGTATATATTGAAGCATATCTTATTCATTTATAGACAGCTGTTGACTTAATTGAGGCATTACTTATGCTCCCAACTTTAGGTTGCATTGAAATTTGATACTCTATAGTGTCTCTAGTATCTCCTTGCAGTGAGTGAGAGTCACCTTACCTGCCTTTAGACCAAAAAAAAAAAAAAAAAAAAAAAAAGACATTTGGTTATATATAGTCAGTTATACTCCCTTTACAGTGAAAAGACAGCATTGCCAGAGGGTAATTTATTCTTGAGTGGCTATAGAGACTATATAGATTCTGAATGTCTACATTTCACTTTGTAAAGGTTGGAATTTAACTGTGTTTTCCTAACCACCCCAAAACAATTGCTGATTCCTTTTTACTTTCCTAGCTTTTAAATAGTAGAAAGCAATTCTGCTTTTTAATAGCAAAATCAACCTAGTTCAAGGTTTGTTTGTTTTTTTTTTTTTTTCTTTCTTTTTTTTTTTTTTTTTTTTTTTTTTTCCATGTTGCAATATTTTCAGTATTTGCAGAGAATAAGTCATTTCTACTGATCTGATACAATAAGGTCAAACCCACAAATTCTCAGTAGCAGTATGTCTGGGCTCAGGCAACAAGCAAGCTGACTTTTCTTATCACCAGTACTGTGCTGAGTTGAAGATACATGTTCACCTTCTTTATGCCTAATGAACTGTAAAGACAGTAGGGATGTCAGATGCCTCTCAGTGACCTACAAGAAGATGGAGGAGGTGGTTTGTACACATAGCTTTATTCAGAGCTATGACTGGTACAGAAAGCTAAAGCTACAAGCTATCTAACTTCTGAATAGGACACTGCACAGTGATATTCACTACAGCCAGTTTTCATTAAAGAAAACAATGCTTTTCCAGTTACAATGACAATTTTTTAAATGAATAACTGTCTCTCTGCCTGCATTCTTCATCTCTCCTTGTTCATTTTCAAGCAGGGATCTTCAGGAGTTATAAGTTTTAGAAGAACAAGTGCCTGTGAAAAGGAGTGAGTTTTTTAGGGATCAGCTGTTTAGCAGTGCCTACAAGTGCCTATAAGAAGCAACACAAGTTGGTAGCTTCTGCTTACTGGAGCTGCCATTATCTTCCAGTGCAAAGTGGCAAATCTACTTCCCATTGTGTGTCCACATTGTCATTTTAGCTTACTGCCTCTTTTTATTTTGGGATATTCAGCACACATAATGTATGCATGGACATTTTTGTCTTGGCTTCCTTCTGGAATAACTCACTAGGTCCCCATGAGATTAAATTGTTAAATTCTTGCCAATGTGAGAATCACAGTTCTGCACAGAGACAAGATCCCAAACCACATCCCTTATTTATTTACCTCACTGAATGCTCAGCCTTCAGCAATCTTTTACCTATTCTCTCAGATTAATTTCTTAAAAAAAAAAAAAATGTAATTAGTGAAAAATAGTTCTCTAAAGAAGGCTACCCTTACAGGGATTTTCTGCCTACTTTAATAAAACATATTTCTAACTTAATTCAATGAGAATAAGATCAGGTGTAAAGTTGTTCCTAGGTCTGGATCATGTAGGATTTTACTTAGAAGCAAGTGCATTTCTTTTGGACAATTTCTATTAATAACATTTCTATTTTCTATTAATAATAGAAATTGTCCAAAAGAAAAAGAGAAACTCATTCAAGGAGGTACATGTAATTTGTTTCTGTAGCATTCAGTCTTAATTACTATATCTAAATGTAATCTTATTTATGAAGTTAAAAAAATGAAATGTGATGATTTTCAGACTGAAGGCCTTGAAATTGCACGTCAATTTTGAGTCTCATATACATGGACAGCAGCACAACATTGTTTAGCTCCACTTGCAATATCTGCAATTACAAGTGTAAAAACTCAACTGTCAAACAAATTAAACTAAGCCTTGCTGCATAAAGGATGTTATTTAATCTCCACAATCTGTTTGCCACCCATTGAGATACAGCTACATTAATGCATTAAATTAAGTGATTTTATTTTACAGCTTGCATACAAATCAATACAGCAAGAGAATGAATATTAACTAACCTAAGCCGTAATTAGCATGAGACACTGATGACTGCCTTATCTTGATATTTGAAAGTTAGTTTTAAATTATTATTGGAGATTAGACACTTTCATCCTCAGCCTGAATATACAGGTATTTTCATTATTAAAATGCCACACCTCATATTAACAATCTGGGCTAAGTATATTCACAACAGGGACAGAAAATTGTGCAGTATTTAGTAACCCTGTCAAAGAATATCTAATAAATATTATTTCATTCTATATTATGTTTTCTCAAACAGTATAGCACAAACCTTATTTGAATTTGAATGGAATTGGAATAATATATTACTGGTTCAACACCTGGACACACATTAGTGTTTGTAAATTTTGTATGAATGCATAGATAAAATTATGAATTTTAAAAATCTCACCATACAATTATAAGTTATATATTTCTTGTTTCAAATAGAAGGTTAAATGATCTTGTCTCTTTTTAAACAACATTTTACTATCCCACAGCTCCAAATATATTAGTTAAGGAAGCTGAATATCTCAGGGGTTTACTCCTCTTATCTACAAAGTAGAAGCTTTATTTCCACCCTGATTAAGCAAAGTGCTTAAGTGTGTGCTAAATTTTTGTTTATAGCTTTTTGATTTGAGTGAAAGTGTTTTGTTGATATTAAATGCATATCTCTTTTGCTAAATTGTTAATATACTTGTTCCCCTCCAAGAGATTTCCACCTCTTGAAGTTGAAAAATTGAGACATGAAAATGTGATTTAGCTCTGTGCAAAACTAGTAAAGCCAAATTAAGACAGTTCGACATATGGGATATCTTTCACCTTATCCACATTCTTTACTGGGTTGCAAAAACTTTAGGAGTTATGATGAATGGGACGGTTTGACAGCCTTTGAGGGTTTCAGACTCTGAAGAAAAAATGACATTAATTTGTTATACAGTTCACATTTATAAGTATTACTTTGCTTCCTTCAGAGGTAGAAATGTGGGGTGTTCAGTGTAAATGAAACTGGGAATCTGTTTTTTGTGACCCTGAGCACAGCCTTGAAATACCAATGCTTTGCTAAATCCTTTAGTTTATGCCATAGATCCTAAGCTTAATACTGAAGTCAAAGTTACATAGCAAAAGAGATCACTTCTATCCCTTTCTGGTTCGAAGTACACCTGTCTCAAGCTTTTACCATAGTTTTCTGATGTTTTCACAAATGTAGTGACTCCTTCTAAGTACAAGAATGCCAAAGTTTTTGAGGGAATCTTTATAAAGTCAGTGAAAATTGTGCTATGACTCTTGTCTACTCTCCTATGTCTTCATGCACTTGAGGTCCATTTGCTCTTCCACATGCCAAGTTCCTCACCTTTTAGGCAACTTGAACTGAAGAAACATGGCTATTCAGTTGGATGATCAAAATGGGAGATTCAGGATAGATATCTACCTGTAAAGGTGAATGGAAAGAGTGCAGTCCTTCCTTTTCCATGATTTTTAAAAAATAGTTTTATATTTGCTTCTAGGAAAAGTATCATCTGCTCAGTAGTGTGAAGGCTACGGAACATAAATCAATAGTTTTACTGGTACCTCTATTCTTTTTCAAGTTACAATAGCAAATAGTTATTTTTACACAAAAACACCCTCCAGTCTCTCTTGATTTATAGTGATAAAGTGACATACTATACATCTTTCAGAGTAAACTGCAGTCTTTCCTCAGGTTATCATTTTCTTGTCTCCCGTGAGAACTGAAGTTTCATTTAATCTATTTTTTTCACAGTTCAATCACATTTCACTTACATGTTAGTTCTAGTTCTGCCTGCATATGTATCCAAGGGTTGAGTTGAATATAAATAAAATTTGTTTTATAATATGCCTTTAATTAATAAAATACAGAGAGAGAATTAGAGCTCTGAAGCCAGACTTTATGTGCATTTCATTTTTTGCTAAAGAATGACTAAAAATATTGTACACTCTTGATGAAATCATGCTGTCAGTCTAAAACATCTGAAACGGGATCAGAATTTCTCCCATGCTGAACATGCAGAGTATAAGCTGACTTATTTCATCTATCACAAACTAGATAATAGAAATGTTGACATTTGCATTGAATATGCTATTACTATACTTTTTATCAAATCATATGTAAGGCCACTATATATTATTTGATCCTGTGATAGAAAACAAAATTGTAATATATATCAGTAAAAGGGAGAAAGATAGTTTTTCATAATTTATCATATATATATATATATTTAATTGTACCTAGGTGTTAGATTCATGAATTTTTGGATGTAATTTCCACTGTATTTGACAGTGGAGAAAATGGGATAGAGAAGGGGGAGAGAAAGAGAAAGAGGGAGAGAAAGATAGAGAGTTCGTTTTGAGTAATGTTTGTTTACAGTGTTACACACAGAAATTGCTTCAAGATTTTGTAACAATTGTTTTGTAACAATTTACCTCTACAGATTTGATTGCATTTAGTTTATGAACTCTGAGATTACAATAGTGTGCCATACTGTTACTAGTTCAAGAAACCTAGCTGGAACGAATGAATCTCAGTTCTAGGATTTGGCCACTAGGGGAAGGTTGGGTGACTCCAGGTTTTAACTTTCTCCCGGGCACACAGAGGACCCAGCTGGCAGCTGCACTGGCACAGAACAGGGCATGTGCTTGTTCCCCATCAGCTCCTCCGACTGCCCTGACAATGGAAGGGGTGAGTTTTCCTTCAGAGGGTGCAGGTGAGGAGCCAGCACAGTGGCCTGCCTGCTGAGTGATCTCAGCAGGGAGGAGTTTAAGGTGCAGAAATCTTTCCTCATGGAGTCTTTCAACCATGCATCAGAAACAGAGAGGGTATCACATTAAAGGGAACTTATCAGAGTCAAACCTTTATCTATTTCAGAGCCCTACCAAAGACTTTCAGGGACAGTTCTACAAAGTTGAATATATTTAATAAGGTACATATATAAGATTCAGAATTTCCATTGATAAATACACTTACTGCAATGGTGCTAATATATAATAGTGCTAGCAAAATGCTATCCCAGGTATTCCTCACCAAACTGTGAAGGTGTAGGGCTTAACAAGAAGGCATCCCCGTTTGGTGGAAGAGAAGGAGCAAACCTCTTTATTGCCTCTTTTAGTTTTCTACTTTCTTCTTTCTCTCCCTCAGCTCTTCTTTTTTTCCTCACTTTAACATCTTTTAAACTTTTTTTTTTTTTTTTTTCTTCTTACTAACTCATAACACCCCTTTATATCCTAATTTTATCTGTTCCCTCCTTGATGTGATACTTAGCATGATTTAGGTGGAGAGGCGAGCACTGTAGTCATATATGTTTAGCATGTACTTCATTAAGCTCACTATATTCAGAGGTGTTAACTTTAATATTAATTTTGCACTTAATGAAGCAAAATGTTTCACACAGGCACTGTGGCCCTCAAGATTCTTTGCTGTTGCCAAACAGGGCCATCTTCCAACACAAGAGTTCCTCCTCCAGCAGCCTCTCACAACAAGCTTGTGGACCTCCATCCACAAAGTTTGTATAAGAGATAAGCAAGAACAAGCTGCTCAACTCCTCTTTGCTCCAGGCCAGTACTTATCCATGATGCTAAGATGTCTGACTGTTCTCCACACTGGGATGCAGAAGGGGGATGGTCTTTTTGACCTCGCTTTCGCTTTGGAACTGTGAGTTTAAAACAAATCCAGATCTGAGGATAAAGGGCCACTTAGTCAACAAGGTTCTATTTCTGGCCCTCACACAGGTTTTCTTCAGTGTTTCTGTATTTTATAGGAAGGAGAAAGAGTCTGTCATTTAAACATAAATTAGTTTTTGAAACAAAAGTGAAAAGAAAATAATCCTGTAAGCAATGAGTGTGTGGCAGGGTACACAGAATTATGATAAATTTTAATTGGCTGTCTATTACAGGATCTCTGATTTTCATCTCACTTTCTTTAATGATAGATATGCCTGGAAGCTTTTATCCCCTCTTTCACCCTGTAATATAAAATTGTCTGGCTAGGAATGATAGAATATCCTAAGTCTTTGCTTAACATTTTTAATAGCAAATAATTTCATTTGAAATAAAAGGAGTTGTCAAAGTATAATGAGGATTTCCCACACCCTGATTCCTGATTGCATTTCATGAGAAAGCAAGTTCTCTCTTTCTTGTATTAATTGACGAACATTTCATTATACCATGCGACCAAGTTTTAGTAAAACCTATCAGAAGACTTTTTTTTTTTTTTTTTTTTTTTGGTCTGTGAATTGTCACCTCAGAATGCAAAGAATCTATGACATTTCCATTTGTTCCAGATTAGTATGAAAATATTATAAATTTATCTCATGAGATGGGAATTAAACAGTAACTAATGCTATTGTTAATTCATCTAATTTCCAGAATTCCTTATTTCATTCATCAAATATTTCATTATTCCTTATTCCATTTCTTTATACCCTGTACATTTTATCTGATCCATTCTGGAGTCTAAGCAATATTTTTTTATCTGTCAAATGACTGAAAAGAAAATAGGGCAAGTAAAAGTGAGATGTCATGCCACATACCTTGTTATTTTCTTTCAAAATAATTTCAGAATGAAGTGAGAAGAGAATGCCAACAGACATAGAGTCCAGCCATTGTGCCTTCCCTATCTCTGAAGGATTGTTGTTTCACTTAAGAAAGAGAGAGCACTGTGCAGTGGCAGCACTGCCATTGTCTTTAGGACCATCACATTGCCTATGTATCACCCCAGTAACTGTAAGTCCTGGTGTACTGCAGTCCACCTGGTTACCAGCACAGCACAACCATCGCTGACAGATAATGTGACCTCACTGAGCTCATCAGAATTCATAAGATCAGGAAAGCAAAATAAATATTTATTAATTTAAGCAGAACCAAATTTTTACTATCTAAATGGTTGAAGCACCCTTTCTTAGCAGACTTTTTCATCAATACTGAAGATAAAAACAAATATAATAGTTACATGTGAGGAAAAATATTGAGCTGTATAGGACAAGAATGAAACAGAGAAATTAGCATGGACAGTAAGTATTTAACCACAATTAAGAGATTTATATGTGGTGATTTTGTCACTCTCTGTTTCCCCTATTATTGCCATTTATCCCTATGTCATATGACCATCTGTAATGTTGAATAGACAACATGCAGAGTGCAACAATACTAGAATAAATGAAGACAGACCAGTGCAAAAAGTTATTAAAATATATTGTGAACTAGTATTGTATTAAACATAACAGTTCACAATATTGAAAAAGAATTATATACAAAATTTTGGAGATTTGTAGCATAGTAATAAGAATTTTCTGAGGCAGTATGAGAGGCACTGTTTCCTTAGAAAAAATAACTGGAAGGTTAATAAATGTATGCAATAAACTGTTATATGGTAAGGCTCTGTGTTCATCTGATGATTTTTATTACTTATTTATATTCAAGCTATCAAGATCTGCAAAGCAGAATATGTTAAATAACTAAAACAAACAACCACACAAAAATAAATAGATATTGCCTTACATTTTCTTTCCGCTGAAATGAAAGACAATCAAGCCATCTCAAGAGTTGAGAGGTTTGTCTAATGTAACAAACTGCTGAATATCTGTATAATAAAGAAAAAAGAGCCTGACAATTCTTTGTTCTACTGAAAGTCAGAATATGGCCCTGGATTTGATCCCTGGGGTCATTCACTGAGGAATCAAGCTCCTTCTGGGCACTCTGTACATAGTCAGGTTACACACTGACTGGTTGCCAGGCTTGGTGTACTGGCATACACAGTTATACACACATTATGTAGATAAAAGCACCCAGAGATAGTTTGTTAGAAACTAGCTACGTAGTTATGCAAATCAGAAATTGTAGAAAACTGAGAGGGGAATCTTTTGAATTATTTTAAGACTGTAACAGTACCGATGATGGTTAGCATTGCTGGTAAAAGGCAATCCAGCCTTTCTCTCCTGATTGAGGGTGTGGGTTCCACTCCAGACAGCTAAGGGACTTAGAATCTAGCCCAAGCTAGGTATCAGGGCTCACAGAAAAAATCAGAAAAAATAATTGAGTGCCACTAAAAGGTGAATTATTCACCAGACTTTAGGCATCTGAAAGCTGTGAATTTGAACTTCTTGCCTATTTTTTATTATTGTTAAAAAGAAATGGATGCCATTTAAAGTAAACATTTCAGACTCACCAAAGGATGTCTTGATAAAAAATGCATTGTAATTTGGTATTATATTATGGAACTGAGAACAGATCAGAGAAGACCAATTCTAGAGAAAAAATGAAATTGTATGAAATTGTATTCAGGAGTTTCAGCTGAATTGACAGAGTGGTATCATGCCTTTAAAGTACATGAACCAGTTAATTTTAATAGTTTTTCATATCGTGTGTAACTGTAGCACACCATAAGCTAGTCTTGTTCTCTGGATCTTATCTTGCATGTGTAAGGTATTTTCATAGCCCTGACAGCTTCATATTTTGAAGATGTGTTCAATTATAAATTGCACAACTCCTCTTTACTTTTTCTGCATTATAAACTCTAGCCAGATTGGTCAAAAGTCTGAGGGTCACTGACTCAAAAGAAAGTTAAAGTGATAACTTGATAACTTGTAAAGTACATTCTGGTAGAATGGTTATTTATTATTATTATTGTTGTTGTTGTTTTGTTGGTTTTGGTTTTGGTTTCTATTCTTCCCATTAACTCTGGTCCTTTTTTGTTGCTATTGTTTATTGAGGATTTTATAAAACTGTTAGGTCTTGGGAGAAACATAGTTCCTGGTCACAGGGAATGTCCAAGCCCATGGCATGGTACAAATAGATCATTTTAAGAATTTTTACTTTGTTGGAAAGCTGTTTCCAAATTCCTATGTTGCCTTTTCCTGTGGTAACAGAGTTTCTATACACCATCTCAGTGGCAAAATCCAAAAGAGAGAAACTTTGGGTTTCCACAGCAGTGTACCCTTGTCTATTCAAATCTCTCTTTTTCAGTTGTTACTGCTTTGACCTTCAATGTGGGGAGGCTCCTGCACTATTCTTAAGTTGTGTAATTGTTGAACCCAATTGTTGATTTTCTATGAGTGACAGCTCCTCTGTGTGAAAGGACATTATTAGACCTAACTCATAGTAGCAAAGAGCAATTGGAACCCTTTTATAACACCTTGTGCTAAAAACCCTGTCTTACAACTGCAAATGATAAAAGTTGCCCCTTTATCAATCATACAAAGTATTTAACACAACTTGACAGGCAAAAAGTGTTCTGTTTTAAACCTTGCCTTTCTCTTGCAGTCAACCTTGTCCTTTTAATGAGCCTTTAACTGCTACAAAACTGCTGGACAAGTTATATTTAGTATTTAAAGTCAGGCAATGGATGTTTGATACAGTAGTAGTATATAATTTAATAGTGTGCTTGCTCTGCTTTTTCCATATACAGCTCAGGCTGTCTTTCAGAGAAAATAAAGTACCTCAGATAATAAAGTGCCTAACTTTTGTGGTGTTCCATATGAAATGCTTGAGTAGAATCAGTGTGGACCACGGCAAGTGGACCACTGATGTCATAGGAATTATTTTGTTTGACATCAGGAAAATAAATATTGTATCATCAAATGACATTACGCATGAAAAACAAACAAACAATCAATCAAACAAAACAGATATATTGAATGAATCAGTTTCAGACTCATAACTACCTTTAAAAATTGAGGAATAGTGGTATATGGAACATCTGCTTGACAGTAAATGTCCATTTAAAAGGACCGTCAACTTTTCATAGGCTTATGAAAATATCATTAATTTTCTTTTGAAAATTAAAAAAAAAAAAAAAAAAAAGTTTCTCACTAGTTTAATAAGAAAGAAATAAGAAAAGATTTCATTTTCATTAAAATCCAAGAGTTATATTAGGTTTTGGAGTAATGTGTCACTCCATGTACTGTTAGTGACGATATGACATAATTCATTTAGGCATAAAGCAATTCAAAAAAAAACCCTTCAGGATTTATCCTTGCTGGAATTAGATATATTTGCAGACGTAATCCTAGACTAAGAAGTGAGGAACTTGCCTTAGTAGGTGTGCAAAGCTGGTGGGTAGCAATAAAAACTTAATTAGCAAAAGAAAGTGGACATTTCCTGGAGCACAGAAAACACTCAAAAAGACAGGTGATAGTAATTAAAATAGACTGGACATCAGAAGTTAGGCCATAATTCTTAGTTCAACATTTATGTGACAAATGCCGTAGTTCCATTTACTATGTTAGCAGCATCAGGTAGACATGAATTCACTTGGATAAATTATGTGAGGTAAGAATGGGAGATGTGTACACTCTGTAAACACAACTTTTTCCAAAAATGATATTGAAAATATGGAAATTGAACCAGAGAAATAAATTTAAAGAGGAGAAACAATATGAAAATGGAAACATTGTTTGGTTATTTTACAATATCAAAAGCAGTGATGATAAATAACCAGTCATAACTTTGTGAAATCTTTGTGCCATTTTGATTTTTAGCCTATGAGTCATCATGAAAATTTGTAGTCTGTCACACATGCAAAGTAACTGTATATGTTTATATATGAGATAGGTATATTTTTGACAGTATAGACAAAAAAAGAAGGTCAATTATTATTTTAGGTTATTATGGAACAGAAGCACATCATTTACATATAGTAACTTCAAAGAGATGAAAGCAGAAAGATTTTCACAAGTGATATGTCTGTTTGATAAAGAAATCAATGTTGTCAATGGTGAAAATAGGAAGCCTTTGGTTGCACTTAGAAAACCTTGACTTTGTCAAAGCCAGCTAATTCATATTTTGTTTTTCTCTGCCTCTTTAGACCATAACTGTGTATAAGAACTAAAACAGTTTTCTTTGGATCTGCCTATTTTAATGTTCTCCTTCTTTACCTTCTTTCTTTAATCTGGGGGGGATAAGTTCTTTAAAATGTTTTACAGCTTTTTATCAATGCTTTCTTCATTCCTGTCTTGCTTCCAATCTCATCAGTTTTGTATGCATATTGAAAACATGTTATATGCAATCTTGATGCACTGATCTTGATGCTCTGAACAGTTGTGACATTTAGATAGCTCCATTGCCAGTTAAATTTGAATTTCTTGCTAGATCAATGACACTAATTTTAATTATATTTTTAGAAAGATTATCTGGATATTGCTAGCCTAATGTGTACCTTCCAGTTTATGACTAAAATGAAGTCAGATATGTGGCATCTTGTCTGAAGTGCTAAGAGCTATCTGTCTTTGACAGAATAGGTGATGTTATGGGTGGGTAAAATCCTCCACTGCAGTTGATTTAAATTCTTTTATCCCTGTTAAAATTGGTTATATATATTTATGTATAAATATAAATAAAACTCTAATTATTAACAAGAGCAGAAGTAAAAGAGGAAATTTAGAATTCTGGATTTTAGGAAAAAAAATCAAACCATGTGATCTGCACAGCAGTATGGCTTGGATTCTCTGTCTACCTAGTTACTTTAAATGACCTTTCCTTCCTTCCTTCCTTCCTTCCTTCCTTCCTTCCTTCCTTCCTTCCTTCCTTCCTTCCTTCCTTCCTTCCTTCCTTCCTTCCTTCCTTCCTTCCTTCCTTCCTTCCTTCCTTCCTTCCTTCCTTCCTTCCTTCCTTCCTTCCTTCCTTCCTTCCTTCCTTCCTTCCTTCCTTCCTTCCTTCCTTCCTTCCTTCCTTCCTTTCTTTCTTTCTTTCTTTCTTTCTTTCTTTCTTTCTTTCTTTCTTTCTTTCTTTCTTTCTTTCTTTCTTTCTTTCTTTCTTTCTTTCTTTCTTTCTTTCTTTCTTTCTTTCTTTCCTTCTTTCTTTCTTTCCTTCTTTCTTTCCTTCTTTCCTTCTTTCCTTCTTTCCTTCTTTCCTTCTTTCCTTCTTTCCTTCTTTCTTTCCTTCTTTCTTTCCTTCTTTCTTTCCTTTTCTTTCCTTTCCTTTTCTTTTCTTTTCTTTTCTTTTCTTTTCTTTTCTTTTCTTTTCTTTTCTTTTCTTTTCTTTTCTTTTCTTTTCTTTTCTTTTCTTTTCTTTTCTTTTCTTTTCTTTTCTTTTCTTTTCTTTTCTTTTCTTTTCTTTTCTTTTTCATCTTTATCCATCCTTCCATTTTTTATTTTTTAATTTTTTTTTTGGCCTTACTGCTAATGAATGGATACCTTATAAGAGGTGTGGAAAAAAAAAAACCTTTCTGACAACAAGCTTAACTTGTGCACATTTTCACTTTATAGTAGTAAAAAAATCTCTACATGCTACTTGAACTGTTAGTTAGTTGAAAATATTCTCAAGATAACTACTTGCCTTGGGGCAAAATCTAAATGTACAGTAGAAAGTTTGTGACATTTGCAACTTCAGAATACCCCTCTTAGACTTAACTTACATTTTTTTACTTTCCATTCTTGTTTTATAAAAAGTTAAACAATATACTGATATGCCATTTTATTCCTGTTGAACTTTTCCTGCTTCTCCTGTCCATCCATCATCAACATTCATTTAAAATTAAAAAGGTCTGTTTGTAAAAAATAACCAAAATAAAAGGAAAAATAGAAATAAATCTTATTTTTCTGACTGGTTGTGTGGTGACTTGCACAAGCTGAGAGTCTGACATATGTTTAAAAGGAAAGTCCACTGTGGATTAGAAAGAGAAAGTAAACTTCTCAACTGCAAAGATTTTTATAATAGTTTTTGTCTCACAATGATGTTTCACTTGAAAGACTTTGATAACCAGCACTTTCTTCCAAATCTATTCTAACCCATTCTTCAGGCTTATGTGGTATTTTAGAAGTTTTGCATGGATTCTGCCTCTGAAAAGGGCAAGGGGGGAAATAGACTATGCAATTGGAGGCCCACCTGCCATTACTGACCTTTTCAGGGAAGAAAAGAAGGAAAATCTCTATGACAGAACTGTTTCTTTCCTTAACATATCACATGCTTGGAATCCAGCATCCATATTGGTTACACCACCAATATGAATGAACACCACACTCTGTGTGTTCTGTTCAGATGGGTCAGACAATGTTGCTCATCTGTACTTCTGCTATGAACATACTTGGAAATTCTAACTAAAAAGATAGATACTAATCAATGCATTAAATACAGAATGAATGTCTCAGATTTTATTTTATTTTATTTTTTCTATTTTTTTCTCATTTCTTATAATGATGTAATCATGCAGCATAGGATTAACTTCTTGAGAATGTTGACTCAGTGCATGTTGGTATTTTAACCTTTTTTTCCACTGACTCCAGAATGGCAGGTGAAATGGATAAATAAATACATAATTAGGCTTGAGAAACAGACAAACAAACAAAACCAATTTTGAGCACTTTTAAGTGATTGGTACTCAACAGTGTACTGCTTGAGCCGGGAGGTTGGACCAGATGACCTCCAGAGGTCCCTTGCAACTTCAACCACTCTGTCATTCCCTGATTATGTGATTTATCAACAAGACAAAATGAGGTGGTAGTTTCTGTTCTGGAATTTGTATTTGGGGAGTTACCACTAAGCTCAAGTTAGATTCTTAGATTTGCTCATGGATAAAATATAGAATGTCTATATTTCTATGATTGATTTAAGGCATCAAATTAAAACAAAATGCACTAATTAAAAATATATGAATTTATACACTAAAGTGAACCCCAGTGCCACAGCTCTACAAAAATCTGCCTATAAAAACCTGTCTATACCAGTGCAAATGTTGCAGTTTATACACACAGTCACTTCCAAACTTCCAGAGCCACTTCATGCTGTACTCCTCACTATATATTATTTAAAGTAACATACTAAACAAAACAGTAATGATGTCTGCCAGGCACACATGGGCAATGTTTTGTAGTCTGTCTGCTCACAGTAAGTCATAATTATCTGATGACAACGGTACTGTAGAAGTGCTGATCTTGTTGTGCTTGATGAACACTCAAATATTGTCTTAGCATGAGATGCCCTATAAATTGGAATTGTTGGTGAACAAAAAGTTTCATTTTAACTTCCATTTCTTTTCAAATTCTGGAAAAAAAATAAAGAAAAAAAAATAATAAAAAAAGAACATTTATCCACATTGATTTCATTTGTAAGAGGTCATTACAAGACCTGTAAGGAAAGCAGAAATACTGAACAAGAATACACCTCACATTTCTTGTAAAATTACATCAAGTAAGCAAGCATAAACCTTTGAAATTAAATTAAAAGTGATGGTTCTGTGAAGGAGGCAATGTGAAATTATATACTTTTTGTAAAAATAAATACACTTGCTAAGATAATTCAGAATAAGCTCATTGAGAAAGGTATTATAGAGCCTCCTCCATGCCTGTTGCAGCAGCAGTGGCTGAAGGAAGAAGCTGTGCAGAACAAGGTCTACTGCTGAAGATTGGTGTGTGCCAGATCACTTAGAAAGATATACATGCTGGGACATGCTGTGATCACATTCACATCTGCCTAACACCTGTCCTGTGTGACATCCATAGCAGGATCCAGGCAAAGACAGCAGGTCTTTTGACACATTATTGACAGCTAGCTTTAATACAGAGGGTAGGAACTCCTGGTGATTCAACAGGTGCTACTCAAGTTGTCCTGGGATTCTCATAGCTCAATAATCCTTCTCCGACTTTGTAATGTGTACTCAAGCTAAGTATGTTGAAGCTAGATAAGTAAAGACTACATGGATGGTAGTCAAACATTTCACTGCAGACGTGCTCTGAAAGAGGCAGGCATGTTGGTTTCCTTTATATCACCAATGTAGGCACACAGACAGGGTAATATCAGGGTAATATCCTATCCCTTTGGTTGAAGAAATTAATGAGGTCAACCAACACTCCGTTCCTATCATAGCCCTGTAGGGAACCTGAGAACTGTTGTTCTGGGTCTGGTGAAAAGACACGTCCTAGAGTTCATTTTTGTCTTCAGCTGCTGTGTAGACTGTCCAGTGCAGGGCAACTGAGATACTCTGCAACTGAGATACTCTGCAAGTCACAGAGATACTTTTCAGGTGCTGGAGATATTTTTTCAGTGTCTTACATGAACTCAGTATAAAAGTTTTATGCTACTAATGTATAATAACAGAAACAGACACAAACATGCCTTTTAAAAATGTTGTCCTCTGTATTTTGGCTTCCTAAATCTCACATAGTCAAGCCAGCCTCTGAGGTGACATCACCTAGCACCACATAGCTGAGGAGCAGAGGACAGAAATAGTGGCAAGACAACTCTTTGGCAAAGACAAACAAAAACAAAAACTAAAATCAAAAACAAAAAGCCTAGGGTACCTGAAATAAAAGCCCAAGTAATGTATATTCAGCATATACACAGCTGAGTAATCTGATATCCATACAGAAGTTTTCTCATCTGAGATAAGGGTCTGAAGCTTGAATCAAATATTAGGTGTTTTCCTTTTAATGTTCTAGATCAGATATAAATCTGAACGATGTGAGATTAGCCTATCACTATCACAATTTTAATGAATCTTTCTTGATAGTTTGTCTTTGAAGTACAATGGTGGTAGATTTGAAAGTGTTAGCACTTTTGAGTTTTATTTCTTGAATTTGAATCCTTACTGTGTGCTGTTAAAATACCATATGATATTACTAATTAAAAAAAAATAAATAAATAAAAGAAAAAAATTGCATCTGCTTATCACTTCACACAGTAAGATGGGAGGATCTTCAGATTCAAAGTAGTCAAATAGGTGCTGCATTACTAGTCCAAGTTGCCTTGAAGCAAAATAAAAGGCCATCTCTTAAGATGATTGTTGGTACTTCTAGGATCAGTAGGAATTGTGTCAGCTTATAAAGGTTATATACATACTAAGACCCATGTCTTAAAAATTTCTTTCAAGTGCTGCTGGGAGAAAGGCTGCTGGATAAAACTCTGCTTCATGACTTCTCTTGGTTGATGTTATGATCTTCCTTAAAATATTTCCCAAATGGTTTCCAGACCACATGATAATCAGTAATTTATGTACCTGACAGCAAAGAAGCAACAGCTGTGTGAAAGGGAGGTCACCAGACTTTCCTATGTTAAACACATTTTTGTTGGAGGGTAGAGAGAAAAAAGCTGCTAGTACATAAATTGCATCAATAAACATTAAGAAAATCTTCAAATACTTTTTGAATAGTCACTGATAGTAATTGTTTTCACAGTATACTGCATAGCCTTTAACAGGAGGCATCACAGAACCTCTGCAGCAAAATGAATATATGATGGGTACACACTCTAAATCTAAGGTATTTCACAGATAGACAAAAAAATAAATTAAACAATGTATACATCCAGTCCCAAATATTTAGGGTAAGAGTCATTAAGGAATTAGCAAACACTGATCATCTCATTCACAATTTTACAAGATAATCTTGTATTTTTGTTGAGTTTGCCTTAGGATGAAGAAATAAGGAAGATATGTTACATCCAATAATCTGCTAGTAGGCCTGTTCCAAATATTAAGGGATCTGGGAGTTCATGGTTGTTCCTCAGTGAAATAATAAATGTTATATATAAATGTTGTATATATATATATATTTTTATTATTATTTTTTTTTTTTTCCAAATCAGTTTCTTCTGTACTATCTTTTCTGTGAAACTTACAGGATTACTTTTGACACATGCTAGACTAGTATGAATGTTTAATAGGCAAATTTTCTTTCTTACTTTACCTTCTGTCATTGTACTTAGTAAAGTAAACTGGTTGATTACAATCTTGTAACCCCTTTTCTTTTTTGTTCTACAATTACCTTAAAGGAGGCTATAGAGACATGGGTATCAGGTTCTTCTCCCCAACACCAAGTAATGATGGAGGGAAATAGCCTCAAGTTGCTCCAAGGAAGGTTTAGGTTGGATATTAGGAGAAATTTCCTTACTGAAAGGGTTGCACAGCATTGGAATATGTTGCTCAGGGAAGTGTTGAGTGGATGAGTCACCATCCCTGGAGGTCTTCAAGTAGTAAAACGTGTAAATATGGTGCTTAGTAGCATGGTTTACTGGTGGATTTAGTACTAGGTTAAAGATTGGACTCAATGATCTCAGAGGTTTCTTCTAACCTGAACGATTCTATGATTCTAATAACCTACTTTATACGGGATAATGAACTATTCTTGATCATACTAGGGAGAAAAAAAAAAAAAAAAAAGAAAAAAAAAGGATCAGGAAAACAGTGTAGAAACTTGGCAACTTGTTATATATTTATGTTTGTGTGTAAATCTAGGATACCCTTCCTTGCAACTAAACCAAAATTTAATTATCTTCCTGCACTGTTTAATTTTCCTTTTAGTATTGTCAATTCTTAATATTTACTGCAAGAATCCTTAAAAACCTTAAATAAAAATTAATTTGGAGAAGATATTCCTTCCATGAAATTACTGAAAACAATATATGAATAAGCCCTAAAAATGCAAAAGTCGTTAAGTAAATCAAATGCAGAAGATATAAAGTACTATGACTTTTTAAGGAAGTTTTGAGATTTTTAAGCTTTGCTCATAACTTCTGAATGCCTGGAACTTTCAATATTGTATTGAAACACTAGATGAAATGTTACTTTGAACCAATTCTCTGATGAAAACCCAAGTCAAGATTTATCTGTCTGATTGAGGGGCCATCCAGAGTTCCATAGTTTAGATACGATTGACTCCAACAGGCACTAGTGTAATCAATATGGCAGTTGGTTTCTTAGCCTTTATGAAAAGCTTTGATTACGTCCTTTTATCACTTGGATTTATTTCGCAGACAGTATTTTATTCTTCAGTCTTGTCAAACTCAGATATGCTATACCAAAAAGTCTGTTTACTACATGAAATCCCCTGTGCCAGTCACTGTGCAGCTTCTTTGATGTGGCATAAACGTTGCTTTGATATCTGAAAAACAAACTCAGTTACCATACATTGTTCTTCTGAAAAGAGACATGATGAGCTTATGACTTCATAAATTGAAAGGGACACTGTCTGAATGAGGTACAGCAATAAATGTCAGATGTTGGTATTAAACAAAGGTTGCCCTTTATGGATCTCATAAGTTGATGGGGAAAAGAGAAAAAAAAAAAACAAGAAGAAGAAAAAAAAAAGAAAAGAAAAGAAGGAATCATATGGCTACAGGCTATCTGTGGGATGGTTATTGTAAAAAAATTTTAGTCTAAGTTTTCCATTAAATTAATATTCTAAGCAGCCTTCTTCACATTTCCATGACTTCCATTATTGGCATCTTAAATTAAAAAGTTCTATGATGTCTTAAACTGACTTTACCCATACAGAATTTATATGAGTGCAAAAATTAGCACAACTCATTGATTGCAAATTTCCTTTTATCTTACAGAATTTCTTATAACTGTGAAAAACATTTTTTAATTTGACATTCTAACTCATGGAATTATAGAATCATCATAGAATAATAGAATATCTTAGGTTGGAAGGAACCTTTAAAGATAATCTACATGTATTACCAACTCCCTTGTCATGGGCAGGGACACCATCCACTAGACCAGGTTGCCCAAATCCCTCATCCAACCTAACCTTGAACACTTCTAGGGAGGAACAGATACAATTTCTTTGCGTGATCTGTTCCAGTGCCTCACCATGTCCATTGTGAAAGATTCCTTCCTAATATCTAATCTAAATCTACTTTTTTTTTTTTTTCTTTTTTTTTTTTTTCAGTTTAAAACCAGTCCTATCACTACAGGCCCTAGTAAAACCTGTTTTAAAACCATTGTCTTATGGCCCTAGGTCTCTCCATCTTTTTTTATAAGCCCCCGTTATGTGTTGAAAGGCTGCTATAAGGTCTCCTCAGAGCCTTTTCTTCTCTAGGCTAAACATCTCCAGTTCTCTCAGCCTTTCTTCATAGGAGAGGTGTTCCAGCACTCTGATCATTGTTGTGACTCTCCTCTGGACAGTCTCAAACATCCTAATCATTCTAGTGCTGGGGATTCCAGAGCTGAATGCAGTACAGGTGGGGTCTCAAGAGAGAGGAATAATGGGGAAGAATCACATCCCTCAACCTGCTGGCCACTTTTTATGCAGCCCAGGATACAGTTTGCTTTCTGGGTTGCAGGTACACACTGCCAGATCAAGTCCAATATTTTCATCCACCTATATCACCAAGTCCTGCCTGAGAGCATGGCTGCTTTCAGTCAATCAGTCTGTAGTGATTCCAGGGGTAACCCAGACCCAGGTTTAGCAAACTTGGCTTTGTTGACCTTCATGAGATTCTTGTGGGCCAACTTGTTAAGCTTGTCCTTCTGGATATCGTCCCTTCCTTTTATCATATCAACTGCACTACTCAGCTTGGTGTCATCAGCAAACTTGCTGAGGGTGCACTCAATCTCACTATGTCTTTAACAAAGATATTAAACAATACCATTCCCAATAAAGACGGGATTGGGGGATACCAGTCTTCATTGATTTTGCGCTTCATTGGACATTGCACTGTTGAGAACTCCCTGGATGTGACCGTCTACATGGATACTGACCCTGCTACTTATAGATAGAAGTTTGTCTCAGAATTCAAAACAAAACAAAACAAAAGTAGCGGTAACCTTTGTAATCATTTTACATCGGACATGAAAGGAAAGAAATCTAGTGTTTATTCCACAGAAACATCTATATAGCAGGGTCTTTGAATGGGAGTTTATTCTTTCTGCTGCATTTCTGCTGCAACCTTTCTTTTCTCCCTTTATTTGTGTTTTTCCATCCTCGGTTGTAAATTATGTGCAGAAAACTTTATTTATGATTTTATACAGTACTTACTGTGTAAGTAAGTACTTACAGGAAGATGTCTGAATGAAGAAAAATAATAAATAATAACATCTGTTGCCAACATCAAATAGATGAGCATTTTAAGTAAGAAACTACTAAAAAGAATAGAATCACTGTTGAAGGCAGCATCTCCTTTAGTCATTTAGAAAAAAATAAAATAAAATAAAAAAGAATGACATACACTTTGCTCTTTTATTTTTTTCTCTCTGACAGAATTAATTTATGTCTTGTACATAATCATAATGTCTGATATCTGTAATAAGGTTTTATAATGCCAATTCACAATCACTTAAGTAAAAATTCTCTAAAACTAGAGTTACACTGGCATTTTACTAGAAATTGCTAAGATGTATGAATGACAGTGACATGAGCAAATATCCATATCTTTTTTCCTTTATGATTGTGATGTGTGTATGTGGGGGGGTGGTGGGGTGGGGGGGATAAAAGAAGAAAAGAAAAAAAAAGAAAAATAAAACTTTTAGTTACATGAGTGGAATTGAATTTTGATTCAAATTGTCTAAAGCACAAAAGGAAAAAAGTGAAATGCATTACTTTCCTTACTGTTTCCATGGATGAATATTTATAAGGCATTGGATTGACTAATATTTAACTCTATGATTAATCATCTGGTATGAAGACAAGTATGTTGTTGACAAGACTTTCTAGTAATATGTTAATTCTGATCAATTCATGTCAGTAACACAAATGTAACATCTATCTGCTCTTTATTACTACTTTATAACCCTCCTATAGATTCTGCTATTACAGTGACACTCCTTACAGTTGCATGTCTACGAGCATTTGTTTAACTGGCAGTACACAGAATTTATTTGTGTGGATCTTTTCAGTTTTTGATTCAAGCCTAAAAGGAATTCAAGGCATTGTCTTTTGGGAAAAGAGTAATTTTTTTATGTTTAATAGGCTTAATTCTTCATCAACTCATTAACTACATAGTAAAAGCTAGGCTTTTTTTCTTCTACAGAAAAGCTTTAAGATGCATTTTATTCTTCTTATTATTTTTAATACCGTGTTTCACCTTTGGAAAGAGTGAGCATTCTTATACCAGATCTGTCGCTAAGCTTAATTTGCAGATTAATAGGGCAAAAATGCCTACTTTAATTATTCTGCATGAGTGGTGCAACAGCACCCTCCCAGACCTTCTCCAATTTTTGCTATTAACCATTTATTTCAGAAACATATATATATATTTTAATGCCAGATTCGTTTTTGTTTCTCAGACTATCAAATCCTTTTGCATATCTTTTAAGGCTGGGAATTCAGCCAGATTTCAGGCAGATCATTTCGATATAGTTCAATACAAAATTGCCATAGCAAATAATATGGCCTCAAGTCTTTAGTTCTCTTAATTGGGCCATATGAGATGGTAATGCCTTTTTTTTTTTTTTTTTTTTTTTTTTTTTTTTTTGTCAGGGCTTGTTATTTTAAAATGTGAATAAAAGGAGAAAGTCATCAGGATTCATTTGATATTATTTAATTTGTCTTGAGTGTTGTCAGAGAACACTGAATAATTCAGTTTTAGGTCCTCAGGGAACAGACCTTATCATCTACATAAGCAAAAATTAATTTTACAGATACTTATGATATTAAGCATTAAAAATTATGGAAGAGAAATTAGAATTTTAAGGTGTACAGAATTTATAAATGACCTTTGATTTATATAACTAATGTAATGAATATTACCTTATGGTTCTATGTAGTCACAACTAAACTTTGAATTCTTATAAAATAAAAGAACAATTCTTAACAATTTACCATCTAATTTAGCTATAGAGTATTTGGATTACATTTCTTGTAAATTATTAGTGATCTAAATTCCACCAATGAATACTATTTGAATCTGCAGCAATTGCCCTCTTAACCCTTTAAATTAGCAATACAAATAACCTCATGGTATTGGGTTTACCTGGCAAGATTTTGGTAACAGGGTTGCAGGGGTGGCCTCTTCTGTGAGAAGAATCCAGAAGCTGCCCCATGTTAGATAAAGGCCAGTTTCAGCTGGCTCCAAAGGGAGCTCAGCTGCCTAGAGCTGAGGCAGTAAGTGATGTTTGCATCTCTGTGACTGCAGATTTAAGAAAGGGGAAAAAAAAAAATGCTAAAAAACAGCAGCTAGGAGAGTGAGCAGTGAAAAACAGGCTTGCAGAAGTTCCCCATCGGCCTGTCGGCCTGTGGAGAGGCCCCTAGTGGGGCAGGCTGTCCCCCTTCAGCCCATGGAGCAGATCTGTGCCCGTGGAGGGCCCCTGGGCCACAGCTGCAGCCTGTGGAGAGGAGCCGACGCAGGAGCAGGGGGTCTGGGGGGGCTGCCGCCTGTGGGGGACTCATGTTGGAGAAGTTTTCTCCTGATGAATGGACCCCGTGGTATGGAGCCATGTGGGAGCAGTTCTTGAAGAGCTGCTGCCTGTGAGAAACCAACACAGGCTCAGTTTGGGAAGGACTGCATCCCATGGAAGGCACCCCACAATGGAGCAGGGACAGAGAGAGATCAATAAGGAGTGGCAGAGACAAAGTGCTATAGACTGACCATAAACCCCATTCCCCTGCACCAGGCAGGGGTGTAGAAGAGAGTGGATAGAGGGAAGTTGTGTTATTATTATTATTATTGTTGTTATTGTTGTTATTATTATTATTATTATTATTATTATTACTGCTCTAGCTTGTTAGTAATAGGTAATAAATTAAATTAACTATGTTAGTAATAGGTAATAAATTATAATAATAAATTATAAATAAATATAAAAATTTTTATAAATATAAAAATAAATATAAAAATAAATATAAATATAATATTTATTTAAATATAAATAAATATAAAATAAATATAAAATTTATTTTATAAATAAATATAAAAATTAATAATAAATAATAAATAAATAATAACTATGTTAGTAATAGGTAATAAATTAAATTAACTATGATGAGTCTGTTTTGCCCATGATGGTAATTATTGATTGATCTGGTTGTCCTCAACCTTTGAGCCCTTTACATTGTATTTTTCTTCTCCTCCTCTTCTGAGAAGTGTGAGTGAGAGACTGGTTGTGATGAAGTTCAGATGCTCAGCAAAGTAAAACTACCACAGATGGGAAGAGATTCTGAGCCTCAAGAGAAATGTTTAGAGGAAAATGGGACCAAACATTAAAAAATTACTATTAAACACCATCTGGTCTTAGGACATACTCTTGGATTTTTATATTTCTAAGTCTACAAAGAAAATATAAATTGACTTGCCTAAATACAGATTTGTGTAACAATTAAAAAATTGGGAGTGGAAGCTGAAAACATTAATTTTCTTCAGAGGAAGCAGAAGTATGCAAAAATGGATGTGTTTTGCAATTTCTTGTACAATAAGGCCATATGAAGTCCTTTAAACATTAATCTGAAATCCTGTAACAGTGACAAAATTATGTCAAGCCTCAATATTAAATTTATATCAAATAGTTAAATCTCTCCACTAAAATGACAGGAGGAAAAAAAAAAAAAAAAGCATACCTCAAATGAGAATGGAGATGATCAAACCACATACTATTTCCAGACCTTTTGTAATGGTAATTGATTTATTAGGGGATTTAAGGAATTGTTAACAGGGAAGGGGGTAAAAGGAGAATTCAAAGATTAAAGGCTTTCCTTTAATTTTAAAAATAATTCTCTGGTGTTAAGGAAACTCAAGATTGAGAAGAGTGGCTATTGTATTATTTATAAATTAAAATAAATTACATTTACATTTTAAAATATAAGTATTATATGCAATCTGCAGTTGCACTGAAACAGCTTGACAGTCTGTGTGGAAGGAAGTACAACTGTTCCATTGCAGCACTGAGCATTGCACCAAGCCCAGTTCTTCAGAAAAGCCCTCATCAAGAATCTCTTTCAGACTGCTGCTGTTATAGTCCAAGCTCCCCTACTTTGTCACTTAGACTGGTGCACAAACATTAAGACTCAGGTACAAATGGCTGTAATTTTTAGTATGTCAATATCCATACTGTACCTCTGTGCATGCGGCTGGACACACTTTCATGAGATGGTGCATTTCCCTGGAGATATCGTTTCTGCCTTAGGCTTTGCTAATGGCTGCTCTTGTCAATATTTGGTCATTACAATGGCTAAGCTTCTATTTATGTCTAGTATCAGAAAGATTAGAAGCCATGATTTGCTCAAACAAACAAACAAAACAAAACAAAAAACTAAAAAAAAAAAAAAAAACAACAAAAAAAAACCACCAGAAAACAAAAATAATCATCACTATTAATAATAAAACAATTTTTAGGGCTATAAACTTATATATCACTTTGCAAATTTGGTTTTCTGCTCAAGTTAAAGAATCCTGAAAAGGAAAATAACTGGGAAAAAACACAGTTTACCTACCAAATAAGAAAGTTGAAAAGAACAAATAGTTAAGACAAAATGGAGGTGCTACAGGTTTATATTTTACCTGGTTTATTTTCATCACGGTTATTAGTGGGCATTTACCTATGTAAAGTGACAAAGGAGGACCAGGAGGTCTTATTTCAAATTGTATTAAATCATAGAATCATAGAGTCATAGAATATCCTGAGTTGGAAGGGACCCTTAAGGATCATCAAGTCCAACTCTTGACACCGCACAGGTCTACCCAAAAGTTCAGACCATGTGACTAAGTGCACAGTCCAATCTCTTCTTAAATTCAGACAGGCTCGGTGCAGTGACCACTTCCCTGGGGAGCCTGTTCCAGTGTGGAACCACCCTCTCTGTGAAGAACCTCCTCCTGATGTCAAGCCTAAATTTCCCCTGCCTCAGCTTAACCCCGTTCCCGCGGGTCCTGTCACTGGTGTTAATGGAGAAAAGGTCTCCTGCCTCTCGACACCCCCTTACGAGGAAGTTGTAGACTGTGATGAGGTCTCCCCTCAGCCTCCTCTTCTCCAGGCTGAACAGGCCCAGCGACCTCAGCCGTTCTTCGTACGTCTTCCCCTCCAGGCCTTTCACCATCTTCGTAGCCCTCCTCTGGACATTCTCCAACAGTTTCATGTCCTTTTTATACTGTGGTGCCCAGAACTGCACACAGTACTCGAGGTGAGGCCGCACCAGCGCAGAGTAGAGCGGGACAATCACCTCCCTTGACCTACTAGCAATGCCGTGCTAGATGCACCCCAGGACACGGTTGGCCCTCCTGGCTGCCAGGGCACACTGCTGGCTCATATTCAATTTGCTGTCTACCACGACCCCCAGATCCCTCTCTTCTAGGCTGCTCTCCAGCGTCTCATCGCCCAGTCTGTACGTGCAGCCAGGGTTTCCCCGTCCCAGGTGCAGGACCCGGCACTTGCTCTTATTGAACTTCATGCGGTTGGTGATCGCCCAGCTCTCCAACCTATCCAGATCCCTCTGCAAGGCCTTTCCACCCTCATTCGAGTCCACAACTCCTCCAAGTTTGGTGTCATCAGCAAACTTGCTCAAAATACCTTCTATTCCTACATCCAGATCGTTTATAAAAATATTGAAAAGTACCGGCCCTAAAATGGAGCCTTGAGGGACCCCACTGGTGACCGCCCGCCAGCCTGACGCAGCCCCATTTACCATAACCCTTTGGGCCCTGCCCGTTAGCCAATTGCTCACCCATCGTATGATGTTTTTATTTAGCTGTATGGTGGACGTTTTGTCCAGTAGGATCCTATGGGAAACCGTGTCAAAAGCCGTGTAAATAGTAAAAACCGTGTAAATAGTAAAGGTAATCGTGTAGTGTGTTTGAAATGGGCTTGGAGGCAAAAGAGATTTGTCCAACTAGTAGTATTACAGTCTTGTGCATACAAGCCTGTGAGCTCCCTGTCCCCAGTATTATTTGCTTGTGGTAGCTGCACCATGGATTGACGGACTTTCAGAGATATTATAAGCAGCATTGGTAACATTGGTGGTAGCTATTTTGGGGGCATGAGGGTGTATCTTTTATGGAGTTAAATACAGTTGGCAACCCTATGTGTGGTATCCCCCAGGGGTTGGTATTGGTGCCCACTTTCTTTAATATTTTTATTGATGATTTGGGTGAGGGACTTAAGTGCACTCTCAGTAAGTTTGCAGATGACACCAAGTAAGGGGGAAGTGTCAATCTGCTTGAGGGTAGGAAGGCCCTGCAGAGGGACCTGGACAGGTTGGATCGATGGGCATAGGCCAATGGGATGGCTAAGTGCTAGGTCCTGCACTTTGGTCAGAACAACTCCAGTTTCTTTTCTGTCACTCAGAAATACATCTCCCTCCCCTGCTGAATCCAGTTGAAAGTGCAGCCCAGAACACTGTTGCCCTACCTGGTCAGGTGCATCCCTTCCAATGTCAACATGCCGTGTCTCTCAAAGGTGCATCTGAGATCACATAACCCATAACCATGAGCAAGGCACCAGCCACACAAACAATCTTTCACTCAATCCATTAGTCTTCTTCTTGGGTCCCAATTTCCAAGTGGGAGGATAGAGGACACTACTTGCATTCCTGTCATGGTTTTACTTAGCTGGGCAGCTAAACTCCACCACAACCATTCTCTCACTCTTCCTCCTTCTCAGAAGAGGGGGAGAAGAAATTATGCTGGAGAGACAAAAAGGGTCATGGGTTGAGATAAGAATAATTTAATTAAAGGGAAAAGTAAGAGAGAAAAACAAACAAACAAACAAACAAAACAACAACAAAAACAAAACAAAAAACCAACAAACAAGCAAAGGCCGAAGCACAGAGAGAGAAAAAAAAAATCTATTTCCCAATTTCCCATCAAAGAGCAATGGGAAGCAGGGCCTCAATGCATGTAGCAGTTGTTTGGGAGGACAGATGTCTCTATAATGAGAGCTCCCCCTCTCCTTCCCCTTTCCCACCTTTTATTGCTGAGTGTGACACCAGATGGTACGAAATATCCCTTTGGTTGGTTTAGATCAGCTGCCCTGGTGACATCCCCTCCCCACTTCTTGCCCACTCCCAGCCTACTACCTTGCAGAAGGGGGGTGTGGAGGGTGTGGGGTAGGGGGTGTGTCTTGATACTGTGTCAATACAAGTCAGCAATAGACAAAACATTGGTGTGATACCAATGCTGTTCTAGCTTCAAATGCAGAGCACAACACTATATGGGCCACTGCAGGGAAAATTAACTCCATCCCAGCCAGACACAGTACAATTCCTGATCCTTTTAACACAATTTTCTGAGGGATATAAAGTTCCTTTTTCATATTGCTGAGTCTCCTCATTGCACGATCATCTGACCCAACATTAAAGTATAGGAATGGGTAGTAGTCCTCTGGCCCCAGCAGGCTTGGTAGCCTCTTTGTGAGATCATGAATATGGACCCCAGGCAGGCAGCAACTGTCTCTAAGTTTATTCAGATGGCAAATCAGTGCTTCAGTGCCTCTCAGTAAGGAGTCTCTAATTACTGATACCTTTCACACTAATTTGAAGGCACTGTTTCTAGTACAGGTGGTTGGTTGGTTTATCTCTGTACAGTTGCCCTTTCCTGGGTCTTGACTATTGCTCATACACTCTCTGTTTTCCAGCCCCAGATTATCGTGTCTGTTGTGTAGGGACACCCTGGGGGCAAGAGGGAGGCTCATTCTTCTGCTCTGAGCAGAAATGAGACATTTTCTTACTTCTCATATCATTTGGAATGGACCTGGCAATTATCTAAATTCTGAAAGATAGTAGTGATTTGCTGAAAACAATGTAACTATCACATTCCTCTCCTACATCATGTAGCCTTAACCAAAACCTCTTGAGGAAAAAAAATCTGGGATGGACATAGAGGGGATGAATATGAAGGAGGAAAATATACTTAATTGCTTTATTGAAAAATTGCATTCTAATGAAGGCTCTTGAATTCTTCAGACATTGAATCCTTCCTGGTCCCCCTTTTTCAGTAGTTATCTATGAAATTTGACTTCAAATATCAATTTGACAAAGGAGACAATCTCTTCTGCATCTCTCAAACTTTACACATATTGGGACATGATGAAATGCAAATAGACAAAATATCATTATTTTAATGGATATTTATTTGTTACTGTTAGAGGCTTCCCAGTGAAAGAACTGACTTGAGATCCAATGACTGAAATATTCCATATTCCTCCCTCCATGTCTGTAACAAACTAGAAATGGCATAGCAAATCAACAGTACTGACTAACTTAATTTGAAAATATCTTTCATCACAGGCTATGAATGGAAATTTGCCTGGATAAATTCATGCTCACATAATTCTCAAATGCATCACAATGGGGTCATTTTTGAGCATAATATGGAAAGCATCAGATCTTTTTTCTTTTGTTTTGTTCAGTACATATATACATATTCCAGCAGGCACCAATCACCATTTTTATACTTAGAGAGAATGATTCTAGATGATCCTGTCATCATTATGTAAACCCATGGAGAAAAGTGAGTATGGATCTCTAACCACTAGTTGCTTAGGCTATGGAGCTGCAACAGGAGGAAATAGTACTTTAGAGCACAACTTTTTATATTGCTTGGAACAGTAGTATGTGCAGCTATTACAATGATTTAATGTCCATGTAAACCTTTCTTGCAGTCATTGTGTAACGCACTTTCTGGCTTTCCAACTCTGAATTATGGACGTTAAAAGTCAATTCTCTCCTAGGCTAGCTATTGTTTGTGTGAATGTTTGAGCTTGTATTCTTGTTCTGTTTCCCTGAAACAGGTCTCCCTTGACTTGAAAACCTTCCAGAGCTTTAGCAGAAATTAAGCAGAGTGTGAAGAAGCCTTTGATTAAAGACATTAATCAGTATTTGGAAAAAACTTACATGATTTGTGAAGATTATGCAAGAAGGGAATGCCAGAATTCAGCTTCAAAGCAACTAATATTAGGAATGATTTTTTTTAGGAAAGATCATACTTAAGTACAAACACAGGATTTAATTTTAAATTACATAATGGCTAGTTTGAATAATTAAATATGCTTCTTTTGGGAAACATATGGAAATTTAACAGAAGGCCACATACTCTTTGTAGCCATGCTTGTATTTTATGAATGTGCTTGAGGGAATAATATGTCATTTACATATTTAAAATTCTCAGTATAGGAAAAAATTGTGTTCTTATGTCTTAATAAAAAAAAAAATCCCCATTATGTAAAGTTTGTTTAATATGTCCATACACTGTGTTTAACAAAATGTGAAATGACCTGCTTGTTTGATCTCAGACTAACACTATGGGAATTTTTATATGTGCATGTGTCTTAGCCCACCTGAGTGGGCTAAGACACTCAGGTGGGCTAAGACACATACATATATGTCAGTATTAGTGAGACCTGATATGAGAAACATTTGCTTCCAAGCTTGCCCTTGCTTGATCTACTGAGGTATCCTCCAACCCATTTCAGTTTCCACATATGATATCAGTTGTTCCTTGTGGATATGGGCTCCTAGTCTCTTTGGGCTACTCTTTCTGGAACTGGAAATTTATGGTTTTCACTATGAACCTTTAGTCTTTCTGAAAGTATGTGCCAATTGAGGCTGAAATTGTAAAAAGTGTTAACTAGAAAAATATCCAAAATTGGGATCTCAGACATTATTTAATTCTCATCTTCCTAAGGATTTTTGGATTGCCACTTCTTAGAGCTTTGGTAAGTGTTGTAAGTATTGAGATATCAGATATCTTGAAAGTAAACTCTTCTATTTTATATAAAATTTTGAAACAGACTGGTTATCCAGCCTGATGTTCCAATTATTCTTACAGGAAATGACACACTTGCTAATTATTCCAATAGTTGCTGAAGTAAAAATTGCAAGCTTTTGAAAACAAGTAAAAGCTTCTTTTTAAATACCTTAAATTTTCTCAGAAAAATAATAAAATAAATTTAGAATTTCTAGAGCCTAAATATATGAGAGAGATTTTCTTAATGCCCCTAGAAAGAGTAGAGAGCAGAGTACATGCTTCTTGTTATTAGTGAAATTATTATTTTTCTAATAAAATTGGATATATAGAATTTAAAATTCTATGCTTGGTCAGATAGAAATTTCAATATTGCATAAAGTCAAGTGTGCCACTCTGGGCTGTTTCAGTTTCATTAAGAAAACAAACAAACAAAACAACAATGTAACTTTTCTCAGTTTTGAATTCCATTTTTTCCAAATATTCTTCTAGGCCCAGCTGTCATTCACAGGTTTGAAAATATATGGAAACGTCATACACTATAGGGAGGAACTCCAAACTTCTTCCATGTAAATTATAGCTTGGAGTATATTAGTAAACTGCTGCAACACCTTTTAGCTGGAGGAAATATTTTAGTATTGCTTCTGTCATCTATTCATTGAAGTTTCTCAGCATTTTCTTGAAATACCTGATTATACATAGTCTACCACAGAACATTTAATCTAGTGTGTTGTTTTTGTTATTGCTATTATTATTATTATTGTTTTCAATGTATTCCTCATTTTTGAGGCCAGTATCAGAGTTAAAGAAGACGTATATTATTCAACAGTGAACTAATGAGAGTGTAAAATAGCATAATCAAAGATGGGGACCTGACTCAGAGCTAGAGTGGGGAAGCTAAACAATGAAAACCAACCAGAATTGGTTTTATAAAGTGAAAAGTGGTTTTATAAAGGGTTTTATATGAAAAACGTACTGACTTAACGAAGGTCATTGTAGCTATCCATCTTCGTCACTATCAGTACAGAACTCCATTGCCTTATTCTGAGGCTCAAAAATCAATCCAGAGTCTCTCTTTCAATCCAACATCCCCCAGTTTTTGACTTAATAGAGCAAATCCTAAGGTGGTAGTGAACTGGCTAAAACTATACCCTACTACTGCATATAGTATCTCATGAAGTCTACTGCAGTGCCATCGTCTCCTGATCATCCCTACCAGGCTTAAAAGAATAGCGTTTGAATCCCTTATTGTCACTCTCTTTTCTGAATAAGCTCTTCTAAGGAAAGTTGAGTGTCTGTAACCATCCCTTCTCAGTGGGATCCCTTCTCAGTTCTCCCCTCTCATTCTCTCTTTGTCCCTAAACAAAAAATGAGAACAAACAATTCCTTTCTATTCAACTTTGGTGATTTATTTTTATTATTATTGCAGAAAGAACGGAAAGGAAAAAATGAAACACAAAAAAGGGAAACAAGACAGACTGGGATGCACTTGGCAAAGCATCACTTGTCCACAGCAGCTGTGTATGTAATTGTATTAAAGATGTCATCAGCTTCATCTAAAGAGAATAGGCATTTTTCCTTGTTGCCAGCTGAAATTCAGTTATGGGGAAAGTAGCTAAAAGATACCAACAATAGCAGCCATTTAGCACAGGGAGCAGATTTGTAGGGGACAGAGTTTTGGCACACAAGAAATCTCATCATCAGTTATCTGGAAAATTGTTGCCAGATGATACTAAGATTTATCCCAGTTGTTTCATTTTCTTTCATTGCTTTAGTTCTGCATAACTCTTGTTCTTTGTAGTGTTTAACATTTAACATTTTTACCTGTAGGGAAATTTGTATGTATACCAAATCTTGTTTGAATTTGCATATGTAAATGTGCCTTTATAAATAAAGGCACAAATAAGCTGTTTCTCATGCACTGACTATAAGAATATAGAGAAGATAGAAAGATTTCTTTGGACTCATGGTCTTGGAAAAACTGGATGAATCCAGATGAGGGCATTAAAAAGTTGGCTGATTTGATTATGGGGCCACCATCAATTAACTGTTAAAAAAAACCACAATGACCTGGAGAGAATCCCGTAAAAAAAGGCTAATTCATCTACATTCATCTTCAAAAAGGCTGAGAAAAGGACATGGGGAGTTTAGTCAGCCTCATTGTTCTCCCCTAGAAAGCTCTTGGAATGTGTGTACACTCTTGTAATGCATTTCTAGGCATGTAAGGGTCAAAGGAAACTCAACTAGATGCTTTCCACAGGTACCAACATTTCTTCCAACCAATGTTTCTATGGCTGCAATAAGTAAGAGGTTTGCCATGACATATATTAAAACTTTTGCACATACCTCTTTGGAAAGTGGCTCTTTATAGTACGGAAAATTGCAAGTACAAGCAAGTAATGGACTTCACACATCTGTCCTCTTACTAGATCCTTCTCATTGAGAAGTGCATTTGGGAGTAAGACTTTAAGATGAGAAGGAAGAAAAACTCATTTCATTTGAGCAAAATGAGCAAGCTCCTTCTATTAGGCTTTACTGTTGAATGTGTCATTTGTGACATTACATAGTGATTTCAGTGGAAATACAGGTGCCTAATAAGTAATGTTTTTAAACACATCTGTTGATTTGGATTCTCTGTAACCTCCTTTCTCTTTGCAGACAGAACCTTAAATTCAAACACATTCTGAAAGAAAGAAATCTGTTTATACCAGTGTGGTGCTTTTACCCTTCTGGACAGCTGAATTCCACCACAGCTGTTCTCTCAATCCCCCTCCTCAAAGGAAAAGGGGGAGAAAATATGGAAAGGGCTTGGGGACTGAGATAAGGGCAAAGAATTTGCTCACCAATTACTATAATGGTCAAAGCAGACTCAATGTAGGGAGCTTAATATAAATTATTGCCTATCACTGGCAGACTAGAACAGAACTAAAGCAAACCAAAAACACCCTCCCCCCATCTATGCTCTTCTACATCCTCCCCCTGAGAGGCTCAGGAGAACAGGGAAAGGGGGCTGCTATGAATTCACAATGCTTCATCTCTGCTGCTCCTTCATGGTCACTCTCTGCCCCTGCTCCACGTGGGATCCCTCCCACGGGATGCCGTCCTTCCCAACCTGATCCTGTGGGAGCTGCTCACAGGCAGCAGCTCTTCAAGAACTGCTCCCACATGGCTTGGGGCCCATCTGTCAGAAGCAAACTGCCCCAGCATGGGTCCCCCACAGACAGCAGCTCCCCCCAGACTCCTGCGGGGGAGAGGAGAGGAGCTCCTGCGTGGGCTCCTCTCCACAGGCTACAGCTCTGGCACGAGGCCTGCTCCACTGGGGGTTCCTCCATAGGCTGCAGCATGGAAATCTGTTCCATGTGGGACCCATGGGCTGCAGGGGAACAACCTGCTTCACCAGGGGCTTCTCCACAGGCTGCAGGGGAATTTCTGCTGCATGCCTGGAGCACCTCCTTCCCTCCTTCTGCACTGACCTGGGTGTCTCCAGGTCTGGGGCTTGCAGCACAAGAAGGATGTTTATCTGTTAGAATGGGTCCAGAGGAGGGCCATGAAGATGATGAAGGGGCTGGAGCATCTCTCCTACAAAAAAAGGCTGAGAGAGCTGGGGCTGTTCAGCCTAAAGAAGAGAAGGCTCCTGGGTGACCTCATTGCAGCTTTTCAGTACTTAAAGGGGGCTTATATAAAAAAGATGGAGAACAATTTTTTACTTGGGCAGATAATGACAGGACAAGGGGGAATGGTTTTAAACTAAAATAGGGGAGATTTAAATTAGAGGTTAGGAGGAAATTCTTCACTCAGAGGGTGATGAGGACTGGATCAGGTTGCCCAGAGAAGCTGTGGATGCCCCATCCCTGAAGGTGTTCAAGGCCAGGTTGGGTGGGGCTGTGGGCAACTTGATTTAGTAGATGGCATCTCTACTTATGGAAGGGGGGTGGTGAAACTAGATGATATTTTAGATACCTTCCAACCCTAGCTACTTTATGATTCTATGATTCTGTTTTTTATTCCTTGCTCTCCCAGCTGCTGTTGTGCAGCAGTTTTGTTTATTTGTTTGTTTGTTTGTTTTCTCCTTTCTTAAATATGCTGTCACAGAGGTGCAAACAGCGTGGCTTACTGTCTCAGCTCTGGCCAGTGGCAGGTCCCTTTTGGATCCTGGTGGAGGTGGCTCTGGTGGGACATGGGGCAGCTACTGGGCTGGGCTCACAGAGGCCACCCCTGCAGGCCCTTGCTACCAACACCTTCCCAAGTAAACCCATACAATCATCTTAGTTTTAGAATATAATTTCATGGTGTGAATTTACTAATATATTGGATATTATGTAGTTTTGAGAGTTTTTTAGAACTTGATTACAAGAACACTTTTGGGTGGGAATTGTTCTCTTTATTACATTTTGACTGAATCATGAGCCTACACAGTATATTTTCTACATTAAAAGCTGATCTTCACTCCAAAAATGTGACCTCTGCCATCTTGACTGGGACAGCCCACTATAAATACTGTCTTTCAGTACAAATTTTGAAAGATATTTGTTTTGCTGTGTCCCTAAGTGTTTGTTTGTTTTACCATGATCCTATCAGGAGTGTGGATTTTATGTTTATTCCAGCATACATTACTTATGTCTACTGATTCTACCTGTTCCCCACCTCTGGTCCAGCATTTTTATTTATTTATTTATTTATTTATTTATTTTTGTTAGCGTAAGCAGTTAGTAATAACAAGTAGCATAACCTTAGTTATGCCTTGAAAGCACAAGCAGATACAGTGGCAGTGTGTATAGCTCAGGGGCATAAAATGTCTAAATCTTACAAATGCTTTTTTAGAATAGTAAAGATTTCTTGAGATTGACTGTAGAATAACTGCACTAAAGTATACATGTATATTTTATCCTGAAACCTGAAGACTTTGGACTGAAAAGTACCAACAATCTGAAAAAGGTAGAAGGAATATCCTGCAAAACACTAGGCTTTGTCATAATGTACGCTTGTTTCCATTTTAAGAAGTACATTTACTTACAGTTTATTCACTATTACTATCCCCAGTTTAGAATTAAGAATGAAAAATGTAGAGCAAGCAATAAATAGCATTATATTTCAGAACAGCCTTCATTTTCTAGATCTCTAACTTCTTCAGAAGAAAAAATATCAAAATAAAATTATTAAAACCTACTTTGGAATACAACAAACCATTAGATGATTTCATAAAGAACAATTATTACTTCATTGGGGGTGTTTACATTAACTTCTGTTGATGTTTTAATATCTGTGTAAAGAAAGTAGTCTGTGAAAAAAAATTGCTTTATATTTGCTAATTACATAAAAAATATATAAGCAATATGTTAAACACTTAATGATAAGTAATTTTGCTCATATAAATACTAAAATATTAAATTTAGTCTTTGAATGAAGTGTTATGATTTCTGAATAGTACGTAAAATCAGCATAGTGAAAATGATTCAAATACTATTTTCATAAATTAAAGGTATATACCCAATAGAATTTCTCCTGTACTCTGTTCTGTCTTGTCAGATTGTTCATTCCTTCTCCTATATCTATTTTTTAATCTAGATTCCTTTTTGCACCTCCAATTATGTGTGTTCTTGGACATTTGTTTTTGGACTAAGTCCTATTCTTATTCTGTTAAATGTGATGTTTCTATTTACCTCTTAGAGAGCAGGACCAGAACTAATCCTTTATTTTGGGGGAAGATGTAAGGAAAACAAAACAAAAGAAGCCAACCAACCAACAAAAAACAAACAAGCAAACAAACAAAAAAAATAGTAGACATTTTCTCCATTAATTAATTAAATTACATTATGAAAGAAAGCTCATGTTTCCTTTTGGATACTTTAGTGAACAGAAGGGATTCTTACAACCTGAATAAACCTTGAAATGAATGCACTCCATGCTGGCTTCAGAATAACAATGAGGTTCACTGTGTTCTGAAGACAGTTTAGTCACTGCACAGACAGCTCCTCTGTTGTTCTTGCCATAGGGGAATATCTGCTCAGCTAGAGCAATACAGATTCTTAAACATTTTTGCACTCAACTAAATCTGGAGAGAGATATATGAATAACTGCAGAGCCACTGGGTCCTGACCCTGACCTGAACAGAAATGTTTTGCTAGTGTATCACGGCCACTTCCTCATTTTACAACTAGGATTAATTAAATGGGTCATTCATATTCCTTAAGAGGGGCCAATCACCTTCTTATGCAGAGGCAGACTGTAAACCTTTACTCACTCTGATGTACTTTCTAACATTAACTCTGTGAATAATTGCAAAGGTAAAGGTTTCATTGTTCAGCGTTTCAGGTAAGTTAACTGCCCATAGTCCCACTTCTGAGTACTGGAACTGTGAGATACCAAATTTCATAGAAAGGATGTTTTATGGTTGACCTTTATTTTCTTGCAGTTCCTAACAAATAATCCTTTTAAGGCTAAGCACATATCCTTTATTTTATTATGAAATATCTCTGTCAGGCAATTAAAACGGATATGTAAAAAAAAAAAAAAAAAAAAAAAAAAAAAAAAAAAAACAATCTGTAAACAATCTGTTTGCCGAATCTTAACTCTAGTCAGATTTACAAATTAACAGATAAATTCACATGTTTTTGACAGCTCTCACATGAAAAATTTTCTTCATGGTTTATAAGCAGTCTGCTCTGGAAATCATAACTTTAGCTTTCTTTGATTTTTCTTTTTTTTTTTTTCATGTTCATCTTCATGAGCTATACTCAGAAACTGTTTATGAAAACAGCTTTTAAATTTTTTACTTTAGATACTTTTTTAAAGGTTTAATTTAACTACTCCTTTTTGTTTGTTTGTTTTTGTAGAAAGTAGGATATTTCTGAGGATTTCAATAAGAGAAATATTTTCTAGAGAAATATCTTATTGCTCTTATATTCTATAATATAAGAGCAATACCTGTTTCTTACAGTTACGTGTTTCCATGGTATTATGTATTGTGGTACAGAGACATATTTCTGAATGAACTTACTGAATAGTAGCTAGCTGAGAGGAATAGTGGATATGAAGTTTGGAGGGAGCTTATTGAAGATTCTTTCTGAAATTGAAGTAACTACGGCACAAAAATGACAAAATAAAAATTAAAGATTTCAAGGATTTGGTGAGTTTTACCCAAAAGTCCTAAGAGAAAGCAAGGATGAAATAGATGGTTTACTAACAATGGCAAACTTCCTTACCTTTTGGTGACTGTCTGCTGACAAATGTGTACTCAGATACTAAGAAACCTTCTTCAGAGAATCCTTTGGAAAAGATCTGTAAACCTAATGTCTATACAAGATAAATTAGCAGAAACTGGAAGAATAATATTAGTGGACACTTGGATACTACATGAATTACTGTGAAAGAGTCAGCATGGCCCTGTGAAGAAAATTCCTTCTTTACAAACCTCTTGTTTTTGTAAGGTTTTGTTTGTTTCTTTCTTTTTTTTGTTTAATAGATCAGGAATGTGATTTTTTTTCATATACTTAGATTCAAACAGGCTTTTGACAAATTCCATTATCAAAGGCTTTTTGGACACTTAAGCAGCACTAACAGAGAAAAAAGAAAATGTACCTGCTTGTGTAAATGAATAAGTAAAAGATAATAAACAAATGGTAGGAGCAAATTGTACGATCTTTCAAAGGAAGCATATGACACATGGAATTCAGGGATTATCACCTGTGTAGGTTCACGTACAGTATCATGGATCATGTTTCCTACGGATGAATAACATGAGGTGTTTATTTACTTTGCATCATCACAGACCTCAAGCATAGTCATTCTGTTCACATGTGCTGACTCTTCTAGTGACAGGAATGTCTTCTTTGAATTCCACCTGGATTTGGATTTTGGAAATATTTATACTTGTCTTTTTGGCTCTGAGAAACAGAGACAGATATATGTAATCCTCTCCCTCACTTTGAATTTTTAGGTTTGTTTCAGATCTAGAGAGATGCTTACAACAAGTTGAAAATATACCATTGTGGTGTTATACAGTTCTCATGAGGAATACGTACTCCACAATTTCAGCATGTATAAATCTAAGTTAGAACTAGGTAATGGTTGTGTTCTTGTGGTTTAATTCACATCATCCCTACAGAGATCTGTAATCAGCGCAGAAAAAAACTTGCTAAGTTGGTAATCTATTTGCACCTAGATTTTTAGGAAGCATATAGCAGAAGAGTATGTGAGAGAAATTTTCTTATGTTAATATTTTCATTTTCTTATCACTTACACCTGCAGTAATAAAATTGAAATATTAATGGCAAAAAAAATCTGTGGTGCTGTGATGTCTAAACTAGTGCTGATCAAAGCCAGTAAGTCCACTGAGCAAAGCAGAGTTATGGAGAGCTATACTCATGCATCTATAGGGAAGATAACCACCTTCAACACAGTTTACTAGCTTGGTTTCAGCTCTGTGTCAGTCTGACCGTATTACTGTCATCACTGAAGCTTATATCTTCTCCATCTTCTGAGAGTTCTGGTCTCCAGGTTAGTGTGCAACACACCAGTAGCTGCTTGTGATGCAGTCTATTGTTAAGAAATATGCCAAATAAACATGATTTTCCACTGGAAGTTGTTTTTATGGAATGTTGAAATGGCTGGAGGTTCTGACTATAAGAAAAGTGTGTAGAGGAGAAAAAAATGCTTCAAATGTGTTTATTAGAATACTTTATGAGTAAACTAGATACACATCATAAAGTTCAGCAATTAAAGCTCAAAAATGCTCAAAATTAAAGCCCAAATTAAGCTCAACAATTAAAGTACAGTTACGTGGTTGCTCTATTATTTGTGCTTTTACCAAGTGGTACAACATTTATCTGAATTCCACAAAACTCATTTAGACTCTTTGTATGGAATTAGTCTTTAACTAACTTTAAACATTTTCAGTGTAAACACATTTGTGCTAATTATGCTAGCAGCCCTTTAGAATTAATTATGCAAGAGAGATGAATTGTAATTCAGATGGGATGATTTCTTCCCACTATTAGAAAAAGGAATATCAACAGCTAATTCAAATACAGACCTCTATGTCATAGATTTCTGAAGTCAGCCAAAATTAGTCTTACTCTGTACGTTTTCCATGAACAAGTTGGACAAGTTCTTAAATCTCTGATGAGGTATGAACACACCTATGTTAGCAGCCGCCATCTGGGTAAAATCATTACTTTTATGGCAACTTACCACAGCAGAAGATTTAACTTACAGTTATGGCAGAGCATCCTTCCAGCGTATCTTTTGTTCATACATATAGATGTTGTTCTTGCTGCAACCTTTAATTTCAGGTAAATTCAAAAATTGAAAGTTGAATTGTATCAAAACTTCTGTCCCTGGCTTTTTGATACAATTGTTTGTTTGGATCTATTTTATGAAGCCACCAAAGTGTTAGTCACTGTACTCTGGTAACAAACTTATCATGACCTTCCTTTGATTAAAGGCAATAACACAATGAAACATCTCAGTGCAATAATTACTGTTATTTTAAAAGTTTTTTTTTGTTTGTTTGTTTTTTGTTTTTTAATCCTACAAAAACCTTGCAAATCCAATTTAATCAAAGTCAAAAGATGAAGAAAATGCACAAGGTAATAAATAATAACAAAATATTACATAATTTGAGAATTATTTAAAGTACAAAAATTTTAAATCAATTTGTAACGCAAGAATAGGTTAACAACATACATTAATTAAATGAATACTTCATCAACACATAATAGCATAACTTTGGAGTGAAGAATATTGCTAAACAATATATTTTAGTAGGTCAAAGAATAACCCAATGTCATAGTCAGGCTTCCTATGCAGATGCTGAAAGGGGACTTAGGTACCTTCCTACACAGTCAGGACACCACTGATTAATGACGGTTGACATATCCTGATGGCCTGATGGCAGCATGCTGTCAGGAGGTCCCAAGGCAAGGGCAGACAGAGCTTTCAGGGCTCTGGCCTATGGCATCTATCCTGGTGCACAGAGCTGAGCCTGATGCTGCTGGGGTCCTCCTGAGCTCTGAGTGCCCCATGAGGCTGTGGATCTGAGGAGGGAACCTGTCCAAGCTCAGACCTGGTTGTTGGTGTGAGAGGGACAAAATATGTGTCTGGGCCCACAGCAGTGGCATGGCAACTGGAGTAGGGTCTCCTACCATTAACTTCAAAAATCCAATAATTTATACCTGTGACAAGTTGTAAAAATAATGATTTTGCCAATTTTAAGCACATGTACCTGTCTGCATGCCAGTGTTGCACTATGGACATTGAAAACCTGGAGTCTCTGTGTTAGAGTTTCATAAATAAAATTATACTTTCTATTTCCTACATGGTACTAAGTAGGACTTAGTACTGCACTAAAATTCTTAGTTTCATAAAGTTGGAATCCTGGCTTTGTATTCTGAGAGTTTTGATGGATGAAGTGATCTATAATGATTGAGTCAGTTCTTTAATGAAGAAAGAGTGAGCACAAAGAGGTTACTTGTTCCTTGTCCTCAGAAAGACAGGTATTGGCCATGATTTTCTGCCATTAAATTTTATCAGGATGGTAGAAGAAACTTAAACGTATTATAACTGCACATGTAGAGAATGATTAAACCACCAAAATATGATGCTGTCCTCTCAAATCACTTCAGTGTACACTTTAGATCCACTTATCCAGAAGCTGGAGACAAGTCTTCAGTGCTTGCTTTTCAATATAATAGTTTCATTGTAGATGACAGACTATTCTTGCAACAATTCTAGGCAAAAAGTCGATCTTTACTGACATTTCACTTTACAGTATTTGTGATATTATGTTTATTTTCAACTGAACATAAAAAGAACTATAGCTATATAGTCACTGTTTCATTGAATCATAGAATGGTTTGCATTGGAACATTAAAGAACATTTAATTTCAACCCCCGTGCCATGGGCAGGGACACCTCCCACTAGATCAGGTTGCTCAATGCCCCATCTAGCCTGGCCTTCAACACTTCCAGGGAGGGGGCATCCACAACCTCTCTGGACAACCTGATCCAGTGCCTCATCACCTTCTAATTGAAGAATTTCCTCCTAACCTCTAATCTAAATCTCTGCTTCTTTTAGTTCCTTGTCCTGTTGTTCGCCTAAGCAAAAATTCACTCTCCATCTTTTTTTATAAGTCCTCTTTAAGTACTAAAATGCTGCAATGAGGTCACCCCAAGACCTTCTCTTCTTTAGGCTGAAAAGCCCCAGCTCTCTCAGCCTTTCTTTGTAGGAGAGGTGCTCCAGCCCCTTCATCATTTTCATGGCTCTCCTCTGGACTCATTCCAGTACTTTCACATCTTTTTTTTTTTTTTTTTTTTTTTTTTTTTGTGCTGGGGGCCCAAGAGTTCAATGCAGTACGCCAGTTGGGCTCTCTTGAGAACGGAGTAGAGAGGGAAAATCAGCTCCCTTGATCTGCTGGCCATGCTTCTTTTGGTGCAGTCCAGAATGCTGTTGGCTTTCTGGGCTGCAAGCGCACATTGCTGGCTCATGTTGAACTTCTTGTCAACCAGCTGTCCCAGCTCCTTCTCATCAGGGCTGCTTTTAATCCATTCTCCATCCAGCCTGTATTTGTAGTTGGGATTGCCCTGACCCAGATGCAGGACCTCATGAGGTTCACACAAGCCCACCTCTCAAGCAAGTCAAGGTCCCTCTGGATGGCATCCCTTCCCTCCGGATTGTCAAAGGCAAACTTGCTGAGAGTGCACTCAGTCCTATACTGTCCCAATACAGACCACTGAGGAACACCACTCGTTACTGATCTCCACCTGGACATTGAACCACTGGCCACAACTTTTTGAGAGTGACCATCCAACCAGTTCTTTACCCACCAAGTGGTCCATCCATCAAATCCATATCTTTCCAATTTAGAGACAAGTATATCATGGGAGACAGTGTCAAATGCTTTGCACAAGTCCAGGTAGAAGATGTCAGTTGCTCTTCCCCTATCCACCAATGCTGTAACCCATTGTAGAAAGCCACCAGAATTGTCATATTCTGATTTTTGCACCTTCAGGTTGCTCAGATGGTCTTGAACCTGATCTTCTACACTTGATGGTTCATCATTCTCCTAGTCCCCACCTTTGCCTTCTGGGGCCCAGGCCATGTGGCTGAAGCTCATCAGTTTGTAAAGGTTGACTTTCTAGAACTGGCCATGGCCCTTACTCATGAGAAATGAATCATTACATACATGGCTAAGTCATGGAATAGATCTCAGGTCAAAATTTTTTCACCTTATTTTACACATTTCATTAGTGTTTTATTTTGTACTTTGCCTTTTTCTCTTGAGCTTTAGTATCAGACCTAAGGCAGATTCTTGATTCTTTTTTTTTTTTCTTTTTTTTTTTTTTTTAATATTTGTAATAAAACTGAATAAAATTATATTAATAACTGTATATTAATGATTCATAGATACTTAACATGCTCCAATAGTTATGATCATTTGTTCCTCTATATTTTCTATTTTCCAAAAGTTCAGTGTATTGTGCTCTTTGTTAGTGAAGGAAATTGATTGAAATAACCATATTGCAATATGAAATAGGTTCACAGAATGTTAACTGTATTGTTGTGATGCCATCATAAAGCTTATTCTTTAGATCTATTTCATTGTTTTATGAGAGAAGGGCCACTTTTAAAAGCTACCTGAAGGAATGTAAATAAATATTACTGGAGAAGTGTTAGTTAATCCTTATGAAGAGTGAAACACACTATCATGAAATACACATCCTCAGCCAAAATTAAAAAATATATCTATTTCAATTAAAAAAAAAAAAAAAGTTACAGACATTTTGAATTCCTTTATCACTAAGTTTTCTAGTCTTCTTCTTCATTTCTCTTGTTTATCCAAAATGTGATATAGGTTATTTTCTAAAGAGAAACACAGAGTTTGATATTATGTATCTTAAAAGCTCACACTACTATCCTTCAGTGTTATGCAGATGCAGTGTATTCATGTAGTACAGATAATAAGACAATATATTATAAGGGACCTTTGACATGCTTGTTCAGAATATTCCCCGCAAGAAGTACAAATTTAGCCATTTCTTTTCCAAAGAGTTTGCATCTGGGCAGAAATTATGTCATAGTCCATTTTCCAGAATATCTAAAGGGGAATTATAGGGTAGATGCAGAGAAGTGTTGAGATGCTTAATTTCAAGTTGCTTTTATACAAAAAAAAAAAAAAAAAAAAAAAAAAAAAGTAGCTGGAGGGAGTATGGAAGGTATGGAAGGACTTAATGTATTTAAAAGGAGAATTCACAAAATACTGCAACCTCAATAAATCCATAGATGTTGGTCAATGGGAAGTGAAAGGATGAATTTACTGAGGACAGTATATTCCAGTAGGTGGGATGGTATTAAATTCATGCTTTCCTACATACTTCTAGGACTAAGCTACATAATGGTATACTTGGGGATTAGAGAATTCAAGCTCTTGCAGAGAGATGTAGTGGGATTTGAATATCTTCATGGCAACCTACAACTGTGCCATCAAGAGATGCATCTACAGAGGCAGGAGTCCCCTTCAAGTTTTGTTCCATATCTACATGATCTAACAGTGAATTGTAGATTTAAACTACAGGAGTTCTTGGCTTACCAAACTGTTTTTGTAACAGCTTTCTAACATGCAGAAAAACACTGAAGCTCTTAGGTTTTCTATTGAAAGATGTAAAACAGTTTCTCATGAAATGTATGTATATTTCTATTTATGGATACAGACTGTGAAGAACACACTGGAATTAATGCAAAGTGCTTTTTGGTTTGTTAGTGAAAGATATTGCAACTTGAATGGCAGATGAAATCACTAAAGACAAAGGAATCCTGATGGAATTGTACAGGTATTACAAGGAATCTTTTGTCCAAAGGGGAAGTTTCACATTATAGACGCAACAAATTTCTGTATGAAATGACACAAACATGCAAAATGAAGTAAACCAATAAAACGCTATCATTTGGAAACAGGAAAAAAAAAAAGAAATGTAAAGAAAATAGTAACTTAACATTGATGTTCACAAAAACATTCTGTTCTGGAGAAGAAATGCTTAAATAAAAAAGAACACAGTGAGGTCAGGAGAACAACTGACCACATACTGGACATTTGAATAGATGATATGAAGGACAGAGAGAAACAAATAACTTTTGTGACTTCATCACAGTTACATGTCTGATCATAGATTAAGTAAATACAATGATATACTGCCCTCTGCATATTAGCAAAATGATGTAACAGTAACATTGCTGGACATTACTTGTAATATGAATGAATGATCCAAGCAAAAATGGTATGATACCTCTTCTGGAATCAAAAAAGCAGTTTGTGCTAGGGGTAACACAAGTGACCTTCGCAGAGATGCTTGTGATACTTAAGAAGAACACAGAAGGAGAGTGATATGAAAGGTTTTTTTGGTACTTATACTGATGTTGTAAAAAGAACTAATGAACAGTAGAAAATATAAAGACATCGAAGAGGAGACTAAGTCAGAGAGAACTTGTTTACTAAAGATGAAATGCTCTGTTTCTTACATATAAATTGGGTTAACGTTTTCACCATAAAAAGATGTTTGGTACTATTGTTAAGAACATAAGCTCCCCAGTTCAGTAGGTGTTTACAATTACTGAAAAAATACCTTAGGCCAAAGAGGGCTTTTCTTTTACACTGTAAAAGTACATTCAGAGTTTCTGAATTGAAAAACATAATTTGTTCCTCCTTTGCATGCATTTTACAAGAAAAATTCAGTACTTTTGACAAACTAATAACATGACAAGCACCAGGGTGTCTCTCTGCAACCAAAGAAACAGTTCTTCAAATAATAAAGCAGATATCTCTGGTTTGTATTCACAATTATGACCTCTATTCTTGAGCTAGGTTTATAACACAGCTTGCTTTTCTTCTTTAAAAATTAGGTAACAATTTTTAAGTCCTTTAAAAATCACAGAGATAGGGACTATGCTGTTTAGTATAGTCATCTCTGAGGCTGGCCCCATACCTCCTTCAATTAAAATGTAACCAGAATATATTAACAGGAAGGGAATAAAAAATTCCTTCAGGAATATTTTAGACATCCCAGTGTCTGTCTAATTCTCCAGGAAGGCAGAAGATACAGTTTCAGGCTCCTGCTCCAAACAAGATCAATCCAAAATAGTTGTAATGGCCTTATGTCTCTCATGCCTGAAGTCCCCATGCAAGTACACAGCTGTTGAACAGCTTCTGTGTTGGAGCTCAGGTAGATAGAGAGGACAGTTATGGGATCATACAGGCAAGATAGCTGATGACTGGGTTTAATTTTGAAGTCTGAATTCCCTAGATGACCAATTCTCTCTTTACAGCTGTTTTTCTCTATGTCTCATCTCCCCTGGGGTCTACTGATTAATGTTATGATACATAACCTTTCAACAGACATTCTGGGGGCCATTGGTAATATGGCTTATCTAGACCAAGCCATATGTCTTCTGAAGAACTAAAGCAGACACTTCTGTGAATAGATTCCACCTGTTTTTGTTACCCTTTGCAGTTCAGTGCCTGCTACTTCAGAGTCAATTCTCGCCATGGACTTTTTGATCCTGGTTACTAATATAGGTGAATGAACACCCAATATTTCTCTTCTCCATTTAACCTTAACAGAAGATGACAGCCTTCCTTAACATTAGCCAAAAGTCTGGTGGATGATTCCTTTCAAAATGTCATGGGAAAACAGGAAGATAACATATGACTTAGTGCTTATGATACAGAAACCTTAACAGGATATGGTAGAAGACAGCAAAAAAAAAAAAAAAAAAAAAAAAAAAAAAAAAAAAAACAGTAAGAGAAATAGATTACTGAGCACATAATGTCATGGTTTAACTTCTGTTCAAGTACTAATGGAAAAAAGATCAGTTTTAAGAGTTTGCCAAAACAAAATTAGTTCAGTTTACAACATAAAAATATATACTCACAAACTTGTTCTTGAAATTGCTATGAAAATGCAACTTATTATTTTTAAATTTTGATGTTTTTTTATTTATTATTGGTGTACTTGAATTTTTCATAAAACATAACCATTAAAGACCATAACTGATGATCTTAAGGGTCTTTTTCAACCTAAATGATTCTATGATTCCATAAATGAGAAAATTACTATAATTCTGAGATGGAGTATTGATGGAATAGAGAGATACTATATCTCTGTCGTTCCAGTATAGAATTGTTTCTGTAATCTTGTTTCTGCTGTCTGGTGCAGCATAAATGATTCTTGTAATGGGAACTTTAAATATCCCTTTGAAACAATGTTGCATTTTTAATAGCCTGCGTATTAGGCATTTTTTATGAGATTTAGCCCAGATTTTCTACATTCACTTTCATTTTGAAAGTCTAGGGTAACACAGTTGCAATAATCACTGTCCCAGCCTTAGAAATCAAATAGTCATAGAAATCCAATAAATTAACATCCCAAAAGGCAGAAGAGGAGAAAGGAAAATATTCTTAGTGAATCTTTGAATTGTCTCCAGTCTCAGAGATTTATGCTTCAAAAGGTGACCCTCACTGCCCCAGTCCTTCATATCACAGAATCACAGAATCACAGAATTTCTAGGTTGGAAGAGACCTCAAGATCATCAAGTCCAACCTCTGACCTAACACTAACAGTCCCCCACTAAACCATATACCTAAGCTCTACATCTAAACATCTTTTAAAGACCTCCACGGATGGTGACTCCACCACTTCCCTGGGCAGCCTGTTCCGATGTCTAACAAACCCTTCGGTAAAGAAATTCTTCCTAAGATCCAACCTAAAACTCCCCTGGTGCAACTTTAGCCCATTCCCCCTCGTCCTGTCACCAGGCACGTGGGAGAATAAACCAACCCCCACATCACTACAGCCTCCCTTAATGTACTTATAAAGAGCGATAAGGTCACCCCTGAGCCTCCTCTTCTCCAGACTGAACAAACCCAGCTCTCTCAGCCAATCCTTGTAGGACTTGTTCTCCAGAGCCCTCACCAGCTTCGTTGCCCTTCTCTGGACTCGCTCAAGCACCTCGATGTCCTTCTTGTAGCAAGGGGCCCAAAACTGAACACAGTACTTGAGGTGCAGCCTCACCAGAGCCGAGTACAGGGGGACAATCACTTCCCTAGCCCTGCTGGCCACACTGCTTCTTATACAAGCCAGGATGCCATTGGCTTTCTTGGCCTCTTGAGCACACTGCTGGCTCATATTCAGCCGACTATCAACCAATACTCCCTGGTCCTTCTCCACCTGGCAGCTTTCCAACTACTCATCTCCCAGCCTGTAGCGCTGCTTGGGGTTGTTGCGCCCTAGGTGCAGGACCCGGCACTTGGCCTTGTTGAACTTCATGCAGTTGACCTCAGCCCATCGGTCCAGCCTGTTCAGATCGTCCTGCAGAGCCTTCCTACCCTCGAACAGATCAACACATGCACCTAACTTGGTGTCATCTGCAAACTTACTGAGGGTGCACTCAATGCCCTCCTCCAGATCATCGATGAAGATATTAAAGAGGACCGGCCCCAGCACCGAGCCCTGGGGAACACCACTAGTGACTGGCCTCCAACTGGATTTGACTCCATTCACAACGACTCTTTGCTCCCAGCTATTCAGCCAGTTTCTAACCCAATGAAGCGTACACCAGTCCAAGCCATGAGCAGCCAGTTTCTTGAGGAGAATGCTGTGGGAAATGGTGTCAAAAGCCTTCCTGAAGTCAAGGTCGACCACACCCACAGCCTTTCCCTCAACCACCAAGCACGTCACTTTGTCATAGAAGGAGATCAGGTTCATCAAGCAGGACCTGCCTTTCATAAACCCATGCTGACTGGGCCTGATCGCCTGCTTGCCCTGCAAGTTCCGTGTGATGATTCTCAAGATAATCTGCTCCATGTGCTTCCCTGGCATTGAGGTCAAACTGACAGGCCTGTAGTTTCCCGGGTCTACCCTCCGGCTCTTCTTGTAGATGTGCGTCACGTTTGCTAGCCACCAGTCAACTGGGACCTCCCCCGAGAGCCAGGACTGTTGATAAATGATGGAAAGTGGCTTGGCCAGCTCCTTGGCCAGTTCTCTCAGTACCCTCGGGTGGATCCCATCCGGCCCCATCAACTTGCGCACATCATTTCTTCGTGGATAGTGAGGGCCACATTCTGCTCCCCATCCCCTTCCGCCAGCTCAGGGTACTGGGTATCCAGAGAACAACTGGTATTGCCACTAAAGACTGAGGCAAAGAAGGCATTAAGCACCTCCGCCTTTTCCTCATCTTTTGTAAAAAGGTTTCCTCCCGCGTCCAGTAAAGGATGGAGGTTTTTCTTAGTCCTCCATTTTGCATTGATGTATTTGTAAAAAGTTTTTTTGTTGTCTTTAACGGCAGTAGCCAGATTGAGCTCCAGATGAGCTTTGGCCTTTCTAATTTTGTCCCTGCACAGCCTCGTAACATCCTTATAGTCCTCTTCAGTGGCCCGCGCTTTTTTTCCAAAGATTATAAACCCTCTTTTTAGTCCTAAGCTCAAGCTGCAACTCTCTGTTGAGTCAGGCCAGTCTTCTTCCACACCGGCTCATCTTTTCCCCACGCCGGCACGTGGGGACAGACCACTCCTGTGCCATTAAGATTTCCTTCTTGAAGAGCGCCCAGCCTTCCTGGACTCCTCTGCCCTTCAGAACCACCTCCCAAGTGACTCTATCAACCAGTGTCCTTGGCAGCTCAAAGTCAGCCCTCCGGAAATCCAATACAGCGGTTTTGCTGGTCCCCTTCCTGGCCTTGCCAAGAATAGAGAACTCCACCGTTTCATGGTCACTCTGCCCAAGACAGATCCCAACCACCACATCTCCCACCACTCCTTCTCTGTTTGTGAAGAGAAGGTCTAGCAGGGCACCTCCCCTGGTAGGCTCACTAACAAGCTGCGTCAGGAAGCTATCTTCCACGCTGTCCAGGAACCTCCTAGACTGCTTTCTCTGGGCTGTGTTATGCTTCCAGGATATGTTAGGGAAGTTGAATTCCCCCACGAGAACAAGTGGTGATGATTTTGCAACTTTTGTCAGCTGCCTGTAGAACTCCTCATCAGTCTCCTCATCCTGGTTCGGCGGTCTATAACAGACCCCCACCAGGATGCTAGCCTTGTTGGCCTTCCCGCTGATCCTAACCCATAGGGACTCAACCTTGTCATTCCCAGCCTCGAGTTCGACAACATCGAAAGATTCTCTAATATAGAGAGCCACACCACCACCTCTTCTGTGCTTCCTGTCCCTTCTGAAGAGCTTATAGCCAGTCATTGCAGCAATCCAGTCATGAGAGTGGTCCCACCACATCTCCGTGATGGCAACCACGTTGTAGCCTGCCTGCCACACAATGGCTTCCAGCTCCTCCTGTTTGTTACCCATGCTGCGTGCATTAGTGTAGATGCACATCAGCTGGGCCATTGCCTTATCCCCCGGCCTTGCCATTGTTCCCCCTGGCACAGTTCCAACAAGCCTTGTTTCAGCCCCATCCCCCGTTTTACCTAGTTTAAAGCCCTCTCAATGAGCCCCGCCAGCTCCTGGCCCAGGATCCGTTTTCCCCTTAGAGATAGGGACCCGTCTGCAGCCATCAGGCTGGGTGCTGAGTAAAGCACCCCATGGTCAAAAAAAACACAAGATTTCTGTGCTGGCACCAGCCCCTGATCCATGTGTTTATCAGATGGGCTTTTCGTGTCCTGTCAGTACCCCTCCCTGCCACCGTAGGGATAGACGAAAACACCACCTGTACTCCTGCTCCATCCACTAATCGCCCCAGCCCCCTAAAGTCCCGTTTGATAGCCTTGAGGCTTCTCTCTTCAGTGTCATCACTGCCAGCCTGGACTGTCAAAAGAGGATAATAGGCAGAGGGGCGAACCAGGTTGGGAAGCTTCCTGGCAACATCCCTGACCCTGGCCCCAGGGAGGCAGAAGACTTCCCTATGGGTAGGGTCAGGCTGACAAATAGGGCCCTCTGTTCCCCTGAGAAGAGAGTCTCCCAGAACAACCACCCTTCTTTCTTTCTTGTTGGAGGCAGTCCTGAGGCGTGGAGTCGACTTCCTTGCCCTAGGCATCCTCCTGGGTAGACCTTCTACCTCTTCCTCAGCTACTGGTCTCTCAAGCTCCAGGGCCTCAAACCTGTTGCGTAGGGGCACCTGGGAAGGTGGGGCCGGTAGGGGAGGGCATCGCCTGTGAGGTCAAGCAGGGACCAGTTTCCATTCTTCCTCAACTCCCAGGTCCCCTCCCTCTGCCCGACAGTGACAGGGCAGGGGGTCCACCCCCATTTGGGGTGTCTCACCTCGGAACCTCTCCCTGAGGCCCTGCAGGGAGTTGCTCCACCAGTCTATCTCCTGCTCACACTCCCTGATATCCCTCAACCTCTCGACCTCCTCCTTGAGCTCTGCCACCATGCGGACCAGGTCGTCTACCTGCTCACACCTCATGCATGCAGTTTCTCTGCCTCCCGCCGATGGCAGCAACAGGCTCAGGCACTCCCTGCATTCGATGACCTGAACTGCTGCAGTTTTGAATGGGTAGTCGGTCTGGGTGTGTACTGTCTTTTTGGAGAGCACACTGTGCCTGGTGTACACCATTGTAGCCTAGGTAGTGGCTGTCATTACAGGAGGTGTTCGTATGGGCAGGGGGAGCGCTCCGCCCTTCCTGCTCGCCCTGCCTGCACCTGCTGCACCACTCCCTTCTGACACACCATGCCCTGTTTGCCTGCTCTGTTCGCTGCGTTCCTGGTCGCTCACGCTCCCTAGGGGCAGCTTTTGAACGGCCGGGGAGGGGGCGCTGCTGGCTCCGCCTATGCCTCGTCAGCCTCCCTCATGAGGGCTGCCAGGTCTTGGTGGCTCCCTCAAGTAGGCTTGATGCCAGAAAAATTAGCCCTGCCTGGCCTGATCCCCCACTCCGCTGCAGAATGCATCTGATGCACGTGGATGAAATTCCATTCTTAGTCCAGATTTAGAAATCCCTTTAATCTTTTTATAAGATACCCTTATCAAGAGACAAAAATAGCATATGAAATGTCATGCTTTAATTGTAAAAGGGACCTCAAGAAAATATCAGCAAATGTGTCAGTTTTTCTTTTCTATTTACATTAAGCATATAGCATTTGGTTCTCAGGTATATACTCTGCTACCAGTGAAGACTGTTATCCCATCACTGCTTAGCTCAGGGTTTATATTCTTTAGATTTTTGTATTTGGCTCATTTATTATCTGTAGCCTTAATATTACTACAGTGTTTAAATCAATTCCTGCTTTTTCCTATTCTCTCTAGGATTTTTATTTATTTATTTATTTATTTTTCCTGGTACTGAGCTGACTAGAATGTTGTTCTGTGCCTCTATGATATCTTATAGAAATGAGAAGTTGTTTTGTCCTTGGTTCCATGTTTCTTCATAAGCTGATGAAAATGAATTCAACTCTTTAAATGGGATCCAGTTTCACAGGACATATTTTCTCCTGAAGATGAAACTTCCCCAAATTATGTCCTATTTTTCACAAGCTAAGAAGACGCAGCTGTGCAATTACTCTGCACCAGTTGATATCTGGAGACGTATTATTTCATGGCAACTTGTTTACACTGTTTAGTTACAGCTTGTCCAGGTATTTTAAAGACATTCTCCTTTTGCACCTTACTGAGCATGTTCATCTCTCTCAAAAACACAGGTGAATTCCCCCTTTCCATTTCACCTCCTCTGTAAGGTGTAGAGAGTAATGAGGTTAGCTTTTAACTTTCGTTCCTCCAGGCAAGACCATGTGTCCTCAGCCTCTCCTTATTGGAAATGTCTTCCAGCCCTTTTCCCAGCTTTGTTTCCCTCCCCTGGACACTTTTAGTTATACCTTAACATCCTTTTATGTTGTGGAGACCAGAACTGTACATGACATTCAAGGTGAGGCCACAACAATGTTAAGTGTAGTGGTATAAGCTCCTCTTTTGACCGGTTGGCCATGCTGTGTTTAATACATCCCCAAATGCAGTTTGTCCTCTTGTCTGCCAGGGCACACTGCTGACTCTTGTTAAGCCTGCTGTTGACCAGCACATCCCCATATCCCTTCCTGCTGAACTGCTCTCCAGCCCCACACCTCTCAGTCTGTACCTGTGTCCAGCATTACTCAGCCCAAGGTGCAGAACCCAGCATTTTCCCCTGTTAAACTTCATGACATTGATGATTGCCCAACGCTCCACTCTAGATTACTCTGCAAAGCCTTTCATCCCTCCAGAGAGTCAACAGGACCTCCCAGATAAGTTATCACCAGTGAATGATGCATTCAATTCCTGCATCCAGATCACTGATAAAGATGTTGAACAGAACCAGCCCTAGAAATGAGTCCTGGGGAACACTACTAGTTACTGTCTGCCAACCAGATGCAGCCTCATTCATTATGGCCTTTTGAGCTCCACCATTCAGCCATATCATCACCAGCAAAGTGTCACCAGCTCATTACCAGCTCATCTCAGAGTCAGACAATTTGTCCAGAAGGGTACTGTGAGGGATAATATCAAAAGCCTTTCTAAAATGCAAAAAGATTACAACCAAAGCCTTCCCTTTATCTAATGAGTGGGTGAATTATTGGGTAATCAGTCATGTTCAGGTTTGGTCAGTTATGTTACACTTATGTTTATGAGTCTATATATGCATGAGAAATGTGTACTTTGAACTGGCAGACAGACCCTCTCTGAACTGAATTTTTAAATTACAAATAAATGATTATTTATTTATTTATTTCCCATACCGGTGTTTCACACTGATATTGCATTTTTTCATTCCATGCCAGGTTCTCATGACAGAAGGAAGCAATGAGTTTAGACCTGCTTGGGGACTTTTCCAAGAAAATTGAACCATGTCTTTTACCTGTGCTGCAATTTATGTTCCAGAGAAATTAAAATTTCCCTGCCCAATTCTACTTGCTCTCAGCAGTATTCAGAATGTTTGTACAAGAAGAATTTTATAGGGAAATGGAGAGAAATGAACATAGGTATTTAAGCACACAATCCTAGGTATATTTGCAGTTTAGGGTGCAATTGGATGCTACTAGAGTCATCACTTCTGTAACAGAAAAGTACTGTTCAAAGACATGATATGCAATTTTCCTCACACAGTTGTCACAATGCAAAGTCAGTCCAAATTTCGTTCATTCTTGATAGCCAAAGACTTGGGACCAACTTTAAGCAAATACTGGCAATCTTGTTTAGGTGTTTTGTGGTTCAGACAGGTGGAAAATGCCCAAATACTATTCCTAAATTTCCCAGTTGAAGTGCCATGTATTCCAATGCATCATGTCATGTCATTTTGTGTCACAGTGTCTAACATAATGTGACTGATACGATGCCTCAGAAATAGAAGCAACTGACAGTGCCTAATTTAATTCATGAAAACACGACCTTCAGAAGATGCACTTTGAGGTTTGTGTCATGCAATATTTTCATACACCCTTTCCTTTAATTTTTGCTGACCTGACTTTTCCCACTGGTTTTCCCTTTTGAAAATGTATTTAGTGACAACCTTTTTTTTTTTTTTTTTTTTTTTTTTTTTTTTTTCCAGAAGCCTCTTTTGGTTCGCACAGCATCTGAACTAGGCTTTAAGTATTTTCCATCTTTCAATCACATGAACAGCTAATCTATGCCTGAGTATTTTGGAAATATTGAAGAGGAAATCTTAGTTTTATCTTTGACATTATAAGATTTCAGATGGGACAAAGCTATGCTCATACAATCATCAAAATACAAATATGCACTCTGCACACACTTTTTCTTTCATACATAGCTATAAAGTATTACGTCTTTAAAGAGATCAGGGAGCATAGTAAATCAGTTCATAAATTGTAAAATCTTCTAATGATTTGGCTGCCAAGGAAAATTAAATGAAGAGGGACTTTTGAATAGTCTATTATTCTTATCTATTATCTTCTTGTGTCCTCAAAACAAACAAACAAAAACACAAAAATGGAAAAAAAACCACCTTAAAGTGTGTGTTTATAGTTTATATAAAATGATCAATAGATATGAGATATCCATAAAATGAGCTAATAAGTGCTCTAATAATTCTTTCATACATATAAGTTTATTACTTACATACATATAAGTTTAGTCTTTGATAGAAGGTGATCAGTGTAGCTGATTGATTATATATTACTTATTCAATTACTTATGATAATTATAAATAATAAAATTTGAAATCAGAGGAAAAGCTTACACTAAATAATGGCCTAAAATATTCATAAATTTTGTATTTTAGTGTAAGCTGTTTAACCTGAATATCAGATACTGCCAAGAAACCATTAGCTTTCTCTGGTAGAAGCATGTTATTTTGACAGTTGCACCAAAATACTACATTTGAGCACAAAAAATGAAATCTGTGGTTACTGTGTTGATCTTTCTTCTAGAGAATTATTTTACTATGTTGCTATAATCTGATACTGTACATTGGTCAGAACTAAGCCTTATGGAATATCATCCTGAAGGTCAAAAATAACTCAATTATGAATTTAAACCAAGTGTTTTAAGGGAGGAAAAGAGGTTTGCAATCACACAGCTCTGTCTCCTGCAACTCTCTTGGGGATTCTCAGCTGCTGACTTCTTATCTTAACATGTAACATAATAACCAATTACTGTCAAAGTTACCAGACCCATCAGACTACTATTGCATTAACCTTATGCACTGGTTCAAGAGAAATGCAATCAATCCGCTGCTAAATTAATTACTAATTTTAAAGTTATCATTAAATAATATAATAGCAAAATTGTCATAAATCATGTGGTAAAGTATCAAATTAGTTATCAAGAAAGGCAAAGGAGTGGTAAGTCCTATTCAAAGGATTTCATTACATTCATTTGCTCAGAGCACTGAGAGGTCATATTTTAACCTTGTATGGGTCCAAACCATATAAAAATTATTCATGTCACCGAAGGCCAGCAATAATTCTTTTAATTCCATGGCATATTAATGACCAACAACGAATGAGCCCCTTAAGTGTCTCATTTATTGTCTTAAATATGAAAATGTTTTAGAGATTAGAGAGGAAATTGTTTGAATTAATTAACTGAACTGACACTCAAGGGAACTGGTACAAGATTTTCAGACAAAGGCTGAGAATTTACAATAATGACATTTCTTTCATGGTTAGAAAATATAGTACCAGAGGGACTTTGAGGCACACTTAACATTTTAGCTGATGTCTGTTGAGGGCTTGAGATTCCTCTGAAAGCATTTATTTTATTCATTGGAGACTCCTCTCAATTACAGCATGAAAGGCATCACATTAAATTAGCCATGAGGCCCACAAATTTCACCATTTAAATGGGGTCAGCTAACTGACACAATGAAAATTCAGAATGTAAATGGAGACTATTAAAGTAATAGTTTTGTAATTTTTTGTTTGTTTGTTTGTTTGTTTGTTTTTCAAGAAAGGAAATGTGTAAAAGATAAAAAACAGAACTGTTGAATAAGGCTAACTTGATTGCTTTAATTAATTAATTAATTAATTTATTTATTTATTTTCCTTCCCACTCTCCCATCCCCTACTTTTTGTGGTATCTCTTATGGAAAAATCCTTGGCTCAAAATGCAACTTTGCCTTCTTATTCTTTACAGTGACACAGGTGCTGGGTAGGACCACAATGGACTCTTTAAACTACTTTAATATTCTAGCTCATGTTGTTACATTTGAACATGACAAGCTTTCATATGATGTGTTTTCCCTTACTTGGTTTCAATGACTGAATGGCCATGCATATATATCAGAGGTTTTACCCACAAATAGGTTATGAAAAAAAAGATACAAAGATAGGGCAGATATCTGTTTATGGTAATTTCAATTTCTATTTTGATCAAGTATATGTTACAATGTCACACAAGTGATCTGCAGAGATTTCTTGTTTTTATTATTATTCAGTGAAAGGGACCATCAATACTACATAATAAAAACATATTTTTTTCTCATGAGTTTGTTTGTTTGTTTAATTACTCAACAGTTCATTTGATCAATGACAAGAAGGTAAAAGTTAAAGGCTATACTGAAGGTCAGTGAAGACTTTCCTGTTCTGATGGTTTATATCTGGTTTTCAACACTTAAGCTTTTCAGTTAAAAATCTCATCTCAGTGGGAGAGTCCAACTCTCAGAAAACTGTTTACTAGAAAATATTTAACAAGATTCATAACTAAAAATGTACAGCTAATGTTGGGCTGTTATTTATTTATTTTAATTGACTTGGAACAAATGTAACAATGTGAAAACATATTTACTTCTATTTTACAGTTATAAGCTATATTTTCCTGACATACAAACTTATCAGTAAACAAGATTTTCAAAACCTTAGGAATAAACAGAGAGAACTAAACAACCTTTACAAATATATGTTTTTGAGCATATCTTGAGAGTGGTTTTTATTTCTAAAGGATGGGTAGAAATGAACTAGTGGATGGGATGATAGTCCTCATTCCACAGAGTACAGGTACTAATAACTACAGAAGGTTTAGGCCATTAGATAATCATCAGAACAGAGACCATAAAGGTGCCTTTTCAGGACTGAAACTATATTAAACGTCATCCATCTTGCTCAGCATCATGTACGAAGAAAAGCATACCTTTGTTAACATTGAAAACACATTTTCCTTAGATAATTTAAACGCACAATATTGAGAGGTATCCTTCTTCCTCTTCTAACAGCCCTGTTCAGTCAAGGTGGACAGATGGTATTTCTTTCACCTGTCTGGCAAACACAATAAAAGCTAGTACTCTGAATTAGATGTCTATCCTTTACATAGAGCTAACAGGCACAACAGTGCATTAAAATGGTGTTTCATACTTGCCACTCCAGGTGTCTGGGTCATGCAGAAAATGTAGAAAAGTGTGTGAGGCATCACAAATCTCTCAAAAACATAGGAACCAACTTAGAGGGCTCTTCAATCTGCACCTGCATACCTGAGTATCCAGAACTTAGAAACATAACTTTATTTATTTATTTATTTATTTGTCTATTTATTTATTTATTTATTTTTTTTTTTCCAGAAGAGCTGAGAACAAGCTCTGTCTTCAGCTTAAAATGGCTCCTCAGCCTTCACACATTGAGACATTGAGCAGAGTGGTGTATTAGGTTGCAGGGGAAGTCTGCAAGGTCATAGGAACCTATCTTAAAACTTGAACACTAAGTTACAGGAAGTCTGTGATGATTTATTTTTTTATTTTATTTTATTTTATTTTATTTTATTTTATTTTATTTTATTTTATTTTATTTTATTTTATTTTATTTTATTTTATTATTTTATTTTATTTTATTTTATTTTATTTTATTTTATTTTATTTTATTTTATGTATTTGTTTTGTTTTATTTTGTTTTTGTTTTTGAACTTGTACTGTTTTATATTCATTATCCTCCGTAGTGGTTGCTGTCCTTCAGAACGCTGAAAACAAACAAAAAAAAAAAAAGAAAGATTTAGATTGAATAAATGTTTTCACAATTTAGAAGAACATTCTGTATTGCCTTACAGAGTTTCCACCTACTTCCAAATGTCCTTGATTCTCAAGCTATGCTCACTTTGCTAAAGTGTTAATATACTTAGTGTGTTTTTAGGAATATGTAAACATTTCGGTGAAGTGCATTAAGTGAAGGTTTCTTTGACAAGTATGTCTGATTCCCTTCTAGGTTTATTTATGAAGAAAATAGTCTCTCTTTTCTGTTTGAAAGCACTTTTTTTTTTTTATAAAAAAGAACAATATTTTATTGACATCCCTTGTACTTTAATGACTATGCATGTTTGGCTTTGGCTACGCTTCTTACTATGTTTTATTAATTTTGCTGAACTTACTTTCAGGTTTTCAATGGGTATTTTTCCCAGAGGCCACCTAAATTTTCTTCTGTCATGAAAATGAGTACACTGTAACTCATTAAAAAGAATATACTGGAACTCTCTTCTAAGAAGAACAAAACTTTCATGGTCTATCCAGATACATCTACCTAAGCTTACCTAGAAAACTTGAAAGTAGAAGTCTAAAAACGAGCACTAAGCACTAGAACAAACAACAAAAACTTCACTAGCTTTCTAATTTCTTTAGGTTTGAAACCTTTCTCATTATCTGTTTACTTGATGAAGATGATAACTTCTGTAATTGCTTAAAAGGACAGTAAAGGTCTTATTTTTAGCCATTATATCCACAGATTTCCACAATGTTGCTAGGACTAGGGTTGAAGGATAGATCATAGCCTATGCTGCATATTGCAAAGTATGAGAGAGTAGTTTGAGTAGTATGAGTCTCTCATACAGAGTAGTATGACAGAACGTTTGAAGAACCACCCTAAAACAACTACAAGGCAGGGCATTCACCTAAAACAACAGGGTACTGAAACAGAAAATACTGCTTGTCTGCTATTCCTACACCACTTATTTGAGGTCAACCCATAGCAGTATTTATCACTGTTGGATGTGAATGCAAACTAAATTTCTGGTCTAGCATGGGTACAAAAGTAAATATAACATTTTTTCAGCCCCTATATACATATCAGCAAGTGTACAGAATTCATAATGCTTATCTGTACAAATAAAGCAGATAGTCAAAAGAATCAAAACTTAGCATTGTTGTGGCCTCATCTTGAATAGTGTGTACAATTCTGTTCTCCATAATATAAAAGGATGTTAAGATACCTGAAACTGTCCAGAGAAGGCCACGAAAGCTGGTAAAAGGGCTGGAAGACATTTCCAACACGGAGAGGCTGAGGACACTTGGGTTGTCTTGTCTCTATAAAAGAATGTTGAAAGATGACTTCATGGCTCTCTACAACTTCCTGAGGAGGGAAGTGGAGGTGCCTATCTCTCCTCTCTAGTAACCAATGATAGGACACAAAGGGACACAAAACTGCATCATGGGGACATTCAGACTGGATATTAGGAAAAATGTCTTCTTCGCAAGGTTGGTCAAACTCTAAAAGAGACTTGCTAGTGGGATGATTGGTGCCCCATACCTGACAATTTCCAAGAAGTATTTGCATAACATCCTTAATATTTGGTTAGCCCTGCAGTAGTTAGGCAGTTTGATTTGATGATCTTTGTAGGTCCCTTCCAACTGAACTGTTCTGTGCTGTTCTGTTCTCATCTGCTCTATTTTATGCTGTATGAAAATGTAAAAGTTGATGCAGATATATCTCAATATAATATAATATAATCTGCTGAAAAAAAAAATATTTATATTATATTGACCTCCCTCCTTTTATTTCATTGAACGATAGGTTTAGCTATCTTTTATAACCTTATGGGATACTACAGAGCTGGAAAATGTAGAAAACTGATGGCTCTGTTGTTATTCATTCAGTGCTAATCCTTTTAACATTTTTAACATATAAAATATGCATAATGAACATTAAGGTAAAAATAGGTGATCTAGAAAAGAAAAAAACTTAGTGTAACTTATGTTGTAGTTGTTCTTCCATTGAATTTTCTGCAGTAAAAGAAAGAGAAAAAAAAATCTCAGCAAAAATGGAGTTAGAATTGTGGCAAATACTAAATGTATCAGTCTAAAAGACTGTTTGTGTGAGTACGTTTTGGGAGGCAAAGGTACAGATAAACCTTCTAATAAAAAAAAATAAATAAATAGAATTTTCTAATATAAGGTAATTTGATTACCTTATTTTGATTTTATTTCTTAATACCTGAAATATCTATCTCTTTTAAAGACATAAAAGCTCTATTTATAAAAGGAAGAATAAGTGTGAATATAATTTACATTTGACTCTTTTAAAATATTATCCAATGATGATACAAATATTTGAATTACACAATGTAAGAATGGCTATATAAGATTAAAGAAGTGAATGCTTTTTCTATTCCCCCCCAAAAAAAACAGACAAACAAACAAAAAACGACATAAATAAATAAATAAATAAATAAATAAAACACAAGTGGTGCTCCATGAGAAGATAAATAACGACTACCAGAGGTAGTGCATATCTGTACTGAGCTAGAGGAGCACAGAATTTGTTCTTCAATTGCTCTTGAGTGAATATACTGTCCTAGCAGCAGTGAGGAAACCACAGTAATCTGAGTCATTGAATAGCAGAAACAACTGCCATTCAAGCTTGTGACAGGTCTATCTGAATTCACAGCCCTTGATTGCAGCCTGTTATCTTTTCACAGTCCTCTGTGGAGCAGAAGTCAACAAAAGTCCTGAATTGTGTTGTGATTCTGTGATACAAAAAATAAGAATTTGAGTCCACTCCATCTCAGTATTGGCCAGCCTATGCCATCGTTGAACTGATGTCTCTAAAAGGATAAAGGCTTAAATATTCTCATAGTCATGCATATAATGACACGATCCATTTAAAAAAAGGATTTTGCTGTGACAGTTCAGAAGAAAAACAGAAAATTAAACTTTAAAGACTGTAAAAGTATTCTAGATTTGTGACTTTTGTACTTAGCATGTTTTTCTCTTATTCCCATCAGCACAGCTTCCTATATTCCAGATAACATTTGTCTTCTCTTCCACTTTGACCTGTTTCCATTTTAACAGGCATGTTATCCATTGGAAGACAGCAATGGCCACTCTTCCACTGTTAGCTTTAGCTGTTTTTTGTTTTTGTTTTTGTTTTTGTTTTTGTTTTTTGTTGTTGTTTTTTTTTTTTGTTTTTTTTTTGTTTTTTTTTGCCACTGTCATGCCTGAAGTAAATCTAGTCTCTTCTGAATTTAAACAAAAGACAGTTGAAATCCAAAAAAAAAAAAAAAAAAGGATAAATTTTGCCTCTCTGTAGTAACAAGTTTGAATAGCTGAGAAGGCATGTAACTTGCAAGAGGAAGTATCAACTGCATGCAATTTCTACTGCAAAGAGTCTAATACATCACTATTGGAGCTTCCACAACTGCATGTCTGATAACAAGTAAGCTATCTAGTTTTAACCTATTTTACACTGATATATGAATAATACCAAGGAATAGAAACAGAAACAAAGATAAATGAAAACACCACATTACTCTAAGCATGTTAGGGCATATGCATATGCATATGTATATGCATATGTTCTTTAATGTGAGCTAGAAGCACTAAGTTTTGTCATACATTGTCTTTAATCCTTTATAGAAGGATTCTATTAGACATTTACTCTCATTGTGCTCCAGATTTCAAGACTTTTTGTGTCTTTTCTCTTTCTATATTTCAGACATGCCAGAAAACTGAAGAACAAATTATTCAAATGCCAGTGTATAAAATTTAGCATTTAGCGTAGCCAAAGCCATTGGCTGTAATTACTTATTGATGTGATTTCTGTATCCACTAACATAGTAAATGGTGAGGAATACTGCTCATCATATATGCAAGGTGCTTTGCCATGATGAGTTTAAATACAGAATGTATTTCAATTAGATGATTGAATTAATTTATAACATACAACCTAATAAATCAAAATCCATTGTTGTAAGTAAGAGAAAAAAAAAGAATTCATATTTAAACTGAAGAGTGTATAATTTTTGACAATTGACATTTTCATAATAAACTGTGTTAGTATTGACAGTAAAGCAGTTAAAAATAAATAATTAGCATCAACATTATACAGATTAATTTATCAAACATTGAATAGTTGTTAATGTTAAATATTAGTAGACATTAACAATTTAATTGCTCTCTAACCTCAGTCTTTAAGTAAAACTGCTGTAATATATCCAAAGCTATTAGAGATGCAAAAACTAGTGTTTAGAGAGCTAACCACTGAGTTATTTTTGCCTTGTGAATTTAATATTGTCATCAGGACTAAGTTGGTTTTATTTTCCCTCCCACAATGTTTGCAACTTTCAATATATTATGCAGAAAGTCTTGAAAGTCCCTTGGAAGTGGATACAGTCCAGGTGCTAACCCTGAAGTCTGGCATTTCCTTGCTTTTGAAATATTTTTTTCCTCAACTGGGCAAAAATATTGCCTGATAATAATAAATTATTATTAAACCTCTTTTCAGAATCTTCTTTGCATTTTTTTCAGACTTCATTGGTTTTATTTAAGTTTTCTATGTCATTTTATTTTCATTTGTCTTTGTCTTGTTACTGTTAGCTATGACAGTGCAGTTTTGACTTTTTTTTTTTTGAACAGAAATATTGCTTATTTTACATCAGCTACAGTGTTTCTCCAATGCTATTAAAACTGCTTTAAAAGAAAAGTAAAGTAAAAATTTAACAGATTACAGTATGAAATATGCTCAGCAGAATACTTCTCAGGCATCTTGTTTTTCACTAAATAAAAGCTTTGTTTAAAAAAAAAATGATTTATAATTGGGAAGGTCACATTTTTATCACATTACAGATACTGTAATGTTTGTTAAAAAAAAAAAAAAATTACACTATAACTCTTTTTTTTTCTTTTTTTCTTTTTTTCTTTTTTTTTTTTTTCTGGAACCTGTTTTATCTCTCAATATTAACTAATATAAATTATCTCCTTTTTCCTGACTAGGGTTCTTTTGATTAAATTTCAGCTCTAAATGTCCAGGGGAGTATGTACACATTGTTCAGGGCCACACATGGTTAGAAGCAAAATCTTGTTTTTCAAGTTTTTGCCTTTTTTTATGAGCAGTTTATGGATCATCATGTGAAAGTATAACAAACCAAAGAGTATGATAATTACCCTGCATTATATTATTCTGAAACAAGAACATTTGCCCTACTTGGGCTCCTTAAAAAGACAATTACTGCTCTTGGACTATACCAGCATGAATCTGAAAAGTCTCATCCAGAGACAATAGGGTTTGCTTCCATACACACAAGGTAGGGTATAGTGTTTTTTCTTAAAGTCAGAGAGCTCTGTAGGATTGGTGATAAAATATGGAAAAGTGGAATACAAACTCCTCCTTTTTATCTGTCTTCAAGAGTGTTGTAAGTGTGCCCTATCACAGTGAACACAGTTTAAACTGAGAATATGTTTTGACCTTCAGTAGGCTTGATTGTTTTCTTCTTGAATTTCTTCTTACCTACACCAAGCTTCAACAGGTAGTAGTTCAGTCCTTGAAAAATGTCTTCCAAACATCTGTCAAACAATTAGCTTGATCCCAACCTAATAAAACACACAATATCAGAAGTAATTCGTCATGCCATGCTTCAGACAAAGCTTCTTATTTTTCCAGTATTATCTCTCTGTAATTTCACATGTATAAATCTTTAATGGGCATATATCAGACTCTGTCTGCTCTTTAAAGTTTTTCTTTTCTGTGTCTAGGAGTTATCCCATGCACATCAACAACAGAAGTATTACATGTCTCCTGAGTTTTATAATTTGAATGGTCGTTCTGCAAAATACAGATTTTATCATTTTAACAGCACCACTGTGTTAACCTCCTTAATTTTCAGACTAAAAATGCTACTACTTTCAGCTTTTAAAAGAATATTTAAATAGATCTTTCCACTGGCAATCATCTTCAGTTTTATTTCACAGTTCTGTAGTTTTCCTGTAGTGTTTCTGTTTTATAGTTTTTCTATTTTTACTTATTCCTTCAGCACTTTGCTTGCTTGAAATATGATGGACAGGTAAGGTGAGTATCCCAGGTTTCATTTTTCTTCATCTTGCTTTTGAAATTAGACACTTAAATTGACCTTACAAAAAAGAATAAAGGGTACCTAACCAAATCTTACGGTGCTATGTTAAAAACAAAACAAAACAAAACAAAACAAAACAAAACAAAACAAAATAAAACAAACAAAAAAAAAAAACAACACTTTAAAATTACATAGATATTTCCCATTTTCCTTCTTGAAAACAAACAAAAGAAAAGAATTACTTGCATAAATAAATTACATGCATACAGACGTAACCCTTCTACTGAGATCCAGTTCTGTCATAAAAGTGTAAATGTATGAAAGTTGGAACTGAATTTAAATGTTCTGCAATATGGTCCTCACACCTTACTTTTATATAATGAATTAATCCCTTTAAAAAGCATCCATTGCTGAACAAAATATTTTGGACACAGCAGTTTTTATTTTTATTTTTCAAAATTAAACAAAAACTAGACATGATGACCAGAATAATAGTACTGATTCTGTCATAAATCTAGCATATATATATACATACATGTAATCAGTGAAGTTGCAATTTTATATACATTTCCAAGTCATCTGCAGTCGACTTACAGGATTTTTATTCTATAGCCCGTGTTATTATTTTATATATATGTAGCATAGAAAAGCCTGTATAAAACATACGCTTCATAGATATGAGGCTTTTTTTCTAGAAGGATTCACTTGCATTGAAGTCCAAAGACTCTGAGTTTTCTGAGTGAATTCAGTAAGGCTTTACATGGACTTATAAGTATTCATAGATTTCTAGATAAAGAATAATAAAAAATAAGAAAATTGTACATTTGAGAATTCACAGAAGTAATTGGTTTAGCAGCTATTATAAGAAAGTGTCTTAACTCCCTGGTAACAAGAGACCAGAATACCTACATTCAGTCTGTGTTTAAACTTGCATTAAAATAGGAGTAACTCTAAAAAGCAGCAAAGGGAAGAACAAATTCCCAGTCACTGAGTTACTGCTTTATCCTACTTTCTTCAAGTTTTATATTCTTCCTTAAATACAAACTCTGTCTCTGACTTCCCTAGCACTTTCCCATGGTTTTCAACCAGAGAAGGCTGAATTGGAAATAAAAAGTTGAAAGCTTTGTGATGTTGGAGTTTCTTCCATGTGCTACCAGTACACATTTCAGGAACTCAAAGTCTGAAGGTTCTGGAGTCATATCTGTGTAAGATCTGCATTTTCTCACATGCCTTAGGTACCATTTATTCATGTGCTTGGGTATCTAGAAACATGAAATTCCGGCTGCTGTGGCAGCTGTACACAAAGTTACCCAACAAAGTCATCTTGCTGCTATTAGATGACTTTTCTGCGTGCATGGATTTCTAGATTTCACAGTAGGTCTCTGGGGGGGGCATAGTGCCTCTGCCCACACCCTATGCCCCCTTACCTGCCCCACAGGTGCATGACTCGCTGGCTGCTCCTGCCTACTGCTGGCTGCACACACACAGCACTCACACACTCACACTCCCTCAGCACCCACACGCACAGGTGTACCACCACAGATGGTCCAATTTAAAATTTGCCAGCAAATGTACACACAATCCCTACCCTCACCATGTTGGAGAAGATGCAGATTCTTGCCCCCCACAGCTGTGACCAACTCCAGCTACCACTGTGGAGCCCCACACTGGCCTCACTCATGCCGTATCTGGTTTGAGGGACACACCACTTCCAACTCAGTGGTGGGAGGCAGAGACCTCCACCTACTCCAGAAGCTGGGACCACAGCCTGGGGCACTCACAGCCTGGTCTGACTCCAGAGGTTGGTACCCTGACCCCCCAGGCCTGTCCCCCATTAATTGGCACTGAGCCCTTGTTCACGCACAGGAAGAAAGAGTGAGATTACATGGTTCAGAAATTAACAGTAAAAAATTAACAGTAAAACAGGACAGGCTCCAGTGATCAGGCACAAGCCTCAGCCACACAAGCATGCTGTCTGTCTGCACTTTATAAGCAAGTAAATCCTTTCAGTCTTTTCTTGTTTGTTCTTCCCTGCTCCCCTTTCCCAACTCATTTCCCCATCAGTTTGTATAATCCCACCAATCCTCTCATCCGGAATCCCAAATCATCCCAGACCCTCAAATTTGCACCTTTAGTAGATGCAAAATCCCAGTTTGCCTGCAGGTTCTCTACAGCCCAGTGTGCATGACAAGGCTTGCTCTTATATTTCTCACTTATGTTTACCTGCCAGTTAACCTGTCTTTTCATAACTGTTTATGGCTTCTCCCTTTTCCATAGCATTCTACCTGACAAGGTCTTCAATCTGATAATCACTGAAATAAGCATTCCTACATTCTCACAGACCCTTATCAGTTAGTGCGAGTGACTGTGTTTAGTTCTTGTTGCTGCCTCCCCTGTCCTTTGTTGGTCAGGTTTGTGTCTTTTTATGTTCCTGTTTATGGCTTCCTCCTTTTCTTATTATTTCTTTTTGCATTGGAAAGTACCTTCTCAAAATATGCTTAAAGGAGATGATATTCTTCTTTCATGTACCCTAAATAACTTCACAATTTTGGTCAAATCTCCATGCCTTTATCATTTACTGAATTACAACCTATTTCAAAATTTCAGCCTACAGAAGGTTATCAGATAATCATTAGCAGCATCCATGCAGAGCTGAAATGTCAGGCAAGACAAGCCTGCTTATTTATTGTTTTTTAACTAATTTTTTTTTATTTTATTTTTTTTTTTTTCAGTTCAGGCTTGGCTTCATGTTTTTCTCTGGTTTTTGGAGAAGAATTATTAAGTATTTCTAGAAATACCTTTCCCCTTTTTATCTAATGTTTTTAAATAAAATCAGTTAAAGATTGTAATAAATGGCTCAGTGTTCAAAATAGGACTATAATCAAAGTTTACAATTTATTAAAGGAATAGAGGTAAGCAAACAGCGCTGGGTGCGCCGGGAGTCTCTGCTCCACCAAGACGCACACCAGTTACATCAAGCAGCTGGTTCTTATGCTCCTAGGCTAATACATATTCATTACTACTTCTAAAAAAAAACAGGGTTATTATAATTAGTTTCCGGAATCCAAATCCTCCTACTGGAGCATGCGTATCAGTCTCTGGTGGTCCCTCTGGGGGTCTCTCGTGCTGAAGGCTCATAGTCTTCCTCCCTCTTGTCCTTCTCCTTTGTCCAACTTGGCTGTATGTCAGAGACTTGGGCAACATCCCCTGCAAGCTTTGTCTTTTAGTTGTTCTTCAGCTCTCCCCGTCTCCTTAATCTCCTGGCCAGATATCAGAGATTTACATAGTGTCCCATGCAATTGTCATAATAGTTAGCAGCTATTCTGAAACCCCCAGATATCAGAGACTTCAAGGAAAAGCCTACAAATACATTTCCCTTCAAGCTCTCTATTGACATGAATTGCTAAAACATTCCTTTGCAAGATACTAGAACTATATACATTAACCACTCTGTTTTTCTTAGACTTGTGGTTATACAAGGATATGTAAGACAGAAGGTCACATTCATTACACCATGTGGCCCTAGCATTGTTCCATACTGACACGAATCAGATGAACATATCTCACAAATATCATGTTAAAGATCATCAGCTTAGTGTACTTTCCCTTTAGATTTACAATTTATTATTATTATTATTATTATTTTCTCCTTAAATACCTATTTCTTATGGTTTACAGATTGCAGCAGAAATTGCACACATCAATTTTAGGAATTATCTTGTTTTTTCATATCCTCTGTTTTTTCAGTAGACAGGAATAAGGCTCAGCTTTTTCTAGTCTAATCTGATTAATCTGGTAAATTGACTGAAGATACAGGGTAAAGTTATTATTTAAAAGGCTTTTCACTCTACTTTCAGGAAACCTGAATATCAGCTTTAGTCCCTGTTACAGCAGCACACCTAAAACGATCCTTGCTGGAATGCAGCTTTGAATGCCACCTAAAAGCTGAAAACTGCTCTTAGGATTTTACCTTCAGTTAATTTTTCATTTAAAGTAGAGTAGCCTCCCAAGTCTACATTTCATAGCAGCTGCCATTTGTTGGAAGTAAAAATACAAAAATAAGACATCACTAATATTTGAAAATGGTATCTAATGGAAAACAAATCATCCCACAAAATCAATTTAGTTGTTATTTATAGAGTTGGCCATGAGTTTATTGACGCTTAGGAATAAAGGATTTTCTTACTGCCCTTGAATGGAAAGTGAATGGGTATTTGCCAGTCCACTCACACATCTCTAGTTGCAACTGTATTTTGAACATGCTAGATAAGGGACTCATAATTTATAACAACACCTTCTCCTCACAAATCTGTTCAGTATTTGTAAAAATAAATAAATAAATAAGGTTTAGTGTTTTCTTTCTCAGTTGCCCAATTTCAGTTTGGCAAGTGAGTATGAAAATCTGCCAACAAGTGTGACTGACTTGCCAGGCTCTTGGGGCATTCAGTACTTTCCAAGCTGAAACTGGCATTTGCTCTGTGAATCAATAATAGCTGACCATCTGGCTGGTAGTCAAAAACAAAACAAACAAACAACAACAAAACACACACACACACAAAAACAAACAAATAAAAACAAAACAAACAAAAAAAAACCACTGTCTTACTACTTTATAAGAAATAACTCACATCCAATTAAATCTGATTTATTTTATTCTCTATTAATTTTGTGTTAGTCTCAAGCTTTTTGCATCTCTGAAAAACATGAAATTACTATATATGGAGAAAGAAATCCTGATTCCAGCCAAGTGAAAATGATCTCTGCCATTGACTTCAGTGGATTTAGGATTTACCACATAATGTGCATGGGGCTTTCTATTTCTTATGAAAAACTCTTCTGCCCTGATAACCAACTGGGTTGAAAAGTCTGTGAGAAATCTGAAGTCTTCCAAACCATTTGAATGTTATTGGGAAAATAAATAAATAAATAAATAAATAAGTAAATACAATAATCTGGATTTGAGTTGTAGTGTCAGGAGTGAACCTAAAAAGTATATTTGAATGATGAAGCTTACAATCCTCTGCTCTGAACTGTATGGCATCAAAAAATGTGCTACCTGAAATCTCATTTACGGTAAAAATGTCTGTTTTATCTTTATTATGTCTATTACAGTTTCATTTACTTGATTTAGGTTGGAAATTTTACAGTGCAACATAGACGTCACACAGAATAACATTAAAGACATGTTCTCCTATAATTCTCATGATGCCATGATTCTGAATTTTTCCATTCTTTATTGAATCCACGAATATGATCCAATTATACCTCTTAGTTTTTATCTGCATTAAATAAGGCAATATTTCTAGTTCCTTCATAAATATATGAGAAGCTTTCTTCAGGCAAATTGTAGGATATCCTTTTTTTCACATATAGATCCTAGCAGTTTGAGAATATTTTATTATTTATTTTTTATTATGAATTACAGTGAAACCACACATGTACTTACAGATTTGAGAAAAGATAAAGGAAGAAGCATTTTTATTTTTTTATTTTTTTTTACTGTAAAGGTAGGAACTGAAGGACTGAAAGATTTTGGTGCTTGTCCTGGATCCTTCAGATCAATAGGACATGTTGTTAATGTGTGTCGATATGTGTTGACCTGTTTAGTGCTGTATACCCTTGAAAATATTTCTCCATTTGAGATCTGTGGAACTGCTCATTCCCGGGCATTGCTTTGTCTTGTTTTATATCTTCTTTTGGACCCTAATTAGGTTTTTGTGCTCTGCATTAAAATGAATAAGATCACTCCAGAAACCTCTTCTCTGTAAATAAAAAACATTGTGGGTTTGTTGTTATTGTTCTTTTTTTTTTTTTTTTTTTTTTTTTTTTTTTTTTTTTTCCATAACAGTGCTTGAATGTCAAGGGTTCATGGTGCATTACCCTTCCATGGTGAAGTCTCTCATTTTAGAATTATATCTTCAATTCAGAGTTGGAGAGATTCTCTGCTGTGGCAAGCTAGATGATTCAGTATGTCTGATGGAAAATTATAGCCATTCATCAGCTAAGGCTGGGGAGTCATCTTTTATTATAAAACCTTCAGTTTCTGGATGACTGGAAAGTGTAGCAGACAGAAATTCTCCGACTGTATTCTTTAGGGGCATCTTGTTTCTCAGGAAAGCAAAATACTTGTAGTGTTGGTGTTTGTTTGTTTTTTATTATTTATTATTATTAATTATTATTATTATTATTATTGTTGTTGTTGTTGTTGTTTTGTTTTGTTTTGTTTTGTTTTTCTTTTTCTTTTTTCTTATAATAAATAGCAAAATAGCTAGAACACATATCCACAGATTCCACATTCAGAGATTAATACCCTTTTTTGTTTTGTTTTGTTTTGTTTTTTTCTTCCTGAGATGATTTAATTTCCTTTGTGTATCATAACCTTAAAGCTTGAAGGTGTGGAATAAACTATCCCAACTGACTGTATACATTACGTGAAATAAGTAACTGAATGAGAGAGGAGGGAATGCAAGAATATATGACTGGTGTTCAATAGATAATTCCTCTTTCGGTAGAAGACTCATTCTGTGTTTAGTTTTGTCCCCATTCTACATAGTGAAATGTGTAGTGACATATGAACAGGCATCTCCTCAGTCCACAGCCTCTGTTCAGAGAGTTTACAACCTGGTAATGAAGGCACACTTCAAAGAGAATGGAACTGTGGTAGTGAATCCCTGAAGGATGAAGATTTTAATGAAAGGGAAAGAAAAATAAATTCTTCTTTCAAATGGCAAAAGGGTTAAAGCAAAAAAAGAAAGTTGTTAGGTATTTTTCCCCAAGAGCTATAAGAACATTGTCTTGAACAACTCCATAGAGATGAAAAATACATCCTAATTTACTTGTTCTATATGCCTATGATAAAGGTCAGTGAATGTGTTATGTTAGGTATATCTCTTTGGAATTTCTGCAAAGAAAAGATAAAGCCTTTTTGATATTTTGGACCTTTTTTGCTTTTTATTTTTAGTTTTGCAGACAAAGACATTGTAAAAATGCCTCATCAGCACATCATAGAATCAACATAGAATCATAGAATGTCTTGGGTTGGACATCTTAAAATCATCTAGTTCAACCCCTCTGCCATGGGCAGGGATGCCATCCACTAGATGCCCTGGGCACCATCCAACCTGGCCTTGAACACCTCCAGGGATGAGGAATCCGCAGCATAGAACACAACCTGTTCTAGTGCCACACCACCCTGAGTGAAGAATTTTCTCCTACTGTCTAATCTATATCTCTCCTCTTTTAGTTTAAAATCATTCCCCCTTTTCCTATCATTATCAGCCTGAGTAAAAAGTCATTCTCAATGGACTTTTTAAGTCCCCTTTAAGGTTGAAAAACTGCAATGTTTTCCTTTCCTCGAGCCTTCTCAGGCTGAACAGCCCCAGCTTTCTCAGCCTTTCTTCACAGAAGGTGCTCCAGTGATCTGATCATCTTTGTGGCCCTCCTCTGGATCCTCTCTAACTGGCCCACATTCTTCTTGTGCTGGGGGTCCCAGACCTGGATACAGTACGCCAGGGGAGGCCTCACAAGGGCAGAACAGAAGAGCACAGTCCCCTCCCTCAACCTGCTGGCCACTCCTCTGTTGATGCAGCCCAGGATGCAGTTGGCCTTCTGGGCTGCAAGTGCTCACTTCTGGCTCATGTCAAGGTTTTTGTTAACCATTAGGTAAATGTACCACAGAGCTGTTGTGATTATCCTCCAACTGAGCATAATAAATTAAGGTAGTTCACACTTAAGATATGCATACGATAAATCCTAATCTCTTGATGCAGTATCACTGTGAAATTGGAGACTTCCATAGCCATGCAGTAATGATGAATGAATCAGCTCTTTGGAAAAGTTACAAAGTTTGAACTTTAACACTTCAATGACCACATTTTCTCTTGTTTGGATGAAATTAAAATTTTTACCATTTTTATTTGCAGCTACAAAATAAAGTCACTCAATATATGTTTAAAGATATTTTTCTCTCAAATTATCTTTAGATACTTACACTGAGACAGGATATCCTTTCTCAAACATATGATAATTTTAAAACAAGAGAAAACATAAACAGAGCATCACTGAGATATTTTTAAGTTGATATGAATTTCTTAGAAACTGTCACCTAAATAATGTACACATATTCTATTTTTCTATTTATTTTTTTATGAATAGCTAAATAGAAAGATATTTATCTTCAGCTTTAATGAAGATTATTTTACTCACAAGATTTTATGCTCAAATCTTGCCTGTAGGCAGAGGTAGCATACTTCATATATTCAAAGCCAAGAGTTTCAGGGAGCCAAAAGGAAAGGTGCCCTCCTAGATCTGTTGCTGGAGAAAAGAGAGGGTCTTGTGGGGGACATGGCAATTACCAGATGTTTTGGTCATAGTGACCATGAAGTGGTTGAGTTTAAAATTTTTAGTGACAGGAGAAAAACTGCCACCAAAACTTCAGTCCTGGATACAAGGAGAGCAGACTTCAGGCAGCTCAGGGAACTAGTTAGCAAGGTCCCCTGGGAAACTGCTTTTGAAGGCATTGATGTCCATCAGTGATGGTCAGACTTTAAGCATTGCCTCCTAAAAGCACAGGATCAGGCAATTCCAAAATATCAGAGGTCAAGCCGGTGGGGCAGAAGGTCAGCTTGACTGACCAGGGATCTTCTTCTGGAGCTTAGTCAGAAAAAGAAAGTATATGGATGCTGGAAGCAGGGTCAGGCAACGTGGAAGGAATACAGGGCTGCTGTTCACCTTTGTAGGGAGAAAATTTGTGCAGCCAAAGCCCAACTAGAGTTGAAGCTGGCCAGGTCTGTGGGAGACAATAAAAAGGGACATTTTAAACATGTGAATAGAAAAATGAGTTTCAGGAGTTGGACTCAATGATCCTTATAGGTCCCTTCCAACTTGGGATATTCTCTGATTCTATGATTTTATATAAGTGATATTTTAAAAGGCTATTAATTCTTAGTTCAGATCAATTTGTTTAATAATAATAATAATAACAACAATAAACATACTTAAAATTGTTATACATGCATTTAGTTTCTACTCCTTTCCCTGATGTGCTCACCCTTTCCTAACTTTTCTGGGTCATAAGACTGTAGGTTTAATTTTGGTCATGCGGTATTACATTAAGTCATTGGCACCTGCAGTATTTCACTAGGAGGAATACGATATTGACCAGGAGGAATATGAGGACGTACTGAGAGAACTGGGCCTGTTTAGCCTGGAAAAGAGAAGATTGAGGGGAGACCTAATTAATGTCTATAAATATCTGAAAGGAGGGTGTCAAGAGGATGGAGCCAGTCTCTTTTCAGTTGTGCCCAGCAATAGGACAAGAGGCAACAGGCACAAATTGAAGCCCAGGAAGTTCCATCTGAATATGAGAAGGTATTTCTTTACTGTGAGGGTGACAGAGCACTGGAACAGGTTGCCCAGAGAGGTTGTGGACTCTTCTTCTCTGGAGATATTCAAAACCTGCCTGGATGCCATCCTGCACAATGTGATCCTGCTTGGCAGCGGGGTTGGACTAAACATTCTTCAAAGTTCCCTTCCAACCTCAACCACTCTGTGATTCTTTGATTCATGTTGGTAGTTTCTCCTTTCTCAGTGCAGCACTCACTTGGGGTCATTTTTTTTCTATGCTTGTTAACACTCTTTAACAGCTTGCTCTTTCATCTGCAGCTCCAGGTTACATCCAGATTTACTTTTTATGTATATTAGACATTCTGCATTTTGCTTGGTCTGCATTTCTATAACTGACCAAGGGTGAGCTGTTTATAACTGGATGGTCTTCAATACTAGCTTGTGGCCATTTCTTATATCCCATATCTGTATTTCTATGTGCCATATTCTGCAAAGAAACATAGAATCATTAAGGTTGGAAAAGACCTCCGAGATCATTTGCTCCAACCATCTCTCTACCAACAACGTCACCCACTAAACCGTGTCCCTAAGCACCATGTCCAATCTTTCCTTGAACACCCCCAGGAACGGTGACTCCACCATCTCCCCGGGCAACCCGTTCCAATGCCTGACCACTCTTTCTAAGAAGAAATTTCTCCTAACTTTCAATCTGAGCCTCCCCTGGTGCTACTTGAGGCCATTCCCTCTTGTAATGTTGCCAGTTATCTGCAAGAAAAGGACAAACCCCAGCTGCCCACAACTTCCTTTCAGGAAGTTGTAAAGAGCTATAAAGTCTCTCCTGAACCTCTTGTTCTCCACACTAAACAACCCCAGTTCCCTCAGCCTCTCCTCATAGGCCTTGTGTTCCAGACCCTTCACCAGCTTTATAGCCCTTCTCTGGAAGGGCTTCAGAGCCTCACGGTATTGTAGTGAGGGGCCCAAAACTGAACACAGTATTTGAGGTGTGGCCTCACCAGAGCAGAGTACAGGAGGTTGCTTACCTTCCTGGTCCTGTTGTCTACACTATTCCTGATAGAAGCCAGGATATCCCTAGTTCAGTATTTTACAGTAACTGTAACAGAATATTCAGGAAATATTAGTAGGGTATAATTTTAAAGTAATCAGTTATATTTCTTTTAAATTAACATATATATATACTGAATATTTATAATTTACCAGGGAAGAGAAAAAAAAAAAAAAAAAAAAAAAAAAGGGAAGTAAAGGACTTTTTTCTAATGTAATGGGACATTTTTTGTCTCCTATAAGGCACTTAAACTTACTGATTGTTTAGAGTAATGGTGCTGATACAATCTTTCTGATTTCTTTAACCTTTCCCTTCCCTTCCCTTCCCTTCCCTTCCCTTCCCTTCCCTTCCCTTCCCTTCCCTTCCCTTCCCTTCCCTTCCCTTCCCTTCCCTTCCCTTCCCTTCCCTTCCCTTCCCTTCCCTTCCCTTCCCTTCCCTTCCCTTCCCTTCCCTTCCCTTCCCTTCCCTTCCCTTCCCTTCCCTTCCCTTCCCTTCCCTTCCCTTCCCATTATCCTTATCCACATCTTCTTGCACCTTTTGGTTCTCTCCCCCGTCTCACCAGGGGAGGGGGGGAGGGGAGGGGGGGAGCAAATGGATGTGTGATGTTTAGCTGACTGCCAGGTTAAAATGCAAAAACTCTTTAATTTGATGTGCTCTGAAGACATGGTCTTCAAGATACACTTTGCTGTGATATACGCAGCAAGTACATAGGAGAGACAACCTAACAACAACAGTTTTGTAAATCTAAGAAAACTAAAGGAGGGGATTTGCATTGATACTGATGATTCATACTTAACCTTCATGGTTTGCTTGCTTGCCATATGCCAGCATGACTAACCCAAAGGTGCCAAAAATTACCATTGATCAATAGTTTGAAATTGCAGCACTTGAACTTCCACCTTTAATTCTGCTGTGCTGTAGTATGTGTTCAAACATCAGCCTTTTAGAATTATTTATTCTGGCGGCTGATCAGCATTGCATAGACAGCTACAGAATGTTAAACATACATTTTTTCAAACCCAGAACAGCAAAGCCAATTTCTGTATGCTCAGTTTAAGCAGAAAGGGTCTGGGGAGATTTAGTATCTCTGTACAGTTAGTTTATTTTCTTCAAATTCTGATATTAAAAAACTTTTTTTTTTTTTTTTGAAATCAATATAGTTATATATATGAGAGGTGGTGTGTGTGATTTGATACACAGCCTTTTGAAATAAAGGCAAATGTTTCCACTGACTCCAGTGGGCTCTGGAAGGGGGTCACCAGACCAAATTTTCAAAGATTCTTCAAATCTTCAAAGCCTCTAGTCTTCTCTCTGCAGCTCTGAAGTGTAACACTGGGTTTTTGCAAAGCTCTAACTAATTTGTGAATAAGATTAGTGAGTAACAAAGGAGTTTCCAAGGCCAATTCCAAATCTGATTTTCTCGGTGAAGAAATGTGGGCAACTCTCAAAACAGATTTCATACATAACTGTATCATTCTGATTTTATTGTTGTAATGAGTAATGGACAAGACAGAAAATGCTCAATTCAATAATAGTGATGTTTAACTTTTTGCCATTTGAGATATGTGGAAGAGGAAAACACATTAAATTTAAACACATTTGCTCATAGCAACACTGATTCTTTGTTTTGCCTGTTTAGTGCAGGTACTCAGTGCAAGACTTCACCTACTTTGAAGTGTCTAATATCTGGCATCTGGTCTAATCTACTAAGTCACTTCTTGCTCTTGTTGTTTAAAACAAACAGGAATCTTTAGCTAGTAGTTTATTTTCCCTGTTTTAGACATTTGCACCAGGAGGGCTGATCCACCTTCTGGAAGAGTTTGGCTTTTTCTACTGACTCCATAGTTCACTTAGATTACAAGTTTAGACTGAGTGCTTATTGAATGCCTACAATTAGACAAAATGATGACTCATTTGTAGTAGCATTCAACCTTTTATATACATAGCTATACTGATGTCATAAGGAGTTTTGTAATGTGAAGGTTTTAGCACAATTTAAACTGTGTCACACCTCTAATGCTAGAGAGATATGAATCTCTCTGTACTTTTTCTAGTTGGTATGTGTATGGCAAGCAATAGTTGCAGGATGGATCCAAGCTGCTGTTTAACCTGTTTTATTTTATTTTATTTTTTTGCCATTTATTTTGAAGAAATAATGAAACATTTGAAAATTAAAAAATAAGAAAAATAAATAAATAAATAAATAAAATAAAATAAAATAAAATAAAATAAAATAAAAAACAAAATAAAATAAAAATTAAAAATTAAAAATAAATGAAATAAAAAACTTCATAACTTTCCTATGGAACTTAGTCTTCATTCATTGCCTATTGTCTATTGTCCAACACTAAGTCATTTCTTTGTATGGATAGCAGGTTTGTATGGAAAAGAAATTCTTCATAAAGTGAAGCAAAAGAAAATGGCTTCATAAAGCAAATTATTCAGAAAATTTTGCTAGACTAAAAGTTAGGTTTTACAATTCTTTTTTTTTTTTTTTTTTTTTAAATCAATGTAATGTATTGTGGAAAAAGCCAGGTATTACAGAGCAAAGTAGAGAACACTAGTCAGAACAAGAATTCAAGGAAAAACTCATTAACAGTGCCAATCACCGGAGTCATTACTCAGGTCCTACCTAGCCTGCAGCTCTGCAGTGATGGCTCTTAATAGATGTTGGTTGCATCTGAAATAACAGTGCTTGTAAAGTTCCTATTTCAAAGGAACAGTATCTTTCTCTTCTTTAACAGGACTAGATTTACTGACTTATATGATCAACAGTACTAATACTGGCTTTCTGAAAGAAAAGGCAAATGAGTATTGAAGATTACAAAGTCTCTCAGTGTTTATGGTTATTGTGGTTCAACCCGGCCAGCTAAACACCACACAGCCGTTCACTCATCCTCCTCCCTCCCTCCCTCTCTGGGATGGGGAAGAGAAACAGGAAAGTGAAGCCTGCGAGCTGAGATAAAGATAGATTATTAAGACAGGAAAATAATAATAATAATAATAATAACAACAACAACAACGATAATAGTACTGCTACTACTAATGTGTACAGAATAAGTGATGCACAAAATAATTGCTCACCACCCTCTGACCAACGCCCAGCCTATCCCCGAGCAGATGCCCCCCCCATCCCGGCTAGCTACACCTATCTATTGTTTAGCATGATGTCAAATGGTATGGAATAACCTTTTGGCCAGTTTGGGTCAGCTGTCCTGGGTCTTGTCCCCTCCCAGCTCTTGCTGCACCCCTAGCCTGCCCACTGGCAGGACAGAGCGAGAAGCTGAAAAGTCCTTGGCTTGGTGTAAGCACTGCTCTGCAACAATTAAAACAGCAAGTTATCAGCACTCTTGTCATCCTAATCCAAAACATAACACCCTACTAGCTACTAGGAGGAAAATTAACTCTGACATAACTGAAACCAAGACAATGGTAAAATCTGTAAATAGAAGGACTATGAGAGGAGAAACCAAAAAAGCAAGTATAGTATAGATTGTAACAGCTGTTCTAAAAAATTCTTGCAGTTTGAGAAAATCTGATTAGGAAGATATATGTATACATACACAATTCTATATTTATACATTCTTGCACATGCATAATACAAAGTATGCCTTCATTCAAAGCATATGAAACATCTTGAACTCATATACATTTTAGCAAAACATGTATTTTCATCAGGGAAACATCTGAATTTTTAATCCACATTTTAAATCCAGTTTTATTAGAGTTGTTTTTTTGTATGTTTGTTTTTGTTTTGCTTTCTTTTTCTGGAAGTAGATGACTTTTCTGTGTATCTGGCACTTTGTAGTACCTAAAAAGAACATCCTACTTCTTCCTACTTCTTCCTGTCAAAGAAAATAACTTCTGTGTATAAATGGTACAATAAAATGGTACAATAAAGACACCTAATGACCACCTTTTGCCTTTTTTTTTTAAATTTTATTTTTTTTTCTTCTTTTTTTCCCAGTAGTAAGGTTGGGACAAAGTTTTTCTCTTGGAATAATAATTAATTCCATATATAAGTATAGTTATTTTTCATACACACACACAAATAAGTTGTATCATTGTTAAGTAATTGTTGCTAACATGCTTTTCACTGCCACCATTAAAAAGAACCAAAATGAGTTGTTAGAGAAGGATATTGAAAAGAAAAAAAAAAGAAAAAGAATAAGATAGGATATACAAGTAGCTTCACATATATACTATTTTTTTTTTCATATTAGCAATCAACTGGATGTCAGGCAAACTTTCCATTTTATTATATCGGGTACTTTATTTCCCCCCCTCCTTTTCTTACTTCAATAAAAAGCAACTGACATATCTAAGATTTTGTGATATTATATGATAAAAGCATCAACATTTTTGTTCACCTATTGCTGTAATCCTTTTGTGTTTCTCTGAATGTATTCCCACATAAAGTTATTTCTGTATGTGGACACCATGCACTGCATTATAAGTAAGAATTACTGTCAAGAAAATAGAATTCACATCCTGTAGGATGGTATGACATCTAGACATATTGTTCTCCTTACAAACTGGGGTTAATAATGGATTTTTTTGTATGAAACTAATATTTGGAAATGTTTTGATTTTTATATTAATGGTGTGCTTGCTCAGTTCAATTAATTTGAGGAAGCATGTAATAATAATAAGAAAGAAGGGCTGGTACTCCTGCCTACTATGAGCCAGTCAGCTAACTTTCTTCTAGTGTCACTAGGGAGGAATCACAGAATCACAGAATTTCTAGGTTGGAAGAGACCTCCAAGATCATCAAGTCCAACCTCTGACCTAACACTAACAGTCCCCCACTAAACCATATCCTTAAGCTCTACATCTAAACATCTTTTAAAGAACTCCAGGGATGGTGACTCCACCACTTCCCTGGGCAGCCCATTCCAATGTCTAACAACCCCTTCGGTAAAGAAGTTCTTCCTAACATCCAATCTAAAACACCCCTGGCACAACTTTAGCCCATTTCCCCTCGTCCTGTCACCAGGCACGTGGGAGAATAAACCGACCCCCACATCGCTACAGCCTCCCTTAATGTACTTATAAAGAGCGATAAGGTCACCCCTGAGCCTCCTCTTCTCCAGACTGAACAAACCCAGCTCTCTCAGCCAATCCTTGTAGGACTTGTTCTCCAGACCCCTCACCAGCTTCATCACCCTTCTCTGGACTCTTTCGAGCGCCTCGATGTCCTTCTTATAGCGAGGGGCCCAAAACTGAACACAGTACTTGAGGTGCAGCCTCACCAGAGCTGAGTACAGGGGGACAATCACTTCCCTAGCCCTGCTGGCCACACTGCTTCTTATACAAGCCAGGATGCCATTGGCTTTCTTGGGCCCTTGAGCACACTGCTGGCTCATATTCAGCCGACTATCAACCAATACTCCCCGGTCCTTCTCCACCTGGCAGCTTTCCAACCACTCATCTCCCAGCCTGTAGCGCTGCTTGGGGTTGTTGCGCCCCAGGTGCAGGACCCAGCACTTGGCCTTGTTGAACTTCATGCAGTTGACCTCAGCCCATCGGTCCAGCCTGTCCAGATCGTCCTGCAGAGCCTTCCTACCCTCGAACAGATCAACACATGCACCTAACTTGGTGTCATCTGCAAACTTACTGAGGGTGCACTCAATGCCCTCCTCCAGATCATCGATAAAGATATTAAACAGGACCAGCCCAAGTACCGAGCCCTGGGGAATGCCACTAGTGATCAGCCTCCAACTGGATTTGACTCCATTCACAACGACTCTTTGCTCCCAGCTATTCAGCCAGTTTCTAACCCAATGAAGCGCACACCAGTCCAAGCCATGAGCAGCCAGTTTCTTGAGGAGAATGCTGTGGGAAACGGTGTCAAAAGCCTTCCTGAAGTCAAGGTCGACCACACCCACAGCCTTTCCCTCAACCACCAAGCACGTCACTTTGTCATAGAAGGAGATCAGGTTCATCAAGCAGGAACTGCCTTTCATAAACCCATGCTGACTGGGCCTGTAAGTGCCGCGTGATGACTCTCAAGATAATCTGCTCCATGTGCTTCCCTGGCATTGAGGTCAAACTGACAGGCCTATAGTTCCCTGGGTCTGCCCTCCGGCTCTTCTTGTAGGTGGGCATCACTTTTGCTAGCCACCAGTCAACTGGGACCTCCCCCAATCGCCAGGACTGCTGATAAATGATGGAAAGCGGCTTGGCCAACTCCTCTGCCAGTTCTCTCAGTACCTTCGGGTGGATCCCATCTGGCCCCATTGACTTGCGCACATCCAAGTGCCATAGCAGGTTGCCAACCATTTCTTCGTGGATAGTGAGGGCCACATTCTGCTCCCCATCTCCTTCCAGCTGTTCAGGGTACTGGGTATACAGTTGCTTTGCTGCTAAAGACTGAGGCAAAGAAGGCATTAAGCACCTCCGCCTTTTCCTCATCTTTTGTAAAAAGGTTTCCCCCCGCATCCAGTAAATGCTGGAGATTCTCCTTAGTCCTCTATTTTGCACTAATGTATTTGTAAAAACATCTTTTTTGTCTTTGACGGCAGTAGCCAGATTGAGCTCCAGATGAGCTTTGGCCTTCCTAATTTTGTCCCTGCACTGCCTCACAACATCCTTATAGTCCTCTTCAGTTGCCCACCCTCTTTTCCAAAGATTGTAAAACCTCTTTTTCCTCCTAAGCTCAAGCCACAATTCTCTGTTCATCCAGGGCGGTCTTCTTCCCCGACGGCTCGTCTTTGGGTACGTGGGGACAGACAGCTCCTGTGCCATTAAGATTTCCTTCTTGAAGAGCGCCCAGCCTTCCTGGACTCCTCTGCCCTTCAGAACCGCCTCCCAAGGGACTCTACCAACCAGTGTCCTGAACAGTTCAAAGTCAGCCCTCCAGAAGCCCAATACAGCAGTTTTACTGGTCCCCTTCATGGCTTCTCCAAAAAAGGAGAACTCCACCGTTTCATGGTCACTCTGCCCAAGACAGTTTCCAACCACCACATCTCCCACCACTCCTTCTCTGTTTGTGAAGAGAAGGTCTAGCAGGGCACCTCCCCTGGTAGGCTCACTAACAAGCTGCGTCAGGAAGCTATCTTCCACGCTGTCCAGGAACCTCCTAGACTGCTTTCTCTGGGCTGTGTTATGCTTCCAGGATATGTTAGGGAAGTTGAATTCCCCCACGAGAACAAGTGGTGATGATTTTGCAACTTTTGTCAGCTGCCTGTAGAACTCCTCATCAGTCTCCTCATCCTGGTTCGGCGGTCTATAACAGACCCCCACCAGGATGCTAGCCTTGTTGGCCTTCCCGCTGATCCTAACCCATAGGGACTCAACCTTATCATTCCCAGCCTCAAGTTCCATGACATCAAGACTCCCTGTGATATAGAGAGCCACACCATCACCCCTTCCATGCTGCCTGTCCCTTCTGAAGAGCCTATAGCCAGTCATTGCAGCACTTTAGTCATGAGAGTGGTCCCACCACATCTCCGTGATGGCAACCACGTCGCAGCCTGCCTGCCGCACAATGGCTTCCAGCTCCTCCTGTTTGTTACCCATGCTGCGTGCATTAGTGTAGATGCACTTCACTTGGGCCATTACCTTCTCTCCCAGCCTTGCCATTGTTCCCCCTGGCAAAGCTCTAACAAGCCTTGTTTCAGCCCCATCCCCCATTTTACCTAGTTTAAAGCCCTCTCAATGAGCCCCGCCAGCTCCTAGCCTAGGATCCTTTTTCCCCTTAGAGATAGGGACCCATCTGCGGCCATTAGGCTGGGTGCCAAGTAAAGCACCCCATGGTCAAAAAACACAAAATTTCCGTGTTGGCACCAGCCTCTGAGCCATGTGTTTATCAGGTGGGCTTTCCATGTCCTCTCTGTACCCCTCCCTGCCACCATAGGGATGGATGAAAACACCACCTGTACTCCTGTTCCATCCACTTACTGTCCCAGTCCCCTAAAGTCCCGTTTGATGGTCTTCAGGCCTCTCTCTTCAGTGTCATCACTGCCAGCCTGGACTGTCAAAAGAGGATAATAGGCAGAGGGGCGAACCAGGTTGGGAAGCTTCCTGGCAACATCCCTGACCCTGGCCCCAGGGAGGCAGCAGACTTCCCTATGGGTAGGGTCAGGCCGACAAATAGGGCCCTCTGTTCCCCTGAGAAGAGAGTCTCCCACCACAATCACCCTTCTTTCTATCCTGGTAGAGGCAGGTGTGGAGTCAACTTCCTCGCCCTAGGCATCCTCCTGGGTAGACTTTCTACCTCTTCCTCAGCTACCAGTCTCTCAAGCTCCAGGGCCTCAAACCTGTTGTGTAGGGGCACCTGGGAAGGTGGGGCTGGTAGGGGAGGGCACCGCCTGTGATGTTGAGCAGGGACCAGTTTCCATTCCTCCTCAACTCCTAGGTCCCCTCCCTCTGCCCGACAGCAACAGGGCGGGGGGTTTACCCCCATCTCGGGTGTCTCACCCCGGTGCCTGTCCTTCAGGCCACACAGGGAGTTGCTCCACAAGTCTATCTCCCACTCACACTCCCTGATATCCCTCAACCTCTCAATCTTCTCCTTGAGTTCTGCCATGAGGTGGACCAGGTTGTCTACCTGCTCGCACCTCACACACACAGTCTCTTTGGCCCCCACAGGTGGTGGCAACAGGCTCAGGCACTCCCTGCACCCAGAGACCTGAACTGGTGCAGTTTTGAGTGGGCAGTCGGTCTGGGTGTGTACATACTTCCTGGAGAGTGCACTGTGCCTGGTGTACACCATTGCAGTTGAGCTAGCAGTAGACCGCCGTTAGAGGTGATATTCATGTGGGCCAAGGAAGCAAGAGGAGAAAGAAGGGAAAAGTATGAGACCAACAGGACTGCCACTGTGCTACACCAGAAGGATCTGAGAGTGCCCCTTTTTGTGACTTGACCACAGCAGAAGCCTCGCTGACTACCTTTGAATGACTAACGTCTAGACAGTCATACATGAGAGACACCCCCCCTCTAAACAGGTAACTCCCTAAATAAGCTTGGAGGAAGGGGGAAATGAATTGAGCTTGGGTTTGAGAAGAAAATATGTCTCTTTTAGGGATCATTCCTTATATGTGGATGGGCAGCCAAATACACCTGTTTGCAGCCACGGTGCTAGGAAGCCATGAGGCCAAGGAGAAGTTTTCAGTGTTGGCTTATCTGCTTGGGAAGGCCAGGAATGTGCTGATGTCTCAAGGGCTTTTGTTAACGCATCTCCATCAAGGCTTGTCTGCCACTCTGGTGCTACTGCTTTGCTACTACGGTCTTCTGTAGTTACTTTCCAATGTAAATTACTGGCATCAAAAGCAAACAAAATAAAAATGCTGTTAAGAATTATTTTTCACAATATTCTTTCTTGGCACTTGTTTGAGATTAATGTACATTCATGTTATTCCTGTCTTTTGTCATAGCATTTGAAATATATATTTTGCATTATTTATAGATAACACTATTCTATAGTACATTTTATATAGTTATAAATACATTCCGGCTAGATAATGTATATAGTAGTATATGTATTAATTTATTGTATAAATAATATATCATATTATTAATTGCAGGCAGTTATGATAACACAACTCAGGTTCTTTGTTTAGTTCTCGAGCCTTCTAAACTGTCTAGAAATAAAGTCTGCAGACATCTATCAGAGTCCAGTTTTCTGACTTAATGTGACTTTCATAGAATCATACAATCATAGAATCTTAGAATGGCTAGGATTGGAAGGGACCTTAAAGATAATCTAGTTCTAACCTCCCGGCCTTAGGCAGGGACACCTCCCACTAGATTATGTTGCTCAGGGCCTCATCTAACTTGATCTTGAACACTTGCAAGGACAGAACCTCTCTGGGAAAACTGATACAATGCCTCACCACCCTCTGAGTGAAGAATTTCTTCCTCAACTCTAATCTAAATCTCTCCTCTTTTAGTTTAATACCATTCCCCAAAACTCTCTCATATGTTACAGAATACTTTCATATCTTACAGAAACCATAACCAGACAAAACAACTTAACTTCTGTGAACCTTATGATTTTGTGTTCTCCACAGTTACAAAATAAAGGAAGAAAAGTGGTGAACTATTTTATGTAAAGGAAAATATATTATTTGTTGCTATATTTCATTTATTATTAACAGGAAAAGTTGTAGTCTAGTCTTGTTTCATTACTGATGTCTTTATTTGACAAGATTCTCTCAGAAACCCTCCTACACATTCTCTCTTTAATCTTTGCTATGCTTCATTCTGTGGGTTTTCAGGAAGTGTTTTCAGAGACTAACATTTGGACATCTCCATATGAATTAGCATTTTAAGTTTCTGAGATTCTAAAAATGACAAATACCATACTGGCATTTCCATGCCAATAAGAAATATAAGAAAATAACACCCTTAAGGGGTATAGGGTATGCCCATTTAAAAAGCATTATTGAGAAACCTTAGAATTTCTTTTTTAATGTAGTCACCTCTGTTAAATTATACAATCAAAAATGTGAAATAGGTGTTTACAATGACCTCAGCAGGAGGTCCAGTTCATAGCAATATGTTGTTGTTGTTGTTTGTTTGTTTGTTTGTTTGTTTTCCTTTTAATTCCTGCTGACTGGCTGATTTCTTTCACCTGTTGTTTATGATATACAGCATTGTATATCATAACAGCAGTATGTATATCACAACAGCAGTGTGCTCAGGTGGGCAAGAAGGCCAACGGCATCCTGGCTTGTATCAGGAACAGCGTGACCAGCAGGGCTAGGGAGGTGATCGTCCCCCTGTACTCAGCTCTGGTGAGGCCGCACCTCGAGTACTGTGTTCAGTTTTGGGCCCCTCGCTACAAGAAGGACATCGAGGTGCTTGAGCGGGTGCAGAGAAGGGCGACGAAGCTGGTGAGGGGCCTGGAGAACAAGTCCTACGAGGAGCGGCTGAGGGAGCTGGGCTTGTTCAGCCTGGAGAAGAGGAGGCTCAGGGGTGACCTTATCGCTCTTTTTAGGTACCTCAAGGGAGGCTGTAGCGAGGTGGGGGTTGGCCTGTTCTCCCACGTGCCTGGTGACAGGACGAGGGGGAATGGGCTTAAGTTGAGCCAGGGGAGTTTTAGGTTAGATGTTAGGAAGAACTTCTTCACTGAAAGGGTTGTGAGGCACTGGAACAGGCTGCCCAGGGAAGTGGTGGAGTCACCATCCCTGGAAGTCTTCAAAAGACGCTTAGATGTAGAGCTTAGGGATATGGTTTAGTGGAGGGCTGTTAGTGTTAGGTTGGAGGTTGGACTCGATGACCTTGAGGTCTCTTCCAACCTAGAAAATTCTGTGATTCTGTGATTCTGTGATATTAGCCAACCTTTCTTTTCTAGGATTAAGGCAAAAGTAAACCTGGAAATCATGTGTGAGACAGACAGATAAAAAGAAGAGCACCCTTGCACTTATCAAATTGAAATCATCAGAGGCAAAGATGAAGTTCTTGAACTGAATACTCACAGAAAACATAATATTGACCCCATTTAATTGGATAATAGTCAAGACAAATATAAAATTATTCAGATTTGTTATTAAATGTATTTGATTAGTACCAGATAGATTTGAGCTTTCTAGAAGTTCAGTCTATATTTTAACTTTGGCACCTTTCTTCCTTCACACACATATATATATATATTATTTTTTTTTTCTTAATAATGTGCTAAACATTGTATAGGAAACTTTTCAGCATAAATCTACATTAATGTAAAACAATGGTGATATTTACAAATCATGCAGAGACTAAATAATCAACTCTCCTGTGTCTCCTAAATGACATTTAACATTTTGCAGTATTACCCCCTTTATCTTTTGTATTTATAAACATAACAATATTTCACATCTGTTCTTTAATAGATGTGTTCAGAATGTCTATTTGTGTTATTCAGAATTTCCTTTCAGCTCCCAGGTGCAAATCGGATCCTACTCAGGTGGGCTCATAACTGAAAAACTTCACATTAACTGCATTACTAAGTTGAGTAGCTAGAGAGACTGGCATTACAAAGTTGAGTACTAGAGAGACTAACATGTCTTAACCATCATTCCCTTTGTAATAAACTAGACTTGATCAGGCTTTAAGTTGACTTTTTTATTTCCTTTTCTGTTTTTCTTTTCTTTCCTTTCCTGTTCCTCCCCTCCCCTCCTCTCCTCTCTTTTTGTTTTGTCTTTTATGTTAGAGATGGTTTTGTCCTCTTCAATGTCATATTTATGTTCTTCTTTCTTCCCAACTGTCTGTTCCCTTTCAATGTCATTTTAAAGTGTGGATTTATTTTCATTGCTTTATCATATGTTTAGTTTCTTCTTTTTCTGTCCCTATATAATAATAAAATAATTAATGCCCTTATTTTTTCTACTTTCTGAAACCCTTTCACCTCTATCAACCCCTGAGACTGATTTGTAAGTAAAAAGCAGCTTATTGACAGTACATGCCATTCCTTTTGACTTCTTTAAGAGCCCTTTGCTTCTTGGTTTTCAATCTAGTTTTTATGGTGGAATCCCACCCTGAGATTCATGGTATTTTCCATTTTCTTTGTTTGTGTTATTTTTACTGCATGTTCAAGTTAGGTGAATACTGAGACTTGCAGATCTAGGTTTGTATAAGCTGTGATCAATGCTGAGGAAGCAACTAAATAAGCTTGCACATATGCACACATACACTTTTTTTTTTTTTTTTCAAATATAATTTATTCAAAAATAAAAGCAATTAGCAATGCTTGGCATGCATAGGTTTCCAGGCTTCTCTTTATCTTTCACATGGAGATTTGGGTAGGACTTAATATCTGCAAGGCCCTGCCTGCTCTAGGATGTGGATGGCATAGTTATGAAAAAAATTAATTGTTTTTATTCAGAAAGAATTTCTAACAAGATGAAGTTTCAATTCCAGTGTTCATCATTCCAAGAAAATATTTCAAACATTTTTTAGACCATAAGATACCATTTCCACAGTTGGTAAAGGAGCTGCTCAGGTTGGAGGACTAAAACTAAGGAATTGCATTCTTTTCCTGCATGTTTTTCTTGGAATGTCTTTTACTGGTCTTTCTTACTGGTGTCCCTGCCTATTAGATTCTTCTTATTTATTTTATTTTATTTTATTTTATTTTATTTTATTTTATTTTATTTTATTTTATTTTAAGCTCTAATAGAGATGAGATGCCATTTCAATGAAAAATCAAGCACATTACAAACCTTCAGTTCATGTCACATCTCTGTCTTCCCCCTCTGGCATGTATTTAGACATATTTTGCTCTATTGTCAGATAATTTTCATCACTTTTTCTGTCTCTGTAGTGAATAATTACCTACCTGCAGATGTAGAATCACATTTTTTGTTGCATCTGACTTCTCCAGTCCAGACCCTCTCTCCGTTTCATCATGTTTTGGGGTACTGCCGACTATTCTTTCCACTTCCCTCACTCTTAACAGAGAGGGAAAAGCCGGTGCTGAAACACTGGTGAGACAGTCTTTCAAGAGAGCTAAGCACCAGCTGTTGCATTACGCCACTGTTGTTTTTATTTTATTTTATTTTATTTTATTTTATTTTATTTTATTTTATTTTATTTTATTTTATTTTATTTTATTTATTTTTTTAAGGTTACCTCTGCTGGATTGATCAGAAGCTGACTAGAAAATATTGAAAGTAGTGATGATTCTGTCAGAGTCTGGTGTACGGAAATGATGGAAACAAAGGATCTTTTTCTTACATGTAGTATCTGTCCCAGTGGCGATACTCTTTCTGGCCTAAACAGCTCCTAAATTTCCACTAAACCACTCTATAAAAATGAAAAATTGAGGGGTAAAAATAAAAATCAAAACAGGAGCTACCAAGTTATCATATTATATTTACAGATCATGAGCATGCTCATTATTATAAGAGGGGTAAAAAAATATGTTACAAGTATTTGCAATTGGTAATTCAGAATTACCTACTACACATTTTCTTGTCCATAGTGCAAGGTCTTGAGATTTTAATGTATAAAACTATTATTTTGGCACTTTGAATTTAATATATCTACCTAACATTTATAGACCTTCCTAAAACCCTGAGTAGTGGGATTATTCATAACAAAGTATATGCTATGAATGTCATGAAAAAATAGTGTTAGTGCATGCAAATTGCCATTCCCCTCTGATAGAGGAGAAATATTTTCTAAAAAGTTTTAATCATGTCTGAAGATGAATCTTCAATTTGTTTTTATTTGTTCTTTTTCTCTGTGCCTTTTTTATTTCCTCTCACAATTTAGTTTATGTATTTATTTTTCACCAGTGAAGAATCTAAATATGCTGTATGTTCTAGATGCAGATTGAGGTCTATTCAGCACACTTGTGTTATGAAAGGCTAATCTGTCCATGTGTCTATTCATGATTGCATCCAGTAAATTCCCATTAGTGGAATGAATAAATTTCAAGCTTCACAAAGTGAAGCTTGTGACCTGGATGGCATTCTTGTTGGATTAAAAGCCCACATACTCCTGTCAAATGATATAATAAAGAAAGACTGTTGGGAAAATGTTCACAGACAAGAAGAATATGAACTATTTCCAAGTATACTGTTGCTCTGTGCTGAAACTTTTCCTGATTGAAATCCTTGTACCTGATGAAAGGAGTGGTTTGATGTTGCCTATTTAACCTGTACGTATGTACAAACTTCTTAACTTATTGCTGCACATACAAAAATCTTATTTTTTTTTTTAACCTAATTATTAATCTCGTTTGAAACTTCAGTGTTTCTTTCAGTGTGTTCTCAGAAATAAACAGTAGAGAAAGAGTTAGTAACTGATAAATACATTTCATAGAGGTGTTTATTTTAAGGGATCATATTGGTAAATACACATATAGGCATGCTACTGCTGGTAGGTTCAGTGTCCTCGTGACAATGTCTCTGGTGTTATGGTTGTTCTGTTCATATGTAGTGACTCCAGCCTAGGACCTCTCCAAACCCTGTGTAGGATCGCTCCACATTTATCTATTTTGATAATTTCTTTAACAGTTGGTTAACTTTTCTCCCAGTTTTTCAGGGAAAAAATGTTTTCTGAAAAAGTGGCAACTTCCATCACAATTTAAGAAACTCAACAGATTTTTGTGTGAACTTTACGTATTCCAATTCAGCTTTGTTAGAAGAATTGGTTGAGTGTGACTTTGCGCTCTGTGTGACACAAAATTTAGACATTTTTCTGGTGCAGAGTCTGGAAGTTCTAAGATCCCACTGCAGTGGGGAAAAAGGACAAGCTTGTGAGATCATGTACAAACTTAATTCTTTAAGCACCAAAATCACTAAAACTGTTTCTCCTTGGGAGCTTCTTCATGTTCAACTAATGTTGGTACTCAGCCTACGACCTAATTCAATAAAATGTGTGTTATAAATCAGAGGATAACAGCTACTCACTGAAGTTGCCAAATGAGAGCCATAGTGTGTCTTCATGTTCACACAAAGCAGTCCTCCTAAAGGTGGCATCTGGCTCTATACACTTCTGTTAAGATGATCTTCCAGAAAACCTTTGGTGTTCAGTGGCTCAAGAACTTGTCCTCAATAAGTTTCAATGGAACAGAGTGTCCACAACTTGTCTGGGCAACCTGTTCCAGTGCCTCACAGCCATCACCATGAAGAATTACTTCCTTATATCTAACCTAGATCTACCCTTTTTAGTTTAAAACTGTTATCTCTCATCTGTCACTACAGACCCTGATAAAGTCTCTCCACATTTTTTTCTACATCTTTTCAGTAGGCTCCCTCCTAAGCGAAGACTGCAAGAATACTCCCTGGAGTATTCTTATCTCTAAGCTAAATAACCCTAACTTTCTCAGCCATTCTCCATATCTCCAGACATCCATATCTCCAGACCCGTTCTCCAGAGGGTCATCCAGCCCTCTGATCATCTTTGTGGCCCTCCTCTGGACCCACACTAGCAGGTCCATATTTTCTTATGCTGGGGGCCCCAGAGCTGAATGAAGTACTTCAACAAGTGGGGTCTCATGAGAGAAAGCTGAGCAAACTGAGCAGGAAAATCACCTCCCTTAACGTTGTAGCCAGTTTAAACATTGTAACACATTTTATGCAGCCCAGGATACAATCAGCTTTCTGGGCTGCAAGCGCACTTCGATGACCCCTATTTTTTATTTTTTTTTTTAACACCTTGAACACATGCTTTAAGTACTTTGAACTTAAAGTGAAAATGTGCAAGCACCCTCAAAGATGCAAGAGATGCAGGCTTTCCTTTTGGTTTATTGTGTTTATTGAACTGAGAAAGTCATCATGCATAAGTCATGTCATGAAGACCACTTATAAATTTTTCAGTTATTTTTGAAGATTTGAAAAATAATAAGCAAGGTACATCAAACAAAAAGTACAGAAATTCAGGAACACATTTGACAGGAAGCCTTTTATTTACTTGTTTGCAGAAATTGCTGTGGAATTGAGTGGAAGGAATTGTGTCTGATGACCTATAAGGTTGTTTTATCCATGTGTTCCTAATAAGGACTGAGAATCAGTTACTTCCTTGAGGTATAGTGGAGGTGGAGAACTCCCGTATCTTTTCAAAGCAGGTGATCAAAATTATGGTTTTTGAATGTGAACTTTCTCTGTGCTTTTCCTTTCTGAAGGTCCTTAAACATTCCCAGAAATATCAACATCAAACATTAAAATATTTTGCTGTATATAGTTTACCAAATATTGTTGATGGTAACATTTTATAAGCAAATACTCTAGTCTGTTTAAGCCACATTCAAATTAAATTCTGATGAGAGTTTTCATCAACTACTTTTATTTCTCTGCACTTTTTATTTCTCTGCACTTTTACCTTTCTCTGATTCTCTCCCTCATCCCACCTGGGAAGAGTGAGATGCTGTGTGATATTTGGCTGCCTGACAAGGTTATATGACAATATATATATATATGTAAATAATAAGGAACATTTTGATGTTGGAAATGAAATGTTTTGTCTCATTTAATATCTCATGTTTTGGGGCATATTAGTTTTCTGAAGAACTGTAGAAAAACATATACTTACATTTCAGAATGAAAATAAACATAAAATATGGGAGTTTCCTTAAAAAATAGAAATCTAATTCTCATCTAAGCTCAACATTCAGTTATGGGATAGTTTTCTCCATTTTTCCATTGGAAGATAAAATATTTTATACCATTCAAGAAAAATACAGAAACATGTAAACAGCCTAACTACAAGATGTGTCAAGTAATTGCTGCCAATTTTTGCTGTAGTTTACAGGCTGCAGAATTAAATAGAGATTTTGAAATACTGGTAACCTCACAGAAATCATGGAAGTGGGTAGATGTATGTTTGTCCAGGTTCCTTTTTCATAACAACAACAGCAAAAACAAAATTACATTGACCTTGACAGAAGTTGATCATTAGACATATTAAAATAGTTCAGTGTGTTCTGGGTAAGAAACTGATCTCACACTACCAGGTTTTATTTTGTTTTTACTGCATAGAGTGTTTAGGAGGAGAGGCTTTATATTTTAAGGGAAGGCAATGGTTTATAGCTTACTTTTACTGCTATTAAGATCTAATCTATCACTCGTCCAGTCGATTGTATTTGACAAGCAGCTTCTTAAACTTGAACTTTGTCATGTGGTGACAGATAACTCTGCCTGTTTGCACAATTTCCTTTTTGCAGTGGTTTCACTATGAAGTGTCTCATTATTAATCACCAACTTTAGTTATGATTTATTGTACCATTTAGGCTTAAAAAAAAAGGGTTGGGGGAGGGGTGGAGAGGATGAAACAACAACCAAACCCATGATAAGCCACAGGATGAAAGGAAAAGAGGGTTTATAGCATCACCTTGAACAAACAGCAAACATTATTTTCTGAAGAAAAATAATGTTAGTTTTTTTTGGAAGCAGTAACATAACAGAAAAAGAATATCTACATTCTCCTTTTGCTGACTTGTAGTCCTGTAAAAATTATGTAGATACTGTTCACCATTTATGAGATGCATCAACATAGATTAGATATATTAAAAAAAATAATAATAATAATAAAATATAATGGTAGTGTGAAAATGCTACTTTTTTTTTTTTTTTTTTCTTTCAGAAAATAGTCCTAGATTCATATAGTGTAATTATCTATAGTCATTAGTGAATTTTTAACTAAGGAACAAATGTGTCTGGGTTTATTTTATTTTATTTTATTTTATTTTATTTTATTTTATTTTATTTTATTTTATTTTATTTTATTTTATTTTATTTTATTTTATTTTATTTTATTTTATTATTTTTTTTATTATTTTTTTGTTAGAGGATGAGTGCCCCAAGTTCCCAAATGACTTTTCAGAGAATTTGAATGAAATTTACTGGGCTCAGTGTCATTCCTCTAGCAAGACCCAGCCTTGCTTTGCTTATGCCATCCAGCAGTAAGAATAATTTCTCAGCCCATTCCAGTTTTGGCTTAGTTTGCTAGGAATGTCATCACAGAAACCAGATGTATCCATACCTCTTTCCCCTCTGCTTTTCCAAACAACATAAATAAATAAAAAAATAAAATTGGGTGCTTTTTTGTCTGTGTGATTTTAGAGAACATTAAAATCTAGGAAAAATGGAGTTTTACATTCCTTCTCTTTTGGCATGAGTGGCTAGACAGAGCCAGAGAGGAAATGATTTATGCAAGAAAAACTACCAAAGCCTGAAATTGTTTTATATTGGTTTTGCTTTACATGACAACTCACTTGAAAATTTTATCATTATGTTAAATTTAGCTGTGAAACACTGTTATAATAAAAAATGAAATACTAACACTGCAAATGTTTCATTCTTATTTTTGGATATAAGTGGAAAGATAAACTATTGATTGTACTTATGACTTAAAATTATTAAGAGAATGTCACTCTCTCACTCTGAAAGAAAGATGTGCAACAAGTTCATGTGAAATACAAAAATTCCCAATTGTCTATCAATATATCTACTGGACATAGTTTTGCAGTTGTGACTTTATTCAGTCATTATTTCTCTACTGTGACTCTGGGGAGGCTTAGCTGAGAGCTGTTTCAATGTATGGGTTTTTACTTAGAGAACGAGAATGGGGCAGTAAGGGTTCATGAAATCATGAGTCTAAGATTGCATGAAGGCAGCAGGCTGTTGTGCTGGGTGGTCAATCATCCTGTACATCTCTCAGATTGCTTATAGGGTTCCCCAATAGCTATCTGAGATAACCTTCTGAAGTTAATCTACAGAGAAATTTCCTATTCCAAACATTTCTTTTTCATTTATTAGTTTAATTGATCTTTGCTTTGCTTTATTGGGTTTTGTTTGTTTTCACAGCAGGTAATGAAATTTAAAGTGTTCTCATGTTATAAGAAGAACTGAGAACATGATGGGAGGTCTTAGCAATGCCCCTTTGGGCTTCGTAAGTTTGGATGCACATTACTAGTTTCCAGAAACTGCTAAAGTGGAGCAGAAGACAGCTTGTGGACAGTGATGCTATTGTCTGCCTGCCCTCTAAGTATTTGTGAAGCTTTAAATTTGCATCAAAGGCAATTACACGTTTATTATCTTAATCTGTTTATTGCATATCATGAGTTTGCTTTCCACCTTATGGTGTGGGACAGCACGTACAAGAAATATGATGTAGTTCTGCAAGAGATTTAGCAAATCAAACCTTTTACTCAATGACCATAGAAAATTGCTCATTGTATCCATAAAATATCTGGCAAGCCTATTCACTGATTTCTCTTTTTTCTTTTCCTTCATGTGACTCTATAAATTGTAATGAAATAAATATACAACTATCTATGAATTTTACATTAAAAGATATTGACCAGTTAATTTCATATATTCCAAGCTATTTCAGGATATACACAATACACGTAAGGATATTTTATCTTAGATGAATATAAGAGTATTGTAATTATAATTGCAAATATCCTTATAGAAGAATTGCCCTGATAAGACTGGATTTGACACTGACTTGACATTGGCAACACAAAAATTTCCAATGTCATGAACTGTTAAATGCAGTAGTGAACTACGCCTGCTGTAAACCTTTGGCTATACAAAAGCCAAAGAAAGACATAGACTCACATAGTTTCATGTGAAAAGACCTGTGTGAACAAAATATTGAATAATTCCTATTCAACCTCATGGTGTTGCCCAGCTATTGAAACAATAGCTGACCAAAATCATGCCTAGATATTTACTAAGAAAATCAAGGAATCTGATGGTTCTCATAAACTGCTTTGAAAAGTTGGACTGACATATGTAATAGCAGTGTTTAAGCATAAAGTTGGGTGAAATATCACTCCTAGGACCCTTTTCATTCTTTATACATATGACATTAATTGAAGCTTAAAGAACAGTACAATGGCTCTCCGTTCAAGTCCTTTATACTAGATTCTATAGTGGTTGCGAAGTTTTAATTATATGTACTAGAGACTACCAGTTAAACTTTCTTTAAGATTTATCACACATGGTCAGCTAGTACTCATGTACTTGAAAATAATTCATCCTTTCTGCCACAGTACAACAAACATAAAAAAAAAAATATAATATGCTGCTTATTATTTTATTGTATTTTCTGACGCTACCTCTACGGGAAGCAAACCCTCTAGAAAAGAGGCAGATAATAACACAAGAAGGTGAGCATAAAGGCACACCAAATGATCCACTCTGGTCTTTTATGTTTAAATTCCTTTTGTATCATACATTCTGAAAGTTTGTAACAAAAGGCTAGTGATTCAGCCACTGCTTTGGCACTTATTAATTTATTATTATTATTATTATTATTATTATTATTATTATTATTATTATTATTATTATTATTATTATTATTATTATTATTATTATTTACTTTATGTACTCTTTCCAGATTCACTAAGGAAGAAAATTATGTGCATTTGGTGTTGTGAATATGCCACTGCATTGTAAAATTTGCTTTTTCACTTTTCTTCTGATGCTAGATCTTTTGTATTGTTCAGCACTAAATTTTTCTCTAAATACTTAATAACTGAGAGAAAAGAGTAAAGTATAAAAATCTTTAGCATCAAATATTTGTCCTTTCTTGTAGGAATGAAATTTAGTGAGCAGTCCCTACTGTCACCAGCAATAACTGTTCTGTTTCTTACAAGGTCATCCTCCTACCTCCTGCTAAAAGTAATTTAGACAAACTTGTGAGGAAACAGCTATGGATAAAATAGAACAGCCATCACTTGTATATCATTATATATATCTGACTTTAAAAAGGTGAGTGACTAACAAAGGGCATCCTGTGGCTCTTTCTATCATTAAAATATTCCAGAGTCACTTTAGGTATATTTGTGAGGACTCCACAGCAGCTCTTTCCTCCTGAACTCTAGGTAAAGGGATCATAAGGCAAGTCTGTGATCTAAATGTAAAATCTTAGTGCAGAGAAGATACTCTCAAAATTCAGGAAGTGATTTATAGCTGTAAGACTAAGAAGACAATCTTTGCATCAATGGATTCAATGGATGATAACCTGTTGTAGGTTTTGAACAAGCTAAGACCCTAAGAAAGACTCTTTGTTTTGAAACACAGCTACGGATTGCTGAGATGCTTTAAGACATTGAATTCTTCCACATTCAGCAATCAGACATATAAATTCTTAAGTATCTTTTTATATTCAGATATATATTCACATTTTTATATTCACATTCACAGTTTATACAAATCAAAGTAATAATTGTGGTTGTGCAGAATTTCCCTCCCCTCCCCTTCCCCCTTTTTCTGTCTGTACCATTGTCATTCCTGTATAGTATTAACAATTTTTCAGACTTCTGAATTCATCCCCAGGAATATCTGCTCAAATAGAATTTGGGAAATGTGAAAAGTTCATAAATTTTACCTAGGAAAGTATACCAGTGAGAGTATTTCAAAAGAAAAACTGTCTTAAACATGTAAACATGTAAAACATGTAACGCTACTTCTAACCATATTCCCAGGTAAAGATAATGGTGCCTAATGACTATTTAAGATAATATCAAATTTATATCGATTTTCCAGACAATATATTTCATGTGAATATTTCTGATTAAAATATGACAGTGGACAATTTGGATAATGACAGACATTTTATGCATCTTTCTAGTCCCATCTTAATGTGTTATTTTTGGAAACCAACTAATGCCATCGGATATTTGCAAAGTGGGTCACAAGTTAATTAACAGTCTGTAGAAATGGCAAACTTAATTAACATTGAGGATTTATTTTTCCCTTGTAAATACAGTTATGCAACTTGAGAACTGTAGTTAGTGAAATGAATGTATGAAATGTAGCAATAGGCCAGGAGGAATGCAGTGAATTATCACACACTTTGCTAAACAGTGGCCTATTAAATAACTTTCTAATTGAAATGGAATTAAGAGACATGCAACATTGAAAGTAGATTTAAATATCAATAATTTGAAATGTAATTTTAGTGAATGAGTTCAGTAGTAACTAGACAGAAAAAAAAAATATACTGAATCTTATTTTCAGAATTTCAGAGGCAAGAGAGAAAATGTTTTATGCTGTATTTTATGGCATATAATAAGGCTGGAACTTCTTATGTGAGACTTTCTTTCTATTATAATGAAAAAGAAAAATCACGGTATCATGGCTTGCTATAGGCCAAATATATGCCACATTTTGGACTTTTTAAAGAACTCTTGAAATAAGGGACATGAGAGATCAGGGAGCCATTTGAATTGCAAGTCTCCTTAGTAGATTTTTTTTTTTTTCCAATGTCATATCTTCAAAATGGTGAGAAAGTATAATTTACTTTTTTGGTAAATAAAAACGTGAAATTCCTCTTACAGGATTTGAAACCATGTGTCTTTAGACTTAAGACTGACATTTCTCAAAAGAACTTTACTTGCCACATATAGGCTTGTTGCCTATAGTTTATGTTTGTATGCATAGCCAAGTGGAAAGCAAATTTTCAAATTTTTTACTTTAAGATGAGACATCAAAGCGAGGTGTATGTTGAAAGCTAGCAAAAATCTTTCCCTTCATTTGCCATTTTCTTCAGTATTTTCATCTTCAATAACTATGATCAAAACACACTTTGAAATTACACATTAAAATATTTAATGTAAAATTTAGTGATTAAACAACAACACTGTATTTCCTGTCAGGTACATGACAGACAGCTGATTTTGCATAGCACTGGCCAATAATGTTAAAAATGGAAGAATAGTGAAAGAATTAGAAAGAACTGCTTTTCTTGTCTTTAGGCAATATTTGGCAGAGACAGATATGGGAGGTCAACAAATAGGTATGTACCTTGGGGAAGCTGTAATGAATAGAAAGGAATGGACAACAGGATGTCAGAAACCATATAATTCATGAACTACCATTCATTCAGGTGTCATTTACAAAACAAGGGTTTTTGTTCTCATGTTGCTAAAAATTCTGTTTTCCATTTTCATGGTAAATTGTTTAGATCTACTTCAGACAATCCAGAGGCAGACGCCTAATTTAAAAAGCTTAGATCTCAGTTGTGTTCATCACAATGGAAATGGCAAGGCATGCTTAGGGACAGAAAATATTTCTCACTTCCTACACAGCTCAGTCTCCCTGACCAAAGTAGGTTTGCCTTCTGGCCAGATCTAGGGTCTGGAGGAGAGACAAAGAGCACACAGTTCAAATGAGATGGGTAAAGTTATTAGGTACTTGATTCAAATGATTTAATATAGCATTTTATAAAGTCATGATCCAGTTATTATGCATAACAATTTGTCAGGCATCATTTCAATATGACCTCTACGCAGTCTTACTCCACTAAAAATGTGTCTTATTTTAGCTATTAATGAAAGTGGAATAAACATTAATACTACAACTCCTTAAATGCATTAACTCACATTCCTGCAGACAAAATGTGTACAAATTTACAGTTAGTATATATCAGCCAAAATTAAGCTGCACTACTTTTATCAGTAATCCCAGCCCTGGAATTTGCGAGCAATTCCAGGGATGAAGGCTGGTGTAAATAGATTGAATGACATGAGTTAAAGGAAGAACTGAAGAAAAATAGTAGGAACCTAAAGACAATTTCAGGTCATGAGACAGAGTGAACAAGGTACCTGCTGTTGGAAATAAAACTTGCATAAAATCTGATGTCTTGGTAGGAAGAATTGATTGGCAATTAAAGAGGAGTTAGAGACAGAATCTGAGTTGTAAAGGTTCTGTAAATTGATCGTGTTGGTTAGGAAAAAAGTAACTCAGTGTCCAATTCTCATCTAACAAGAATACATGTATTGCTAAAGTAAAATGTGGTGAGCTTTCCATCAGATTACAGAGAAAAGTAATGTACTTACCTACAAGATACAAAAGTTAACAATACTTCATTGAAGTATTGCCAATCAAAACATATATATCAGAGATGGATAGTTATGTACTTATTGTTAGCCCTACATCGTTAGAAGTGAGGAAGTATCTCACGGATGTTCAGACCTGAACTAATGGCAACAAGGAAAATGCTAGGATTTGATGACACGGGTCTAGGACATTCATATTTCCTTCACTCTGAAATAAGATGAACAGGAAATTCCAAATCTTAGAGTGAATGTCTTGCTTTTTAAATCATTTTTGAAAGAAGGCTACACAAAGAGAGCTTTGTCCCTTCCCAAACCTATAAAAGCATCTCAAGTAATCATCAGATCATGTAAATTTGATAGGTAAATGGCTTGTTTTTAGAGCAGGGTGTCTTAGTCATGATGAAGACCAAATAACTACAGCATCTCCCAGAACCTTATCTCCATTTTCCTTCTCCTCTACAACACTCTTAGTTCTTTCGGGTCTCTCCTGCTGTGCAATAGACAGGAGTTTCTGCATCAGATGTCACTGACCCAGAGTTACATGAGCTGCAGACACAAGCTGTCACAAGATGTGACAGGCCTGATGTCAGATTCCTGTTGTGGCCCCACTGCCCCTTTTCTTAAAGCACACTGAGGCTCTGAAAGGAATTACAAGGTTACAGTAGCTTTTGTTTGAATACAATCTGAACAAGAAACTATTTTGAATAAGGATAGATTAAAGACTGTGATACGGTAGAAAGGCTTTGAAATAAATCTTCTCATCTACCACGTCATTGAAAATTGCCTGGTTTATGGAACCATCTTGCAGTCACATCTGAATCTTTTGGAAAACCACCTCTCTTCAGCTAGTTAGGCACTGTGTCTGCTCTCCTCTTTCTGCAAGTCTTGGTCTGCATAGACATCTGTTTTTCCTGTTCTCACTACTGCTCTCAGGGAAGGAGACATCTCCTCCAGAAGTCTCCTTTAGAAGCAGCCATCTCCTTCATCTCTTCCTTTGTTTGAATCACATACCCTTCAGCTAAAACAAACAAGAAGACACCATTTTCCTGCCCAGCTTAAAAGTACACCATCTACAGTTCTTTACTAACAAAAGGATTGTGCTATTGGACTTGCCAGCCATCATTCTGGGAAGAACAAGTAATTTAATTTCCTTCAATGTTCTGTGAAAGAAAAGTATAAGTTAATAGCTTTGACCAGTGAAATGCCTATCTTGGATCTGTTGTCAGTTGTCCAGTAGGGGTTATTGGAGAAGGAGACTGAAAGACAAAGAGGTAGCCAAACTGATGCTTGGAAAGTTTGGAGTAGCATATGCAAGAGAATTATTAAGCTACGCTTTTATTTTCTATATCATAAACAGTTTTATTCATACCTATTGTTATTGTCCTACTGTTCATGATGCAATGCATTTTACTGAGAATATACAGTGTTTAATTTCTTATTGAATTCTAATAGATTGAATGTATATTTTATTTTATTTTTTTTAGAAGTTTAGAGACTTTCTGTGTTTAGGAAAAAAAAGAAACAAAAAATGAAGACTGATATATATACAGACACAATAAACACACAATTATCCTTTTATTTATACACACCAGTTAACAACACTTAGCTACCACAGAAAAGTGTCTTTCAGTTTATATCTAGATCATTCAATCTGCTTTTTATATATAAGACTGCATCCATTCACAAGGAATAATTACTAAGTTTTCTCTCTATGTGGAAGCTGTGTGTACTTTATTCTCTCAAATCACAGCAGTACAAGTAATCAGTCCATTGTTCTCATATAAGCATACAACTATGATTTTTTTTATATATATACTCGTTAACTATGATTCAGGTAGAGAAACATCAAATTTACTGAACATAAATGCTTCACCCATGAACATGCAAAACCTAAGAGACTGTCAGGATGGGTATAGACAATGCCAGACTTCCAGAAAACATTAGAAAGTCTACACCAATACTTATCTATTCTGCATCATTTAGCTCAGTTCTATTGGAAAAGCCAAGTCTTTCTGGTAAGTTGGTCTGGTAAAGATTTCCTCTGGTCCACATCTGTGATCACAATAAATGTTAATTCAGGTGTATGTGAAAGCTTTGTGTAAGTTTGTCCAAGATAGATAGAAAAAGTAATCATGGACATACAGAAAAAAAAACCATTTGAGATAGTTCCTATCAAGAAAGACTTTCTTCTCTGCTTGCCTGTATCAGGGTCTATAAGAACTTGGGATCATTAAATAGTAAATGAAGAAAGATTGGAAAGAGATTTTTAGACACAAGCAAGAAAGCCTAAATCAGTTTAAAATGTAAGAACCTCTTCTGGAAAACCACTGTTTCCTTTTATGAGAGTTTTTGCTAAATGAACAGGAAAAGGGGTCAAACAACTTCATGCTGATACAGTTCAGAACTCCAGAAATGTAATGTGCTGTCCTGTAGGCCACTGTTACTGCTTGCTTTCTTGTGTCTTTTAGAGGAGTGTGAAGCAGGGCAGAGAAGTGTGTATCAGTGACTCAGAAATAAGATTGCAGTTATGTTGCTGTGGGCCGTACCAGCAGGCAACACCTCAGGCAACACATCTTTTTCCATGTACAGTTTCCATTGATATCTGATAGATAATCTGTCCATCAGATGTCTTCAGCAGAAGTGATTCAAATGGATATCTAATCACATAAAACTACTATTAGTGGTGACTTAGTTTCCAGGTAACATAGTAATCATATCTACACATGAAGTGTGAAAGGGTGAGTTAAATCTTTCAGTTTTTGCAATACAATTTTCACAAATGTATAATACTAAACCTTTCCTAAGGATCTCATTTTAGGATGTCATTCTGAAGCCACGTGTCTTATGGGGACCAAGTTCTGTGGTGCACAGTTTATCCTAAGTCGCAGTTGGCATCTCAAGCTATCTCAGCTTGACTGGCTCCTGAAGTTGGAAGTATGCAGAAAAAATTCAACAATGCACTCCACCAGTCTTACAGCATTCAAGCTTGAGACCAACAGATGACATAGACTATCCTGAGCAACATGGTCTGAAAATGGTATGTTTCATTATATACCTTCCTATGGGTCACAGACAGGGATCTACGAGTATGATGTTGATGTGGCTTGTCTGGGTTAGTGAGGCATGATTGTCTTATGCAAGCAGAGTACTGTAATCAAGGGGAACTTTTTCTAACAGAAAAGCATCTGAAAGATCCAAAGACAGCACTTTGAGCTGCCAACAGCATTAATACTAGGATAATTACATGTGTGCTGCACTAAGACTATCTATATAATGAGTTGTTTCTGCAATCTCAGATCCTTCTTGCCCAGATCCTTCTTCTGCCCAGCATAGTGGGCTGTGTTCTCTTTAATGCTGTGCAAACTTGTGGATCTTGGTAGCTCCTCACTGCATGGGAACTGCTGGTGCTTTCACCTGTTCTTGCACTTGCTCTGCACATTTGTTAGGCATGACACTTTTTGGGCAGAGGGGCTGGTTCAGATCATGTAGGGCAGGTTTCTCTCCTGTCTTAACTGCAGTGATCCTTCCAATTTGCTGTTGGCCAGCAGTCCTGCTCTCACCAGTTCATTATGGAGGGAAAGATCCATTTGCATGTTGCCGCCTCAGGCATGACTGGGATATTCTGGGTGTTCTCCATCTGTCATTGCTGGGTGTAAGAAAGTCCAGAGCTGAGGCCCGTGCCATCAGAAAGCAGAGGTACAAACCGAGCCAGGGTTTGTTTGCAGGGTGAGGGGAGTAGGCACCCCAGAAAGGCAGCAGGACTGTGGTGTCCCAAGGCCCTTACCTGTCCAGGTAGCAGAGTCTCCTGTGGTGGGGTCAGTCTGTGCTTGTGGGTGCCCCTGTGAAGCTGCAAGGGAGTGTGCACTGTGAGCTTCAGCTTGGAGTGTCATGGTGTCTCTGTTGGCAGCTGGCCACTTGGTTACAACTCATGTAAAGAAAATCAGTAAGACAGCCTTTAAATGAAGGCAGTCCTGTTCACACGTGTTCTTTGACTGCTTCTACCACCAGTGCCAGCCTTTGCCACTTGCGGCCCTGTCTCTTTCCTGTGTTATCTTCACTGTCTTGTCTAGTTGTTGGAATTGAGGAGGTTTCTGTTCAACTGACTTTTTCCTCCATCTGAAGAAAGACCCAAGTTGCCAGAGCTGAAAGGCAGGAAAGCTGCAGAGCCTCCTACTTCAGTTCACAAGGTGTGTGGTGTCCCCAATGTTGAGAACAACATCCATCCAGCATTTGAGGACTGCATTCCATCAGACTCTGATCATCCTGCTCCCCCGGTGTGTGACGGTGCTCCAGCAGAACTTGAGGAGGTCTTCGATCTGGGGACCAGCCCACCCTAAGGACTGCCCTGTGTCATTTGGAGCAGCACCTTTCTCACACAATCCCTTTTCCTGAGGCTTTGTTTTTGTTCACAACTTGTGTAACAATGCCTTTAAGTGTCTGCCTCAGTTTTCTGTCCTTTTCTCTCCTGTCCTCTGCACCATCATGTTGGCAAAACCACAGGGTGGCACGGGCTGTGTTCCTGCTCTCTCATCTTCCTTTCATAGAAGGATGCTTTCCTCAATACCTCAGACACTGGTTTCTACAGAGGAAGATCAATTCTCTCAGTTGGTGGGCCTCTTCCAAAACTTTCTCCGCAGCCAAGACATGCAGGCCTGTAGGGAAGAGGAGAGGCTTTCTTTGTACTGCTTTTGACTCACATGCTGTGGAAACAGCATTTCTTTTATGAACAGCACAGTCTCATGACTTCCACTGAGTGAAAGTTACGATAATGCCACCAGTATCTCTCCCAATCTGTTTCTACTTACCACAAGGTGTAATTTGAGTACAAGTTAAGGCACCTTTTTCATACTGTATGATGTTCAATCTTAACAAATAGTTAAGAACATTTTGGAAGTCAGGCTTACCTGTAAGCACTGGAGCTTCTGAGTTGGTGGGGTTTTATTTCTATTTACTATTATTATTATGTTTTTAAGGGCTGGAAAGGGAGCTCAGAACCCACATGATTAGTTTCAATGAAAACAGACAAGCTGAAGGAAGTACTCAAACTCCTCAACATTACAGAACTGTAGAACCCAGGAACACTTACCTGCCAGCTTCTGAACCTGAGTCACTTCCATGCTGCTTCACAATGAAGTCTCACCACCAGGGTTCTACTGTACTGAGAAAGCACCACCAACATAGCTAGCTCACAGAGTCACTAAAACTATTTCACACAGACGGCAGAAAACATGAAGAAAAAGCAGCCCACGGGGGAACACTAAACCCACTTCACCACAACAGCAGAAAAGCACCCTAGACAACCTGAGCCTCAAACTTCCCCTTCCTCAAGAAGGCAATTCCCAACACCTCCTCAAACTTCCTATATAGCAAAGGTTAAATGACCCACACCTGGCAGGTTTCACTTCACAAGGGTGGAGCCAAGAGACCTTATGGAATATGCTCCTCTACCTGGCTTCAGTCTTTTAAGCTCAATTGCTCCTTATCACTAATAGAAATAACCTGACAAGGGGCTTAATGGTTAGAGTCGACCTAATGAATTAACTACAAAGGTGCACAAGGGTCGTATTTCTGTTAGTCATTCTGTCAGGAAAATTAGTACAGAGCCTGTTAAAGTAAATAAATAAATAAATAGACAGATAGAGAAATAAAAGAAATAAAGAAATCAAAGAATAAAGAAAATGACCTTAAAGGCAAAATTGCTCTCATAGATTTTCATCTGTCTAGTCATGACAGATAAAGAATATAGCAATCAGAATTACTTTTCTTGGCATTAATGGTATTTAAATCTGCTTTTCTGAGATGTCTTCCTTATGCAGGACTTTTCAAAATCTAGCCCCGTGACCTCTGACTACACTGTTTACTTCTGCTGCCTATAAGCTATCACGTATGAATGCCAGGATCTGGATCGTCACTCACTATTCAGGTCAAGGACTGGGCCGAAGGTTCGGGTTTTGATTTGGTTACATGCTCACATTGCTGTTTCCTGGCAGGTCATGGGAAGAAGATTGGCTGGCTTGGGGGAGCTTATGTACGTGTGGCTCTTAGGCTGCAGCCAAAGTGTTCCTCTAGATCTGGAAGTCTGAAGAGGGTTGCAGTCTCCAAGCTCAGATACAGCCACATGTTAGTCTGGCGCAACTGATTTTTGTGTTCCTTGCACTGGCTCTTCCTTCACCTCCTCTTCAGAGGCAAGGACACGCGTCTCTTTTATGCTCCTTTGTTAGTAAACAAACCAGGATAGCCTTTTTCTTCAAGTCAGTAAGATACTGGGCTACAAAGATGGCGAAGGGCCTAGAGGGGAAGACATATGAGGAGCGGCTGAGCTCACTGGGCCTGTTCAGCCTGGAAAAGAGGCGGCTGGTCCCTCTTTTTTTTTGGGGGGGGGGGGAGGGTGTGTGTGGAGGGGGAGGGAGAGAGAGAGTCTCAGCCCGTCGACTGGTCCCAGGAGTCAGGAGGTCCTAAGGATGTTGTATTCCCTCGGGGCGGTATCTCCCCTAACATCCCCTCTCTCTTAGGCCAATTTATATTATTTTCTCTCTTTTGGGTGGAGCTTGAGTGGCTCTAGTCAAGCATATCTTAGTTATGATTGGTGAAAAGTTCTGCCGTCTCCGTTTAAAGTAATAGGCTCCGAGAAGTTCAGAGCGCATGCTCGGTGAGGGGTGGTTGCTAGTAAACAAAGCAGGATAGATTAAAGCCTCTTTCTTCAAGTCAGTAAGATATTGGGCTACAAAGATGGCGAAGGGCCCAGAGGGGAAGTCGTATGAGGAGCGGCTGAGCTCACTGGGCCTGTTCAGCCTGGAAAAGAGGCGGCTGAGGGGAGGCCTCATCGCAGTCTACAGCTTCCTCGCGAGGGGGAGTGGAGGGGCAGGTACCGATCTATTCTCTTCAGTCACCACTGATAGGACCCACGGCAATGGTGTCAGCCTGAGGCAGGGGAGGTTGAGGCTAGACATCAGGAAGAGGTTCTTCACCGAGAGGGTGGTCGCACACTGGAACAGGCTCCTCAGGGAAGTAGTCGCTGCACTAAGCCTGTCGGCGTTTAAGAAGCATTTGGACTGTTCACTTGGTCACGCGGTCTGAATTTTTGGGTACACCTGTGTGGTGCCAGGAGTTGGACTCGATGATCCTTATGGAGCCCTTCCAACTCGGGATAATCTATGATTCTATACCTGCCTTTGGTTTCAGTGAGAATTCAGGCCCTGAAAACAACCAAAGTTTCTTCTGGGTGGTGGTTTTTTTCTGAACAGGGTAACTCCATTTCCCTTTTGAAGACTTACGAGGATGTCTTACGAGGATGTAGTAACAAAAGTTACAAAGGCAGGAAACAGTACCTGAGGCATAGGCTACTTTGCAGCCGGCAGCAGACTATAGGTATGATATTCTCAGTGCAGACAAATATGATCTATGTAATGTGAAGTGTTCCGGCATGCTTACGCTCTGCCGAAGGCCAGAAAATGGGACCTTCATTTTAAGACTGTATGGAAAAGGAAACAGAAACAACCACAATAGAGAAGGAAGTTTTCCTTCACCTAAAGTTTATTATTATTTTGCAACTCCTGCAGCTGTCCACAAGAAATTTTGCCCCTGCTCCCAAACTCCCCCAAAGAAGAAAAAAAAACAAAAACAAACACATTGTGGCATAGAGGTATAATTTATAATTTCAGTTCACACCAGAAGACATTCTTCTCACTGAAGCCGTTCTTCTCACTGAAGCACAGTTAAGCCCCACAAAGTGCCAAAAAACCTGCCAAAAAGTAATGCATTTACAAGTTAGTTTTACATGTTAGCATTATTTACTTGTCTGGTCTTGCCTGCAGGGCTTGATCTATCTGGCAGGGGAGGGGGGAACATGTAATACTGTGCAAGGTTGTTTGGGTGTATGACTGACAACACGACTTTAAAATTTTGAACCGTTTGTGTAGAAGCAAAATACAGAAGAGTACACTATCCCCAAGGGAAACGTAGAAACTACCCGTTGCTTCTCAGCTTTAAAGGTAAAAGGTGTAAGCATGCGTTAAGGTGTAAGAAAAAGTGTAATCAGCTCTTTGAGTACAATTCTTACGTATACAGGAACATTTTCCTCTCCAGTTTCCACCTTGGAGTGCAACATTTTTCATCATGCTCTTAGGTGAGCATTCTGATTCTAACAGCGGTTCCTAGTGCAAATTGCCAGAGAAGAAAGAAGCAAACCAGTCCTGACTGCTTTGGACGGGACGGAGAGAGCAAACAAGCGTAAATGAAGAAAATAAACCTGTAGGAATGTCTTCAAAGAGTTGTCATTGTCCAACAGCTTTAAATGGGTTGAATCCTTGAAAGCTAATTAACAGAATCTCAGGTAGCATCACTGAATTTGAAGTAGGAGGAGAGACTTGCGTCGGTGCAGAGCCTCAGTCACAGTTTAACCTGGCACAGCCTCTAACTTCACGAGAACGGAAGAGAAAAGCCTGTCTTTCTACCGTGTCAGCTACTGGCGGAGTTGGGGGAAGAAAAACCATTGCTAACATTAAAAAGTAAAGTTGTCTTAGGACATTCCACCCCATATGTAGTATTTAGGAGTAACCAGACTCCAAATGGAGGGCAAGATGAAACAGGAGAAGGTACTTGTGAGGCCTTCATTTACATGGCAATTGACTACGAAAAACAACCTGCAATGATTTACAAGTGCCTTACCCCATTCCCCCTTGAGACAGAAAAACGGGATTCCCACAGCACTTAAGGGGAGTGCAATCCCTCGCAGAATATGAGGGTCTGAGGTACACACACCACCGAGTACTGAAAAACCTTAAGACTAGGCAGCAGCAAACTCAGCTGAGAAGGGAGGAGGAGTCTCTTTGGACCTTCACGTGACAGAAGGGAAACTCAGATTTCAGCCCTAAGCAACTGCTCTTGGAGACAGGCTGGGAACTGGTTCTTTTTAACCCAGGGTCCATTTCAGCATCTTCAAAGACGGAGAAATGGTTGATGGCTCTGTTGAATCTTGTTCCAGGCGGAAAAAACTCATGTTCCTATGAGAAAAAAGAGCTTGGTGTCTTGCTTCGGTCCTAAAGATGAGTTTTGCAGTCAGATATAGCCCCTCCAAGACGAACAGCTACCTTTACTTTGTGGAGCTCATATTCTGCATAAGAGATTTGCAGCTTCAAACTTCATAATATCTCCTCCCAATGAAGGCAGGAGGTTGCAGATGCAGAAAAGGTCAAGACAACTTCCCAAACTACATTGCATTGCCACAAAACTCCTTTAAGGTATTGCTGCCAGGGCACAAAACCCCTTTGCAAACCACCACAGATTAGACGTTACGGCAAAAACAGGTGGAGCGCATTGTTGACTTCTTTCTGCACACTTCCAACAATGCGTTGCGTGCTAAGTCACAGTGCCTTGAGAGCGCGGTTTTCCTGGGGACCAGATCTGGGGACGAATCTCACAGGACCCCTTTCCCCCCCATTGTTTTTATTTACAACTCAGGTACCCATGCCTTGATCGGCAGCTTCCATTTTCCATCCTTTACTCTCACATCCTCTGCATGATCACGCTCCTGAAACCACAGCAGGGCACCGGCCTTGGTCCTGCTCTGCTCTCTTCCTTTCACAGAAGGACGCTTTCCCCAATACCTCAGACACTGCTTTGTACAGCTTGGGAGGAAGATGTTCTCTCCGCACTGGTGGACCTATTCCAAATCTTTCTCCACAGCCGAGGCGCAGGCCTGTAGGGAACAGGAGAGGCTTTCTTCCTACTGCTTTTGACTTACGTGTTGTGAAAGCGGCATTTCTTTTAGGAACAGCAGAGTGTCGCAACTTCCACTTAGTGAAAGTTACGATAACTCCACCAGTACCTTCCCCATCGGTTTCTACTCACCGCAAGGCATGACTTGAGTGCGCATTAAGGCACCTTTTTCCACACTGCCTGTTGTCGAATCCTAACGAATAGTTAAGAACGTTCTTCAAAGTCAGGCTTACCTGTAAGCACTTGAGCTTCTGTGTTGGTGGGGCTTTCTTTTTAGCTTTCATTATCATTAAATTTGGAAGGGCTGGAAAGGGAGCTTAGAAGCCACGGAAGTAATTTCACTGAAAACAGACAAGGTGAAGGAAGTACTCAAACTCCTCAACATTAAAGAACTGTAGAACCCAGGAACACTTACCTGCCAGCTCCTGAACTTGAGTCACTTCCACACTGCTTCACAGTGACTTCGCACCACCAGGGTCTCACCGTACTGAGAGGGCACCAACAACGTAGCTAGCTCATAGAGTCACTAAAACTATTTCTCAGAGATGGGAGAAAACGTGAAGAAAAAGCAGCCCACCGGGGAACACGGAATCCGCTTCACCACAACAGCAGAAAAGCACCCTAGACAACCTGAGCCTCAAACTCCCCACCGGGAAGGCAATTCCCCACAAGTCCTCAGGCTTCCTATATAGCAAAAGTCAAATGATCCACACCTGGCAGGTTTCACTTCACAAGGGTGGAGCCAAGAGACCTCCTGGAATAGGCTCATCTACCTGGCTTCAGTCTTTTAAGCTCAATTGCTCCTTGTCACTAATAGAAATAACCTGACAAGGGGCTTAGTGGTTAGAGCTGACCTAATGAATTAACTACAAAAAGTGCACAAGGGTCATATTTCTGTTAGTCATTCTGTGAGGACAAGTAGTCCAGAGCCGGTTTAAATAAATAGATAGATAGATAGATAGATAGATAGATAGATAAACAAACAAACAAACAAACGAAAGAAAAGACATCAAAGAAAAAAGAAAATGACCTTAAAGGCAAAATTGCTCTCATAGATTTTCATCTGTCTAGTCATGACAGATAAAGAATATAGCAATCAGAATTACTTTTCTTGGCATTAATGGTATTTAAATCTGCTTTTCTGAGATGTCTTCCTTATGCAGGACTTTTCAAAATCTAGCCCCGTGACCTCTGACTACACTGTTTACTTCCGCTGCCTATAAGCTATCACGTATGAATGCCAGGATCTGGATCGTCACTCACTATTCAGGTCAAGGACTGGGCCGAAGGTTCGGGTTTTGATTTGGTTACATGCCTACATTTCCTGGCAGATGATGGGAAGAAGATTGGCTGGCCTGGGGGAGCTCCTGTACACGTGGCTTTTAGGCTGCAGCCAAAGCGTTCCTCTAGATCTGGAAGTCTGAAGAGGGTTGCAGTCTCCAAGCTCAGATACAACCACATGTTAGTCTGGCGCAACTGAGTTTTGTGTTCCTTGCACTGGCTGCGCAAGGAACCTCCTCTCCAGAGGCAAGGACGTGCGTCTCTTTCGTGCTCCTTGGTTAGCGTTGCATTAAGGGGTGTAGCTGATTAACCGTTATGGGACCGGTCGGATTCAGGGTACGGAACCTGTCGGATACACCAATAAGGCGTTAACCGTCTGGGGTCCGGTCGGATATTCACCAATAACGTGTTAACCGTCTGGGGTCTGCTCGGATTCAGAACACTGAACTATCACGCTCACAGATTCACCAATAACGTATAACCACCCTTACCCTAGTTGCACTTAATGAGAGCTATGACAATGCAATCAAGTGTGATTTATTACAGCAACAGATAACCAGGTTCTTTGGATTGCCGGCGGTAGTGCCTGTCTGCAAAAGCAAGCTAGCATGCACGAAACACACAGGTGTTACAGGTGCGCAGCCTAGAAATTAATGCGCTAGAAAGATTTATAACTGTTATATATGGAGTGGTAATTCGTGTCGAGAAAATGGCTGATATTAATAAAGAAGGGGAAATTTGGGAATGTGGCCATGGGCGTTGGAAAGCCCCGTGGTTGAGATAACATTAGACTCTTAACGACGAGGCCATCAGGAATACAAAAGAGTTTAGAGGGAACAAAGAAGGGTGATTCAGGAGACTCCATGCAGTCTCCGGTTGGTTTCTTGTTCTCCGCTTAAGGCGTGGATGTTTCTGGGTGTTTGCTGTTGTCCTTACATTCAAAGTCGTTTGAGCAATGAAAAGTTGTTTTGAAAAGAACTGCTGTGGAGAGAAGGCTATAAGAGGGGAGCCTGCCCTCAAGATAAAAAAAAAAAAAAGGCAACACGATGAAGTTACATCAATAAAGAAGCCGGAAAAAGAAGGGAAGAGCAACAGGCTGGCAGAATGGAGACCAGGACAGGAACAGGCACTTTGATTGCCTCATGAAGATAGGTTCGGCCAAACTCAGCAAACTGCTCAGAGAAGCTCGTACAGAAAGTCGCTGGAAATAGGCGCACTGGAGCTGGAGAGAAGCTCGAGCTGAGAGAAGCGGACCTGTGCACACAACTGCCTCTCGCTGGTAAGCAGTTGCGCGTTACGGGGAATCGTTCGTCCTTAGGAACAAAGACCGTCCTGGTAACCTTACAGCTTATTCTCCTTATTAACAATTGGACAGTTTATGAGCCTCAAATATGGGACCAAACTGAGGTCAAGGTGTGGCACTCTGCAACTAAAAATGACAAGGTTGCAGTGGGATTTATCGGCACCTGGCGAGCAGCCTCTGAGGCCTTAAAGAGCCATGTGGAGCCACAATCACAAACGTGTGGCTTGCCAGATAGTGAGGGAGCTGCGGGCTCCTTTACTGATCCGACTGCTACGCCACGGGCCCCTCTGCTGTTACAGCCATCGAAGGCTTTTGCTCTTACGCCCCCTGCTGACCTGAACGTGCCTTTTGACCCAGGCCTATTGGCCTTCACAAGGAGATGGATATGCTTTTCTTCGATCTGGGAAGAACGGGATACATAAGACCTGAAGACCGAGTTGCTTGACAACTTAAAGTGAGACACATCGCTCAAAAGGAATGGAGAATGGAGACTGTTAAGTCACGGAACTTAGAGGATTGTTTGCTACCTTTCCCGATTGTACGTATGTAGAGGCATACTTGCGTTTAGTATGTAAAGCAATGTTCTGTATATTTAGAATGTTAGATGTTTGTGTGTGAGTGTTGGTGGAGCGTAGACTCCCCGCACACCCAGCGCTGTTTACTTGCCTTTTATGCCTTTTATAGCTTTTATAGCTTTTAGAAATATTTGTTTTATAAATATTACAAACTTCAGATTGAGTTGAGACCTCATTTATAACAATAACCAAGTGTTCAAATCTCACCCAAAGGCATCCCAATGGGGGGGGGGGGAGGGTGTGTGTGGAGGGGGAGGGAGAGAGAGAGTCTCAGCCCGTCGACTGGTCCCAGGAGTCAGGAGGTCCTAAGGATGTTGTATTCCCTCGGGGCGGTATCTCCCCTAACATCCCCTCTCTCTTAGGCCAATTTATATTATTTTCTCTCTTTTGGGTGGAGCTTGAGTGGCTCTAGTCAAGCATATCTTAGTTATGATTGGTGAAAAGTTCTGCCGTCTCCGTTTAAAGTAATAGGCTCCGAGAAGTTCAGAGCGCATGCTCGGTGAGGGGTGGTTGCTAGTAAACAAAGCAGGATAGATTAAAGCCTCTTTCTTCAAGTCAGTAAGATATTGGGCTACAAAGATGGCGAAGGGCCCAGAGGGGAAGTCGTATGAGGAGCGGCTGAGCTCACTGGGCCTGTTCAGCCTGGAAAAGAGGCGGCTGAGGGGAGGCCTCATCGCAGTCTACAGCTTCCTCGCGAGGGGGAGTGGAGGGGCAGGTACCGATCTATTCTCTTCAGTCACCACTGATAGGACCCACGGCAATGGTGTCAGCCTGAGGCAGGGGAGGTTGAGGCTAGACATCAGGAAGAGGTTCTTCACCGAGAGGGTGGTCGCACACTGGAACAGGCTCCTCAGGGAAGTAGTCGCTGCACTAAGCCTGTCGGCGTTTAAGAAGCATTTGGACTGTTCACTTGGTCACGCGGTCTGAATTTTTGGGTACACCTGTGTGGCGCCAGGAGTTGGACTCGATGATCCTTATGGAGCCCTTCCAACTCGGGATAATCTATGATTCTATACCTGCCTTTGGTTTCAGTGAGAATTCAGGCCCTGAAAACAACCAAAGTTTCTTCTGGGTGGTGTTTTTTTTCTGAACAGGGTAACTCCATTTCCCTTTTGAAGACTTACGAGGATGTAGTAACAAAAGTTACAAAGGCAGGAAACAGTACCTGAGGCATAGGCTACTTTGCAGCCGGCAGCAGACTATAGGTATGATATTCTCAGTGCAGACAAATATGATCTATGTAATGTGAAGTGTTCCGGCATGCTTACGCTCTGCCGAAGGCCAGAAAATGGGACCTTCATTTTAAGACTGTATGGAAAAGGAAACAGAAACAACCACAATAGAGAAGGAAGTTTTCCTTCACCTAAAGTTTATTATTATTTTGCAACTCCTGCAGCTGTCCACAAGAAATTTTGCCCCTGCTCCCAAACTCCCCCAAAGAAGAAAAAAAAAACAAAAACAAACACATTGTGGCATAGAGGTATAATTTATAATTTCAGTTCACACCAGAAGACATTCTTCTCACTGAAGCCGTTCTTCTCACTGAAGCACAGTTAAGCCCCACAAAGTGCCAAAAAACCTGCCAAAAAGTAATGCATTTACAAGTTAGTTTTACATGTTAGCATTATTTACTTGTCTGGTCTTGCCTGCAGGGCTTGATCTATCTGGCAGGGGAGGGGGGAACATGTAATACTGTGCAAGGTTGTTTGGGTGTATGACTGACAACACGACTTTAAAATTTTGAACCGTTTGTGTAGAAGCAAAATACAGAAGAGTACACTATCCCCAAGGGAAACGTAGAAACTACCCGTTGCTTCTCAGCTTTAAAGGTAAAAGGTGTAAGCATGCGTTAAGGTGTAAGAAAAAGTGTAATCAGCTCTTTGAGTACAATTCTTACGTATACAGGAACATTTTCCTCTCCAGTTTCCACCTTGGAGTGCAACATTTTTCATCATGCTCTTAGGTGAGCATTCTGATTCTAACAGCGGTTCCTAGTGCAAATTGCCAGAGAAGAAAGAAGCAAACCAGTCCTGACTGCTTTGGACGGGACGGAGAGAGCAAACAAGCGTAAATGAAGAAAATAAACCTGTAGGAATGTCTTCAAAGAGTTGTCATTGTCCAACAGCTTTAAATGGGTTGAATCCTTGAAAGCTAATTAACAGAATCTCAGGTAGCATCACTGAATTTGAAGTAGGAGGAGAGACTTGCGTCGGTGCAGAGCCTCAGTCACAGTTTAACCTGGCACAGCCTCTAACTTCACGAGAACGGAAGAGAAAAGCCTGTCTTTCTACCGTGTCAGCTACTGGCGGAGTTGGGGGAAGAAAAACCATTGCTAACATTAAAAAGTAAAGTTGTCTTAGGACATTCCACCCCATATGTGGTATTTAGGAGTAACCAGACTCCAAATGGAGGGCAAGATGAAACAGGAGAAGGTACTTGTGAGGCCTTCATTTACATGGCAATTGACTACGAAAAACAACCTGCAATGATTTACAAGTGCCTTACCCCATTCCCCCTTGAGACAGAAAAACGGGATTCCCACAGCACTTAAGGGGAGTGCAATCCCTCGCAGAATATGAGGGTCTGAGGTACACACACCACCGAGTACTGAAAAACCTTAAGACTAGGCAGCAGCAAACTCAGCTGAGAAGGGAGGAGGAGTCTCTTTGGACCTTCACGTGACAGAAGGGAAACTCAGATTTCAGCCCTAAGCAACTGCTCTTGGAGACAGGCTGGGAACTGGTTCTTTTTAACCCAGGGTCCATTTCAGCATCTTCAAAGACGGAGAAATGGTTGATGGCTCTGTTGAATCTTGTTCCAGGCGGAAAAAACTCATGTTCCTATGAGAAAAAAGAGCTTGGTGTCTTGCTTCGGTCCTAAAGATGAGTTTTGCAGTCAGATATAGCCCCTCCAAGACGAACAGCTACCTTTACTTTGTGGAGCTCATATTCTGCATAAGAGATTTGCAGCTTCAAACTTCATAATATCTCCTCCCAATGAAGGCAGGAGGTTGCAGATGCAGAAAAGGTCAAGACAACTTCCCAAACTACATTGCATTGCCACAAAACTCCTTTAAGGTATTGCTGCCAGGGCACAAAACCCCTTTGCAAACCACCACAGATTAGACGTTACGGCAAAAACAGGTGGAGCGCATTGTTGACTTCTTTCTGCACACTTCCAACAATGCGTTGCGTGCTAAGTCACAGTGCCTTGAGAGCGCGGTTTTCCTGGGGACCAGATCTGGGGACCAGATCTGGGGACCAGATCTGGGGACCAGATCTGGGGACCAGATCTGGGGACCAGATCTGGGGACCAGATCTGGGGACCAGATCTGGGGACCAGATCTGGGGACCAGATCTGGGGACCAGATCTGGGGACCAGATCTGGGGACCAGATCTGGGGACCAGATCTGGGGACCAGATCTGGGGACCAGATCTGGGGACCAGATCTGGGGACCAGATCTGGGGACCAGATCTGGGGACCAGATCTGGGGACCAGATCTGGGGACCAGATCTGGGGACCAGATCTGGGGACCAGATCTGGGGACCAGATCTGGGGACCAGATCTGGGGACCAGATCTGGGGACCAGATCTGGGGACCAGATCTGGGGACCAGATCTGGGGACCAGATCTGGGGACCAGATCTGGGGACCAGATCTGGGGACCAGATCTGGGGACCAGATCTGGGGACCAGATCTGGGGACCAGATCTGGGGACCAGATCTGGGGACCAGATCTGGGGACCAGATCTGGGGACCAGATCTGGGGACCAGATCTGGGGACCAGATCTGGGGACCAGATCTGGGGACCAGATCTGGGGACCAGATCTGGGGACCAGATCTGGGGACCAGATCTGGGGACCAGATCTGGGGACCAGATCTGGGGACCAGATCTGGGGACCAGATCTGGGGACGAATCTCACAGGACCCCTTTCCCCCCCATTGTTTTTATTTACAACTCAGGTACCCATGCCTTGATCGGCAGCTTCCATTTTCCATCCTTTACTCTCACATCCTCTGCATGGTCACGCTCCTGAAACCACAGCGGGGCACCGGCCTTGGTCCCGCTCTGCTCTCTTCCTTTCACAGAAGGACGCTTTCCCCAATACCTCAGACACTGCTTTGTACAGCTTGGGAGGAAGATGTTCTCTCCGCACTGGTGGACCTATTCCAAATCTTTCTCCACAGCCGAGGCGCAGGCCTGTAGGGAACAGGAGAGGCTTTCTTCCTACTGCTTTTGACTTACGTGTTGTGAAAGCGGCATTTCTTTTAGGAACAGCACAGTGTCGCAACTTCCACTTAGTGAAAGTTACGATAACTCCACCAGTACCTTCCCCATCGGTTTCTACTCACCGCAAGGCATGACTTGAGTGCGTATTAAGGCACCTTTTTCCACACTGCCTGTTGTCGAATCCTAACGAATAGTTAAGAACGTTCTTCAAAGTCAGGCTTACCTGTAAGCACTTGAGCTTCTGTGTTGGTGGGGCTTTCTTTTTAGCTTTCATTATCATTAAATTTGGAAGGGCTGGAAAGGGAGCTTAGAAGCCACGGAAGTAATTTCACTGAAAACAGACAAGGTGAAGGAAGTACTCAAACTCCTCAACATTAAAGAACTGTAGAACCCAGGAACACTTACCTGCCAGCTCCTGAACTTGAGTCACTTCCACACTGCTTCACAGTGACTTCGCACCACCAGGGTCTCACCGTACTGAGAGGGCACCAACAACGTAGCTAGCTCATAGAGTCACTAAAACTATTTCTCAGAGATGGGAGAAAACGTGAAGAAAAAGCAGCCCACCGGGGAACACGGAATCCGCTTCACCACAACAGCAGAAAAGCACCCTAGACAACCTGAGCCTCAAACTCCCCACCGGGAAGGCAATTCCCCACAAGTCCTCAGGCTTCCTATATAGCAAAAGTCAAATGATCCACACCTGGCAGGTTTCACTTCACAAGGGTGGAGCCAAGAGACCTCCTGGAATAGGCTCATCTACCTGGCTTCAGTCTTTTAAGCTCAATTGCTCCTTGTCACTAATAGAAATAACCTGACAAGGGGCTTAGTGGTTAGAGCTGACCTAATGAATTAACTACAAAAAGTGCACAAGGGTCATATTTCTGTTAGTCATTCTGTGAGGACAAGTAGTCCAGAGCCGGTTTAAATAAATAGATAGATAGATAGATAGATAGATAGATAAACAAACAAACAAACGAAAGAAAAGACATCAAAGAAAAAAGAAAATGACCTTAAAGGCAAAATTGCTCTCATAGATTTTCATCTGTCTAGTCATGACAGATAAAGAATATAGCAATCAGAATTACTTTTCTTGGCATTAATGGTATTTAAATCTGCTTTTCTGAGATGTCTTCCTTATGCAGGACTTTTCAAAATCTAGCCCCGTGACCTCTGACTACACTGTTTATTTCCGCTGCCTATAAGCTACCACGTATGAATGCCAGGATCTGGATCGTCACTCACTATTCAGGTCAAGGACTGGGCCGAAGGTTCGGGTTTTGATTTGGTTACATGCCTACATTTCCTGGCAGATGATGGGAAGAAGATTGGCTGGCCTGGGGGAGCTCCTGTACACGTGGCTTTTAGGCTGCAGCCAAAGCGTTCCTCTAGATCTGGAAGTCTGAAGAGGGTTGCAGTCTCCAAGCTCAGATACAACCACATGTTAGTCTGGCGCAACTGAGTTTTGTGTTCCTTGCACTGGCTGCGCAAGGAACCTCCTCTCCAGAGGCAAGGACGTGCGTCTCTTTCGTGCTCCTTGGTTAGCGTTGCATTAAGGGGTGTAGCTGATTAACCGTTATGGGACCGGTCGGATTCAGGGTACGGAACCTGTCGGATACACCAATAAGGCGTTAACCGTCTGGGGTCCGGTCGGATATTCACCAATAACGTGTTAACCGTCTGGGGTCTGCTCGGATTCAGAACACTGAACTATCACGCTCACAGATTCACCAATAACGTATAACCACCCTTACCCTAGTTGCACTTAATGAGAGCTATGACAATGCAATCAAGTGTGATTTATTACAGCAACAGATAACCAGGTTCTTTGGATTGCCGGCGGTAGTGCCTGTCTGCAAAAGCAAGCTAGCATGCACGAAACACACAGGTGTTACAGGTGCGCAGCCTAGAAATTAATGCGCTAGAAAGATTTATAACTGTTATATATGGAGTGGTAATTCGTGTCGAGAAAATGGTTGATATTAATAAAGAAGGGGAAATTTGGGAATGTGGCCATGGGCGTTGGAAAGCCCCGTGGTTGAGATAACATTAGACTCTTAACGACGAGGCCATCAGGAATACAAAAGAGTTTAGAGGGAACAAAGAAGGGTGATTCAGGAGACTCCATGCAGTCTCCGGTTGGTTTCTTGTTCTCCGCTTAAGGCGTGGATGTTTCTGGGTGTTTGCTGTTGTCCTTACATTCAAAGTCGTTTGAGCAATGAAAAGTTGTTTTGAAAAGAACTGCTGTGGAGAGAAGGCTATAAGAGGGGAGCCTGCCCTCAAGATAAAAAAAAAAAAAAGGCAACACGATGAAGTTACATCAATAAAGAAGCCGGAAAAAGAAGGGAAGAGCAACAGGCTGGCAGAATGGAGACCAGGACAGGAACAGGCACTTTGATTGCCTCATGAAGATAGGTTCGGCCAAACTCAGCAAACTGCTCAGAGAAGCTCGTACAGAAAGTCGCTGGAAATAGGCGCACTGGAGCTGGAGAGAAGCTCGAGCTGAGAGAAGCGGACCTGTGCACACAACTGCCTCTCGCTGGTAAGCAGTTGCGCGTTACGGGGAATCGTTCGTCCTTAGGAACAAAGACCGTCCTGGTAACCTTACAGCTTATTCTCCTTATTAACAATTGGACAGTTTATGAGCCTCAAATATGGGACCAAACTGAGGTCAAGGTGTGGCACTCTGCAACTAAAAATGACAAGGTTGCAGTGGGATTTATCGGCACCTGGCGAGCAGCCTCTGAGGCCTTAAAGAGCCATGTGGAGCCACAATCACAAACGTGTGGCTTGCCAGATAGTGAGGGAGCTGCGGGCTCCTTTACTGATCCGACTGCTACGCCACGGGCCCCTCTGCTGTTACAGCCATCGAAGGCTTTTGCTCTTACGCCCCCTGCTGACCTGAACGTGCCTTTTGACCCAGGCCTATTGGCCTTCACAAGGAGATGGATATGCTTTTCTTCGATCTGGGAAGAACGGGATACATAAGACCTGAAGACCGAGTTGCTTGACAACTTAAAGTGAGACACATCGCTCAAAAGGAATGGAGAATGGAGACTGTTAAGTCACGGAACTTAGAGGATTGTTTGCTACCTTTCCCGATTGTACGTATGTAGAGGCATACTTGCGTTTAGTATGTAAAGCAATGTTCTGTATATTTAGAATGTTAGATGTTTGTGTGTGAGTGTTGGTGGAGCGTAGACTCCCCGCACACCCAGCGCTGTTTACTTGCCTTTTATGCCTTTTATAGCTTTTATAGCTTTTAGAAATATTTGTTTTATAAATATTACAAACTTCAGATTGAGTTGAGACCTCATTTATAACAATAACCAAGTGTTCAAATCTCACCCAAAGGCATCCCAATGGGGGGGGGGGAGGGTGTGTGTGGAGGGGGAGGGAGAGAGAGAGTCTCAGCCCGTCGACTGGTCCCAGGAGTCAGGAGGTCCTAAGGATGTTGTATTCCCTCGGGGCGGTATCTCCCCTAACATCCCCTCTCTCTTAGGCCAATTTATATTATTTTCTCTCTTTTGGGTGGAGCTTGAGTGGCTCTAGTCAAGCATATCTTAGTTATGATTGGTGAAAAGTTCTCCCGTCTCCGTTTAAAGTAATAGGCTCCGAGAAGTTCAGAGCGCATGCTCGGTGAGGGGTGGTTGCTAGTAAACAAAGCAGGATAGATTAAAGCCTCTTTCTTCAAGTCAGTAAGATATTGGGCTACAAAGATGGCGAAGGGCCCAGAGGGGAAGTCGTATGAGGAGCGGCTGAGCTCACTGGGCCTGTTCAGCCTGGAAAAGAGGCGGCTGAGGGGAGGCCTCATCGCAGTCTACAGCTTCCTCGCGAGGGGGAGTGGAGGGGCAGGTACCGATCTATTCTCTTCAGTCACCACTGATAGGACCCACGGCAATGGTGTCAGCCTGAGGCAGGGGAGGTTGAGGCTAGACATCAGGAAGAGGTTCTTCACCGAGAGGGTGGTCGCACACTGGAACAGGCTCCTCAGGGAAGTAGTCGCTGCACTAAGCCTGTCGGCGTTTAAGAAGCATTTGGACTGTTCACTTGGTCACGCGGTCTGAATTTTTGGGTACACCTGTGTGGTGCCAGGAGTTGGACTCGATGATCCTTATGGAGCCCTTCCAACTCGGGATAATCTATGATTCTATACCTGCCTTTGGTTTCAGTGAGAATTCAGGCCCTGAAAACAACCAAAGTTTCTTCTGGGTGGTGGTTTTTTTCTGAACAGGGTAACTCCATTTCCCTTTTGAAGACTTACGAGGATGTAGTAACAAAAGTTACAAAGGCAGGAAACAGTACCTGAGGCATAGGCTACTTTGCAGCCGGCAGCAGACTATAGGTATGATATTCTCAGTGCAGACAAATATGATCTATGTAATGTGAAGTGTTCCGGCATGCTTACGCTCTGCCGAAGGCCAGAAAATGGGACCTTCATTTTAAGACTGTATGGAAAAGGAAACAGAAACAACCACAATAGAGAAGGAAGTTTTCCTTCACCTCAAGTTTATTATTATTTTGCAACTCCTGCAGCTGTCCACAAGAAATTTTGCCCCTGCTCCCAAACTCCCCCAAAGAAGAAAAAAAAACAAAAACAAACACATTGTGGCATAGAGGTATAATTTATAATTTCAGTTCACACCAGAAGACATTCTTCTCACTGAAGCCGTTCTTCTCACTGAAGCACAGTTAAGCCCCACAAAGTGCCAAAAAACCTGCCAAAAAGTAATGCATTTACAAGTTAGTTTTACATGTTAGCATTATTTACTTGTCTGGTCTTGCCTGCAGGGCTTGATCTATCTGGCAGGGGAGGGGGGAACATGTAATACTGTGCAAGGTTGTTTGGGTGTATGACTGACAACACGACTTTAAAATTTTGAACCGTTTGTGTAGAAGCAAAATACAGAAGAGTACACTATCCCCAAGGGAAACGTAGAAACTACCCGTTGCTTCTCAGCTTTAAAGGTAAAAGGTGTAAGCATGCGTTAAGGTGTAAGAAAAAGTGTAATCAGCTCTTTGAGTACAATTCTTACGTATACAGGAACATTTTCCTCTCCAGTTTCCACCTTGGAGTGCAACATTTTTCATCATGCTCTTAGGTGAGCATTCTGATTCTAACAGCGGTTCCTAGTGCAAATTGCCAGAGAAGAAAGAAGCAAACCAGTCCTGACTGCTTTGGACGGGACGGAGAGAGCAAACAAGCGTAAATGAAGAAAATAAACCTGTAGGAATGTCTTCAAAGAGTTGTCATTGTCCAACAGCTTTAAATGGGTTGAATCCTTGAAAGCTAATTAACAGAATCTCAGGTAGCATCACTGAATTTGAAGTAGGAGGAGAGACTTGCGTCGGTGCAGAGCCTCAGTCACAGTTTAACCTGGCACAGCCTCTAACTTCACGAGAACGGAAGAGAAAAGCCTGTCTTTCTACCGTGTCAGCTACTGGCGGAGTTGGGGGAAGAAAAACCATTGCTAACATTAAAAAGTAAAGTTGTCTTAGGACATTCCACCCCATATGTGGTATTTAGGAGTAACCAGACTCCAAATGGAGGGCAAGATGAAACAGGAGAAGGTACTTGTGAGGCCTTCATTTACATGGCAATTGACTACGAAAAACAACCTGCAATGATTTACAAGTGCCTTACCCCATTCCCCCTTGAGACAGAAAAACGGGATTCCCACAGCACTTAAGGGGAGTGCAATCCCTCGCAGAATATGAGGGTCTGAGGTACACACACCACCGAGTACTGAAAAACCTTAAGACTAGGCAGCAGCAAACTCAGCTGAGAAGGGAGGAGGAGTCTCTTTGGACCTTCACGTGACAGAAGGGAAACTCAGATTTCAGCCCTAAGCAACTGCTCTTGGAGACAGGCTGGGAACTGGTTCTTTTTAACCCAGGGTCCATTTCAGCATCTTCAAAGACGGAGAAATGGTTGATGGCTCTGTTGAATCTTGTTCCAGGCGGAAAAAACTCATGTTCCTATGAGAAAAAAGAGCTTGGTGTCTTGCTTCGGTCCTAAAGATGAGTTTTGCAGTCAGATATAGCCCCTCCAAGACGAACAGCTACCTTTACTTTGTGGAGCTCATATTCTGCATAAGAGATTTGCAGCTTCAAACTTCATAATATCTCCTCCCAATGAAGGCAGGAGGTTGCAGATGCAGAAAAGGTCAAGACAACTTCCCAAACTACATTGCATTGCCACAAAACTCCTTTAAGGTATTGCTGCCAGGGCACAAAACCCCTTTGCAAACCACCACAGATTAGACGTTACGGCAAAAACAGGTGGAGCGCATTGTTGACTTCTTTCTGCACACTTCCAACAATGCGTTGCGTGCTAAGTCACAGTGCCTTGAGAGCGCGGTTTTCCTGGGGACCAGATCTGGGGACCAGATCTGGGGACCAGATCTGGGGACCAGATCTGGGGACCAGATCTGGGGACCAGATCTGGGGACCAGATCTGGGGACCAGATCTGGGGACCAGATCTGGGGACCAGATCTGGGGACCAGATCTGGGGACCAGATCTGGGGACCAGATCTGGGGACCAGATCTGGGGACCAGATCTGGGGACCAGATCTGGGGACCAGATCTGGGGACCAGATCTGGGGACCAGATCTGGGGACCAGATCTGGGGACCAGATCTGGGGACCAGATCTGGGGACCAGATCTGGGGACCAGATCTGGGGACCAGATCTGGGGACCAGATCTGGGGACCAGATCTGGGGACCAGATCTGGGGACCAGATCTGGGGACCAGATCTGGGGACCAGATCTGGGGACCAGATCTGGGGACCAGATCTGGGGACCAGATCTGGGGACCAGATCTGGGGACCAGATCTGGGGACCAGATCTGGGGACCAGATCTGGGGACCAGATCTGGGGACCAGATCTGGGGACCAGATCTGGGGACCAGATCTGGGGACCAGATCTGGGGACCAGATCTGGGGACCAGATCTGGGGACCAGATCTGGGGACCAGATCTGGGGACCAGATCTGGGGACCAGATCTGGGGACCAGATCTGGGGACCAGATCTGGGGACCAGATCTGGGGACCAGATCTGGGGACCAGATCTGGGGACCAGATCTGGGGACCAGATCTGGGGACCAGATCTGGGGACCAGATCTGGGGACCAGATCTGGGGACCAGATCTGGGGACCAGATCTGGGGACCAGATCTGGGGACCAGATCTGGGGACCAGATCTGGGGACCAGATCTGGGGACCAGATCTGGGGACCAGATCTGGGGACCAGATCTGGGGACCAGATCTGGGGACCAGATCTGGGGACCAGATCTGGGGACCAGATCTGGGGACCAGATCTGGGGACCAGATCTGGGGACCAGATCTGGGGACCAGATCTGGGGACCAGATCTGGGGACCAGATCTGGGGACCAGATCTGGGGACCAGATCTGGGGACCAGATCTGGGGACCAGATCTGGGGACCAGATCTGGGGACCAGATCTGGGGACCAGATCTGGGGACCAGATCTGGGGACCAGATCTGGGGACCAGATCTGGGGACCAGATCTGGGGACCAGATCTGGGGACCAGATCTGGGGACCAGATCTGGGGACCAGATCTGGGGACCAGATCTGGGGACCAGATCTGGGGACCAGATCTGGGGACCAGATCTGGGGACCAGATCTGGGGACCAGATCTGGGGACCAGATCTGGGGACCAGATCTGGGGACCAGATCTGGGGACCAGATCTGGGGACCAGATCTGGGGACCAGATCTGGGGACCAGATCTGGGGACCAGATCTGGGGACCAGATCTGGGGACCAGATCTGGGGACCAGATCTGGGGACCAGATCTGGGGACCAGATCTGGGGACCAGATCTGGTCACCAGATCTGGTCACCAGATCTGGGGACCAGATCTGGGGACCAGATCTGGGGACCAGATCTGGGGACCAGATCTGGGGACCAGATCTGGGGACCAGATCTGGGGACCAGATCTGGGGACCAGATCTGGGGACCAGATCTGGGGACGAATCTCACAGGACCCCTTTCCCCCCCATTGTTTTTATTTACAACTCAGGTACCCATGCCTTGATCGGCAGCTTCCATTTTCCATCCTTTACTCTCACATCCTCTGCATGGTCACGCTCCTGAAACCACAGCGGGGCACCGGCCTTGGTCCCGCTCTGCTCTCTTCCTTTCACAGAAGGACGCTTTCCCCAATACCTCAGACACTGCTTTGTACAGCTTGGGAGGAAGATGTTCTCTCCGCACTGGTGGACCTATTCCAAATCTTTCTCCACAGCCGAGGCGCAGGCCTGTAGGGAACAGGAGAGGCTTTCTTCCTACTGCTTTTGACTTACGTGTTGTGAAAGCGGCATTTCTTTTAGGAACAGCAGAGTGTCGCAACTTCCACTTAGTGAAAGTTACGATAACTCCACCAGTACCTTCCCCATCGGTTTCTACTCACCGCAAGGCATGACTTGAGTGCGTATTAAGGCACCTTTTTCCACACTGCCTGTTGTCGAATCCTAACGAATAGTTAAGAACGTTCTTCAAAGTCAGGCTTACCTGTAAGCACTTGAGCTTCTGTGTTGGTGGGGCTTTCTTTTTAGCTTTCATTATCATTAAATTTGGAAGGGCTGGAAAGGGAGCTTAGAAGCCACGGAAGTAATTTCACTGAAAACAGACAAGGTGAAGGAAGTACTCAAACTCCTCAACATTAAAGAACTGTAGAACCCAGGAACACTTACCTGCCAGCTCCTGAACTTGAGTCACTTCCACACTGCTTCACAGTGACTTCGCACCACCAGGGTCTCACCGTACTGAGAGGGCACCAACAACGTAGCTAGCTCATAGAGTCACTAAAACTATTTCTCAGAGATGGGAGAAAACGTGAAGAAAAAGCAGCCCACCGGGGAACACGGAATCCGCTTCACCACAACAGCAGAAAAGCACCCTAGACAACCTGAGCCTCAAACTCCCCACCGGGAAGGCAATTCCCCACAAGTCCTCAGGCTTCCTATATAGCAAAAGTCAAATGATCCACACCTGGCAGGTTTCACTTCACAAGGGTGGAGCCAAGAGACCTCCTGGAATAGGCTCATCTACCTGGCTTCAGTCTTTTAAGCTCAATTGCTCCTTGTCACTAATAGAAATAACCTGACAAGGGGCTTAGTGGTTAGAGCTGACCTAATGAATTAACTACAAAAAGTGCACAAGGGTCATATTTCTGTTAGTCATTCTGTGAGGACAAGTAGTCCAGAGCCGGTTTAAATAAATAGATAGATAGATAGATAGATAGATAGATAGATAGATAAACAAACAAACAAACGAAAGAAAAGACATCAAAGAAAAAAGAAAATGACCTTAAAGGCAAAATTGCTCTCATAGATTTTCATCTGTCTAGTCATGACAGATAAAGAATATAGCAATCAGAATTACTTTTCTTGGCATTAATGGTATTTAAATCTGCTTTTCTGAGATGTCTTCCTTATGCAGGACTTTTCAAAATCTAGCCCCGTGACCTCTGACTACACTGTTTACTTCCGCTGCCTATAAGCTATCACGTATGAATGCCAGGATCTGGATCGTCACTCACTATTCAGGTCAAGGACTGGGCCGAAGGTTCGGGTTTTGATTTGGTTACATGCCTACATTTCCTGGCAGATGATGGGAAGAAGATTGGCTGGCCTGGGGGAGCTCCTGTACACGTGGCTTTTAGGCTGCAGCCAAAGCGTTCCTCTAGATCTGGAAGTCTGAAGAGGGTTGCAGTCTCCAAGCTCAGATACAACCACATGTTAGTCTGGCGCAACTGAGTTTTGTGTTCCTTGCACTGGCTGCGCAAGGAACCTCCTCTCCAGAGGCAAGGACGTGCGTCTCTTTCGTGCTCCTTGGTTAGCGTTGCATTAAGGGGTGTAGCTGATTAACCGTTATGGGACCGGTCGGATTCAGGGTACGGAACCTGTCGGATACACCAATAAGGCGTTAACCGTCTGGGGTCCGGTCGGATATTCACCAATAACGTGTTAACCGTCTGGGGTCTGCTCGGATTCAGAACACTGAACTATCACGCTCACAGATTCACCAATAACGTATAACCACCCTTACCCTAGTTGCACTTAATGAGAGCTATGACAATGCAATCAAGTGTGATTTATTACAGCAACAGATAACCAGGTTCTTTGGATTGCCGGCGGTAGTGCCTGTCTGCAAAAGCAAGCTAGCATGCACGAAACACACAGGTGTTACAGGTGCGCAGCCTAGAAATTAATGCGCTAGAAAGATTTATAACTGTTATATATGGAGTGGTAATTCGTGTCGAGAAAATGGTTGATATTAATAAAGAAGGGGAAATTTGGGAATGTGGCCATGGGCGTTGGAAAGCCCCGTGGTTGAGATAACATTAGACTCTTAACGACGAGGCCATCAGGAATACAAAAGAGTTTAGAGGGAACAAAGAAGGGTGATTCAGGAGACTCCATGCAGTCTCCGGTTGGTTTCTTGTTCTCCGCTTAAGGCGTGGATGTTTCTGGGTGTTTGCTGTTGTCCTTACATTCAAAGTCGTTTGAGCAATGAAAAGTTGTTTTGAAAAGAACTGCTGTGGAGAGAAGGCTATAAGAGGGGAGCCTGCCCTCAAGATAAAAAAAAAAAAAAGGCAACACGATGAAGTTACATCAATAAAGAAGCCGGAAAAAGAAGGGAAGAGCAACAGGCTGGCAGAATGGAGACCAGGACAGGAACAGGCACTTTGATTGCCTCATGAAGATAGGTTCGGCCAAACTCAGCAAACTGCTCAGAGAAGCTCGTACAGAAAGTTGCTGGAAATAGGCGCACTGGAGCTGGAGAGAAGCTCGAGCTGAGAGAAGCGGACCTGTGCACACAACTGCCTCTCGCTGGTAAGCAGTTGCGCGTTACGGGGAATCGTTCGTCCTTAGGAACAAAGACCGTCCTGGTAACCTTACAGCTTATTCTCCTTATTAACAATTGGACAGTTTATGAGCCTCAAATATGGGACCAAACTGAGGTCAAGGTGTGGCACTCTGCAACTAAAAATGACAAGGTTGCAGTGGGATTTATCGGCACCTGGCGAGCAGCCTCTGAGGCCTTAAAGAGCCATGTGGAGCCACAATCACAAACGTGTGGCTTGCCAGATAGTGAGGGAGCTGCGGGCTCCTTTACTGATCCGACTGCTACGCCACGGGCCCCTCTGCTGTTACAGCCATCGAAGGCTTTTGCTCTTACGCCCCCTGCTGACCTGAACGTGCCTTTTGACCCAGGCCTATTGGCCTTCACAAGGAGATGGATATGCTTTTCTTCGATCTGGGAAGAACGGGATACATAAGACCTGAAGACCGAGTTGCTTGACAACTTAAAGTGAGACACATCGCTCAAAAGGAATGGAGAATGGAGACTGTTAAGTCACGGAACTTAAAGGATTGTTTGTTACCTTTTCTGATCGTGCACATGTATAGGCGTCCTCGATTTTTATTAAGTTACGGAACTTAGAGGATTGTTTGCTACCTTTCCCGATTGTACGTATGTAGAGGCATACTTGCGTTTAGTATGTAAAGCAATGTTCTGTATATTTAGAATGTTAGATGTTTGTGTGTGAGTGTTGGTGGAGCGTAGACTCCCCGCACACCCAGCGCTGTTTACTTGCCTTTTATGCCTTTTATAGCTTTTATAGCTTTTAGAAATATTTGTTTTATAAATATTACAAACTTCAGATTGAGTTGAGACCTCATTTATAACAATAACCAAGTGTTCAAATCTCACCCAAAGGCATCCCAATGGGGGGGGGGAGGGTGTGTGTGGAGGGGGAGGGAGAGAGAGAGTCTCAGCCCGTCGACTGGTCCCAGGAGTCAGGAGGTCCTAAGGATGTTGTATTCCCTCGGGGCGGTATCTCCCCTAACATCCCCTCTCTCTTAGGCCAATTTATATTATTTTCTCTCTTTTGGGTGGAGCTTGAGTGGCTCTAGTCAAGCATATCTTAGTTATGATTGGTGAAAAGTTCTCCCGTCTCCGTTTAAAGTAATAGGCTCCGAGAAGTTCAGAGCGCATGCTCGGTGAGGGGTGGTTGCTAGTAAACAAAGCAGGATAGATTAAAGCCTCTTTCTTCAAGTCAGTAAGATATTGGGCTACAAAGATGGCGAAGGGCCCAGAGGGGAAGTCGTATGAGGAGCGGCTGAGCTCACTGGGCCTGTTCAGCCTGGAAAAGAGGCGGCTGAGGGGAGGCCTCATCGCAGTCTACAGCTTCCTCGCGAGGGGGAGTGGAGGGGCAGGTACCGATCTATTCTCTTCAGTCACCACTGATAGGACCCACGGCAATGGTGTCAGCCTGAGGCAGGGGAGGTTGAGGCTAGACATCAGGAAGAGGTTCTTCACCGAGAGGGTGGTCGCACACTGGAACAGGCTCCTCAGGGAAGTAGTCGCTGCACTAAGCCTGTCGGCGTTTAAGAAGCATTTGGACTGTTCACTTGGTCACGCGGTCTGAATTTTTGGGTACACCTGTGTGGTGCCAGGAGTTGGACTCGATGATCCTTATGGAGCCCTTCCAACTCGGGATAATCTATGATTCTATACCTGCCTTTGGTTTCAGTGAGAATTCAGGCCCTGAAAACAACCAAAGTTTCTTCTGGGTGGTGTTTTTTTTCTGAACAGGGTAACTCCATTTCCCTTTTGAAGACTTACGAGGATGTAGTAACAAAAGTTACAAAGGCAGGAAACAGTACCTGAGGCATAGGCTACTTTGCAGCCGGCAGCAGACTATAGGTATGATATTCTCAGTGCAGACAAATATGATCTATGTAATGTGAAGTGTTCCGGCATGCTTACGCTCTGCCGAAGGCCAGAAAATGGGACCTTCATTTTAAGACTGTATGGAAAAGGAAACAGAAACAACCACAATAGAGAAGGAAGTTTTCCTTCACCTCAAGTTTATTATTATTTTGCAACTCCTGCAGCTGTCCACAAGAAATTTTGCCCCTGCTCCCAAACTCCCCCAAAGAAGAAAAAAAACAAAAACAAACACATTGTGGCATAGAGGTATAATTTATAATTTCAGTTCACACCAGAAGACATTCTTCTCACTGAAGCCGTTCTTCTCACTGAAGCACAGTTAAGCCCCACAAAGTGCCAAAAAACCTGCCAAAAAGTAATGCATTTACAAGTTAGTTTTACATGTTAGCATTATTTACTTGTCTGGTCTTGCCTGCAGGGCTTGATCTATCTGGCAGGGGAGGGGGGAACATGTAATACTGTGCAAGGTTGTTTGGGTGTATGACTGACAACACGACTTTAAAATTTTGAACCGTTTGTGTAGAAGCAAAATACAGAAGAGTACACTATCCCCAAGGGAAACGTAGAAACTACCCGTTGCTTCTCAGCTTTAAAGGTAAAAGGTGTAAGCATGCGTTAAGGTGTAAGAAAAAGTGTAATCAGCTCTTTGAGTACAATTCTTACGTATACAGGAACATTTTCCTCTCCAGTTTCCACCTTGGAGTGCAACATTTTTCATCATGCTCTTAGGTGAGCATTCTGATTCTAACAGCGGTTCCTAGTGCAAATTGCCAGAGAAGAAAGAAGCAAACCAGTCCTGACTGCTTTGGACGGGACGGAGAGAGCAAACAAGCGTAAATGAAGAAAATAAACCTGTAGGAATGTCTTCAAAGAGTTGTCATTGTCCAACAGCTTTAAATGGGTTGAATCCTTGAAAGCTAATTAACAGAATCTCAGGTAGCATCACTGAATTTGAAGTAGGAGGAGAGACTTGCGTCGGTGCAGAGCCTCAGTCACAGTTTAACCTGGCACAGCCTCTAACTTCACGAGAACGGAAGAGAAAAGCCTGTCTTTCTACCGTGTCAGCTACTGGCGGAGTTGGGGGAAGAAAAACCATTGCTAACATTAAAAAGTAAAGTTGTCTTAGGACATTCCACCCCATATGTAGTATTTAGGAGTAACCAGACTCCAAATGGAGGGCAAGATGAAACAGGAGAAGGTACTTGTGAGGCCTTCATTTACATGGCAATTGACTACGAAAAACAACCTGCAATGATTTACAAGTGCCTTACCCCATTCCCCCTTGAGACAGAAAAACGGGATTCCCACAGCACTTAAGGGGAGTGCAATCCCTCGCAGAATATGAGGGTCTGAGGTACACACACCACCGAGTACTGAAAAACCTTAAGACTAGGCAGCAGCAAACTCAGCTGAGAAGGGAGGAGGAGTCTCTTTGGACCTTCACGTGACAGAAGGGAAACTCAGATTTCAGCCCTAAGCAACTGCTCTTGGAGACAGGCTGGGAACTGGTTCTTTTTAACCCAGGGTCCATTTCAGCATCTTCAAAGACGGAGAAATGGTTGATGGCTCTGTTGAATCTTGTTCCAGGCGGAAAAAACTCATGTTCCTATGAGAAAAAAGAGCTTGGTGTCTTGCTTCGGTCCTAAAGATGAGTTTTGCAGTCAGATATAGCCCCTCCAAGACGAACAGCTACCTTTACTTTGTGGAGCTCATATTCTGCATAAGAGATTTGCAGCTTCAAACTTCATAATATCTCCTCCCAATGAAGGCAGGAGGTTGCAGATGCAGAAAAGGTCAAGACAACTTCCCAAACTACATTGCATTGCCACAAAACTCCTTTAAGGTATTGCTGCCAGGGCACAAAACCCCTTTGCAAACCACCACAGATTAGACGTTACGGCAAAAACAGGTGGAGCGCATTGTTGACTTCTTTCTGCACACTTCCAACAATGCGTTGCGTGCTAAGTCACAGTGCCTTGAGAGCGCGGTTTTCCTGGGGACCAGATCTGGGGACCAGATCTGGGGACCAGATCTGGGGACCAGATCTGGGGACCAGATCTGGGGACCAGATCTGGGGACCAGATCTGGGGACCAGATCTGGGGACCAGATCTGGGGACCAGATCTGGGGACCAGATCTGGGGACCAGATCTGGGGACCAGATCTGGGGACCAGATCTGGGGACCAGATCTGGGGACCAGATCTGGGGACCAGATCTGGGGACCAGATCTGGGGACCAGATCTGGGGACCAGATCTGGGGACCAGATCTGGGGACCAGATCTGGGGACCAGATCTGGGGACCAGATCTGGGGACCAGATCTGGGGACCAGATCTGGGGACCAGATCTGGGGACCAGATCTGGGGACCAGATCTGGGGACCAGATCTGGGGACCAGATCTGGGGACCAGATCTGGGGACCAGATCTGGGGACCAGATCTGGGGACCAGATCTGGGGACCAGATCTGGGGACCAGATCTGGGGACCAGATCTGGGGACCAGATCTGGGGACCAGATCTGGGGACCAGATCTGGGGACCAGATCTGGGGACCAGATCTGGGGACCAGATCTGGGGACCAGATCTGGGGACCAGATCTGGGGACCAGATCTGGGGACCAGATCTGGGGACCAGATCTGGGGACCAGATCTGGGGACCAGATCTGGGGACCAGATCTGGGGACCAGATCTGGGGACCAGATCTGGGGACCAGATCTGGGGACCAGATCTGGGGACCAGATCTGGGGACCAGATCTGGGGACCAGATCTGGGGACCAGATCTGGGGACCAGATCTGGGGACCAGATCTGGGGACCAGATCTGGGGACCAGATCTGGGGACCAGATCTGGGGACCAGATCTGGGGACCAGATCTGGGGACCAGATCTGGGGACCAGATCTGGGGACCAGATCTGGGGACCAGATCTGGGGACCAGATCTGGGGACCAGATCTGGGGACCAGATCTGGGGACCAGATCTGGGGACCAGATCTGGGGACCAGATCTGGGGACCAGATCTGGGGACCAGATCTGGGGACCAGATCTGGGGACCAGATCTGGGGACCAGATCTGGGGACCAGATCTGGGGACCAGATCTGGGGACCAGATCTGGGGACCAGATCTGGGGACCAGATCTGGGGACCAGATCTGGGGACCAGATCTGGGGACCAGATCTGGGGACCAGATCTGGGGACCAGATCTGGGGACCAGATCTGGGGACCAGATCTGGGGACCAGATCTGGGGACCAGATCTGGGGACCAGATCTGGGGACCAGATCTGGGGACCAGATCTGGGGACCAGATCTGGGGACCAGATCTGGGGACCAGATCTGGGGACCAGATCTGGGGACCAGATCTGGGGACCAGATCTGGGGACCAGATCTGGGGACCAGATCTGGGGACCAGATCTGGGGACCAGATCTGGGGACCAGATCTGGGGACCAGATCTGGGGACCAGATCTGGGGACCAGATCTGGGGACCAGATCTGGGGACCAGATCTGGGGACCAGATCTGGGGACCAGATCTGGGGACCAGATCTGGGGACCAGATCTGGGGACCAGATCTGGGGACCAGATCTGGGGACCAGATCTGGGGACCAGATCTGGGGACCAGATCTGGGGACCAGATCTGGGGACCAGATCTGGGGACCAGATCTGGGGACCAGATCTGGGACGAATCTCACAGGACCCCTTTCCCCCCCATTGTTTTTATTTACAACTCAGGTACCCATGCCTTGATCGGCAGCTTCCATTTTCCATCCTTTACTCTCACATCCTCTGCATGGTCACGCTCCTGAAACCACAGCGGGGCACCGGCCTTGGTCCCGCTCTGCTCTCTTCCTTTCACAGAAGGACGCTTTCCCCAATACCTCAGACACTGCTTTGTACAGCTTGGGAGGAAGATGTTCTCTCCGCACTGGTGGACCTATTCCAAATCTTTCTCCACAGCCGAGGCGCAGGCCTGTAGGGAACAGGAGAGGCTTTCTTCCTACTGCTTTTGACTTACGTGTTGTGAAAGCGGCATTTCTTTTAGGAACAGCAGAGTGTCGCAACTTCCACTTAGTGAAAGTTACGATAACTCCACCAGTACCTTCCCCATCGGTTTCTACTCACCGCAAGGCATGACTTGAGTGCGTATTAAGGCACCTTTTTCCACACTGCCTGTTGTCGAATCCTAACGAATAGTTAAGAACGTTCTTCAAAGTCAGGCTTACCTGTAAGCACTTGAGCTTCTGTGTTGGTGGGGCTTTCTTTTTAGCTTTCATTATCATTAAATTTGGAAGGGCTGGAAAGGGAGCTTAGAAGCCACGGAAGTAATTTCACTGAAAACAGACAAGGTGAAGGAAGTACTCAAACTCCTCAACATTAAAGAACTGTAGAACCCAGGAACACTTACCTGCCAGCTCCTGAACTTGAGTCACTTCCACACTGCTTCACAGTGACTTCGCACCACCAGGGTCTCACCGTACTGAGAGGGCACCAACAACGTAGCTAGCTCATAGAGTCACTAAAACTATTTCTCAGAGATGGGAGAAAACGTGAAGAAAAAGCAGCCCACCGGGGAACACGGAATCCGCTTCACCACAACAGCAGAAAAGCACCCTAGACAACCTGAGCCTCAAACTCCCCACCGGGAAGGCAATTCCCCACAAGTCCTCAGGCTTCCTATATAGCAAAAGTCAAATGATCCACACCTGGCAGGTTTCACTTCACAAGGGTGGAGCCAAGAGACCTCCTGGAATAGGCTCATCTACCTGGCTTCAGTCTTTTAAGCTCAATTGCTCCTTGTCACTAATAGAAATAACCTGACAAGGGGCTTAGTGGTTAGAGCTGACCTAATGAATTAACTACAAAAAGTGCACAAGGGTCATATTTCTGTTAGTCATTCTGTGAGGACAAGTAGTCCAGAGCCGGTTTAAATAAATAGATAGATAGATAGATAGATAGATAAACAAACAAACAAACGAAAGAAAAGACATCAAAGAAAAAAGAAAATGACCTTAAAGGCAAAATTGCTCTCATAGATTTTCATCTGTCTAGTCATGACAGATAAAGAATATAGCAATCAGAATTACTTTTCTTGGCATTAATGGTATTTAAATCTGCTTTTCTGAGATGTCTTCCTTATGCAGGACTTTTCAAAATCTAGCCCCGTGACCTCTGACTACACTGTTTACTTCCGCTGCCTATAAGCTATCACGTATGAATGCCAGGATCTGGATCGTCACTCACTATTCAGGTCAAGGACTGGGCCGAAGGTTCGGGTTTTGATTTGGTTACATGCCTACATTTCCTGGCAGATGATGGGAAGAAGATTGGCTGGCCTGGGGGAGCTCCTGTACACGTGGCTTTTAGGCTGCAGCCAAAGCGTTCCTCTAGATCTGGAAGTCTGAAGAGGGTTGCAGTCTCCAAGCTCAGATACAACCACATGTTAGTCTGGCGCAACTGAGTTTTGTGTTCCTTGCACTGGCTGCGCAAGGAACCTCCTCTCCAGAGGCAAGGACGTGCGTCTCTTTCGTGCTCCTTGGTTAGCGTTGCATTAAGGGGTGTAGCTGATTAACCGTTATGGGACCGGTCGGATTCAGGGTACGGAACCTGTCGGATACACCAATAAGGCGTTAACCGTCTGGGGTCCGGTCGGATATTCACCAATAACGTGTTAACCGTCTGGGGTCTGCTCGGATTCAGAACACTGAACTATCACGCTCACAGATTCACCAATAACGTATAACCACCCTTACCCTAGTTGCACTTAATGAGAGCTATGACAATGCAATCAAGTGTGATTTATTACAGCAACAGATAACCAGGTTCTTTGGATTGCCGGCGGTAGTGCCTGTCTGCAAAAGCAAGCTAGCATGCACGAAACACACAGGTGTTACAGGTGCGCAGCCTAGAAATTAATGCGCTAGAAAGATTTATAACTGTTATATATGGAGTGGTAATTCGTGTCGAGAAAATGGTTGATATTAATAAAGAAGGGGAAATTTGGGAATGTGGCCATGGGCGTTGGAAAGCCCCGTGGTTGAGATAACATTAGACTCTTAACGACGAGGCCATCAGGAATACAAAAGAGTTTAGAGGGAACAAAGAAGGGTGATTCAGGAGACTCCATGCAGTCTCCGGTTGGTTTCTTGTTCTCCGCTTAAGGCGTGGATGTTTCTGGGTGTTTGCTGTTGTCCTTACATTCAAAGTCGTTTGAGCAATGAAAAGTTGTTTTGAAAAGAACTGCTGTGGAGAGAAGGCTATAAGAGGGGAGCCTGCCCTCAAGATAAAAAAAAAAAAAAGGCAACACGATGAAGTTACATCAATAAAGAAGCCGGAAAAAGAAGGGAAGAGCAACAGGCTGGCAGAATGGAGACCAGGACAGGAACAGGCACTTTGATTGCCTCATGAAGATAGGTTCGGCCAAACTCAGCAAACTGCTCAGAGAAGCTCGTACAGAAAGTCGCTGGAAATAGGCGCACTGGAGCTGGAGAGAAGCTCGAGCTGAGAGAAGCGGACCTGTGCACACAACTGCCTCTCGCTGGTAAGCAGTTGCGCGTTACGGGGAATCGTTCGTCCTTAGGAACAAAGACCGTCCTGGTAACCTTACAGCTTATTCTCCTTATTAACAATTGGACAGTTTATGAGCCTCAAATATGGGACCAAACTGAGGTCAAGGTGTGGCACTCTGCAACTAAAAATGACAAGGTTGCAGTGGGATTTATCGGCACCTGGCGAGCAGCCTCTGAGGCCTTAAAGAGCCATGTGGAGCCACAATCACAAACGTGTGGCTTGCCAGATAGTGAGGGAGCTGCGGGCTCCTTTACTGATCCGACTGCTACGCCACGGGCCCCTCTGCTGTTACAGCCATCGAAGGCTTTTGCTCTTACGCCCCCTGCTGACCTGAACGTGCCTTTTGACCCAGGCCTATTGGCCTTCACAAGGAGATGGATATGCTTTTCTTCGATCTGGGAAGAACGGGATACATAAGACCTGAAGACCGAGTTGCTTGACAACTTAAAGTGAGACACATCGCTCAAAAGGAATGGAGAATGGAGACTGTTAAGTCACGGAACTTAAAGGATTGTTTGTTACCTTTTCTGATCGTGCACATGTATAGGCGTCCTCGATTTTTATTAAGTTACGGAACTTAGAGGATTGTTTGCTACCTTTCCCGATTGTACGTATGTAGAGGCATACTTGCGTTTAGTATGTAAAGCAATGTTCTGTATATTTAGAATGTTAGATGTTTGTGTGTGAGTGTTGGTGGAGCGTAGACTCCCCGCACACCCAGCGCTGTTTACTTGCCTTTTATGCCTTTTATAGCTTTTATAGCTTTTAGAAATATTTGTTTTATAAATATTACAAACTTCAGATTGAGTTGAGACCTCATTTATAACAATAACCAAGTGTTCAAATCTCACCCAAAGGCATCCCAATGGGGGGGGGGGGAGGGTGTGTGTGGAGGGGGAGGGAGAGAGAGAGTCTCAGCCCGTCGACTGGTCCCAGGAGTCAGGAGGTCCTAAGGATGTTGTATTCCCTCGGGGCGGTATCTCCCCTAACATCCCCTCTCTCTTAGGCCAATTTATATTATTTTCTCTCTTTTGGGTGGAGCTTGAGTGGCTCTAGTCAAGCATATCTTAGTTATGATTGGTGAAAAGTTCTCCCGTCTCCGTTTAAAGTAATAGGCTCCGAGAAATTCAGAGCGCATGCTCGGTGAGGGGTGGTTGCTAGTAAACAAAGCAGGATAGATTAAAGCCTCTTTCTTCAAGTCAGTAAGATATTGGGCTACAAAGATGGCGAAGGGCCCAGAGGGGAAGTCGTATGAGGAGCGGCTGAGCTCACTGGGCCTGTTCAGCCTGGAAAAGAGGCGGCTGAAGGGAGGCCTCATCGCAGTCTACAGCTTCCTCGCGAGGGGGAGTGGAGGGGCAGGTACCGATCTATTCTCTTCAGTCACCACTGATAGGACCCACGGCAATGGTGTCAGCCTGAGGCAGGGGAGGTTGAGGCTAGACATCAGGAAGAGGTTCTTCACCGAGAGGGTGGTCGCACACTGGAACAGGCTCCTCAGGGAAGTAGTCGCTGCACTAAGCCTGTCGGCATTTAAGAAGCATTTGGACTGTTCACTTGGTCACGCGGTCTGAATTTTTGGGTACACCTGTGTGGTGCCAGGAGTTGGACTCGATGATCCTTATGGGGCCCTTCCAACTCGGGATAATCTATGATTCTATACCCCCTTTGGTTTCAGTGAGAATTCAGGCCCTGAAAACAACCAAAGTTTCTTCTGGATGATGTTTTTTCTGAATAGGATAACTTCATTTCCCTTTTGAAGACTTACAAGGATGTAGTAACAAAAGCAAAGGCAGAAAACAGCACCTGAGGCACAGGCTACTTTTCAGCCTGCAGCAGACTATAGGTATTTTTATAAATGACTGAGTCCCAAATAGGGTTACAATCAAAGTTTACAATTTATTAAAGGAATAGAGGTAAGCAAACAGCGCTGGGTGCGCCGGGAGTCTCTGCTCCACCTAGACGCACACCAGTTACATCAGGCGGCTGGTTTTTATGCTCCTAGGCTAATACATATTCATCACCACTTTTGGAAAAGGCAGGGTTCTTATAATTAGTTTCCCAGCACCCGAACCATCCCACGGATGCATACGTATCAGTCTCCGGTGGTCCCTCTGGGGGTTGCTGCTCGTACTGAAGACTCGTAGTCTTCCTCCCAGGCTTTGTCCTTCGGTCGTTCTTCAGCTTCCCCCTCCCCCCCCCCTCCTTATTTAGTAGTCTCTGGGCCAGATGTCAGAAAGCTGTGTCTCATGCAATAATCAGCAGTTATCTCAGAAAACTCCCCCCTATTCTCTTATCTCCCAGACCCGAGTCTCATGGTTTACCCTTCAAACCCTCTATTGACATGAACTGCTAGACCATTCTTTTGCAAGATACAAGAACTATATACACTAACCACTCTGTTTCTCTTGGACTTGTGGTTATTTATACAAGAGGATGTAAGACAGAAGGTCACATTTCTTTATGAGGCCCTATCATTGTTCCATATTGACACGAATCAGATGAACATATTTCACAGGATGATATTATAATTTCAGACAAATATGATCTACGTAGCGTGAAGTGTTCCGGCATACTTACACTCTGCCAAGGGCCCGAAAATGGGACCTTCATTTTAAGACTGCATGGAAAAGAAAACAAAAACAACAACAACACAGAAGGAACTTTTCCTTCACCTAAATTTTATTATTACTTTGCAACTCCTGCAGGTGTCCACAAGAAATTTTGTCCCACCCCCTCCCCCCCAAAAACAAACAAAAAAATACATTGTGGCACAGAGGCATAATTTCAGTTCACACCAGTAGATGTTATCACTGAAGCACAGTTAAGCCCCACAAAGTGCCAAAAAACTGCCAAAACCTAATGTATTTACAAGTTAGTTTTATATGTTCGCATTATTTACTTGTCTCGTCTTGCCTTCAGGGCTTGACCTGTCTGGGGAGGGGGGGGGGGGGAGGGCGTGGGAACATGTAATGCTGGCTGTTGGGGTTGTTTGGGTGTATGACTGACAACATGACTTTAAAATTTTGAACTCTTTGTACAGAAGCAAAATACAGAAGAGTACACTATCCCCAAGGGAAACATGGAAAGTATCCGTTGCTTCTCAGGTTTAAAGTAAAAGGTGTAAGCATTTGGGTAAGAATTTTTGGGTAGATCTGTGTGGTGCCAGGAGAGTTGGACTCAATGACCCTTGTGGGTCCCTTCCAACTCAGGATAGTCTATGATCATATCATTCTATAATAAGCTGAATCACCTTCTTGGTCTTCTATCAGCATCCATCAGGAATTTAAAGAGGACATACACCATCAAGACTCAAACTCACACCATAGACTGGAAAGAAAACCTCAGGTTTTGAACCAAGTGTTTACTCTGATACGCCTGAATGCGAGCTAGCAGGTGAGCCTCTTGAAAAAAATAATAATCTAACACCTCCTTTCTGAACACAGTAGGAAGGGTAAGAGTTGTAAAGACAGGTATTTATCCTGATAACTGTAAAATTCAATGGGAAAACTGCACTCAGTTGTGAGAAACCCAGGTGAAGAAAGATGTGGAAAGATTGGGTGCACTCTCCACAGCAAAGTGAGAATGACCCTCTGAGAACAAGACAAAAAGGGCTTGTTCTGTTTCCCAAGGAAGGGTGGTGAGGAAGTGGGACTGTAATCATGACCATGTTTTTGCTGTAAAGAGACACCATAAAATTATCTGTTTACTCTAGGGTTAGAATACAACGCTGTAGATACTGTCCACACACAGGTCATTAGGATGTACTTAGTCACATTATATGAATAATCCCAGTTCAAAGCAACACTCAGCAACAGCTCTTCAGTTATAAGAGAAAATACTTTTATTCAGCATTCTGTAAGGAAAGATATTTCATGAAACCTACAAGCAGCACCTTATACCTGTAATACAAAAAACATCCACAAAAATTACTACACACCATTTGAGATTCAATTTAATACAGGTATTGAAGAAAGCACATCTAGTTGCAGTTAATGAACAGCCTTGTTAATTACGGATATGGCTATAGCCCTTTGCTAGCAATGTTCTGGTTTCTCTGCATTCCTATTCTCCTTCTAAAACAAAAACAAAAACAAAAACAAAACAAACAAACAAAAACAAACAAACAAACAAACAAACAAAAAAGCACAGTTCCTTAATGTGCTGTCTTGCAAACACTATAGTGAAATCACATCCAGGTCTACTGAGTTACACTGCACCTTTTGTATCATCATACACCAGATGAAGGTTTGGCAAGCTGCCCACATCCAACAAGCTGTTAGAGTGTTCATCCTCTTCCCAGTGCATTTACACAGGTTCATGGACCACACAACAAATGGGGACTGAGGTCTGGGCCTGACATGGCCTCCGGACATCCCCAAGGTCCTGCTTTTCTTCAGTGGGGCCTTTTAACAGAAGCAAAGAGGCAGAGGCTCAGCTCAACTCCTCTCACAGTTAGTTACCATGCCTCTTCTCCAAGGGGTTTCTAAGGTGTCCTCCTGGAAGACCTTCAGAAGCACAAACGGTAGAGAAGGGCTTATCCCTGGAAAGCAAGCTAATCCCCAGAGACACTTCTCTTCAGGCTTCTAGCCCATTCTTCTAAGCATGTGAAGCAGCAGATTCATCTGAGCAACAGCAGAACAGCAATGTGAGCTCAAAGCCAGCTGAGAGAGAAGGGAAGAATCCAAACCTCAGTCCTTTCTGACATTTCATAGACCCAAACTTTCTGACATCTGGCCCAGAGACTACTAAATAAGGAGGAGGGGGGGAGTGGAGGGAGGCTGAAGAACGAACCCCAGAGGGACCACCGGAGACTGATATGTATGCATCCGTGGGATTTTTATGTTTATTCATTTATTGTTTACATGGAATTGTCATTCTTATTTTCTTCTTAACTTGTATGCATGGTGAATGCTTATAATTTGCTAACTTGACAGTTTTCAACGTTTCTAGAAATTAATTTAGAAAAAGAAAAAATAAAAAAAAATAATAAAATTTAGTTACATTAGTTACATACAATTTTTTGTGTGTGTGCTTTTCTGTATGTACTTTTTGCCTTGGGATGTTCTTTTGTGACAGAAACATGACCATAAGAATGTATTTTCAGAGTTGAAATTTACTATGTAAAAACACTATTCCTGAGATAAACTGAATTCTGATCTTTTGTGGACATAATTTCATATTTAGGAATATGATAATATTTGTGTAACAGGCAATAGAAATACGTTGTTGATCATAAATCAGTTACTTGATACTTGGCAGCTTCTTGAGGCAGACACTGCTACGTGACATCCAAAACATGCAATATAACACTGTAATAAAATCTGTATACTTATATAAAACTGTAAAATATGTGACAGACAAAGTATTTCAAAAAATGCAGCAGCATTACTTACTCGTGGTTTTTAAGGATCTGTTTTATGAGCAAACAAATGATACCACAAGGCTGAACTTTGCTGACATTTCAGGGTATTATATGAAGCTCAGTAGTGTCTTCATATTATTCAGCCTGCTTGTCTGTGTTAGAGATGTGCCCTTAAGTTTGTATTTTTAGAGCTGACCAGCTAGGATGACATGATTTTTGTGTGAATAATATCCCCTTCTAGATCAGATTATTGGTCTAGATGGACCCTTTGTCTTTAACTATGTTGCAGTTGTTTTACCTAAAGTTTGGACATTGATTAAAATATAAAATTACATTATCCATACACGGTACTAAAATACTATGATGTGATGCTCAACTGTATAGTGTATATACACATCGTGGTATGACGATGTGCCTAGCTGTAAATGGTTTATCAGATCAGAATTAACCAATGGCAGAAGCAAGGAAACTAACACAGAAACTCTCAAAATCTGCTTGAAGTTCAGTAACAAACTTCTGTAGTTAATCTGTACATCTTTTCTGTTACAGGAAGAATGGCCGAAAACATGACAGACATGTATGGTCAGATCATGCTCTCTTTTATTACCTGAATAGCCTGACTTTTATAGCAAACTTAACAGGGGCAGATAGTGTCTCACACAAGATTATTGGTCAAAAGCACTCAGACAAACAACTGCAAGAAAACAACCCCCTTGTGATTAGCAGTCACGTAGATCCCGTCCTTGAAGCCAGCTCCTGGCAACAATATTTTTCTAAATTCCTCAATTGGGCGATGTGGGAACACTGTCATGGGAACTTCTCATAGTCATCCTCGTAGCTTGGTTTGCTCAGCTGCAGCAAGTCATGGGATCTTTGCTGCTTCAAAAATCCCTCAACACTTTTCAATGAGTTCAAAGGACTTTGAATAGCCCCCACTGAATTTTACTGTGTAAAGTTGATTTGAACACAGATTTTACTCTGCGGCTTAATATTTTACTTATACTTAAAATATCTTTTTTTTCTTTTTTTTTCTTTTTTTTTTCTTTTTTTTTCCCTCAGTATAATAAAACAGAAAATGCTTTCCAATACTAGTTATGGTAGTACAGACATATGTTTATAACCTCGTTAAACTTGTCACACTTTAGTTTTTATGTTTTATTATTCATAAATAGGGGCTTCCAGCTGAATGAATGTACATATATATTAATTTCTATGAAGTAGGTACCAAATGCATTTTAGGTATTGACTACCAAATGGTGAGAATTCCTTTTGTTTATCTCTCTAGAATTTCATCTCATACACATTTATTATACATTTTCTAACATTTTTATGCTGACTAATAGGAAGATTCTCATTTAGTATTTATTGGTATAGTGCTCTTTAATTTAAAAGTACATACTAAGTGATTAGCCTGCAACTCCTGACAAGCATTCTTGAAAAGGAAAACATAGTGTCTGCCCTCCCATTTCATATTTTTGACACTGCCACTAATGTTATTGTTACCTCTTTTTCTGGAATGAACTGAACCTTTGGAATGCACTGAATGAAATATTTGAGAGGATAAGCTATAATCGTATGATTAACATTGTCTTGTTATGTGCAGTAGTCTCCTTTTAAGTCAAAAATCAATGTCATATGTGTCTTTGATTACTAATTTTTTAAAGAATTTATAGGTGGTTTAATCTTTTTGTGATATATTAGACCATGACACATTTTGGTAAGAATAAGAGGTAATGATAATCGTAGTCTACACATATCAGCATTCTTCAGTATAATTCTTTACCCACCTTTTTTTTTTTTCCTATAAAAATTACATAATTTTATATTTCGCAAAAGAACAACAAAAAGATATTCAAAATTAAATCACTTCAGTGTTCTTTCCAGCACTACTTTGATGAGCTATTGTAATAATATAATCATTTGAAAGATCACTCTTTACATCCATTTTGGTACCAAGAAATGCATCAAGAGATGACAACGCATAAGACATCCTAGAGACTTGATTGCCCCTTATAAATTTTATTATAGCAGCATTGTTGTAGTAAAGGTTGTGTCAGCATTTTCACTATAATGCCAGTCTTCAAGGGGTGATAACTCAGCTGTAAAAATTGCTATAAGCTCAGACTTGGCATACAAGGTCACAGACAGATTTTCTAAATGGCCAAAATATTTGACAAATTAAAGAAAATAATACAAATAATACAAATGTTTATATTTGCTTATAATGTATGATATATAAACAGGAATTAAAACAAAACAAAACATAGCAATTTTATTTTCTCCTTCATTTTATAATCTCTTTTCAGATACCTGCTTGAACTAGGATTTTGTTCCATATTTTAATTCCAGAGACATGCAGAAAAATCTACCTTTTATTCTCATTAACAACAACATTTGTAGACTTTGAAGCAAAAAGCAGTTCTGAATCCAGAGTATCACTGGGTTTCATACTTGGACATAATTTCTGATGCTGTGAACCTACCATCACATTATCAGCATCCTTGTGTAGAAGAATTTCAGTCTGGTGCTTACCTCATTACTTGCTTGTGGAGTGTGGGGAGTAAAGGTGTTAAAACCCACATTGCTACTCAATTTGCCACCCAAAATCCCTGAAGAAATCTGAAAGCTCAGAGAACACTAAGGTATACAATTACAAGACAGTGTTCTGCATGCTTTTTTTTACCTGCTTCTGCATTCAGAAGCTAGTCTATCCATATGTCTGGGAGGCACTCCCTAAAATACATTAAAGGCTGGTATCCTCTGAGGTGTGCAGGTGCTCTATAATCTTGTAGCCAAGATTATAATCTTGCTCCATATTCTCTCCTGAGATTAAAATACTTGAAGGAGGGAGAAAACAGAACTATTATTTGTCAAAGCCGGGAGTATTTTTACACACCATCTGTTATTCATTATGTCATGAAAAACATAGGGAGAATGATTACACAGTACAGAAATGGTGGTTGGTACAGAGAACAGGATAACAGAAAAAGAAATGGAGAAGAAAAAGACTCAACTTTAAATACAGAATCAGTCTTTTAACAGCCAGTATAATTCATTATGCTTTTCTGAATTTTTATTATTGACTACTTGTTATGATTCAGTTATATTTGGTTTAGGTGTAAAGGTAAAAGATGAGAGCACTGTGATGAAGTAATTTGATAAGTTTATCTAACACATGCAAACTTCAATAACTTTCTTGGTGGGCAACAGGTAAAAACAGATTGCATAACTTTTTTATGTCCCTGTTTTTCTGTCTTTTATGACTGTCAGAAATATTTCAAAAATAAATTTAAAGCAAACACATTTTCTTCATTATCTTCTTTTACCTACCAGAGGAAAAAAAAGAAAAAAAAAAAAAAAAAGTCAATTTAAATACAATTGCCAAAATTTTCTCTATCTTGTGCTTCTACAAAACAAAACAAAACAGATTTACTTGTTCTAATTTTTCTAACATTAGATCAAAATATCCTCTTGAATAGTGCGTGACCATCCACAGCTACCATCTCTTACATTACAGTGAAATTCACCATTAATATCATAGAAACAGAGAATCATTAAGGTTGGATAAGACCTCCAAGATTATCTGGTCCAACCATCCCCCTACTACCAATATTACCCACTAAACCATGTCGCAAAGTTCCACATCCAATCTTTCCTTAAACATCCCCAGGGACAATGAGTCTACCACCTCCCTTGGCAACCCATTCCAATACCCAACTACTCTTTCTGAGAAGAAATTTCTCCTGATTTCCAAACTGAATCTCTCCTGGCCCTACTTGAGTAGTAGTGCCCCTTGGCCTATTTTTAGTTACCTCCGAGAAGAGGCCGACCCCCGGCTGCCTACAACTTCCTTTCAGGTAGTTGTAGAGAGCAATAAAGTGTCTCCTGAGCTTCCTCTTCTCCACACTAAACAATCCCAGCTCCCTCAGCCACTCCCCATATGACTTTTGTTCCAGACTCCTCACCAGTTTTGTTGCCCTTCTCTGGACATGATCCAGGACCTCAATGTCCTTCTTGTAGTGACAGACCCAAAACTGAACACAGTACTTGAGGTGCAGCCTCACAAGAGCAGAGTACAGGGGGACGATCACCTCCCTGGTCCTGCTGGCTATACTATTTCTGATACAAGCCAGGATGCCTTTGGCCTTCGTGGTCACCTGGACATACTGCCTGATCATTTTCAGGCAAGCATCAACCAACACCCCCAGATCCTTTTCCTCTGCACAGATTTCCAGCCACTCTGTCCCAAGTCTGTAATGTTGCATGAGATTGTTGTCCCAAGTGCAGGACCCAGCACTTAGCTATGTTGAACCTTATCCCATTGGCCTCTGCCCATCAATCCAACCTGCCCAGGTCCCTCTGCAGGGCCTTCCTACCCTCTGGCAGATTGAAGCTTCCATCCAACGTGATGTCATCTGCAAACTTACTGACAGTGCACTAAATTCCCTCATCCAAGTCATCAATAAAGATATTAATGAGGATGGGCCCCAACGCTGACCCATGGGGAACACCACTGGTGACCAGTTGCCAATGGGCACCATAGTTCTGTATTTTGTACTGAATACAAACAAGCATGATACTTGGTTTTGAATTCTGAAAACTCTGGCTTTATACCTGTCAAAAATATCTTATTTATTTATTTATTTATTTATTTATTTATTTATTTATTTATTTATGCTGAATGTGAGAAGTCTGTATCTGTGACTCACTCAAGAGTATCAGACACACATATATTGTCTTTATGTGGGTTTTAATCTTCCAAGCTCAAAGACAGCATATTGCACAGGATACTGAAGACATGTTTTAAAAATGAAACTTGATTCAGTCACCATTGATTAGGCATCAAACATCTTCCATCAGATGCTAATAATAATTTAAGTAGAATGAGATGAAGTTTGAGGATTTGTTAAATTCTTCCAGTTTGAGGATTTACTAAACAGAATTTAGTTAAAGATGAGTCTACTCTAAAAATTATCTTGCAACTGTATCTTCTTTTGGAAATGACTTTGATGTGTCATATCTGACACCTGGAAGTTTTATGTTCTCCAGGTATGTTGTTTTTATTCTTGGTTCATCTCCAAATTCATCTTCAATGTAAGTTAAATCTAACTTCTGCTGTCTGAGGAACATTGCAAAGGTATTCCCATATATTTTAAATATGATTCTAAAAAGCTAATACACTCTTTTATTGTCTCTGAGTTGTTCTGTTGCAACATTTTCAGTAGGTCTGCTCAACAAGTTGATCAATAGGCTTTGGTTAGTTCAGGACTCAGCAGCAAGGCAAAGAAACCAAAATACATGAGCATATCTCTCCAAATTTATTTTTGCTACATTAATTTCCTTTTTGAATTCAGAATCAGTTTTCAAATCTTATTGCCCATGTTAGAAGCCAAATTTGGCCCTTGAGAATAAGCCCAAATTGATCCTGTTAACTACATGACCAGATACTGTGTTTAAATGATGTAGGAAAATTATTTATTATTAATTTTTTTAATGTCCTTATTTATTTAAGGTTGAAACACTATAAAAAAAAACTTTATATGTATCATGCAGTTCAAAATCTCGCCTCTTTTTATCCATGTAATAAATTTAATTTACTCTTAAATCGGTCTGGGGTTTAACTTCTCTATTTCTCATAACTGAATGCATTTGTTGCCCTCCTAAGGTCTGACTTGGTTTTAATCAGCATTCCTTAGCTCTATTATCTACAAAATACTTTTCTAAGAACCACTTTTCATGAACCTTTTGATATTTTTTTTACATTATTGAGTAGTTCTACTTCTGCATTTGCAATATGTATTTTTATTTCAAGAATTTTGTTTAATATTAATCTCTTCAATAATAGTATCTTTAGAAAATAATAAATTAATACTTTATAAATAGGTCCTTTATAATTTCATAAAATTACAATTCAATCATATTTTTTTCTTCCACTTCATACAACACAATTTATAGAATTGTTACTAGAAAATCAAATAGATTTCCTTTTGAAAAACTTTCAGACACAAGTATGCAATCAGGTTTAGCTTAATGACTGTAATGTGTTTAATCATTTAGGAATAGAATATTTGTCAGTTCTCATAAATTTTTCAATCAAGGAAGAATGTTTAAATAGTATGTAAATGAAAAAATAAGTTCATTACAGTGACATAATTGTACAAGAGAGCTTCTTTTGTTACTAAACTATGCTAACACTGAGCATCTCATTCAGCATAAATATTTTGCTTCTCCTACATTTGTAGTGTCAAAATAGCTAATGTTCAACCACTCCATTTTTGAATGAGAAGTATGATAATTTAATTAAAGTTTAAAGTCTAGGAGCTACTGAAGATCATACATAATCCAATTACTTTTTATTCAATTAGTTTAATAGCAAACCACTTTGCTATAATTACAGTTAATCCCCTGATTTTACTCCTCAGCTGTTTATCAATGGCCTGTATGATATCTTTGAGGAAATCATACTGCAATATAATTATCAACAATCCCCAAAGGAATTAATGAACTAAATATTACTTAATTATGAGCAGTATTCCACTGCTGAACGGTTAGATTTGAAGACGGCAAGAAACACAATGGATAGTTTGATATTTCTGAGCCACTTTCCCTAGAGTTTTTGAGGAGAAAATAGCAATTTCTCCCACTTGCTGATAATGAACAAAGAAGTGCCAAGATATAAGCTAAACTGTATCAAAGAAAAGAAGAATGGCAACCAAGCCCTTTTGACCACTGTTATTGTGTTTTTAATATTTACAATTGAGAAAGACTTTTAACATTATCATAGTCTCCTATGTGTATAACAAGTTGGTATTAGTGTCTGTTACCTTGGATCCTTAACTAGATAAAGCCACAGTTTCGTTGCTTTAAGGACATAAATGAAAAAAAATATATATATATATATATCCAGAATCCATTAACTGATTAATTCAGTCTCATAATTTTGAAATAAATTATCCAAATAATCCAAATTTCATTCTATTCACCACCATTCTCTGGGCCTAGCCATCCAACCAGTTTTTAACCCTGCAAAGAGGGTACCTGTCCAATCCATGGGCTGCCAGCTTCTCCAGAAGCATACCGTGGGAGACTGTGTCAAAGGCTAGGTCTGACCGTGTCAGAAGTCTAGGTAGACTCTGTAAACAGCCTTTCCCTCACCCATCAGGAAGGTTACCTGGTGATAAGACAGAAGGAGATAAGGTTAGTCAGTCTGGACTTGCCTTTCTTGAATGCATGATGGCTGGGTCTGATCCCCTTGTCATCTTGCACGTGCTGCGTAATTGTATTCAAGATGACCTGTTCCATCACCTTTCTTGGAACTGAGGTCAGGATGACAGGCCTGTAGTTTCCTGGATCCACCTTACGACTCTTCTTATATAGGGGCATCAAGCTAGGCTTCTTCAGTAGTCAAGTGAGTAAAGAGTTACCAGTATCTATCTGGAGAAATGCACATTTCCATTGTTCTCCGCTGAATTTAATGGGAACTGAGTTGGAGCTAAAGTTAATCCCAACTTTCATCTTTAGACAAGTCCTGAATGACAAAGGCCATGATTCATCAACAAATCTGGTGAAAGTGTTTCAGATGAAATGGTTAGGTCTTATGTTCTGACATTCTATTTCCCTGTCTTTGACTTGTGTGACCTGATGGTTACACAAAAGGCAAGATATGATAGGGTCTTTTTATTACTATTGTTTCAAGAGGATAATCTTCCTCCTAAAAGCTTGCCTGGAAGCAAATATGCTTGTGGCTAAATTTAATTTTTGGCAATGTGAAATCCTGGAGAAAGACTTTTGAATACAATTTAGCAGACATTTACTCAGGCAAACTCAGGACCTATTTAATATATTTTTAATATTTTCCAGTTTTACTTCAGTTACTTGAAAATATTTGGAGACTTAATTTTTCACCCTCTTACTTTCATAAAGACGTGACTTCTTCAGGAACACCCTGTCACCCTGCATGTTGAAATCTATATTTAAGGTCAGACCACTAACAGTTACTGTGGTACAAGTGAATTCATAGTCTTTCATTTGTTCTTGATTATGAAAAGATGCAAAACTAATGTTGATTTTACTGTTTTGTATTTTACTGTTGAAATAGTGTTCTCCTATTGTTTCTAAGGAAATGGAAATTCAAGAAATATGTTGAAACTGAAAAAAAAGTCAGTTTAGTACATGGAAAAAAAAATATACAGGATAAAAGACAGAGGCTTCATTGAATAGTAAAAATAAGGATAATTAAAAAGAAAAGAGACACTTCACTTCAAATTTAAAACTTCTTAATGAGGTGATATAAGTGTCTGACTACCAAAGTGGAAATAGTATCACCTGTGTTTTGATACCATCTGTCTCCATATTTTATTGAAGGAACTTTGAGCCTGAACTAAGTAGACTGTACTAATTATGATAAAAAATCTTCTGTCCAGGGTAGTGTTGGCTGACCGTGTCACAGCAACAATCACACAGCATTGTTCCCTGTACTCTTTCACATATTTGTTATCTGAAATCAATAATATTCAAACAGGCATTGAAATGAAATTTTAATGTTCACAAAGAGCATCTACACTTCCGAGCTGTCTTTGAAAAAGTTTCTAACAACAATGGAAGGGGGCAAAAGCAAATTAGGCTCTGTGGAAAGACATTTGATTTCAAGTAAAGGTATCAGCTGTCATTTAAGGAGAAAAAGATTAGGTAACTGTTTAGGGTAACAGATCTTTTTTTGACAGAATTGAACAGTTTGCAAGGAGATCTGGGGGGGCAGCACATTTAGCAGTGGAGTGATAATGAATAGAGATGAGACAAGATTAGCCGGAGGGAGTTGATTCTTCTCACCCCTAGAGGCAGCACAACCCAACATGACAGTGGTCAAGCTGTGAGAGGCTGCAAGGGGGATCAGTTAGCTACATTTCTGTCAGTGCTGTCTCTCCATGCCTTCAGACACTATATACCCCACAGTAAGCTGCAAGTGTGACAGCACTGGGCAGAAAATTACTTTTTACTTAGGCTTTTCAGGCAGTATTTTATATTTTGGTTCAGAGCATGTTAGTGAGAAGTCCAAGTGTATGTGCTTTATATATTGCTTGTACAGTACAGGGGAGGAAGGTGTGCCTCCATCAGTCAGTCCTTCTAGGCCATTCTCAGTTGATCTTTCCTTGTGTCCTTATCTTTTTTGCTATTACAGCATATTATTCTCACAACCTTACATTGAGGTCAGCTTTTATTTCAAGACAGCATTAAATGTTACATTGGAAATCAAGTCACAAAGTCACCTCCCTGTTTGCTCTGAGAGTTCTCTGATGCTTTAACAAACCTCCAAAATTTAGATAACACTTGAGCATCCAGGCCTCGCAATCAAGGTACTCACCTTTTTCCCTTAAATTTTATTGTTAGTTAGGAAGAAGGCTGGTATGTAGCTGTGCTTTCCTGTGGGTTCTGGCACACAAGAGATTCCTTCAATATGTGGACAACTACATTTTCAGGTAGGCATGATCTAAATTCGTATTGCTCCTGTTTTAATGAAAGTACTTTCAGTATCAGGATAATGGCAGTGGAAGGACACTGCTCTAACTTCCTATTTAATTTAGGCCAATAAAGCCTCCTACATTTTTCAGTATTACTGAGTGGCATATATAACATATATAACTGAGTCATTATAACTTATACTGGTTGTTGTAGTTAAAAAGAATTATTTTTTCTTTTGAAAATAAGATAAAATTAAATTTGAGAAGTATGGAGGTGGGGTTATCTGATATTTCACACTGCATTGTAATTTTATATAAGGAATTTAATTCCTTAATATAAGGAATTTAATTCCTGAACACCTACAAAATGCCACATGAAATATTATCTCTTTTCATACTTATACTTTAGTGGATACTCTGTAGCTCATTTGTCAGAAAGATTAGTCTCTGATATCATTTAGTCCTTCTCCAGTTCAAAAAACATACTAAAAAACAGTAGAAAATACAAGCATTTAATCTGTAGCTCAGACCTGTAACAGCAGTTCTCATATATTAGCTCAAGAAATCAAGCTTTGCAAAATACAAACAGCAATTCAAATTTCTGACCTTTAAATGAATCAGATTAAATGGACAAGTGATATGAAAAATATTTTATACCTTACTGAACCATGGGAGATCTGTCACAGTTCTGCCAGCATGAACTGAAAAGGCCCATTAATGATCTACCTCATGCAATATTTACTGCTCCTGTATCAAGTGGGTCCACTTGTTATACTAACATAGCCAATGCCAAGAACACTGCAGCCTTACAGATCAGTGAACAATAGTAAATCAGTCAACAACTGCCCTCTGGAATTACTGCATAAAATTTATCAAGCCTCAACAGCATCCCAGCCTTCTCTGTTTCTCTAAGAGTTGCTATGGAGTAGAAAACAATATCTCTTCTGTTTGTCTTATTTTATTTTATTTATTTATTTATTTTTAAACAAGCAGTCAGAGAAGGGAATAGATTTCCCCTTTTCTTCTTCACCTTTGCAATTTATGAAGAAAACATGAAACGAGATTTCTGGATTTTTTTTTTTTTAATTATTATTATTTTTTATTTTATTTCTTTCTTCTTCTTCTTTTCCAATTGATATTCTTATCTTGTTTGCTTTTTCACTCTGGAAATGCTTAGTCAACCACAGGAGACACAATGTATTTCTGTTTAAGAATTCAGCACAGAATTTCTCTCTTTCACAGAAACACTGCTGTAGGTCTTATAAATCAGGTAGCTAAATCATGCATAAATTTGTACATTTGTGGCTTCTAGAGCTGTTTCTGGCATCCCTAGTTTCAATGGTCAGTAGCGCAGTTGGGTAGTCCCTTTTGGTCTCTGAATATCATCTCTCCACCATCACGGCCATTGCTGTGAGCACATCCGTAATAGTGTAGTGGCAGGAAAGTTGTAAGTCGAGTTTAAGATAAAATGAAAAGTAATGAAAAAAAAAAGCCAAACAAAGAAAACCCAGACCAACAACTTTGTCTATACTTACTAGGAAAAAGATATTTCATCACAAGTTTCAAACTTTTATCTTCGATTAATTAAAACTTTGGAAAATATTTGTTAATAATGTCACTACAAAACCAAGGAAGATGAGAGTCAATATTCTGATTAGACCGAAACATTAAATAAAATACATATACCTCTTGCCCCCCAAAATAATAAACAATAATATATTTTCTTCAAACAGAATAAAGACTTCCCAAACCATTACTTTATAGAATGCCCTTTAGACAGTCACCTTTGTGAAAAAACAGCTTGTGTTTAAACAAAATTGCTTTTTATAAAATGAAATATAATATTAAAAGCAGAGCAGTTCATAAGGATATGTTTGCTATGAAGTCAGTAAGACTATGCATTCAGGTGCTTGTTATAGTTCTAGATGAAGCTCCCTTTTTATTTTCTTGGAATGTTAGTAAAACTTGTGTGTGTGTGTTTTAGAAAACGTCTTTACAGTAAAAATGTTATTTTTACACTTTCATTAACAAATTATCTCCTGCCTTTCATGTTTTACATCCTACTCACACAATTATGCCAGGATTCTATATTTTTATGTGGTGCAGTATTTTACATTCATTTTGAACATGTACAGTTGTAGATGGTTATATGCATTGAAGAATTGCATCTTAATATAGCTGCAACCAGTGAATTAAATCCTCAGAACTATTAAAATGCGTGACCAGGATCAGAACTTTTATTCTTTCTTATGTGTGTCATTGGTACAACAGCAGATCCAAAAAAGCATGCAAGATCATTCTATTTAGAAAAAGTTGGGACATCTACATTAGATTTTTTAATTCGTGCCAGATGAAGACGTTTGTTTTGATGTTGATGGAAGATCTTTGTTTTGAATAGAACATCCAGATCATCTTTGCTTAATAAACTTTGGATGTTCACATGTAGAATGGAGCAGATCAGCTATACTGCTTGCTAATCTAGGTGTTGGCACGTGGGGCTGGTGAGGATTATTTAATTGAGCTTATAGTAAGCAATTTATTCTAAACAGTTTCCTGTTTGCAAATATTTTAATATTTTGTTTCCTTTTCCTAGTCTGTCTTTCTTTCTTCCTTTCTTCCTTTCTTCCTTCCTTTCTTTCTTTCTTTCTTTCTTTCTTTCTTTCTTTCTTTCTTTCTTTCTTTCTTTCTTTCTTTCTTTCTTTCTTTCTTTCTTTCTTTCTTTCTTTCTCTCTGTCTCTCTGTCTCTCTGTCTCTCTGTCTCTCTGTCTCTCTGTCTCTCTGTCTCTCTTTCTTCTGAATCTTAATATTGTATTGTTCTCCCTTCTTGTCTGTGGATTAATAAAGAAAAATTAAAGAGTCTCAAAATGTTAGGTAATTTGAAGATAAAAATGAATATGTGAGAAGGTGTCAAGCAGAAAGATTAATATGAAAAAATAAAACCACAAAACATAAAATCTTAATCAGTTACTCTTAGGTAAACCTAACTCTCCACTAATTTTGTTTTGTGCTGTCATTTATATTTTTGCAAACTAAATATAAATAGACTTTCAAAATGTTCCTAAATCATCACAGATGTAATTAATACTCACTTTGCACCAATATATAAAATTTCGTATGACACAAAGTAGTTGTGGGTCAAGTTCATTTCATTCCGTGTGCAAAAGTTGTCATATTTTGCTTCTTGGGCAAAATTCTGCTAGAGTAATTTAAAATTCCATTCAAAAGTTTGTCACAGTTTTAAAGGAAAAAGCCTCAGATTAACTTTTATGACTATTTTGCCACAGATGAGATTTCTAGAATAGGATGAAAATGAAGTCAACAATATCAGAAAATTATAATTTCCAAGGGTTTTTTGTTTGTTTGTTTTTAATGATATCTTTGTTGTTGTTTGATGTTGGTTTTGTTTGTTTTATTCAGAGTGGTTGAACAGATAAATATTCTGAAGTGATTGCCTTCACAGTTATTGTCAAATGCATTTGGACATTCGGTTTTCAATTAAAGCTTCAGTTAAGCTCTTTGGAAAGTCCACAAACATTCAAAGCAGTTACAGCATCCTTTCTGTGCAACTAGTGGTTAAATTTTACACCGTTCAGTGTCTGTATTGATTAAAAATGCAGTAGGTTTTGTTCATTGTCACAAGGGGAAGTTCTCTTTCAATATTAGCCTTCTAATAACTTCTTATATAAAATAACATTTCTTAGACAAGAACTCCAAAAAGAAGGTATTTGTTCTTTCTAAGGTTTTTCTTAAGGTTTTAAAAAGGTTTTTTATATGTGTAAAAAATAAAAATTAAATTAAAATAAAATAAAATAAAATAAAATAAAATAAAATAAAATAAAATAAAATAAAACAAAACAAAACAAAACAAAACAAAACATTTTAGTTCTAAAATGGTAGGTAATCTGAAAATAACTTTTATTTGTGAGATAAACTTTATGGGGAGTAAAAACTCCATCAATGAAAAAATACTACTTAAATCCTTATATAATTTATAATTTAAATTAGGTGTATAATTAATATCAATAAAATTATTTTTACATATTTCAGTGTGTCTTTTGTGGTGTCATTTAACTAATCTTGTTTTACTCAGTAATTTCTAAAAGCAAATATATCTATATATCTTGTGTAACATAAATTTTAAAAAATGTGATCAAATTTACCATGCTGGTTACCTAAATAAACAAGAATAATAGGAAAATCTTTAAAACAGAACTGAAACCAATCTTAATTTCTATATCTAAAATTAAAGAAAGATCACAGAATGCCATTACAGAGATGATGGGTACATCAATGCAGACAATATTAAACTTTAAATTGTTCATGACAGTTGCATTAGCAGGCCAAAATATTATTCAAGTATAACTGTTCAAAGATGAGAGAAAAGTACCTTGATCTTTTGAAGCTCCAAGTCTTCAATAAAGTTATAGAAAATAGCATTCAAATCAATTTCTGATTTTGCTGAGCACATTAGGGCAAACATAAGTTAACTTGATATTTGATCAGGAAGATTGAATTTGATCAGGAAGACTGAATCACAAGTGGCTGTTGCCTCTTGTGATGCCTGATTAGAAAATGTTCATTTTTTTCTGTTACAGCATCTTATTTATTGTGGAAGAATGGGACGATCGATAAAGAAATAGTTTATCATGAAAGATGTACTCCAGCTTCTTAAAGATATATAGGCAACCAGCAAATCAGTTTAATTGAAATCACCAATATAAATTTTGTGCAAATAGACTCATTTTTGACTTTGAGGTATCTCCTTCATCTTTGCTGTTTTAAAATCTCCTTAGGCAAGAGATAACAATGTAGGCTTGTTTGTGTCCTCTTCTCTAGATCTTACTCTGTCAGTTCAGCCTTTGGATAAAGATGGCCATGACCAAAAGAAGAGCTTATCAACAAAAACAAACAAAACATTTGTTGTTTTTTTTTTCTTCACCAGACCACACAGCCAGAAGATAAGTCATAGTTTATATGAATCATCTTCTGCTGTCAGTTATCTCTTGCTGTTTGAGTGATGAACTGTTGGTCTGTGACTGAACAAGGTGTTTGTGTGACTGATCAAGAGAGGGGGAAGAAAGAGTCACAGAATAGTGTTTTCATACTTTCAACATTCAAAAATGATCAATTATTCTATCTTATTATATTGCTCCTAAAGCATATAAAATGCAAACTCTCTGACATGAATGCAAAATGTCTGACACAGTGCTGAACATTGTAAGGCTTATTTATTGTTATTTATTGTTATTCTAAAGTAATGAAATAGACACGAGAAAAAAAAAAAAAAAAAAAACAACAAAAAAAAAACTAGTAATTTGAAATAAAACAGTATTATAATATAATTAAATATAAATTATAGTATTATAATTCCCCAAATAAATAATTTTTCTATAGAATATTCTGTGTTAGAGAAAGACTAAATATATTAAATTGTTTTAGGTATGAAAACACAGATGGCATACAATATGATGTAATATTGTAAATTGTATAATAAATAATAATAATGACTAATGAAAAAAAATGTTTTGTTTTTTTTTTTTTCCTTTTTTTTTTCTTTTTTTTGGTCATATCATTAATAAAGAAGTGTCATATCATTAATAAAGAGATGTTATTTGAACATCTTCTCATGTATTTACTTTAATAAGATGCTGGAACAAACACAAGAATTATCTGTATTTCCAGGAGCCAGAAAAAGACTCTTAAATCAGTCTAGAGTCAGTATGCAAACTAAAAATAATTGGAAATTTGGTCATTCAGACAGAAACACTTTAAGTAAAACAGTTAAGTTACAATTATTATTTTGAATGTGGCCAGTTCTTCACTGATATCTCCTGTGAGATTATATTTGTCACTGAAGAAGTTGCTTTAAGTGTGAATTATAATTCTACTAAGTGCCATTAATCTTAAAATATATAGTGCATAAACAAGATCTTAGGGAAATTTAACAGTGTTGGAATTTTGAATGATTTCTTATTTTGTTCTTATTTTTACTGCATGTATCTACTTTGCTGATAGAGTGTGTTTTTTGTTGTTGTTTTTGTTTGTTTGTTTTTGTTTGTTTTATGAAGACATTTTGTATTAGATGCTATTTAAATTCATTGCAGACAACTAAATGTAGAAGACATTTTGAATGGTGATACAGGCCTCATAAAGAATACATATTAATACTCTAGTAAAGAATAAAAAACCTAAAATTTCTTCAAATGTTGCCTTCATTGATCAGAGAGTGGATCAAGAAGAAATGTTAGGGACCAGAAATGAGATTTGACTAGCTGGCATGACATCTGTCAGGGAAAGACGTGCTCTGACTGCATCTGAAGTTATCACAGAATCACAGAATTTCTAGGTTGGAAGAGACCTCAAGATCATCGAGTCCAACCTCTGACCTAACGCTAGCAGTCCCCACTAAACCATATCCCTAAGCTCTACATCTAAACGTCTTTTGAGATGGTGAAGGGGAACAGAAAGGCAGGGCCTTATTTTTCTTGGCCTACTCCAAGAAATACATGTGCACATTACATGGGATCACAATAGGATACAAACCTAAATTATCCTTTAAGTGCACCTGTGCATGCAAGTGATCTCATTTACAGTTACTGATTCCTTAAAGTGAGTTAAAGATTTAATGTGTTGGTGGGATTTCTCTGCTCTAAACAAACTGTCGTGCATTACATTGTATAAAATCCCTAGTAACACCAACTTTTAAAATTATTATTATTTTGGCAATTATAAAGGAATTTGTTGCTACTCAGAGTAATCCTGTTCTTGAATTAGAGATTATTTTTCTTCCTTTGGAAACCTAGCAAATAGAGATAATTGATGCAAAACAGCAAACTTCTTTTCCAGTTATAAACAATGTAATTGAGAATGGACAAGAAAATTAAGTATCTGTCACAGCTTCCTTGGTATTGTCTTTGGAATTCTGGAGATGTGCAGGTTATAATTTATGTGCTACCTGCTGCTGCTGTAACCAAGTAATATCATGGTTAGTGAATAATTCAACTTCCTAATTATGTAAACAAGATCGTGTGAGGGAACAAAGGCATCCAGGTATCTTTTTTTTTTTTTATATATATATATATCTGGAAGTTTCCCCATGGTGTTTACATATGTACTGCCATCATTTCTCATCCTGTACATCTTTCCAGATACTTTTCCCCCACACAATATTACTGTTATTTGTAACAGTAATGTATTATGTTCAGAGCATATGTTCAGAGCGAATTATTTTTACTCATTTATATAAAACAGTGACTCACTGATACTCTGGTTAAGTCTATATAAGAGGTTGACATGAGACTGAATCCAAAGGCTCATATAGAGAAAGACTCAAAAGATGGTGTGGTTTATGAGTGTTGCATAGTGCTCTTGACTCTTACAGAGTGGAATTTTCTTATTCATTTTTTGTAAGTTATAGATAGAATATTAAATTTTTGACCTTCATTAATGCTTTGCAAGGCCTGGGGACTAAGGCTTTTTCTTCTTAAGGGTGATCCCCATTTCTGGTTATTCTACCAGCAGTTAGAGTTAAGATCTATTGTTCTTCCCATTCCCAGTTATCTTTTTAAAAAATTGATTAATTGCTTTCTTTCTATTATGGTTTTCTTTGCTTTAAAATGTATAAAAAGAGATTGTTGAGGACTATTTCAGTCATTTCAAGTGGATCATTCTAGTAAATTAATTTCTAATCTTGTGTGTGAATAATAGCGTATTTGTGGGAAGATAAAACCATCTAATCTATATATGATTATTCCTGTGGGTTTCTGGAGAAAGCATATTCAAAATGTAAGTGATTAGAGCAATATCTAGTGTAGAGGGCAAATTTATCTGTCATCTCTTTTGCTTCTTTCAATTCACATTGTGGGCATTGCTGTTTGCCTCAAATACTGTCAATATTAAAAACATATCTTCAGAGAGTGTAAGATTATTTTTTTTCTGATTGTACCCCTGATATAGTGTCATGATTATGGTTGGGATAGAGTTAATTTTCTTTGTTGAGGCTTGTATGATGCTGTTTAGGATTTTTGATGTTGATAGTGGTGATATACACAGATGATTTCCGTTGTTGCAGAGCAGGGCTTACACAGAGCCAAAGATTTTTCAGCTTCATGTGCTGCCCTGCCAGCAAGGGGGCTGGGGGTACCCAAGGAGATGGGAGGACACACAAACAGGACAGCTGATCCAAACTGACCAAAGGGTAACAGCTCAGCAGTAACAGCTGGGGTAAGAAATAAGGAAGGGAGAGAAATTCCTATCAATGGCATTTGCTTTCCCAACATACCGTTACACATGAGTCCTGCTTTCCTGGAAGTGTCTGAATGCTTTCCTGCTGATGGGAAGTAGGGAATTAATTCCTTGTTTTGCTTTGCTCGTGCACACAGCTTTTTCTCTACCTAGAAAACTGTCTTTATCTCAACTTATGAGCTCTTGCACTTTTACTTTTTCCAATTTTCTCCCCCATCCCACCTGGAGAGTTTGAGAGAGAGGCTGGGTGGTGCTGTGTTAAACCACAACACAGACAACATAATGGTAGGATGGATAATATTATAAATATACAGTTAAAAATAAAATCTGCCAAATCCTATAAAAAGAATATTTACTTTTCCGATTTCACACAATTACTGTAGCAATTATCTTTTCTATTGTGGGCCAATATTTATCTGTCTCAAATATATCAATACCTATGACACCTCTTTTTTGATACCTTTGTAAGAACTGTGCCTTGGTGACTGCACTAAAATTCAATTAAAACTGACCTGACTAGATTGTATATGATGATGAAATATAAAGGATATGGTATTTGTGTTTATTCATCTGGTATAGCGTAATCAGCAGAAGCCCTGGGGGTGGCCCCCTCCCTTTTCTATAAAAAGGAAGATGTAGCTGGTGGAAAGCATTCTTATCTCAGTGAGATTTCAAAACATCACACTACCCACTGGCTCAAAAATAGCTCATATCTGGTGACTTTCTGGCATGAAAGGACATAGTTGATATTTAATAAAACAAGAGGGTGAATAACCCAAATGCTGAAGGAAGTGAAAATGAGATTTTGTAGGTGTTTGGTGCTAAGATTATTTGAAGTTGGAGTTTCTGCTAAAATTATTTGAGTCCTGATTAATTCAAGAAGTGTTTTCATTGCTGATATCTTTGGTTGTCATACAATGATTATTTTTTTTAAGATAAGTGAGGGATGCACAACCCTTATTATACAGGTAACACATCAAAATAATAAGTGTTTAATTTAGTAGCTTCAATTTTATACATTCTCTTGTAATAGGAAATATTTATAAAATGATAGAGAATCTGCTTTCCATTATAAATCCAAAATGTTATTCAACTGATTTAGATTGAATGTGATCACTTCCACATGTAGAAGATTAGCTTGTATATGGTTTCAGAAAGCAATGTTGGGGTGGGGTGGGGGGGAATATGATAAGGGAAAATTTTTCAGAATGATAGCAGTGACTAATGCAGATAGGAGTTTGGTGACTGAAGCTGCAGTATGCATTCAGGAAAATGTGGTGCGCATTAGTGCACCAAAACCCTGAAACATGAATTACTTATTTTTTTACAAGAAAGCATTTGAAGAAATAAGAACCTGAATCAGAGAAGAGTCTCCATCTGAATCAATGTTGTCCTATATAAATTCCAAGCATGTTGGTCCATCACATTGGTAACAACTTCTTGGTATTGAAATGGGTTCTCGAACAATGGAAAACAGTCTGCCAAATGAAGAATTACTGAACATATGGTGGTATTGTTATTTGAAGAGGTTATGCATGCCAAAAACTGATAATGAAGCAGTAACACACATTACTAAAGTATTTTGTAAGAGAAGGGGGAGAGGAAAAAATGGATGGGGGAACATTAGTATTTTTGAGCTTTTCTGCATCTGGCTCCATTGGCTAAACACATTACTATTTTGAGAGATTGGATGAAGCAAAGTGATTTTTCAAAGCATAGGAAAGTGTATTTAAAATTTCAAACTGTTACCCAGGTGGGTTGGGAGGTTTTACTCATTGTGCAATTACTTTGGTGGACAGAATTTTGAATGTAAACTTTTTAACACTTTCAGGGTGGATTGATTATCTGTATAATCTGTTTAAAAAAAAAAAAAAAAAAAAAAAAAAAACTATTTCCACCTTTGGTGTCTTTGATGATGGGAACCTTTCTAACCCCATATTTAAGGTGCCAAAAATAATGATGACAGACAATCAAAACATACAAGCTTCTGTTTCAGGTTGTACATATTCTTGGTAAGAATAATTACACTGGTGCTGTTTCATAGTGTGTTTAGTTAGTAAAGGTTTATTTTCCTGATTCTACACAAAGAAAGAAACTGACATCTGCTCATGACTGAATGTAGGATGCTGGCATTTGAATACTGAATACTGAAAACTTGTGACATTGCATTTAAAATACTACTTTGTATCATGTGTGTGTATTGCTTTTGCATGTCAGTATACAGGTATATTAGTGAATTTTTTACTGTTTTGTTACTGATTCTTTCGGCTTTGCTAGACTGCTGTCCCCTGAATACTTCCCTACTAAATAATGATAATAATGATAGAAATAATAATAATTGTAAAACTCCCATAAACTTATGAATGATAACGATATTCTATTTTACTTTTTACTGTTGGTAGTGGTTAAAGCCAAACAATAAATTGAAACTTAAGGCAGGGTGACAACATACCTGTACTAAATCCAGGATCTTCTGTCCAAATAACACACATGTAGTACCCTAATCATGAAGTAATACAGTCATTTTTCAATCAGTAGTTGACTCAATTTCTTGATGGGGCCAAAATTTGACACAAAAACTCACTAGAGAGAATTAAATATGGTATATTCTAATATTTTGGTTTGTAAACATTGGGCAGGAGAACATTAATAATCTTCTTTTTTAGACCATAATTTCTACAAGAAAATGGTGTACTTGTGTGATCAAGTACAGGATATGTTTTTGAAAACCGTCTTATCATGTATACACACATTTACAGATAATATACAAAACAGTTTTCAGTTGATACATAAGACAAATATAGCTAACTGTTAAGCAGATGTGATGAAGGACATTTTTATTTATAATTAAATATATATTGTTTGTGAAAAGGAAAAAAACAAAAGTGTTTTATAGACTAAATACTTAAAAAATAAATTCCAGGAACTCTATTATAATGACTACTCACAAAAACTATTTACATTAACAGAAAATAAGGATATAGAAAAAAAAATCAAAACAATTCATATAATCATAGAATGGTTTGGTTTGGAAGGGACCCTTAACGATCATCTAGTTCTAAAACCTTCCCTGCCATGGGCAGGGACACCTTCCACCAGACCAGGTTGGTCAAAGCCACATCCAACAGTGTCTTAAACACTTTCAGGAATGAAACATCCACAGCTTCTCTGGACAATGTGTTCCACTGCCACACCATTGTTAGACTAAAGAATTTCTTCCCTAATATCTTATCTTTTTTTGTGTGCTTTTGTTGTTGCTTTTTTTTTTTTTTTTTTTTTTTTTTAATAAAAGTCATATATTATCAGCATGGGAAACCTCATGTATGGAGTACAGTTTATCAAAGGGCTAAGTAACACATAATGGTTTCAGAATATTTCTCAATAAGAGCAGTAAACCACTTGGTTTTGGATAAATATAATAATATGATAATTTATCCAAAAATAATGGATAAATATCTGATCTTAAAAGTATATTTTTAAAGATGTAAAGATTAAAAAAGACTGTTACTAATCAGCTGTTTATGGACATCATTGTTTTGTGCTTTGATATTTTCAGCAACAACCTGGGGATAAATTAAATCTTATATATTCTTTAAGTGATACAAGGACAGGTAAATAGGACAGGACACGCTAAATTTTTTGTCTTGAAACAAAACATGATTTATTATAGTATACCATATAGTATATAGTATATAGTACCATATACCATATAGTATATAGTATACCATATAGTATATACCAGTATATACCAGTATATAGTATATATATAGTGTATATACTGGTATATACCGGTATATACCAGTATATACACTATATATATATATATTATACATAAATATATACTCTACTCTACATATATATATATATATAGTATATATATACTAGTATATATAGTATATACCAGTATATCATATAGTATACTATATAATATTGTATATTGCATACATAAGGCCATGAAGGCAAGAAGAACTTCACAGTTGTATCTGCAGAATGGGGGCCTGTATCCTGGAGAATGCTGGAATTCTACATCTTTTTGGGTTTCCTGAAAAGATATCAACACGCTGGAGTGAATCCAGTGGCAGAGAGTCACCATGACAGTCCAGGCTGAAGCACTCACCTCGTGTTATGAGGCTGAGAAACCTGGGCTTCTTATATGATAAACATTTAAAAGTCTTGGTGAAAGAAAACAAAAAGTGAACTACAAGAGAGGTTTTTGTCCCAAAGTAGATAAATGAGTCCCTGACCAGATGTAGGAGTCAAATCTTCTCTTCATTTTCTACAGGATATGTTCTTGTATTATCCCAACTTTATAGGAAAGTTGAAAAATTATCAGTGCAAAGAGAATTTTAAAAAGCATTTGAAGTCGGGAAAAATGCCTTCTGGTGATAGATATAAATTAAACTGTCTATTTACCTTATCAAGAAGTAGATAAAGATATGACTTGTTTATCATGCACAGATATTTTTGTAGGAAGAAAATACTAGGTACTTAAGGTTTCTTCACTCTACTCAGCTCATCCATAGCTGGATCTGAGGAAAATAGCTGGATCTGGGAGGAAAAATGGCTGGAAAACAAACAAACAAACAAACAAACAAACAAAAAACAAGGATCACTTATTCTTATATATATATTTTTAAACTGTAATGATAATGAACTCAAAAAAAAAAAAGAAAAAAGAAAAAAGAAAAAAAAAGAAAAAAGGAAATGGTAGTGGTTTTTAATCCTAATTAATTCAAGTTAAATGTGTATAGAAGATACTGTAGCGCAACACAAATTAGGAGTTAGTAAAGGCAATGCTAGTCTAAATTCGATAATCCTTGTAAGCAATCAATTGCATTTTTTTTTTGCTTTATTTTTTCTAATATATGTATAACCCTTTGCTACAGTCCGTAAAACATCAGTGAATGACTCAAGATGCTCTGCCACAATCAGTTTCAGACTGTTTTGTAGACATCTACTAAATTTCTCCAGCTATATGTTTCATATCTTTGCTCCTATTAATTTCTGCATGGAGATGAAAAATAAATAAATAAATAGATAGATAGATAGATAGATAGATAGATAGATAGATAGATAGATAAATAAATAAAGAGATGCTTACATCCTTCCAGAATCCATTGTCATCATCTTCTTCTTGCCTCTGGCTTCAGTGCTTCACATTCTTTTCCACTACGGTAAGACATGCTTACTCTTCTCATACAAAACACTCTACATTCACCTCTGTTGAATCACATGTAATTGACTTTGTGTTTTTCTTAAATCATGCATTATTTCAAGCAATTTGCTAGCATCCTTAGTCTTTTATCAACAAACTGCATCAGTGCATCAGTGCATGGTCTATATACTATATACTATATCTATATCTATATACTATATCTTTCAGACTCTTAACAAACATGCTAAGTAATACTGGACTGGGCACTGGCTACTGAGGGAGCAGGTCTAACACCAACACAATTGCTGTTTTCAGAGCAATTGATTTTTATCTTTGCTTTTATTTGGTTCATCAGAATAGTTCCAGGACCACAATTGTACAGTCTTTGATTACCTGTTTATTCTTTGACCTAGTATGCCCTCCTGCCCTTATTTACTTTCTAATGAATTAAAATAGTGCATTCTATGCTATCTTTGGAAAATCTCCTTCATGATAACACTCTACAGAATGCTATTTGAAGTGAAAATACTTAATGCAAAAGTACCTAAAAAGTACCCTCTTATAAAAAACTAGCAGATTTATGGAGTTAATGGGGCATATATGCTCAGCCCATATTTCTTCAGGTGTTTTCTGATCATATCTTTGGTTAAATTCTTCTAATGTTTGCACTTATCTGGATTTATCTTTTAAGTGCATGGGAAAGACCTATAAAAATCGGATTCTTTGTGAAGAGAGAATAAGATCTGGATTATATTTCAGAAGTCATCAAAAACATCTCTTCCTCTTCTTCTTTCAACAGCATGTTTAACCCATCTATCAGCTGCCATTGAGTCAGTGAATGATGAATTTATTAAATAGAATGATGAAAATGTTGCAGTGTTAAGAGGGATTCTGAATCACCGTTCAAACAATATATTTTGTTTGCATTACACTTCATTAACTTTGCTGTTTTTGTGTATGTGAGTGTGTGTAATAAATGATAGTTGTGTAGTTTGTAGAATCTTGAGGAAAAAGACAATGTCTTTTAAGTCAAGCTGTGTAGCTATGTAGGACAATACTTATACTTTGTCAAAAAAATGGCAATGTCCCAAGGTTCATCAAATAATTCACCATAGATAATGCTATCATACTACTTTTGAAATATTGTCAGTCCTGAAAATGATTTCTTTTGATTGTGTGTGATGAATGTCTATGCTTGTGTTGTGATCAGAAAGAAAACGGCATATACTAGCCATATGGCTATTGTTCCTAACTGTGAACCCTATTCCCTGGAATGGGCAGAATCTGAAATAAACAAGTGTCACTTAATCAGTTAACAGAAATATCAATTTTAATGCATGACCTCTTAAGAAGAGTTATTTGGGACTGTTTATGTTTGGTTCAATTACTGTATTCCACATAAGGCTGACATTTTCAATGGAGTTTGGGAATGAAGTAGGCTCCTGAGGCCAAGACATAACTGACAGATTGGGAGTAGTAGATCAACAAAAATTCAGTGAAGATTTGTAGCAGAAAATTTGTTCTTCATTTGTTTGTTTGCTTGTTTGTTTTCTTATAGTTTAGAAATATTGGGGAAAACTGTTAAGGCACAAGTGTCTTATGGTTCAGAGGCTGTAAAAACTGACAAATACTCAGGTTGAATGAGACCAGTAAAAGTCATGGCTCACACTAAAGGTGACACTAAAATAATTGTTCATAGAAACATGCATTTAAATTGATCTGATAATTGATTGATCTGATTATTAATAGAATTGAAGACTTCTTGTTTAATACAATGCCATGTGAGAAGTTCATTATTGTCTTGTTTATGTAATGTCAATACAATCACTATCTAAAATGTTTACATTTAAAGAACAAGCCTGGTTTACAGAATGTGTGAATTAGAATGGTGCCATATGAAACTGTAGGCAATGTATGCTTGGGGGAGATAATACAACATAGTAGAAATGAATAAATTCATCTTTTGGTCTCTTAACCAAGCATGAAGCACACTGAAGTTATCAATTTCAATGGAGAAAAGATTCTTATCTATCTTTTCTTTTCTATGTACTAGTGGAATGACATATCTCTTATTCATGCTTTTGTACTCAAAAAAATATGTAATTTAAGTCAACAATTTTGTTCAAAAAAAAAAAAAGTGTGAAAATTCAGATGGTTTAAGTTTTTTTGAAAATTTTCATACATTTAAGATTTAAGTGACATCATTTTTCTTTACACATCTTCTCATTCTCAACAGAAGCAGAAAAAAAAATAAAGAGGAAAACCTTGCAGTGGTTTAAATATATGCCTTTAATTATTATTCAGAATTAATACTTTGTCTTAGTTACAATGCAGAATAAACAACAACTTGCCACAGTCCCTTTAAAAAGCTCCATAAAAGTAACTAACGTAAAAGATTTTCTTGATTGTATCAAAAACATAACATTAATTTGTTAGGATTCAGTACCAGATTTTCAGATTATTCATTAATGTAAGTTCACAAATTTAAATGATTTCAGATTTAAAATATTTCAGCTGTGTTGCTGGATGATGACTATTTTAGTTCAGATCACTCTTTACTGTCATAACATTTAAAAAGCAATTACACTATCCATCCAAGTGTTAATTTCTTCCTCAGTTAAAATAAAATTGCTAAAGTACAGAGCAATTTTGGAATTTGCTAGAGAAAAATAATTTCTGATGTAAAAGAAAACACAGTGAGTAAGAAGACATGTATTTCAATGTCTTGGAGACATCTCTTTATTTATTTATTTATTTATTTTCTTTACAAGAAGAAAACAATCAGCTTAACATGTAAAGATATATTAAAACTCTTTCTGCATTTCTCTTTCTCAATTTCTGGGTCAGCTGCAAGGAGAAAGAGGAACACTTGACTTCATTAAAACATTCTATCGCATTTTCTTTAATGATATATTTTATTTAATTTTATTTCATTTTAGATTCTACTACCATTTTATTTGTGTGTATATTCAGAATGTTTTCACTACATAAAGCCTAAAGGAAATAGACAGGACTGAGGTGAGTAAGAACCAGAAGTTTCTTCCAGTACAATGAAAAAGATCTGTGCTAAACTCTCAAAACAAGGTGAGTGATCAGGACTGCAATAACTTAGGGAACTGCTGACATGTTAATTGCTACACATAAGAAAGTCATTTCAATCAGGTTATTGTCTATAGCTCTTCTATATTGTCTATAGTCCTTTTAGCACTTGCTACTCAACATGTTGAATTACATTTCTCTGGAAAACTCTGCTGCATTTCCAGTAAATACACAGAGTAAGGGGATGGGGAATTATTTTCTCATTTCCCAACATAAAGTATAATTCTTTTGAAAACTTGTGTTATGCGTTCTGCTCTATGTCCACTCCTTGCTTTTACAAGACACTGCTAGTATTGAACTATGAGGATGCGGGAGAGCAACCTTCTGATTTCAGGAAATCTTTAGGAAATTCTCTCTGCATTATGTTGTCATGCTTTTTTTTTTTTTCTGTTTTTATTTGTTTGTTTTAATTTTGCAGATTGCTGCATTGATATTGCAACTCCAGGCTTCAGTGCTTTCTCAGTAGAAACTGTAAACTACACCTTTTGTCATTGCATTAGACATACTGGTCATAAACTTTTTAAAAAATGATGCAATAAATGGTCTCTGCTTAAAGTCCTTCTGACAGTAAGATTTTTATAGCTTTGATTATGTCTTCTAGACATCTTTTCATCCTACCTGACTTTATCAATACATAATACTAAACAGAAAGCTACCTCTAAAGATTCTGGATAATATGGATTATAGCCTACAGATCTTGAAACAATCAAGAAAGAGAAAAATCTTCCCAGGGACTGATTTTATTTATTTATTTATTTTACTAGAATTTCTATAAAACCTTAAATACCAGAAAACTCCCCAGTTTAAACTGCATGTAAATATTGTACTTTTCAAAGCTTCCAATGCTGACTTGTGAGGGAAAAGCTATTAAGAGAACAGAATATATACAATGAATAAAATATGAAAAGATTAAAAAAAAAAAAAAAAAAAGAAAAGAAAAAAAAAAGAAAAAAAAAGGTTGTTGAAAAAAATCAAAATACATTTACAGAAAACAACAAATGCTTATTTTATAAAACTGATGTTATGGAGCCTCTTATGAAATATTTTGATTTTTTTCAATAATATATCTGTAGTGCTTTCCATTTATATGTTTTTATGCTTATCTCATCTTTGAAAACTATACTGAATGGAAATGATAGGCCATCACTTTATTCCCCTGTAACATAAAAAATAGGTTTAGCCTGCAACAATGATAATGATGAAGAGATCAAACTGCATGTAATTTCCAAATAATTAAAAAACCTATAATGACCTATGCATGACCTATGCAACTGTATGACATCTATCCAAAATGGTAATTTTGGATACCAAAATTTACCATTTACCATTTTTTTTTAACCATTTGCCTTTTTTTTTTTTTTACCATTACCAGAAAGACACTCAAGAAAACACAACAGTAGCTGAAGATGTAAAGATCTTAGTTATACTCCGCCCAAAAGTTCTGTGGAAGAACATACACTTATGCTCAAAAACATCGAATTGTACAATCATAGATGAAAAAAAAATAATAATAAAAAAGCAAACAAGGAACAAAAAAAAAGAAAAAAAAAAAAGAAAAAAAAAAGAAAAGAAAAAACAGAGAGAGGTCATAGTATGCCCTGTAGCTGCAGCATAGTCAGCATAGTGTAAATGCACCTGAACTACTTTTAGAGTAACTTGTGTGAGCAGTCACAGTGGTCTGGCAGCAGCAACACAGAGTTCAATACAGCCTGAAAAATCTATGAGGACACTGAAAAAATCTATTAATGTTCAGCATCTGGTAAGTTTGCCCATTTAAAACTGGTGTAGATATGGATGTACTACTCTGCGGCCTAGGTATTAACTTTTGAGAACTGGGGAAGAACATTTGTGGGTGATAAGAAAACCAAAAAAAGCATAGCTAGCATAAGGTTATTGTGAAATCACTGTCTTCAAGAACAGATTTTGGAACAAATAACAGATTTTTAGTAGATATTCAAAACCAGCAAACACAGATATAATTGCTGGCTGACTGAGTAAGTTGCACAGAAAATGGATAAATATTTTAACTGAGAAAGTTTCACAGCTTCAGGTAGTCTATATAGTCATATGAGTACGTAAGTACTATCAGAAACCAAATTATGAAAAGTTGATTAAAATCTGAAAATGAATCTGGTTATAATTAATCTTTCTAGAGCTGTAAAAATAGTCTTATATTATCCATTAAAATAAGTGAAAATGAATTTAATGGCTTAAATTGAGGTTTAAAATTTTCATTAGTGTCCATATCTATTCCAGTGGAGGAGATGATAACCTCAATTGATACAGCTCTAGAAGACTTACCAAAGTATCAAGAAGGCTTAATTAGACTACAGGCAGTCAAAGAGAAAAACTCTCAACTGACACAAAATAATATAGAGCAAAGTTAAATATTATTAAGAAGCTAGTTCTCAATAGACTAAAACATTGCAGGACAGTTTAATCATATAAATTCCAGTATTTTTTAAAGGTATACCAAACAGTAAAAGTGTAGAAACAGCAAGTGTTAGAAATGTTAGGATTCAATACTAACTTTTCATAGAACAGTGTTTATTGCTATTAAAGATGAATGTATTATGGCAGGAGATAAAGTAAATATCCAATGAACAAACTACCATTCCGTAACTGAAGTACAATAATACTGCTCTGTGCTAAGAAACACTGTGTGACAGTGAATAAAACTGAACTGAATACAAGTCCTTCCAGTGTTGATGTTAGGCTGAGTCATTAGGACTCTTTCCATTGACATTATCAGGTTCTGAAAGGTATTTGGAAATATGGTATTTGTAGCTTCTATTAGCTTAAGTAGAGTTATGGTTACTATATGCAGATCCTCCTACCTGACTTTAAACCATCTTAATCATCCCCCTCCCCCTTTTTTTTTGTTTCTACTTCCTCAGTATTCAACATAGCTGGACAAACATCCCTAGAATGTAATATATCCCATTCTAAGGCAATTGCAATTGATCAAGGACTGCATCTACATGAATTTGTTGATGTGAATCTGTAGTGAGGCTTGGACGTGAGCCCTCTACTCAGTTCTGCTTCCTGTGCCTTGGCTCTGCTTACAGAGCAGTTTGTTGAACACTTTTCTGAAAGGTTTTTAAAAAAAGCCTCCACCCTGCAACATTCAAAGTCACTCCTACACTTCCTGGGAGCGAGAGGTTCAAACAAATGACTCATCTTGCAGATAAGTTCAAGATATATGTATAACACAGACATGAGCCCTGGGAATTTGTTCCAGGATAAATTTAATCTGAAGAAGAATCTCTAAATTTCATATATATACGGGCCTAAACACTGAGTCCTTTGTTTCACTAGTGCACCAAATTCCTTCCTGATATAGACATAACCACATAAGACTAGTTGAGGCTTTAGCTAGATGAGATGTAGCTTCTGAGATAACCTCTTAAACAGTTGGCACATAAAGAAAGAAATTCCACACTAATGTGGAAAAGGTAAAATGTTTTGCTAAAACATTAATATCCATATCTAAATTCAGAGCAATGTTGGGAAACAAGTGACAGGAAAGATTGGGAAAGGTTACATGTAGATCACTGGAAATAATTAAGGATACTCATGTTATATAGTATACTATATTTAAAAGAGGTGAATTAACCAATATTTGAGATTTACAAAAATGCACACTGGCTATGATGAAAGTTATTATTTTCATTCCAATACTTAATAGTTACAAGAAGCTGAAAGGTTTCACAATACCTTTAAATTTGTATTGACCTTAAGGTATGCTGGTCAAAAAAATATTGTTTCACATTAAAAAAATAAAAATAATTAACATGATATACCTCTTTTTTTTTTTTTTCATATCTCATGGAAAGAAATATATAAGATATGTTAGAAACTGAAATGAACTCTCAGCTTTTAGCTTTTTTTTTTTATTTTTTTTTTTTAGCTTTTTTCTTAGCATTTAGATTGCTGTCCTTTTCTTGCTATATAAATTCTGTGTAAAAGCTCTTACTGTTTGGACAAACACAAGGTTGCTTTTTGTTAAGGCTTATTCAGTGGAGCCAGCTGATTTGAGAGAGGAGACAGAAAGCTTAGAAAATATTTTAATAAGCTTTCCTAGAAGAAATGATGGTGTGAGACAAAATGATGAAAACAGTTTATTTATACTTTTCTCATAGTACTCAAAGTACTTTTCTCATAGTTTTTGTTTAAAAGCACAGAATTAATGGAGGATATCCAAATAAATGTACATGCTTGAATTGGACACATGTAAGACATGTAAGACATTGGACACATGTAAGACAACACTTTTTCATCTATATGTACATTAATAGACAGGCAATATATTCCAGTAGTATTAAAATATGCACTGTTTAAACACATTTTTAAAGGCCATTAAAAAAAAAATACATGTTTAGATCTTCAGGATACTTATATTTCAACATTTTGACTTTTATCTAACTTAGTCATCTTTATTCCACATTTTATGAAGCGAAAAAAAAAAAAAAAAAAAAAAAAAAAAAAAAAAAAAGGAAAATAATCCGATTACCTATATCTATTCTATTTTTTTTTATTATTTAATATTATATTATTTATTTCATTTATTTTATTACATTATGCTTTTCAGGTATTTGTCCAGACATAGCTTTTAAATTTAAGTCACAGGTGATTCCTTATCTTTATATGGCAATCTAGTAATTATAATCACTATTGCCCTGGTTGAACAAGACACTTTACCATGTGCCTTATTTGTAGTATTCAAAAAGTGTCATTGACAAAAATCAGACAGTTAGGCTTAACTTTGTGCATGTGGTTAAGTGCCTTGTCAACTTAGAGTTCATGATAATAAATTCTGCCAAATCAAACAAAAGAAAAATAGAGCCTGAACCTGACTTACATCATTTAAAATATTTATTAAAATTGACAATGGACTTTCCTGAAAGCATCATGCACCGTGACTAATAGTTTCTAAATATTTTTTTTTTTTGATGTACAGATATGGTAAAAATATCACTGTCAACCTTAAATGAAAATCATTGCTGATTATTGTAGTCAAACTAGGAATAAGGTTCAGGCTAAGCATTTCAAATGAACTCAGTGAATAACTAACTTGATTTTAGCATACAATCACAAAATAATTTTGTTAGTCATCTACTAAACCTGAATTGTGTAATCAGATTTTAAGTATGTGTGAGTATACTTGGGAATCTATATCAGTCTACTAAAAAATCATGCCAACTGATTGCTGTGATAAAAAGGAATATTTAGGGTGCATAATCAAAGAAGGAATAAGTAGAACAAGGATTAAAGGAATATTTTATTACATTTCTAATACTCTCAATTAGTGAAAACTATCTTTATGACTTAGATCGTAACTTCACAAGGAAAGAGTTCCTGAGTGCCATTTTTACTAGCCTGAATATCACATTTCTGAATATTTGTAGTAGATATCTGTGATTTTAGTATCTTTAAGTCCCCAACTTTATATGGGGTTTTGTTCCTGAAAAAGTTGATGAAAAGTTAACCAACCTAACCGGTTGTTCTTTTAAAATTTGGAGGTCTGATTTGGACTGGTGACCGCAATGTGTAATTTTGGTTAAAAATTTCCTGCAATTTAATATCTTTAATAAATAAATAAATAAATAAATAAATCTGGATAACTAAACAATGCCAGTGAATAATATACAAAGAGTCTCAATTGTTTGCCATTGACAGCAGTTTGGCCATTCAATAGTAATTCATTCAATTTACATTCATCTTCTGTTAGTTTGAATCCAGAACTTGGCAGAAACCTGAGGAAAAATAGAAACTAAAAAAAAAAAAAAAAAAGAAAGAAAAAAAAAAAAAAGGTTGGTGCAATCAGCTTTTGTAAGGAGTCTTTATCTAGGGGAAATAAAATTGAGTGAAACAGAACATTCAGACAGTAGTCAGAGTATTTTCTGGAAGATTATCTGTTGAACAAGCATGTATTTGTATGGTAACAGATGAGAAAAATGATTGTGAAGGATAAAGAGGCTGGGTAAGAGAAAGAGATTGTTGGACATGTGATGCAGGAGTAGATGGCAGAGTAGCTGACATGAAATAAGAGGAGGCTGACTACCCTGCTCGCCCCTTTTCAGTCATGGCAGCCCTACTGTTGTTGAAGCTCTTTTGCTTGCTGATGGATTTCCAGGGCCTTGATCCTGAGGTCCCTTTTTAACAGGGTATCATTTGGAACTGATCTGAGTGAAGTTAAATGTTATTTATTAAAGTTATTGGCAGCAGACTGACAGACATTGCCTTTTAAACTACACTTGATGGAACCACACAAAGCTCCTACAGCTCTCAGTTTTACCCGTGCAGGAGAGACTTAGTCACAACACCAGGAATGGGCTTTGTTTTGTTTTGTTTCTTCCCCAGAAATCCTAGAGTTGCTGCAGCCACTCCAGAAAAAGAATCTCAGGATGTGCCGGTAAAAAATGATATTTGGCTATTTGCAATCTGCACTTTGTTCTTAGTATAATTTGCTGGTATTCCTTCAGTGAGATTCAAATGTGTTGCCATGGAAAAAATACTCTGACGCAAACTTATAGTAGGTAAACAACTGGGTGGCAACTCTCCTGGGAGTGTCCTTCTGCAGCCTAAGTGCAAGATGTATCCAGCTGTTAGTGGTAAATAAAAAAGAGGATAACCTGATTTATTTGATGTTCCACACTAGGGATACATTTTAATTTTCATGAATGAAATATGGATAGATGCTGTTATACTTTTGCTTTTGACTGTATTATTAGCACAAGTTGATGACGGGGGAACCAAGACTCTTTAGAGAGTAATGGATTTAGTGAAGGGCTGGAGAAAAAGGGAGATCATTAAGATGGAAACAGGGCAATCATACCACAGATATCAAGAACAGAGGCAGGAAGTTTATCTGGTAGAAGAATAGAGCAGTGATATAGACCAAGAAAAAACATTAAAAGGAAAGCAGTAGATGAAATGGGGCTGGTCAGAGCAGGACAGTAAATTTGCTACTTTGATCACAAGTCTGTTGAACTTAATGCTGCAAAGATCCCTAGACCACACATGATCTACTAAAAGTGACATTTTTGGCTTGTTCATGCTTTACAGTTATTGGCCTGGACTCATCTTACCTAATCTTTAACCACCACCCATTAAACCCATTACCCATTAAACCATGTCCCTAAGTTCCACAACCAACCTTTCCTTAAACAGCCCCAGTAACAGTGACTTCACCACCCCCCCATTCCAATGCCTAACTAGTCTTTCTGAGCAGAAATTTCTCCAAATTTCCAACCTGAACCTCCTCTTATGCAACTTGAGGCCATTCCCCCTTGTTCTGATGGACAAGAAATGGGGCTGTAGATAACAGAACTAGTAATGAAAGTCTCAGGTGCTTCAAGAACATGGGTTGAATATGAGTCATAATATTTACAGATGTTGCCTTTATTTATGTCTATGTCTAGCTGAGATGTGTTTTGGGAAGAATTCAGTCTTCATTCACATAGTTATCTGGAATATCTCAAGGTCTCCAACATGAACCTTACTACTTGCACATTTACTGTGTCAAAGTCAGCAGGAGGTAATTATTCCTGCTGTAGTCTTGCCAGAACATGAAGGCTAATTCCACTTCATGTGGAAACAGGGACAACCATCAGTCTGGGCTTCAGGGAGAACATGAAACCCAGGCATTTTAGATTTTGATGCTATAGAAAAATATAGTTCAAAATACATAATAGGAGGAATGACAGAAAAATAACTAGAGATATACCCAAACTGAAGAAAGTGAAATACAACCACAGACTAGAGGAGGAGCTAGAATAATCCTAAAAGGAGCTAAGCTGGAAAATGGCAGGAACAGTGAACTATGTACATCACTTTGATGTAGCTGTTGCCACTGGTCATAGTTATTTTTGTTGTTATATATATACACTTAAATACATATATACATATATATATATATATATAAAAGATAAAAAAGACAAAAAGAAGTGAACAAGAACAGAAGAAGCATACTGAGAACAGAATCTAGATTTATGATACATTAAAAAAGTTAAAGAAGACAATTTTCACTTACCTTATTGAAATCTTTTTACTGTTATTTTAGTCTGTGATAAGACCTGTGTTTAAAATAACCAAGGTGCCTTTATCTTATCTTTTTTTTTTTTTTTTAATATATAGATGTAATTTATTTTTCTTTAAATATTCAGCTGATACATATTTACTGATTAGCTCTTGACAAGAGCACCCAACTTTTCTTGTTAAGGCTACAGATGATTCGAAATAATAAGAAATAAATGTATCCTTCTGATTGAACATCAAAACTCAGTATATTAGAGCACTGTACAATTTTTACCACTTTGTAGTGTTATAACAAATATTGGGAAATCACAGCAACATGAAATTTTTGAGTTCGAGTACAGTGATACTATAAAGAAATTGAGTACAGTTGATCAGTTTACTTACAGAAGTTAAGTTTTCCCTAGTTTTAAGACAATTAAAATCCTCTCAAGTTTCCATTTCATTGCAAAGTGCTGTAATCTGTTATCTAGATCCCCCCACATGCTATATCATCAGTGACTCTCTGCAATAATTAACTTCAGAAATTTAATTAAAATGTAATTAATTTTATGCTTTGTTTGTTTAACAAATCTTTGGTGAAAATCTGAAGCTTAGATTCTACCATTTTTGTATCAAAAGCTACTGAAGGTTTTATAAACTGTGAACTAGACTGTAATAAACAGGAGACCCCTGAATGATCACCATGTCTATGGGATAGAAGAGATAAAACAGGCTGATTGAGTCAGTCATGGAGTTTCCAACGGTGATTGAAAAGCCTTACATCAGAAAATGATTTTGTGTAGTATTTGTGCATATCCTGATCTGTAGAAACTTCTATGTGATCATAATTTTAATGATTTATCTGTTTTTTTCCATGGATAAGAGGACTAGTGTCAAATTCATCAGTCAACCCAGACTGATGGTTGTCCCTGTTTCCACATGAAGTGGAGTTAGCCTTCATGTTCTGGCAAGACTACAGCAGGAATAATTACCTCCTGCTGACTTTGACACAGTAAATGTGCAAGTAGTAAGGTTCATGTTGGAGACCTTGAGATATTTCAGATAACTATGTGAATGAAGACTGAATTCTTCCCAAAACACATCTCAGCTAGACATAGACATAAATAAAGGCAACATCTGTAGATATTATGACTCTTCTTAGAGTACATATTTATGTACTCTAAGATCTTTCTGGAATCCTAATGAGATCCTATATGGTAACAAAAATAACAAAATTGATTGTAATCTAATATGCTAGCCTAAGTTGTTGTCATTATGTATTGTACCACATTAGCAGCAACAACAGATTGTATTTAAAGATCATGACTTCTTTTTTTGTGGTGTGTCAGAGTGTCTGTTAGGTGATAAATTAATGATAGAAGTTCCTGCTTATTTATTTGACTCTTGCAATGTTTCCTCTTGGCTTCAGGCTTTGCCAGTCAGCCAGGCTCTTTTCAGTTGCTCACTTCCAGATGGAGTGGAACCTGTTATATACATGACTGATACTGCTTTCTTTCCTGCTTTCCTGAATTACCCAGCAAAGAGCTTATAAGGATGCCAGAGCAACTCCTTTCCCCTATATAAAATTGGCTTAAACATTGAATGCATGCCTCTCATGACCTACTAGTATTCATTGATTGAATGCTATTATCTCTTCTTGGCCAAAATTTACCAAATACATTTAATTAAAATTCAGTTCACCTTTGTTTCTGCAAATTGAAGGTCTCAGTCTTTTTAAAACTCATGCAAGACCATTTGAATTGATGAACTTAGATGAAAGCAATTGAGGATGAGTTGGTGGAAAGGTCACTTAGAGTATTTTTTTTTTCTGTTCTCACTAGTCTGTAAAGAGTGATTGCACTAAAGTTTGTAGCTCAATAGGAACATAGAAAATACTTGTATTTTTAATGAATAGCCTGACACAAGTATCTGCGTAATATTAAACTGAAAGAAGAACACCTGTGGGTACAGATAATGTATTAAATTACATTATTGACTTCACAACAGAAATGGCCTCACAAATGTATCTGTGAATATCAGACACAGAAATACCTGTACTTATCTGCCTTGAACTTATGTGTTGATGAACTTAGCTCTTCTCTCTGAGATACATTATAAGCTTGATTTGAAAGCTGCTCTTAAGCATTTGAGCACATAAAATTGCCCATTTTTCAAGATATACAGAAATGTACAGAACTTGCCAGCTGTAAGAAACAAGACAAACATTCAACAAGACATTTTCTATAGGACTTTAAATAAGTGTTTTATTAAAACATTTGTGGCCATCATAAGGAAAAATAATAAATTCTTCATCAAATATTTAAATGAATGTCATTATCTCATTTGATCATGAAAAAGATGGATTCTCCAAGGAAGACTATACCAGTAAAGACCTAGACTATTTAAGATAAGTACAGTTACAGGCAATTTTTTTAAATACAATTTTTAAAACCTCTAGAAAGTCAGAATAGCTTAGTGTAAAAAGTGTGTTTGATGATTAAAAAATAAATAAATAAATAAATTTAAAAATCTAATGGGATGTGAAAATTCTCCAACAGAATTTAATGGAAACTGAAATAAAGTCTATATGACTAACGTGTTCAGGTGAGGATTTTGATAGAAATCAAGGATTTGTCAAGAGAAAATGATAATTTAAAATACGTAAAAAATAATTGAATATTTAGAGTGTGGAATTTTGGGAATATGTCTTAGTTATTTTTTAATTAAGATGAGCCAGTGTTCATATTTTTCCAGTTATATTAATTGGCAGAGGCAGTAGTGCCTGTCAATAACAGATATTTATGAAAAGTGAACGTTAGGGATTGGGGGACTGAGTTATAGATGTCTGCACATAATTTTGATAAAACCAGTAAAAATGTAATTTGGAGATTACTCAACAGATATTGCCTCTATCATCAAGACTTTAAATAATCTAACAGGCAGAATTTTTGTTTCTTAAGTCTTCACTGATATGAGATGACATTGCATTAAATCTACAGACATTCTGTGCTCATATCTTCAAATATTATATGGAGAAAATATGTCACTTGTATGGTAGTATGACCATTAAAGATTGCTACCTGCCTCAGTTTCTTTCAGGTCTACTTTGAGAATAGTCTTCTTACATGGTGGTTAAACAAACTAGTCTGGGGTTGGGAATAGGTGAAGGAGGCAAACTGTGAGTGAAAGAATATAGAAGTGGAAAGGAATATCATAGTCTCTTAGCACTGAAGAAATTGGGAGGTTTAGATTTTTAGTGAACTTCATAATGTAATGAACTCAACATTAATTGTGTGGCTTGAAACATCTTTCAGGACAGAGAAGTAATAAAGTGAGTACACTGTTGGCTGGAGAATGATTAACAAGAACTGTTGTGGAATTATATGCTATGATTTTTCTTAATTTCAATTTAAAGTAAACTGACAATGCCTATTATAAGTCATATTATAAGAAATTTAGATTCTGATATTAGTGTTTAAGCAACACTGTTCACTTTTCTTTTTCTTATGTTTTAACAGTATTTATTGTTGAACATGCTTATTTAACCAATGGACTATTGCTAGATTAGTTTCTTATTGAAAAGTTGAAAATGTGCACAGCTTTTGAACCTTTAGAGAGTGGTAGTGATATGAAAAATATCAGGAAACTTGCTAGCTTGATTTTTGACTTACAAATGGTAACACTATATGCACTTAAAACAAGATTGGAAGGGGCTAGGGGTAGAAAATGGGAAAAATTAGGGAAAAATGTTTCATTTAAGAAGTGTTGTATTGGATTTATGTGCCAAGATTTTTGTACCAGGAAAAGCTACAGGTGGGGCCTCTCTGACAAGAGTCCAGAAGGTGTATCATGCTAGATAGGAACCAGTTCTAGCCAGCTTGAAAATGGACCCAGCTGTCAAAGCTAAGCCAATGAGTGATACTGTTTGCACCTCTTTGACAGAACACTTAAGAAAGGGGAAAAAAAACACCGTACAACAGTAGCTGGAAGAGAGGAGTGAAAAAATGTGAGAGAACCAGCCCTGCAGGCCCCAAGGTCAGTGCAGAAAGAGGGCAAGAGGTGCTCCAAGCACAGAGCAGAAGTTCCTTTGCAGCCTGTGGAGAGGCCCCTGGTGAAGCAGGCACTCCCCCTGCAGCTGGAGGATAACTGGTGAGTTATCTCCCTGTCCTTATCTCAACTCCCTGATTTTTTTCATCATATTTTCTCCCTCTGTCCATTTAAGAAGGGAGAGTGGTGGTGCTTTGCAGACCTTGGTTGTGAAAACATCTCAACTGTCTAGGTTCTGAAGGTTTTCTAGTAAATAGGAAACAGTTCTGGGAAAAATAGAGGTTGGGGGGGGGGAAGAATGTATCATTGGAAGAGGGTACAGCAAATGCTAGTTTTAAATTGTGTTAGATATCTAAATGGAGTAAGAATCTTAATATGAGTCTCAACCATGCACATTTTTCACATTGACTGTAGAACACATCAAAAAGAAAACTTCATAACATTTTTTTTTTATTGATCTTAGTCTATTGCTGGCAAATGATCCTCATCATCTTTATCATCATCAGATGTAAGCTAGATAATTTATGTTGTATGGAATACTGTAATGATCTGTTTGATTTTGCATTGGAATAACACGTTGATGTTGTCCAAACCCAGAGGAAAATAGATGTTTCCTCTTTTAGGCACAATTTGCATTCTTGGTCTCTGCAGGTGGCACTTTGGTTACTTTGGGTTGCTTGGTCTCCTGAGGATCTATGTATAACTAACATGGGAAAGAAGGTTACTTCTACACAAATGATTTAGAGCACATGAAATCATTCTGATCCAAAATGTCATTTTTCTCATGTTTATATAAGAAATTAAGGAAGACAACCTTGATTAATAAAATAAAATCAGTACACTTTTGTGAAAAAGCACATTTGCTCCCCATTCTCCATGTACCTATTTTCCATATTTTAAAGATTTGTCCTTGTCATAAAGAAGTAGATGACAAAAGACTTTTCTTTTTCCTCCAATATGTTTGTTTTATAATGAAGCTAAAACTTCACTTATGCAAAGAGATAAAACAGCTGTTTCAGCATCTCCAAAACCAAAAAGGTTTTCAGGTTTTAGTAACTTGTTTGTGTCTGCATCAGATGGCTGAGTTTAGACCAGACAATATAATAAAGATTGCTGTTTCCCTGTCTACTCATGAGCAAAATTCAGGACTCATTTTCTTCCTGGCATTTAAGATGAAAACTAGAGTTTTTTTCTTGCTTCTGTCTTGTGAAGAACTCTGCTTATCAACATTTTACACATATAAGGAATCATAGTCCATGTTGACCTTTAGGAGTTGCACAAGCACATGTGTACAATTACCCACTTAGCCACTAAAGTGTGAATTTCAATAATTTACAAGTTACGGATTTTCACTTTTCTCACCATCACCTGCAGACATAAATTAAAACATGTCTCAAACGAATCATTAAGATTAATGTCCCATTCTTATAATCACAGTCTCCTCATTCTTAGACTTGCTGCGTGTTTTTTTGGCCAGATTGTTACATTTCATGGAAAGTGGTCCTGGATAAATTTTTCTCTTTCAAGGAGACTTTTTTTCAAGGAGAGGAGAGTTCTCTAAAGATTAAATTCAACAAAGCTGACAGAGGAAAGGGCTGAGGATACGAAGGAAGAGTTGTTTTGTACATTTACATAGAATTTAATGGAGTTTAAAACAACAAAAAAGTTCTATAAAAAAATAATAAAATTTCTGTAGAATCCACTATAAAACTTGCAGAACTCAGTAGAGAGTGCCATGTTTTACACAGCCTCAGTTTTAACAATATCATAGAATTCTGTTCTGATATCACAGTGAACTACTAAATGTTATAAAACTGGTTTATAAACACAAGAGAAACAAACTCAGATTATCATGCTCAAGGCTCTACAGAGTACTTTGTCACTGGGAGTTCAAAAATGTATTTATTTTTCCTGTTATATTGCTGTATTTTGGTGACATAAAAGTTATCTGAGACACAGCCAACAAGAGCTGTTGTATCTGCCATATTAAATCAATGGTTATCCAGGAGAGCAAAGAAGCAGAGTAGTAAAAGGTTTAAAAACAGTAGATAAAGTGAGTAATTGTGAGGACCACAAAGGCTATAGTGGAGATTCAGTTGACTGGATTCTACATGACCCATAGATAAACTGGAAATACCTCAAAACTGAAATGGTTTTCTAAATTAAACCTTCAGGAACTCAGCGTACAAAACAAACAAAAGGAAAAGAAAAAAGGATCCATGTCAGAAAGCTTTTTAATTATCACAGTTTTCATCTTTATGGTGCATAGCTTGGGATCAGTGCTTCATAATTTTAGTTTTAAAAATAAGGTAAAAAAAGGTAGAATTGCTGTTCTTATAAAGACAGCCATGTGAAAGATTGGCAAACATGGTGCAGAATGCCATGGCTGATACATTTCTATTGTTTTGTCTTGTATTTCATGTCTTAAAGAACCTCTTGACTGTGAATAGAAACATGATACAGACCTATTAAATTCTTAACCTTGTGCCTTGCATCTTTTTTTTTCTGCAAAGTAGGAAATGGAGCTTAGAAGAACATGTGATATGCAATGGGAAATGGCAAATGATACTCAGCATAGAGTACAACTTACCTTATATTGTGCAGACTCTTGTCATCTCTTTTTCAGGTTGTTAATTGGTGCTGTGTTTCTTTTGGTCCCTGCTTCTGTGTGTCTGAATTACATTGGCTTTCTAAACCTCATCACAGACCTATTAAGCCTGTGTTATGTCATCTGGTGAATGTTCAAAACATACACACTGCAAGACAATCTCTACTATGGAGAACTTGCAATGTCCTACAGGGAGACAGATTAAAAAAAAAAAAAAGTCTACATGGACAAACGCAGGAATTCATTTGCTCACTCTGTCTATGCTCTGAGTAAGATGTATGTGATATGTGTCAGACAGCACCATGCTGACTCTGCTAGCAATGTTAACAATGCTCTATGACCTTACTGATATCTCTCAAAAGATTTCTACCAATACTCTATTCTGCTTCAAAACTGAATATATCTCTCCAGTTTTGCCATCCAGGACAAAGCATCAGGTGATGCAAGAAGACAGGTTTTCTAATATAGTTTATTTAATACCGATATAGTGACAGGTTTTGAAACAAGAATAAATGTGCCTTTCCTCATCCTATATACTCTAGAAATACTGTGTGTTTTATGTTTATACAGAAGGATTAATTTTTGGCTGGGCATATGTCATCAGAACAATGCTGATGGAATAGTAGGCTCAGTAAATAACTTTCAGTGATAAACCAGTTACTTGATCTGGAGTCTTAGGTAAGTCCATGGTGTAATGGACCGTGAAAGAAGACACTAGAGCCTGATTTTTCTAGAACCTTTGTCAAGGCATGGAAGTTCTTGCATATTTTACACTGTCATCTACAGGTTTTCGAAACTACAGCACAGACAGTTCACACAAAATCTACAGTTCTTTATATATATATATATATATATATATATATATAAAAGAGAGAGAGAAATAATTTATTAAAATTTATTTGAAAAGTAATAAAGAGATTAATTTATGTAATGGTTTATATTTTTCAGTAATGTGCTATGTCTCTTAAAGAGACGCACAGAAAAATTAAAGAACATGACTTAAATTTACAGTATGTGTTTTACCACTATGAAATTTACAATTAAGTTAGGTACATTTCAAATTTAATGATGAAAGAGGTCTGACAAAAAAGTTAGAGAAAAATGGTGTTAAAAATTACAGTTAGGTTGTAAAAAATTACTTAAACTGCTAAAGGATACAAGGACCTGTATTGGAAGGCCAGACTTAGCTTCCATTTTTCTGGGCTTAGACCAAAAAATCTTATACCACTTCCCAAATCTCTAGATTAATTTTAAAGCTTTATTTTAAAATGAAGATGCTCAAGAAGGCTCTGGAAAATTCTCTCCTTCCTGACATACACTGGCAGAAATGCCAAATCTTGGAGCTTGAAGCTTCTGCACAAATTTGCAGCTAAAAAGTGAGTGAACTTCTTAGCCCTTTACACAGAAGACCATTAATGTTATTAGCTTTTAGAGTCTGCATTAGCTCTGCTCACTTACAAAATTAATAATTTCCCTTTTCACACCTTTTCCATTTGTACTGTGATGAAAATCTACTTTATCAAAAGCAGTTTTGCAAAACCAATCAATAAATCAATCAAACATCTAGGCAGGCCTGACATTGACTACCAGAAATAAAGGTAAAAGTTCACTTAATTGAGATCTGCTTTAATAGATTTCTCTTTCTCTCTCTCTCTCTCTCTCTCTCTCTAAGTCCTTTAATACTCTACAAAATTCCAGTAAAATTTTGCAGAAAAAAAGCATCAAGGGACAATTTTTATCTTTGCTTTAAATTGCATTACTGGAAATGTTTTGTTGTCTAAAAAAGGTTTGAATAATGCAAGAAGTGTTCTACACACAGCCACACAGCATGTCAAATGATTTCTATTTTTTAGGAGAAAAACAAACTTTCTTTTTCTTAGGCTAGAATATTCTGTGATGAGCTAAATGTGAATATTTGATTAGTTAGATAAAATATTTTTTTCTTGAGAAACTATCACTGCAAATCTTAAAAGGTTACCATATTATTTCTAGGTTTAGTCAATTGTAAAATAAATTACCGATATTCACACACATGCTGGTTTATCATTCATACACATGCTGCTTTATAATAAGAGTGGAAGAAATGTTGTACATACTAAGGATTCTATATTTCGGATTCAATAAAAGAGTAAAATATGTTGTTTGAAAATTCAATGTACAGCTCCTGCCACCTTAATAATGCCTCTTGGATTCAGTCCAAATAGTATAAAATCAAATCTCAGACTTTTTTTTTATTGTCACCTCAAAAATTGTCTAAAATACTGTGTATGTGAGCATACACACAAAGACATGCATGAATTTAAACATGATCATTTTATTATTCTATTTATTATTTATAATAATAAATTATAGTATTATTATAGTGTAGTATCATTATAGTATGTACTATAGATATACTGAACTTCAACAGAAACATTAAATCTGAATTGGTATACCAACATTTCCATATAATAACCAGCATCTCTACAGCAGAGGCTCCTTTTTGCTTACTCACATGAGTAGCTTCAGAGATGTTGATGGTGTTACGCTGATAGGTAAAGAAGGCAGAACTATGTAATTATTTTTATTTCCAGCTGTTGAGATTTCAGACTATAATTCTAAGCTCTCTAAGCAAACCTCTTCCTTTTCTTTACTTCTTTCCAAGCAAATTGATCAGAGGTGCTTTGGGGATTGGCTGTGTGCCCAGTTTCCACAAACACCCAAGACTCCTGCATATTGAGTTAATTAAAATTGACTGCTTGTCTTAGGCAGAAGAAACAGTCTAAATTCTGGCTTGTTCTAAAAAATGATTTAACAATTTCGATAAGCAAAATAACTTGCTACTAAGCTAGGGAATAAAAATAATGTATTGTTTTGCCTTGAAAAAAAAAAAAAAAAAAAAAACATCATGTTTTTATTTTGCTTTCACTTCTACTTCAGATGTTTTTTTATGTTTTTGTTTTTGTTTTCTCTACTGTGTTGCACTGAATTGTAAATTGTTAGATCTGTGTGTATCCTGAGGACAAGAAGACATGTATCAAATGAAGGATATAGGCAGATTTTACAGACTGAAGTTCTAAATAACAATAATAATAAATTGTCTTATTCTGCAGGTGTTTAAACCTCACAGGTATCTCCTCTTGTGACTGAAATTTCTCCAGTGCCTACTGTGACTTTCTCACTTGGGCATACCCAAAATGCTATAAATTATGCAGCAGCAATTGTATACCAAGAGCAGCCAAGTACCAAAGGTCTCCAAAGTCATTCAGTATGCAATTCCTGAGAACAACTGAATGACATTGACAGTAAAGCTCACAATGAACTAAAAACATGATCAAGATTTATAGCATTCATACACTCAGGTTCAATGCTCTCCTCAGGTTACAGGGTTAAAATGCACCTTCCTGTAGATGTTTTCTTTCATTTCTAGAGTATATCATCGTCTGAGGCTGGCAAGGGGAAGCACTCCCTACTGCTTCTTCTGATACTCTACAGAAAACATGTGATTCATAGGAATATAGGGAAAGAGGTGAAAGCAGAAATTGGTGGGCAGTGAGAAGATAAACACTAGAAAGAACATTATGCTATAATTCGGCAGTTATAGTGTTCATAAATTCTGTCTTTACTTCAAGAGGCCCTTTTACACTTTTTAGTAATCTGTCTACTGGGGAAAAAAGATGAACAGACTCCACAAGAAACCCATAATTGCCTATTTCCCTGATGAGTGGTTGCCCCACAAGGTTATAGAGCCAAGTGGTGGGTGTTTCTAATGGGTCTTGAATTCTATTTTGTATAGTTGTGAATCTTATGTAGCAGACAGAGAAGGCTGCTGAACAAAAGTGGCCTATAATTTGTTTGAGCATTCTTCAGGGGAAAAGTGACATGAGTTTGGCATACGATGACATCGTACCATGGTTTTACTTTAAAAGAAAAGGCTTTGGCTTTTGAAAGGACCTATCTTAGGAAAGGATTCCAGCCTCTGGATCTGAAGTGAGCAGAACCATCTCCTTATATATCTAATTCCCCAGCCACTCCTTAGGGTATCCTATTGATTTGCTATATGTGACTTCCTCAGCACACTAGCTGTTCTGGGCCCCAATCTGAGCATTTAGCATCTCCCAGGGGCTGCAACAGATGTCCTCAAATCAATACATGTCCACAAAATAATTTTTAAAAGTATTGTATATTTTCTTATGACAAAGAATTAGATGTAAAAAAGACTTTTTTTTGTTTGTTTTTGTTTTTGTTTTTTTCCTAAATCAATCCATTTGTCTACTAACTGAGATTACTACTCTATCCACATAATTGCAGTAGGGAGGAAATATGTCAAATCCTGTTCAAAGATGCAGCACAGTATTAAATTTACCTCTTGGAATGACCTGCGTATCTTAATAGAAGAATTAATCAATCATTAATCAATCAAATCAATAATAATTAATCAATCAAATCAATAATCAAATTAATCAATAATAAGGTATTCACAATTCAGGGCGTGGAAGTAATTGATCAGACTAACATTAGCCTAGCAATGTTAAACTCTCCAGTGCTCTTTTGAGACATTGGTTTACAGGCCTTAGGAATGAATATCACAGAAGGACCCAAGAATCAGGTGCTCATGTGCAGTAGATCTCTTCTACTCAGTATCGCAAGCAGTGCTAATCTGAACAAATTGGGCCCCTAGATACACTTTATCCACACTTGTGCTTTTCTGAGGATCACATTTCATTGTGCCTGTACTCCAGTACCTGTAACTCTTGCCAGCTGATAATGACTCAAGCAGGGTCAAACTGGCTATCGGTATGTGCCCTCACAGATGAGGAGTTATTGTAGAGGTGTGATTTTCTATCAGTTTGGACTTGGATTGGATGGATTTTCTTCCTCTTTTCTTCACTCCTTAGCTTCATCTATACATTAGTGGTCATTGTCTTCTTGTTGACTCTGTTAGTAATGTGGCTTCTCAGGTTTCATTTTTATTCATTAGCGCTGAATAGAGAGACAGATTTGAATTGTTGCACATGGAAAATATATTTGCTAAGTATGCTGTTACTTTGACTAAATGGTGCCGAGCCACAGGAGGAAAGCAGGTAGAGATCAAGCTTTTATAGGTACATTCTAGGGTAACAAATGTGACTGAAGTTTCTACTTTGCATATGTTATAAGTCCAGACAAATACAAGATGGAGACCATATCTCGTTTTTTTTGTTTGTTTGTTTTGGTTTGTTTTGGTTTGTTTGTTTGTTTGTTTTTACACATCTTTGTGTATATATGTGATACCCTGGGACTTCTGGCTTATTGAGGATAACTTCTTGAGGATAACTAATTTTTAGACTTCTTCACAGCGTGTAAAGATATGCATTTGGTATGAATCATCCCAACCATTCCAGCTAGAATAAACTCATTTGAAGAACATTAGTTTTAAGAATACCCATTTTACCATTATATTTTGATATCTTTATATTCAAGCAGTGAATGAGTTAAACTCTTCACAAGGTGATGAAACATCCTGAAAATAATTTTATATACATATCATACAGAAAAAGGCAAGGTATTAGACCTGGTTTATGGATAGCAAAGTGAAAGAAAAAGTTCTGCCTCTTCCGTTATAAGTGCCTTCTTTTCAAAGTGCTGTGTTTAAACAAAGTTTTACACAGCATCTCATAAAAGTCAAATATTTGCAGCTCACCATTTACCTGAAAATACAGCTACAAAAATAGAAAAAGAATAAATCCTTTTTCAAGGAAGAAGCAAATGAAGGGTTGAGACAGGAAAAGAAAGAGGGAAAAATAATTTTAGGAGGGATTCTGGGAGTATTGTGTGCACAATGCATTATTATCTGCAGGGATTTATGTCTTTTGACAACTGCTATATTCTTTCTTAAAAAGAGCAAGATACACAGACTAACCACAACACTACTGTTTAGAAGGGTAATGGAGGAAATAGAATTGGTAGCAGACACAAGGTTAAAGTGTATGTTGCATACTAAGGAATTTATTATAAATATTTATTTATATTTATTATAAACAACTCTTTTGGATGTAACCAATGAGTAGATATTGCTACAAAAGACATTTCTGATTTGAGGAATTTTTGAATGGAGAGACAAAGGAAATATGAGAAAATAATCTCATGGCAAATGCTTGTATATGCCATGTGTTTCACCATCTTTTCAATGTGAGATTATTGCTCTTCTTTCTACTGAAACTAAGTGGTAAAATACCATATGCATTGGACTGAACATGTTTACTGAAATCAATTAAGTAAACAACATTTTAAAGGAAAGAAAAATTATATTTTTGAGCTTTTTTTTTTTTTTGAACATTGGTAGTGAGAAATTATATATATATATTGCAGAAATATTTTCTTCCTCATTTTTAATTATACATGTATGTTGTGCTAGCTACTGTCATCAGTATTAATTTGTCCTGGCCTGTACAGCTCTTGTTACCCCATATAAAGCTCATTTAAAACTAACTGAAATATGTTGATGAACTGTGGAACACACACTTATTTTTTGTTTCTTAAGTCATTGCTGTATTTTGATTTGTAAACTATTTTTCTCCTTTTACTTTATTGTATTGTTTTCTCTTTATTTTATCAATAAGTTCATGTGAACAAATGATGATTATTTAGCATTTCTAGAATGTAATTTTAAATTGGTAAAAATGTTTTATACCCTTTAAATGTAAATCTGATCTGAGCCTTAAGGAGACTGAAGTCTGAAAGAGATCAGAAGTCAGACAAAGAGCAATACAATGAAAAATTAAACTGAAACCTTTAGTAAGGAAATTTGCTTGATCCACCCAACTGCACTGATTCATTTTAAAGTAAAAGTGACCCAAACTACTATTTTTTTTACTTATACTGTGTTGAGTTTTTGTGTAATTTAGAATCACCGAATGAAAGATATATACAACTAACAGAAATATATTTAATATGGATATCAGTTACAGAGAAAAAACTAATATCTCTGCAAAATTTGTTTCTTCGGCAGAATCTATTTACAGTCTCCAAAGTGATGCTGTCACTGTTAAAGGCCAAGTGCAAGCACATGATCAAGTTTTACTGAAGTGCTCAAAGAACTGTAAAACAGGAATAGCTTGGAAGTGAGGATATTATTTTACCTAATTGTTGTATTAAAAACAAACAAAAAAAAAAAAAAGTGAGAAACCTGGCACAGCAGCAAGCTATCAATAGCTATCACAACCTTAAGATAAAAATCATTACCTGAGAAGAGAATGTAATTTATTCTTAAAATAAAATTAAATAAATAAATAAATATCTTCATTTTCAGGTTTCAGTTTCTTATAAGAGGAAACAAAACTGCTAACACACTGAAACTAATATGATGAAAACAATAGGTGCACCTCTTCTTAAAGTCTGTTTTTCCTTTTGCAGTTAAGCTTAATACATAAACGCTATTACTACATACTATTATTCTCTTTTTACTTCTTCATTATTATGTTTCCTTTGCTTTTGTATATCTGGGTGGTGATGTAGAACTCTTATCAATCCAGCTATGTGGTTTAAGTGTCAGTTTATAAGTTCTGAACATTGAAGAAGGAAATCAGACAAATGATTCTTGGATTTGGGCAATGTTAGAAGTTGAGTAGAAGCAAGAAAACATACAGCAAGTTTCATGAAAATTCTTCTGACCCTAAATCATTGAATCAGTTTTCTCTACAGTTGGCTCGCAATTCAGATTTCAGTGTGGTCTACAAAACAAGACAACTTTGAAGTTTTTAGCCTTTTTTAATATTGTCTAAGTTTAAGGTTTTAACAAGAGAGGTACAGGCATTCTTTCATATTTGATAAATGTCTTTACTTGATGGACATTTGGGAGGGATAAAGGAAACTTTTGTTCATGAAATCAACTTGGTATATGAAATACACCTACCCACTGGGGACATAAACAAGCAAATGAGACCAGTAAAATGTTCCTCTTTTTCTTTTTTTTTTTTTTTTTTTTTTTTTTCTTCTATTTTATAGCTGCAGAAGTTAGACATACATTGGAACATTAAAAACTTTTGCCCTCCATGAGGTACACACCTATGCACATGTTTTTCTGTTTTTCCCAAATGCTTGCTCTAGTTCTGCATATGAGACATTTTATAAAACTCCAAGGAGTGTGTTTGTCTTTGGATGGAGGTGAGATAGGCTTTTGAGGGACACATGTCAAAAGTTCAAAAGAAGGTTTCTTCTTTCAGATATCCAGACAAACTATTAAACCATTAACTTCCTACAAGATATACAGTCAATGCTATGCCCAAGGATCTGTCTCCGTTAAGCTAAAAATGCTGTCGTCAAGGCTGATTCTTCAGTCCTGCTCAGTCTACTGCATACATTTTCCTTCTAACAATAATAAAGAGTAAGGGAGATCTAAAGCATAGTTATCTTTAGATTTGAAGTCACCAGTTGGGAAATTATTAGAAATATGATGCTACTGCCATGCATTTTGTTGTTCAAAACCAGGGACTGACATGAAGACAAAGACTGACTTCTTTTCATACCAAAACTAATAAAAGATTCCCCTTTTACTTCAACTTCTTGACGGATTCACTTTTTTTTTTTAATAGTACCTTTAAGCATTGGAGTTCTTTGCCTAATTTTCCTCACTTAGGACGATGTAAATGCATATTTTCCTGCTTCTCACAAAAACATCTTATTCTCAGACTATAGTTTTTATGAGTTTTTTGAAAAAAGTTGATGGTAGGGAAATATCCTGGGAAGAAAAAACTCTATTTTCCTTCTGGAGTTTTACTAAGACATAAAATAAATAAATAAATAAAGCATAAAAGGAAATTTCATAACTGCAAACCAGCAAAGTTCTTAACTGTGACTGTTAAAGAGAAATGGGTTTGAGATGACAGGTAGCCATGAATAGCATTTACACTTAGACTAGTAATGTATCTCAACTTTAGAACTGAATATTGGCAGAGCAAAAGCTATAGAGTCACTTTCTCATCAAATAGCTTATAGGGATAAGGGTGAACTTGAAAGCATTTTAGAGAATCTCAGTCTTTGTGCATTGCTCTGGACAATAAAAGGAAATGAGGCTTCTTTAGTCTGTCTTCAGAGCAAGCCACAGTGTTTCAGTTTACTAGGATTCCAATCCCATTATGACACATTCAATGAGTCGTGATAATTTATTTTTTTTTTTAAAGGCAAATTTTATGCAGCCACATCTAACTCTTGCATCTCCCTTAACTTTTCATGCTGATTGGGGGGTAACTAACATGGATAAATCTTAGCAGCAGAAATGTAGTTCAACTGCCTGTACCTTATTGGTTATCTAGGGACCTTTGTACATTGTCTTTATCCATAATATGTATAATTTTCAAGCTGATCACTCTTGGTATTGACTAGTTATTTATTCCAGATCACACCATTCTCTTTAGAGCCTTAGCTCACCCACACTGAGGCCATTCACCACTCTTTTCTTTCTGCCTGTTTTCTTTCCTATTTGATTAACCTCCCTTCCCTCACTGATCTTTCTTTAACAGTAATCCACTTGAAAAAGTTAAGGGTTAGACAAACTCAGTCAGAAAAATGGACATCCAGCAAGGAGATTGCTGATATTATTGCCAAGATATTATTCACTATTCTCATCAAAGTTCTCTCTTTGGTCCCCAAAATACTGTTAAACTTCAGAGATTCCTTTGAAACTCCCTTTCAATAAAAAATTATAAATAGGTGATAATTAAAAATATTAATATAATTTTCTTCTTAGCAGACAAGGCAAGTCTTAGAGGGCATTTAATCTGTGATTAATGCCATAAATTCTTGTATCTGAATCACATGCTGAGATCACAGGATGCCCAGAGAGGTTGTGGATGTTCTGTCCCTGCAGGTGTTCAAGACCGGGTTAGATGAGGCCCTGGGTAACCTGATCTAGTGGATGGCATCCCTGCCTAAGGCAGACTTGTTGGAACTAGATGATCTCTGAGGTCCCTTCCAACCCAAGCCATTCTGTGATTCTGTGATCATGCACAATTTCTGTTGTGCTTTCTCACTCTAGAGGTTAAAATGGAAGCCCACTACACTACAATACATGGGAGAAAAAAATGAAAGAAATTTTCATGTTTTTCATGTTTTTATTGATTACAGCATAATTCAGAAGTTTAGTTTTTCTTTATCTATTCAATTTGTTAATTTTTCTTTCCAAAAATAGAACTAACATCTAAACTCAGAGAGATGACCTTAAATTCTTCTTCTCACACTACTTCATGAATTTGAAGTAACTCTAAGTTGAATGAGTGAGTGAGAATAAGAAAAAAAAGCAATTGTTCATTGTTTATTTACCAGTAACAAATCCAACTTTTTTTTTTTTTTTTTTTTTTTTTTGTATTCTCTTTTACGGTCAGTGACAGAGCTAGGGCAAACATAAAAAGGAATTCCTGGATCATTACTTGATGCTATGACAGTCAATGAAATAAGAATAATATGATGCCTAGAGAAAAATGTCAGATTTTTCCTTGCAGTGAAAATAAATATCTTGATCCCAAACAGTAGACTAATGTGCTGGTTTAATAGTTAGCTGTGATGTTTTTACACCACAAAAATTAACCTTCTATAGCCAGCTATTAGGATTGGTATATCTAAAAAGAACTAAAAGAGAACATGTAGGAGCTTTGAGCCCTTGTCCAGTAAATTAGTATGCTGCAGATGAAATCAAATTAAAGTTACAAAATGCCCCCCAAATGCCCCATTTTCACTTTGTTAGATGAGGCAAATAACATTGTATAGAATGTTAGGTGTCTCAGGTGTTCATTACAGCTGGTGCTGATTTGTCTCATGATTACATCTCGTTTTGAGAATGTTTCCTCTTGCTTTGTTGTTAAGAAGTCCAAATAGAGAAGTTTTATTTTTCCTCTGGAGATCTGTCTCTTGCATGGCACAATGCACCATTTACAGCAAGGGCTTAAGATGAATTTCAAGAGGAAATAATGGGATTTCTTAACCTTGCCACAGTGTAAAAAGGTGTTAAATGGAAATTCTGAGCTGGTGAGTAAGGTGATATGAACAGTATAAGTTAGAAATCTGGACACTGGGTTTGGGGAACAGGGATGAAAAGCTTCACAACTTTGCAAAAGAATGCAAAAACATGGGAGAAATAATTAATGCTTTTAAGAATAAAGTAATGAATGGCAATGAATTAGGTCATATTTGCTGAGGAGGCACCCTACAGTACGAACAAAGCTAATAGAATCCAACTCCTTGTTATCTGAGAGGTTGGTCTTGGATGACAGGAGGTAAATTTTCAAAACGAGAAAGACTTTTCACTAACTTTCCACTAACTACTGAGAGGAAAAAAACTCAAGGTGTCATAACAATTTTCACCATTAATGTTCATAATCTGTTATTGAGAACAGTTATGGGCTAGTTGTGTATATACTAAACACAGAATAATAATGTCTTGAGAGGGCAAATAAAAGCTTAATACAGTAACATGGAGTCCTGACTGGGTCCTAGTGCTCTTAAATGCTGAATGATACAAGATAAAGTAATTTTTATCAGCAGACGAACTAGTAAATTTTCTGAAGAAGTGGAAAGAGAGTAAGGGAGTAAAACAGTACAAGTTACTTGCATTAAAATAATTCTGAAAATTTAATGTTTTTGACAGTGTTTAAGAATGTTATAGGAAGAGTTGAGATCACAGTAGTTAATGATTGCATTCGTTCTTTCTTTTACAAATGAATATATTGAAGTCCTCAAATAAATCAGTTTTGTAATCCAGTAATGCTTTTACAATTTTCTTTTTGTAGCATTGGTCTTACTTTCACATATTGAGAAACTTTACCAACTATGAGAATACTTATGTTTACCAAATGTAGCTTCCATTAAGCTGTCACCAATTTGAAGAATGTAATCTAAAATTTGAGAGGATGCTGAGAGATGTCAAGGGCAAGACCAGGACACATCATAGCACTGGTGATTTTTTTGCAAGGATAGTATGCAAGTCTCCATCTTTGATGTTCTTCCAAAAGAAAACTTGTTGTTTCTGAAATACTGTTTCTTTGTTTTTTTTTTGTTTTTTTTTTTTTTGTTGTTGTTTGTTTGTCTGTTTGTTTGTTTTCTGCAACTTGAAACTGAGACCTAAGGACTTTCCTGATTTATCTATTACGATTCTCTATGACATCTATGATGTTATGAAGTTGTTGTCGGTTTTTTGTTTGTTTGTTTGTTTGTTTTGTTGTTTTTGGTTTTTTTTTTTTTTTTTTTTTGACAAGAAAATCCACGTGCAAGTAATTCTGCTCAGGTTGTATTATGTGTGCCAGTAAGAGTTAGGATCTATAAAGGGCTATAGATGAATTGCAGAGGAGCATTGGTAGGTCTCAAAAGTGAATTTGGAGCTGAAGGTTTTGAAGTAGTAAGTCCCTACAACACAAAGAAAGATTTTGCACCAGTGGTTGACCTCAAGCATGTTCCAGAGCTAGAAACTGTCAAATCTTGAATCAGTTAACATTTTCCTTGTTAAGGAAATGAGTTGTAATGATAATTACTTTAGTTACAACTGAAGAAATCATAATGATTTCTCAATTTTTTTATCAATATATCTTCAGAGTTGTTTTTTTTGTTTTGTTTTGTTTTGTTTTTCCCCCATCCATTTTCCTCTCCCCTATCTTCTTCCCATTCTTCCTCAGCTTAGAAGGACTATAATTATACCCTATAGTTGGAAGGGTATTGTTCTGTATTAGCAATACTGCTTTAAGTCAGACAAAATATGTGAAGAGATTGTGTTAGAAAAATATAGGCATTGAAAATACTTGATAATTTCTTTCTAAAATCTTCCCATAACAACTAATTTTTTTCTATTTCTCTTTTCTCTCTCTCTCTCTTTTTTTTTTTTTTTTTTTTTTCTTAATCAATCAATGATTCTGCCATTGCAGATGTATTCTTCTAGTTTGAAAACTTTCCTTGCAGGACCCATTTCATCTCCTTTCACCACAAAATTAATGACACATTTCAAGGATTTTTCAAGTTATTGCTACTTTAGAGCTTTCCATGATTTTTTTCTAAAACTTCCTTTTTGGTAAATCTTATTAATTCTAATAAAATATTTTTTCAATGTCTATTTTTGTAATGTTTTAGTTAAATTTGTAAATATTTAACCAAGCTTTTCTTCACACACCATGGCTTCTTCTAAAGCAGCCAGAGAAAAATGGGACGTTCTAACTATCTTCATTCTGACAACAGATCAAAATTTTATATTCCTGCCCCATAGTATTTCTCAAGGAATAATTCTACCTCTTTTATAAATGAAAACATTATCATTCCATCTTTGACCTGTCCTAAATAAAAAAGTATGTTTCTTATTTTAAACACAATAGATCATGAATGTATTCCCTCTTCTGCTGTCACTCTTCTGCTATTTTCCATGGCGGACTCCCATGGCCACATAAAATTTTGTGTGTGGATTATTTATTTTAATAAAGAAAAACCTGCACAGGTACCCTTTAACTTACACAGCTACCATACACGTAACCTACACATATCTGACAATTTGAATGCTCTGTAATCATCATGATGTCCTGTAAAGCAGCAAAATAATATTCTCCTTTTTCAGATGAAGAAAAAGAGACAAAAATGCCACTTACTTATAATATACATGTGTGTGTGTGTATATATATATATATAGTAATCTAACAGATCCAGAATTTTATATATATATATATAAAATATTTGATTTCTCTAAATATTATCTTGGTCTCAAGGCCTCACTCTTCTGCTGTTGATGACTTCCAGAATTTGGAGGACAGAATACTGTAGATCAAATTTTACAATTTCAGATTGAACTGTTTGACTATTCATATCTATCCAGTGTAATCAATTTAAATAAAATCTTTGTGAAGGAATAAACTAATTCATGGGTATTGTTAGTTACAGATATCTTTCAGTATATCCAGTACATGAAAATTCAAGTATAGGAATGAGGGAGAAGAAGACCATCTACTAAATAATCTGGACTATAACAAAACATGCTACCAGTGTTGCAGATGTGGCCTAGCACTTCAGTGACTGAAGTCCTACTGACTCAGTGTGTTTAGAGTATTTCAGTTACTTGATAATTTCCATTTCTAACTTTTATCTCTCCATTCTAATGTTTCTAGTCTAAACGTATTCTGAGTTTAATACCATCACTAAAAAGATAATTTTATTTTTGTCCACCTAGTTATTTTCTCCTTTTTATTTAAATTCAAGGGTAACATATCTAGAAAAAAAAATACCGGGTTAAAAAAAAAAGTTAATTTTCAAGCTTCATCTTCTTAAGTCTCTGACTGAGAAGATTTAATATAGTTAATCCAACATAGCTATTAACATTATCTGATGCAATGTCTAGACAATTAAGGCAAAATTGAAATCTGAAAATGCTCTTTATTTTGGGGCATATGGCCCTAGAGTCAGAAACAAATACAGAGGTCCCTTCAAGTGTATGAAGAACCTTTGATTATTTGTCAATCAGAGTTAGAGAAATTGACAAAGTATTTGATGTTTGCATTTGGGAAGGGGTACAAGAAGACTTCTTACAATAAAGTAGGCACAATCTCTTAAGAGCTAAAGTATAGATAAATACACAAATTTGTGGTTAGTAGAGTGATAGACACACTGCAACAGAATGTATGAGGGCATAAATAATGCCTGACCATACATCATTAGTGGGTACTCCTCCTGAAATGCATTGCCTTGAAGCTGTAGGTTTAGTAGTCTGTCTGTTGACCTTGTGTTGCAACACTGATTACTCTGTAATTATCTGATTTTAGGATTGTAAGTTCCACGCAATTTTCAAGTCACAAAAATCTTTTGCTTAAACAAGAATTACTTAATTGCATGTAGAATAACATTCTGATCTAGAGAATGTGAATGTGTTTGCAGTGCTGAAAACTAAAGGAAAGACTGAAAGTAATCTCCAAATATTTGAGCCTCTATCACTCAGAAGATTATCTAACCGATGAATGCTGGAGGGATATTCAGTCAGACTGTTGGGACACAGTGAGCTTCTGTAACAGGGTACTGGCCAGAATTGTCACTAATAACAAAATCTAACTTCTCAGAACTTTAACTGACCCACAGCCTTTGCCTATACGGGACTTGCATCAGTAGGAACTACAATTTTAAGTACACATCTAAAGAACTATATTTTAGCAACTAAGCAATTGATCTAAAGTTTATATTCATTGAAAACAGAGATAAAATGTAAAGATTTTTTTCTTATTCTGAAAGATTTGTTCTGTTAAAATATCATGAATATTAGAATTTGTTTTTATCTCCCCGTAATGTATATTTATATATACTTTTATACAATATATATACTTTTATACAATACATTTATTTATAAATATACATTTATTTATATATACTTTTATACATTTTATTTTCTGGACCAATGGGCTGAGTATGAAGTTCAACAAGGCCAAGTGTTGGGTCCTGCACTTGGGGAGCAACAACCCCAAGCAGCGCTACAGGCTGGAAGATGAGTGGTTGGAAAGCTGCCTGGCAGAGAAGGACCTGGGAGTATTGGTTGACAGCTGAATATGAGCCAGCAGTGTGCTCAGGTGGCCAAGAAGGCCAACAGCATCCTGGTTTGCATAAGAAACAGCGTGGCCAGCAGGGCTAGGGAAGTGATTGTCCTCCTGTACTCGGCTCTGGTGAGGCCACGCCTTGAGTATTGTGTTTAGTTTTGGGCCCCTTGCTACAAGAAGGACATCAAGGTGCTTGAGCGAGTCCAGAGAAGGGCAATGAAGCTGGTGAGGGGTCTGGGGAACAAGTCTTATGAGGATTGGCTGAGGGAGCTGGGTTTGTTCAGCCTGGAGAAAAGGAGGCTCGGGCTGACCTTATCACTTTTTATAAGTACCTTAAAGGAGGCTGTAGTGAGGTGGGGGTTGATCTATTCTCCCACGTGCCTGGTGACAGGATGAGGGGGAGCAGGCTAAAGTTGTGCTAGGGGTGTTTTAGGTTGGACATTAGGAAGAACTTCTTTACTGAGAGGGTTGTTAGGCATTGGAATGGGCTGCCCAGGGAAGTGGTGGAGTCACCATCCCTGGAGGTCTTTAAAAGATGTTTAGATATAGAGCTTAGTGATATGGCTTAGTGGAGGACTTGTTAGTGTTAGGTCAGAGGTTGGACTCGGTGATCTTGAAGGTCTCTTCCAACCTAGACATTTCTGTGATTCTGTGTGTTTTTTGTTTGTTTGTTTGTTTGTTTTAGTGAAGGTACTGTTCATTGAAGAAAAAAGAAAAGCAAGTTTAGCAAGCTTTTCCTACATCTTCAATTAAATTCAATAATTTCAGATTTTTTTAAAAAATGTAAAGGACCAATCCATACATCTTCCATGTGTATTTAGGTCCATTCTTTTCTAAGTCCTGATAGCCAATTTCAGCCATATTTTTAAAAGTGCAAATATTTTTCTGGACTGAAAGGATGATAGAACTCAGTCATCATGCAATCATTTTTTGGCAGCTACTTTCCCATAAATTAGCAGGTGTCAAAATCCATCCAATGGACCCACCATTAAGAAGGCTACGTAGTGGGTATGTGGAGAAAGTGGAGCATAGGGCATAAAAGACACAAATCAACAGGTGAAGATTAGCTTTTTTTTTCTTTGCTTTTTTTTTTTTTTTTTCCCTACTTATAAGAAAATGTGTTTATTCACCTTGGTATACATTTATGGATGGGATTTTCAGATTGCTTTTGTGAATTAGGTGCCTGAAGCCTGTGCTGATGAGATCTTGACACCTAAATTCTCAAGGATTGTTAAAAATCAAAAACAGAAAATGTCAGAGGTTTATTTTAAATACTAATTACATATAAATACATATTACTAAATACATATTAGCCATTATTCTTATCTGAAAGATTTTCTGAATAATTAGACATGAATAATTTATATAGAAAGGTGAATGGATTTTGAGCTTCTTTTTTTTTTTTTTAACTTATTTTCTCTGAATTATTCACAGATTTCCTCACTGAATATTTTTGACTTTAGTCTGTTAACAAACAGGTCTTTTAAAATTCACACTGTTGCTAAGCAAAATTAAAGTTTCTTTCTATTAATTTGATTTCTTATATAACTAGCACCATATCATGAATTTTATACTCTTTTATATCATATGGATCTCAATTCATAGTACCTTTCAATTAGTCAGTTACACGTTACTGAATTTGCAGTGTGCTGCAGTGAATGAACAGTATTCATTTTCAAAAAGAAATGAGCTTAAGCTGCTGTCAAGAATATTATTTCCCTTATTTGCTGAACTCTAAATTTTTAAATATGTGTGAAGGTGCAAATCTTTCTCCTTCCCCCCACCTTTTTTTTTTTTTTTTTTTTTTTTAAATTTTTATTTTCTGATCTTTGCTTGAAATATCACTGGCAAAGTTACTTCTATACTATACATTGTTAATATCTTTTGTTTGATAGCCAATACCTATTCAATTCATAATTTACATGTTTATGTCAAACAAGTATAAGATAAAGGAAGATCACAAGAGCAGACAGTTTGTGGATTTGTTACTGAAATATTTTTCAAAGGGTAGTAAAAGGAAAGTTTTTCATGCACAAACATATTTTGACAAATAAATTTGGACATGGTCAAGTCTGCTGAAAATCGATTGAAAGAATAGTAATATTAGGTAATTTGATATTTTTGATTGATTTTAGATGACTTGATTGATTCTATCTTGGAATTATAGTGCCACATAAATGACATTTATATTTGTAATTGTAGTTCTAATCTGTGTCAGACGCACTAAGGTATTATAAATATCTTTTACATAAACACATGCACAAGATTTAAAATAACATGATGCTAGTCACTGTGGTTACTGTAACTGAATTATTCAATGTTATTCAAATTTGAAAACTTTTATACTAGAAATGGGTTGTTGTACTTTTACATTTTGCTGGGTTTTATTATTTCAGTTTTTTTTTGTGCTGCCAAATATTCCATTTATCCTCCTTAGTGCACTGCCCTTTCATAGACAACCTGGTAACAAACGCAAGTGAAATATAAGTAATTCCCTGACCCAGTGGGATGGTGGGCTTCCTCAGCTCCAAATCAAGTGAGGATTGTAACATCTGGAATCACAATTTAAGACAGAAAGCTCAGACATGGAGCTTCAGGCATGAAAACAGAAGAACAGAGGTATACTGCGGTAGAAAACACTTATATGGTATTATTATTTTGAGGAGAAAAACTTATTTTCCTGAAATCCCTTTTGACAGAGTGGTGCTTTGTGGATAAAATCTTTGTAACAGTTTCTCTTCCTATTTACTGCTTAAGAAAAATGTAGTAGTAGAAAATCCCAGCGAGAGTGTTAATGTAACTCTGTCAACTAGCTATGGTTTTACTTCCCATTTTTTCTACCAAAAGGCTGAAGGAACGTGACAGTACCAAAATATAGAGAACGTGTACCCAGGGATACAGCCAACGTATATTGGGAAAGATGTATAAATCATGTTCGCAGAGCTGTCTGAATTGTGTTTGAGTTCTCTCCAGTCTCCAGGAAAGTAGGTCGCGTTCAAAGTTGATACAGTTCTCATTCACTTTGCAGTATGAGTTGAATGTTGTTCTCAATGCAATGAAGATGTAGTGAGGAATTTAACTTCATGCCTTGATGCATGTCATGAGCTTAAAAAGACAAATTGCTGCTCCTTTAGATCAGATTTCCAATATATATATATATATATATATTTCCATATATATATATTTTTATATATATATATATGGAAATATACATATATATATGCACCTCAACAATGAATGTATATGAAAAAAAGGTGAGGGCACATATTTTGTTGCATTGGCTAGTATTTCTCTGAACTTTTCTGAACTTTTTGTTTGTTTGTTTGTTTTGTGTTTTTTGCTGTTTTTTTTTTGTGTGTGTTTTTTTTTTTTTTTTTTTTTTAATGTGATTTCTTTATGACTCACTGTTGGAATCATTCAGAAAATTTCTTGTTTTCCTAATTTACATACTTCATTATTGGTTGTTTAAGAAAGGGCACTAGCTGTGCTCTTAATTTAGGTATTGTGTTTAGGAAGACTAAAGTATCAATTTCAGACTAATAACATGAACTAATAGTTGTGTCTGTGTAATGAAGCCTGTTTTCTGATGATTTGTCTCATGTTTGCATGTTCTGGTGTCTCATTCAAGGCAAAAAATGTCATTTTATTGTTATTATTATAGCAATCACAATGGTGGGAGTAGACGTACTCTCTTGTATCTAATATGGTTGAAGCCTTTCTCTTAAGGTGAGCACAAGTACAGGTCTATTTCAGTGTATGGCTGCTGTTTTTTCCTGAATTTTCTAGGGACTAAATGTATCTTTTCTTTCCCAATAATAGTTAAACTGGGCCATTCAGCAGAAAAGTTTTTGAATAGAGAAAAAAAAACAGAGACCACACATACTCACCTACAAAGAAATACACAGCACAAAATTACGCAGACTTTCGTTTCGTAGGAAGCTACACTTAAATAATAACATAATTGTAGCATTAATTTCAGATATGTGTGAGCAACTCTACTAATTAAAACCCTAACTCAGAAACAGTCAACGATGCCTACAGTTTATTTTGAAATGTGTTTTTAAGTCTACATTTATTTTAAAAAACAGTTAAGCATACATATGCTTAGACCATTGAAGTTAGTGTTGATTTTTTTTTTTTTTTTTTTATGTTTTGTGTCTACTGAAGATTCTATAAGTGACAGCTACAATAAAAAAAGTGAATGCTCAGTCGAGTAGAGTTTGGCTGTGACCAGAAGCACAATTGTATCTTTTTGTCACCTCATTATTTGTATTCAGTAAGCTAGAGTTAGTTATAGTATCAAAAACATGTTATTGCTATGTTTCAGATGTCCAGTACTGCATTTTCACTGTGAACTAACTGATTTGGGTTCTGGCATATAAGACTTCCAGGAAAATTTTTTTAAAGTTCATATTGTAAAAGTTTTATTGATTTTGGTGATGTGAAAGGCAAGCAGAATGCTATTCAACCCTTATATCTCAGGAATTATTTACATTTGTTAGCTAACAGACAGAACTATGTTTTTTCAGTAGGTTCATTTATGTATGATTTATATAAACAAATCTAAATATATTTAGGCTGACTTTCTAAGAGTCCATAGTTTATCTCATTATTATACTTAGAATTTATCTGTCTCAATATAATATTTTTCTAACCTGTCAGCCTGTTTCAGTCAAAACTTAGCAGAAGTTTTGTAACATACTGTCTTTACAAAGATATTAAATACTTATAGGTTTCCTGAAAAATGGTAGCTGGCTAGAAGCCAGGGTTGTCTTTATTTCCTGTGGTGGGGGCAGAGATGAACAAAGGTGTTATTGTGAAGGACTGACCATTCATAGCTGCCTAGTGAAACTTCTAGACAATCTATATCTTTTGTGTCTCTTCAATGTGTTCTCTCTTGGTCAGGGTACAGATCAAAGGAGTAGATAGAGACATGGGGAGAAAATAGAAATACGTAAGGGGATTAGGGCTTAAGACATGCCCTTGGGAAGTGTGTGGTGGAATTGACAAGATGGATTTAGGTGGAAAATGTAACTGCAAAACATGTGGATAAAGTCTATTAAAAAGTTTGAATAATGATGATGTCTTTACAGATTTTTCAGGATTGCTGTTAAATTGTACACCCAGAATCTCAACTCTCTCAAGTTTAACAGAGCCTATTTGTATGTCCTACTGGGCCTTTTTTCACTCCTTTCCTCTCCAATATTAAACCTATTGCTATAAACATCACAGTAAATATCAGCTTAAACAAACTGATAACAGATAACAGGAACAGGTTTTTTTTGTTTGTTTGTTTGTTTGTTTGTTTTCCCAATATTTTTTCCAGCACCAGAACTGAGTTTAATTATTTTCAAAACTACTCCTCAAAATGATCCCACTATCTCAATCTCAGTAGTAATTAATTTCCTATGAATCAAGTTCATATGTTCATATATATATATACATATATATTATAAGCAACAGTCAAACAATTGCATAAGAGTAAAAAGTGACACACACACAGGTTGCTTTTTGTTGTTGTTTTGAATACTGCAGAAGAGAAACTACAGCTTTACAAGTCAGTCTTGCTTGCACTAACTTAACAGTAGCATCTTCAGTCAGAAGCCTGTCTCCAGAAAATTGCATTTATTTACCCTCTCCCACTTGCATGTTAATGGATTTCTAATAGATTTCATTTCAAAGTTGTGGTGGTTTTACTGTGCTAGGCAGCTAAACACCACAGCTGTTCTCTCACTCCACCTCCCTAGATGAAGAGGGGAAGAAGTAAAGTAAAGAACAACTCATGGGTTGAGATAAGGATAATTTAATTAAAGGGGAAAAAAAAAAAAAAAAGTAATTATTAAGGAAAGATTATTATTAACTAAACAATTTATTAACTAAACAAAATATCCCTTTGGTTGGTTTAGGTCAGCTGCCCTGATGATGTTTCTTTTCTCACTTTTTTGCGCACCCTCTAGGAGGGTTAGATAGAGTCCTGATGCTGTGCCAGCACTGCTCAGCAGCAGACACAATACTGGTGTGATACCACTGCTGTTCTAGCTATAAGGGCAGAGCACAGCACTGTATAGGCTGCTGCAGGGAAAGTTAACATCCCAGCCAGACTCAGTACAAAAGTCTTGATTCAACATCTATAAATCTTGTTCCAACAGTCTTATAAGTAGTTCATATTATGTATTTTATTTGTTGTTGTTATTGTTGTTTTTTTGACTTGAGAATTTATTCCCTGAATGGAGACAACAATGAGTAAATATGACAGTGTTAATTTTAAACAGACATTGAGGAAGGTGGAGGACAGAATATGCCCTTATATGCCCCCACTATTAATAAAGTGCAATTTATGTACACCAAGACTAAGTAAGAAGGTATTTAAATGGGGGGAGATGAATAACATGGAGGGTAAAGAAAAGAAAAAAAAACTGTTGTATTAGAAGAGGGATTGATGTGGTCCTAAAACGTCTCAGTAGCCTCCACATTGGGTTCTCAGAAGACCTACGAAAGGATTTTCTGTGAGGCTTAGAATGTAGAGTTGGCAAAGAATTCTAAACCTATTCCTAACCAGCAAATAAAAGCATCAAAAGGAAACAGAACATGATAAATTTCTCAAGATAAAAGCGGTACGGAGACAGCTAGTCAACAGCTGTGAAAACAGAATTAAAACTTGCATAAATTGGAAACAGTATTCCCCAACCCAAAGCTGAATCCAAATAATACAATATGTATAATCTCAACACAGGATTCAAACTGGGTCAACAGGATGTTGTGACTGATTCAGTGGATGACTGCCAGCATACCCAGGCAATTGCAGCCTATTGACCAATGTCAAACAGTTCAAGTTTACTTTCCCCCAAGACTTTATTTTTTCAGATAAATTTATCTTTGAGCATATGAACCAGTAATTACTCAACAACATAGTGCTGAGTGTTAAGTTTAAATCGTATTTAAATGTATTTCAGTATGGTATGTAGGTTATAAGAGTAAGGATTTAAAACATACATGGGATTTGGAAGAATGAAGGAAGGACAAATTCTAGAGAACACTGGAAATAGACAAAGAAAATTTAAAAAGGTAAAAGACTAATATAAAGGAGCATGCTAGTTCTATTTGGGGACATAGGGTATTGGTAGTTGGTTTGTATATTCTAATTAAATTAGTCAATTTATTTCAAAAAAAAAAAAAAAAAAAGGAAAGAAAAAAAAATCTATGGTTGTTCTGTCCCTCTTATTCTCTCTTTATACTTAATGTTTATCTTACAATTGCAGACCAGATATATGCTAAGTGTTTTTTTGTATCAACAAATCTGTGAAACAAAGTTGACATATAACTACCAAGTACAAGTGGGACAAGATGTGGACTCAGACACTGCCTCAAGATTGTCTGTACTGTCTATGTGTTAGCATGTCCTCTGTCATTGATCAACAATCCTTCTGATCAGAATTTCTAATCAAATTATAGGGTTACTGGCATCTCAGTTACAATTGATGTTGGGGTTCCCTTATCACTCTGATTATTACTTATTCATTCTCCTTCATTTTCCTTTTTGATGATGAGATTTATTCTCATTCTCAAAAGGGATGCCAAAAGATTCTTCATCTTCTGCCTCTGTGCTCCTGTGAAATTGTTTCTTACGACATTATTTGCCCTACCGTGAAATTCTCCTACTAGATTTTTATGACTCACAGGTGTTTGTCTATACCCTTGATCTGCCAAACATTTGTCCAGCCTCATACTTCTGTTTCTCAGACAACTTCTATAATATTTCTTAATATATCAGCAACTATTTATAAGGTAAATTTTTCACACTGTTTGCATCTTCTAGGCATTATCAAACCTATATAATTCATAGAATTACATAGAATTATAATTCTTCCCAAACCACCACTTCAACTGTGGCTGTAAAAAAAAAAAAAAAAAAAAAAAAAAGTAACCTATGCCATTTTTCATTTCCTTCTTCTTGTAAATTCTACTGCTGTATGGCTGTATGTGTAATACCCTGAATATTCTTTTGTTTTTATTTTATTACTACTTCATTCAAAGGAGATTTAATCCATTGCTTAAACACTGTAAAAGGGGTCAGTCTCACATGCATTATCTAACAATTTTCTCCCATGAATATCAAATAAGAAAAGATATATCTTCAACCTGAGCACTTGTGAGGGCAGAAGAGTATTTGACTAAATCATGGACATCATGGGGTTGCCCTATATGTGAGGGAGCAATTAGAGTGTACCCAGCTCCACCTGGGGGAGGGTGATGAACAAGTGGAGAGCTTGTGAGTGAGAATTAAGGGGTGGGCTGGTATAGGGGACACTATTGTGGGGGTATACTACAGGTCAACAGGTCAGGAGGAGGAGATCGATGAGGCCTTCCACAAGCAGCTGGTAGTAGCCTCATGATCACGGGCACTGGTTTTCATGGGGGACTTTAATTTTCCGGACATCTGTGGGTAAGCAACTTGGCCAGGCACGTGCAGTCCAAACAGTTTCTACAATGTGTTGAAGACAATTTTCTGACACAGGTGGTGGAGAAGCTGACGAGGTGGGGGGTGCTCCTGGACCTTGTCTTTACCAACAGGGCTATCCAACAGGGCTTGTTAGGGATGTGAAGGCTGGGGGAAGCTTGGGATGCAGCGACCATGAGATGGTGGAGTTCAAGATGGAACCTGGTAGAAGAAGTAAGGCTAAAAGCAGGATGGCGATCCTGGACTTTCGGAGAGCCAATTTCAACCTCTTCTGGGACCTGCTTGGGAGTATCTCATGGGCTAGGTTGCCAGAAGGCAAGGGTGCATGTGAGAGCTGGGCTACATTTAAACAGCACTTGTTCCATGCTCAGGATTGGTGCATCCCTAAGAGTAAGAAATTGGAGAAGGGGAACAGGAAACCTGTGTGGATGAGCAAGGAGATCATTGATAAGATCAAAAGAAGAGGAAGGTTTATGAAATGTGGAATAAGGGCCTGTCCTCTTGGGAGGAGTATAGAAGTGTCATCAGGGTTTGCAGGGATGTGACAAGAAAGGCTAAAGCCCACCTAGAGATGAAGTTTGCAAAAGAGATAAAAGATAATGTTTTTTGTTTTTTGTTTTGTTTTGTTTTTTTTTCAAGTATGTAAACAGTAAAAGGAAGACTAGGGATAATGTGGGTCCCTTGCTGAACGAGGGGGGTGTCCTGGTCACAGGAGACGTTGAGAAGGCAGAGATACTGAATGCTTTCTTTGCTTCAGTCTTTGCTTCAAGGACTCTCCTCCAGAACTCCTCGCCCCTGGCAATAGGACAAAGGGTCTGGGAAATGGAAGGCTCCCCCCTGGTGGACGTGGGAGTGACTCGGGAGCATCTGAGTGGGCTCAATGCACACAAATCCATGGGTCCCAATGAGATGCATCCACGTGTGCTAAGGGAGCTGGCAGATGTGATTGCCGAACCGCTTTCTATCATCTTTGAAAGGTCCTGGAGAATGGGTGAGGTGCCTGAAGATTGGAGGATAGCCAATGTCACTCTGATCTTCAAGAAGGGCAGGAAGGAGGATCCAGGAAACTACAGGCCAGTCAGTCTCACCTCTGTCCCTGGAAAGGTATTGGAGCAGCTTGTTCTGGATGCCATCTCCAAGCAATTGGAAGAGAAGAAGGTTATGAGGAGTAGTCAGCATGGATTCACCAAGGGGAAGCCATGCTCGACCAAGCTCATTGCCTTCTATGATGGCATCACCAGCTGGGTAGATGTGGGGAGAGCGGTGGATGTCATCTACCTTGACTTTAGCAAGGCTTTCTATACTGTCTCCCATGATATCCTACTAGCAAAGCTGAGAAAGTGTGGGATAGATGAGTGGACGGCAAGGTGGGTTGAGAACAGGCTGACTGGCCAAGCTCAGAGGGTGGTGATCAGCGGAGCAGAGTCTGGCTGGAGGCCTGTGACTAGCGGTGTTCCCCAGGGGTCGGTGCTGGGTCTGGTCTTGTTCAACATCTTCATCGACAACCTTGATGAGGGAATAGTGTCTGCCCTCAGCAAATATGCTGATGACACAAAGCTGGGAGGAGTGGCTGACACGCCAGAAGGCTGTGCTGCCATTCAGCGAGACCTGGACAGGCTGGAGAGATTGGTAGGAAGAAACCAAATGAGATTTAATAAGAGCAAGTGTAGAGCCCTGCACCTGGGAAAGAACAACCTGAAGTACCAGTACAGGCTGGGGGATGACCTGCTGGAGAGGAGCTCTGAGGATAAGGACCTAGGGGTCCTGGTGGATGACAGGTTGACCATAAGCCAGCACTGTGCCCTTGTGGCCAAGAGGGCTAATGGGATCCTGGCGTGCATTAAAAGGAGCGTGGCCAGCAGGTCAAGGGAGGTGATCTTCCCCCTCTACTCTGCCCTAGTCAGGCCTCACCTGGAGTACTGTGTCCAATTCTGGGCTCCCCGGTACAAAGAAGATAGGGATCTCCTGGAAAGAGTCCAGCAGAGGGCCACAAAGATGATACGGGGCCTGGAGTATCTTCCTTATGAGGAAAGGCTGAGAGACCTGGGTCTGTTCAGCCTGGAGAAAAGAAGATTGAGAGGGGATCTCATCAATGTGTATAAATACCTGAGGGGTGGAAGACAGAGGGATTTGGCCAACCTCTTTTCAGTGGTTTGCGAGGACAGGACAAGGAGTAATGGTCACAAGATAGAGCACAGGAAGTTCCGCACCAACATGCAAAAGAAATTCTTCACAGTGAGGGTGACGGAGCACTGGGACAGGCTGCCCAGGAAGGTTGTGGAGTCTCCTTCTCTGGAGATATTTAAGGCCTGTCTGGATGCCTACCTGGGCAGCCTGCTTTAAGGAACCTGCTTTGGATTGGGGTTGGACTCGATGATCTTTGGAGGTCCCTTCCAACCCATTCAGTTCTGTGATTCTGTGATCTACAACATAGTGTAAAATAATTAATGAACCAAGTTTACAGAATAAATATGCAACCCTTATCAACGCTTCTCCGTGAGTTAATGCCTCTGTGTGTAACAAGAAGGGAGAACTGGTAACAACAGACATGGAGAGGGCTGAGGTATTCAATAACTTCTTTGCATCAGTCTTCACTGCCAGTCAGAATTCTTTCGACTCTCATTTCCAAAACCATGAAAATGAGGGCTGAGGGAGCAAAGTGCTTTCCATTGTAAGCAAAGTTCAAGAGCACCTGATGAAACTGAGGAGGTACAAGTCTATGGGGCCTAATGACATACATCTCAAGGTCTGAGGGAACTGGTTGATGTAGTCAGCAAGTCTTTCTCCATCATATTTGGAAAATCCTGTCAGTCAGGTGAAGTACCTGGTGACTGGAAAAAAGGGAACATCGCTCCCAATAAAAAAGAGTAGGAAAAAAAAGGTAGAAAGGAAAACCCAGGGAACTACAGGCTGGTGAGCTTCATCTCTGTGCCTGGGAAACTCATGGATCAGATCCTCCTGCAAACAATGTCAAGGTATGTGTAAGACAAGGAGGTAATCCGAGACGGCCAGCATGGCTTCACCAAAGGCAAATTATGCCTCAGCAATCTGGTGGCCTTCTATGATGGAGTTCTACTCCATCATACTCTACTCCTGCTACCTGGACTTCTGCAAGGCCTTTGACACAGGAGGTACCACATGACATCCTGCTCTCCAGATTGCAGAGGTATGGATTTGAAGGGTGGACCATTCAGTGAATAAGGAATTGGTTTGAAGGCCGCACTCAGAGTGGTGGTCAATAGCTCTATGTTCAGGTGGAGGCTGGTGATGACTGGTGTCCCTCAAGGGTCTGTCCTGGGACCAGTGCTGTTTAATATCTTCATCAATGACATAGAGAGTGGGATCAAGTGCACCCTCAGCAAAATGATACCAATCTGAGTGGTGCAGTTGCTACACCAGAAGGAAGGAATACCATCCAAAGGAACCTGGGCAAGCTTGACAATTGGGTCAATGTGAACCTAATAAGGTTCAACAAGTCCAACTGCAAGGTGGTGCACCTGTGTCAGGGCAATCCCAGACATGAGCACAGACTGGGTGGACAACTCATTGAGAGCAGCCCTGCAGAGAAGCACTTGGGGTTCTCGTGGATCAAAAGCTTGATATGAGCCAGCAGCGCGCACTTGCAGCCCACAAGTCCAACTGCATCAGGGGCTGCATCAATGGAGGAGTGGCCAGCAGGTCAAAGGAGGTGATTGTCCCCCTCTTCCCTGCCCTTGTGAAGCCCCACTTGGAGTGCTGCATCCAGGTGTGGGGCCCCCAGCACAAGAAGGATGTGGGATTGTTGAAGCAGGTCCAGATATCCAAAATCCAAGACATGTTACTTAGTACTTCATATGTTGTGTCTTGACGTTTATGTTTCAGTTTCATCCTCTAGTTTTCTTCCGCTTCCTCTGATTTCCTGCGTGTGCCTAAGAATATTAATTTTTTGGTCCTGATCCTGCAATTTACAAGCAATTATTTCAGGCAGTAGGGTTCTGTTTTTTATAGTAAAGTTCACTTGGTGGAGCTTTCAGAAAGACTGTTTTTCCATTATGAATTTGGAAAAATAAATTGAAGAACACATAATACAATCAGAGATAGCTTGGTAAATATTGCTTTGTGTTTTAGGTATATCGATTAGAATAACTAAGGAAAATTAGGTTATGTTCAGAGCAAAGTGGGATCTGCAATCTTCTTGTCATGAGGAAAATAATGCTTTAGGTGATACTCTTCACAACACAAAGAGCCCTTTCCAATGATGAAAAAAATACAAAAACTGACAAAAAACAACACAGGAATGTCACAAGACATTTCTAGAAGACATGAAGAGAACATTGCAATTCAAACAACTCAGTTGTGCGTGAGATCTATATGGGACATTGCCTGTAAGTGGTAGCATCCAAAAAGTTTCATAATTCCAGTCTTTAGCCCAGGCAACATCTGTATTAGGAGCAAAAATCGGTAAGTGCTAAAAGCTGCACATTTTATTATTCATAGGATCATAAAATCATTTAGGCTGGAAAAGACCTCTAAGATCATCAAGCCCAAGCCTTAACCTAGCACTGCCAAATCTACCACTAAACCAAATCCCTAAATACCACATCTACACGTCTTTTGAATACCTCCAGGGATGGTGACTCAGCCACTTCACAGGGCAGCCTGTTCCAATGCCTCATAACCCTGTCAGTGAAGAAATTTTTCCTAATATCCAATCTAGACTTCAAGGCATAACTTGAGGCTCTTGTCCTATTGCTTGTTGTTTGGGTGGGAGAAGAGACTGATCCCCACCCAAACCAATGTCTACCCACCTCATGTAGAGACATAAGGTCTCTACATGAGGTGGGTAGACATGAGGTGGGTAGAGATACATAAGGTCTTCCCTGAGCTTCTTCTTTAGGCTAAATAACCCGTTTCTTTAGCCACTCCTCATAAGGCTTACTCTTTTGACTGTGCAATCACTATTGAATATTCAAGGTTAGTAGATTTTTTCACTGCAAAAACACAACTTTAATTCTTGAATTTTCTAGACCCTTCACTAGCTTCACTGTCATTCTTCGGACACACAGATTCAGTTTAGAAAGCTTCATTTAAGTAGCAACAGATAATTTCCAGATGTCAAATTTACTTCATCTAAGATCAGAATCTTGCTTTGGGGTGCACTTTGGTAATTATGGAAAATTTATGACTGTCATATGCTAATTTAGTTACTTAATTATTTAAGCTAGTGCAATAAATCCAAGTCTCTGTGCTGAAGTAAGCTTCCTGGAAGACTAAATAAATAAATAAACTTCCTTTCTAGACCATAGGGATTTTAAGAACTAGTAGATTTTCCATGGTGAGAGTGGACTATAGAAATATGGCTATTTAACTTTTAACAAATCTGGTTTGTGATATTTTGTGTAATGATAAATTCTTTGGGATAAAACAAAGGACCTGGGGGAAACATCTGCATTCATAAATCCTGTCTCCATTTTGAATTTCTGCAAAATATACATGTTGCTCATGATTAAATATTTGTACATCATTCTAAACCAAGCAAATATTTTTGTGGCAATCTTGCCTCCCAAATCAGTAATGACATATGTGAAATACAGGGTAAACTCCTGAGTACTCCTGCTTTTCAGTTGAAACACCAATGTTTGGTTGTTTGTTCTTTTCTTTTAATCTGGATCTTGTTAGTATTCCTTATTATGCTTGGACTTATATTCACTGCTTTACACAGAACCTTCTGAAACTTTTTTTTCCTACAGAGAATAGTAAATTACTTACCCAGTCTAGCTGCTCTGAAAGTAAAAACTTTTGCTTATCACACATGTAAGAGAAGAGAAAAAATACTTACTCTGCTTGTGTGAGCAGTCTAAAAGAGATAAAAAATATAATCTGCTCCTCAAATTCTAATTCTGGGTGAGAGTTCACTAGTTTTATTTTATACTTTAATTAAAATTTAGCATTTTGAAACACAAAAATCTATAATATTTGGTCTGAATGTGACTTTCACACAAACATTTAGGAAAAGAAGCTCTGGACAGCTTTGAGGCTATTTTAGGGAAAATCTCTGAGGATTGCTCTGCTTTTCCATCATCTTTTAATTATAAGTTACTCTCATCCTATCTCGCTACAGTATCCCTAAGTTGTTCTTTTTTTTAAAAAAAAAAAAAGGTAGAATTTCATTCTGCTAATTTTGTTGCCACCTTAGTGAAGTCCTCTCTTTTGAGTGTTAATGTTTAGCTCCGTTTTTGGTGCAATTATCTAGAATTTCAGTCAGTCATATTGTGTCACATACTGTCTCTCAGAATAAGCTTCATTTCATATATCTCCAAAGAAAGATGGAAATCCAATATTCAGTGGAATCCAATTGGAATACCACTAGTCTATCTGAATAAACACAGATACTTTTTACAAACATGGTATATCCCTGCTTAGTAAGATTGCTAAAATTATTCTGTTTTGATTCCAACCCGAATGAGTTAAAAACATGATCTTATTCAGTCCAGAAGCATATGCCTATTTACATACTCTACTACAAATTTAGCCAAACAACATTTCAAAAATTAATTCATTTCTGGAAACAAAAGTCTTGCTAGCACATGAGAATTCTTGCCTACTGGATTGAATCTGTAATCCATTTTGACATGAAATAAATTCTACAGCCAAGTCTTCTTACAGACTTGATTCCTCTGTAGAGGCACACTTGCCAAAATTCCTTTTACTTCCCATATGTTTTAATGGAATATATACATTGATACAGAAAAAAAAAGAAGAAAAAAAAAGAAAAAAAGAAGAAATAAAAGAAAAAAAGAAGAAAAAAAAAAAAACGTTGCACTGAGAGCTCACTTTGGCTCACTTTGTGCTATAAGACATGTTAAAAGAAACATCATTTTAAACAGAGTTGTAATCATCTGCTGCACAGTCTAAATTTTTAATAATTTTGTTGTTTGCAATGTAAGCTAAAAATGATGGGAGTACATCCTTGTAGTTTTTTTGTTGTTGTTGTTGATTTGTTTGCTCACTTCTTTTTGTTTAGTTTAGTTTTGACCAATGGGATATGAATTGTTTCATTTTTTCCTGTGTATTATCCAACAACCTCAAAGGAAACTTTCCCTTTGGGACATATCTTCAGCTGGAAAAATCTCCTAACAGAAATTTCATTGCACATTAAATCATGTCACAAGTGGAAATAAATAAATAAATAAAAGATAAATGGTTTGTTAAGCAGTCAGAGAACACCAAACCACCTTTTTCAGAAATGCCTGTATTTAATGCCATGTACAAAATGCTCCAAGGTCTACAACCAATTTCTTTGGTAATCTAAGGAATAAGTTTGAAAAGAGGGAATAGAAAAACTATCTAAATTTTAAGCTGAGCTTATTTTATGCATGATACCCTATGATATGTGTGTCTGAAAAAAAAAAAAATAGAAGATTAAAATTGAATGACACCTGTAGTCTTTTTGCTCTATCTATCCTTTTTCTGAATTAACATTTTTTAAACTCATATCTGAAACAGCATTTGGTACTTGAAATGTAAACCTAGCAGTCACTAATTAATATATTTCTGATAGTGATATTTCTTCAGTCTGACTTGAAAGAAAAATACTCAGAGAAATAACTGTGCAGTAAATTCACATTATGTTCGCTAGTTTCAAAGTATATGGACTGAGAATTGTTCTTAACAAACATACTTTTCAGCAGGTGATTCATGTCTGTTGACTGAGGAGCTCAGTGTTACATGTACTCTAAACTGGGTTCTAGATTGGGATCCACTGTCCATGGCTTTCTAGACTGTACTTTGTCTACTAATAATTTATGAGAATTTAAATAATAATTTATGAGAATTTAAATAATAATTTATCTGAAGTCTATATTTGAAGTCAAAATATAAAGATATTTTGGTATCTTTTTATTACTAGATTCTTCTAAGATGTCCCCCATCCGTTCTCTTCATTCATGTGCCAGATTACTGTATGAGAGTATGACACCATTGTAATTCCTAAAGAAAAACAAACAAATAAAAAAGCACTAAGTCAGAGAGGCTGATGGCCTCTCTATCATAGTTCTGTGCAATACTGTTATGTTCATAAGCCAGACTCATTTTTCGCAGGCCTGTTGAGCCCCCTTCCAAGATATAACTTTGTAAGTGAGGTAAAGAAAGCAAACTATTTGTTTCAGTGTAGAGAACTACAGATTTCTGCTAATAGATAACACCTGAAAATATAAAACTTATGTCCAAGTTTTATGTCCAAAGTCATGTCATGATAAATGTTCTATTTTATGTGTTCCATTTCCCCAAAGTCAATATTTTACTTTTCTGTAATGGTTTTAATTTTTATTTTTCTCTATTTTTCAGTTTTAACATTTTCTTAAAACAGATTCTCATTATAACTGGTTCAACTGTCACTCATTTAAAAACTAAAGATTAAAATGTTTTATTGGTATTCAAAATGCAATTTATCAGTTTACAAAGTTTCATTAATTTTTCAGATGAGGCAAAAGCTGGCTCAAATGAAGTGTTGATTAACAGACATCATTTTTTTCTATTGAAGTAATTATTGTAATATATCCTGTAATCCAAATATGAAGATAGCTTTTTTTTTTTTTTGTCTTAGAGAATAATAAATATATTTTATTCATTAATTCTCTTTCTTATTGATTCAGTTCAACATACTGTATTGTTAGAAATGCGGTTTCTATTATAATAAGATCTGGCAGTAATAAAAGTGAAAGAACTAGGAAAAAAAAAAGACTACTACAAACTACTACAACTTTGGAGCAGTTTTGGGCATCTATAGACCATTTTGAAGTCTATAAAGTGTCTGCTGTGTCTGCTGGTGTAATACTGAAACAGTATTTTCTTCCAGATAGAGCTGGATCTCCGGAGTTAAAAATGAAGTGCAGTATGACAAGAGGGTGTTGGCACCACACAGTTGAGACAAAAGAGCTTTCTTTTCCTTCACTACAATGCACTATCACCTCTGCCTAGCCAGGCCAGTGTTCCAGCTACATCTACTACTTTAACACAGGGATTAAAGAAAGGCCTGATTGACAAGAATGGCCTGTCTTGACCTACAGATTTCATTTTAGAGGAAATAAAACTAACCTGACAAGGTACGTTGCTTTCTTAATGTCTCTAGGCTCCTGCTATTGTCCCTTTACAGCATGCTTCATTTAATTTCTTACATAGAAAACAGTAATAATATTTCAGAGTTGCTAGCAGATGGGAATCTGGAATTGGCTATGTCGAAGTCTACAGAGGAATTTTTAAAGTCAGAGTTTACAAATAAATATAAGTGGTGACAAAATATAATGAAACTGTAATCAGGCAATAAGTAATGTGATTTGTTAGATAAATATATACTAAGCTATACTTTGCAGACAAAATACTCCAAACTTCCATCAGTCCGAACTTCACAATTTCTTTTCCTTCCCCTTCTCTGAGGAAAAAGGAAGGAATCACAACTCATAAGTCCGCAGGAAAAAATAAAAAATAAAAACAAAATGAAGTAAAATAAAATAACCAACAATAATAATAATAAAAAAACATCCCATCTGAAGCCAGTTTGAAGCCAGTTGGGTATACTTGCATACCTGTTTCAGTTTATCCTAAACTTGTATTAAGTAAAATGTTTCCAGATTGTCAAGCCGGAACACCTTCTTCTAGTATCTGAGTATATCTTTCATTTTTTGCCTGCTTTCACTTTTTCCGTGTTTTTATATGTTTGGTCATTTTGTTTTTCAACTTTAAGCTGGTAGCATTTTCCTCTTCCCAGAAACAACTCAAGGAACCCAATTGTCTTCTTTCCCATTGTCTTAATGCCTGAGGAAAAATAACTAGGATTGCCTAGAAACATGTATCAGTATCCTTGTTCAGCTTCAGGGTACTGCTGTAACTAAACTATAACAACTATGGTGATCATGGAAGGCTAACTAATTATAGGTTTCCCTTAGGTATTTGCTGGTGGAAAATGTGTCATCTCCATGGTGTCAACTGCCAAGAGGAGAATGTGTCACCTCTGTGGCAAATCCTGCCAAGAGACTCTGTCCCAACATTTATACTCAAAACTACCTCTCACAAAGATGCTGACTCTTACAGGGAGTAGAGCAGGTGGAGAATCTAATCTTGTCTAAGTAAGCTGAAAATCTTTTTTTCAGAAGATGCACTAGAGAATTTACCAAACTGCAGATACCACGCATAAGCTGAATTGACTGAATTGTAATTACTTTCCAGCAACAGCTGGAAAAGCATAGCTGTGAAGCAAAATATAAAATGAAAATTCACAATGAAAAAAAAATAAAAATCTATTGAACTTCTTACATTATATCCCCACAAAAAACAAACAAACAAACAAACAAAAAAAAAAACAAAAAAAAACAAAGAACAAAACAACAACAAAAAAAAACACAACCAAGACCAACAATAACAAAAGAAATGCATAAGAGATTATTAATAATTAATAATAATAATAAACTGATTTTCTTATATATCAAACATAACAAAAAACCATAATTCTGAGTGACCTCATGGAATTAAATAATATCACAGAAGCTTTATTTCCTTTTTTTTTTTTCCTCTCTCTCCCCTGCCTATCCTTAACTGATAAAATGTCAACACATTGCAAATTCTAACTCGTGTTTAATTATACTGTTAGAAGTGACAGTAAGCGTGGTATTTACCTGGGCTGACTCTACAGTTGGTCCATCAATTTGCTTCTAAAGTCTTTGGTGCTGCAAAGTGCAAAAGCAAGCTGAAAAGATACAAGTGGTAATGGAAAAGCAAGCTGAAAAGATACAAGTGGTAATGGAAAATTCAGATTCCCATGGGTATATTATTGTGCTAATGTCCAGGAGTTCATCTGTGCATTTCCCACTGAAAGACAGGCAGCTGAACACTTTGCACTTAGCTGAATGTACTTCTACTTACCAGAATGATGAACTAATGATTCAGAGTCAGCCTTATGTGCCTGAAAATCCTCTGGGAACCTTGAGTGAGATACCCCTGATTTTCAAGTAACTCATTGTTGAAAGAATAAGGTGTGCTTTGCACCCTAAGCAAAAAGTAAATTGAGAATATGGACCTACAAAACAGTGTAAGTGCTGAAGACATGGATGATCAGTGACCCATGCTTTAAAGAATACCCTTTAAAATCTTCTTTCAAACACATTTCTGTTTAAAGAACACCTTAGGGAGAAATATTGTTTATAAAACTATTTAGTAGCATTTTTTTTTGCATTGGGGAAACTTTTGTCAACTTAAGAAATAGCTTTTAAAACTGAAAAGATTTAAAACAGAAAATAAAACAAAACAAACAAGCAAACAAAAAAGCCTTTCATATATCCTGTGTCTTTTATTTCATTTTTTTTTGTCTCATTGCAGTTTGTAGTTGTTCCCCCACCATAGAATCATAGAATCATAAAGGTTGTATAAGACTTCCAAAATCATCTGGTCCAACTATTCTCCCCCCCCCAATGTTACCCACTAAATCATGTTCCTAGGCAACATGTCCAACTTTTTCTTGAACAACCCCAGGGACAGTGAAGACCCACCACCTCCCTTAGCAACCCCATCCAATGCCTGACTACTCTTTCTGATAAAAAATTCTTGTAATCTCCAACCTAAAACTCCCTAGTCTCAACATGAGGCCATTCCCTCTCGTACTATTGCTAGTTTTCTGAAAGAAGAGGCCAACCCCCAGCTCCCCACAACTTCCTTTTGGGTAGTTGTAGAAAGCAATAAGGTCTCCCCTGAGTCTCCTCCACAATAAACAACCCCAGTTCCCTCAGCCTCTCCTCATAAGAATTGTGTTCTAGACCCTTCACTAGTTTTGTTGCCCTTCTCTGGACACACTCCAGGCCTCATTGTCCTTCTTGTAGTGAGAGGCCCAAAACAGTACTTGAGGTGCAGCCTCATAAGAGTAGAGTAAAGGGGGACGATCACCTCCCTGGTTCTGCTGGCTATACTATTTCTGATACAAGCCAGGATGCTGTTGGCATTTGGATCCTCCCCTGTTTTGGTTGTATTTTATCTAAATGGACACTGGACAAAGAGCAAGAGAGATGTTAAAGAGCAAGAGCAGGAACAAATGTTTGCTGGACTAGGAGATCTCTCCTCAGATGACCACCAGTAAAACTATTCATAGCCTCCTTCTTTTGACCAAAGAGTCCTACAGACTGTGGCCAGATGACCACATGCAGCCACAAAAATAAAATTAAATTAAAATTAAATAAAATATAAAGTGAGAAGCAACAGCACCTTTCTTTGGTTATATGACTAAATGTAAAAGGCATGGGTTTAAAATTCCTCAGGTAGAGGAATTCTGATTATTCTGCAGGCAGAAAAGAACACTGTACTATATTCTCTCAAAGTTAAAACAATAAGGCTGCAGCCATTACCATGGTATGTAGAAAAGCACTATGTTCCCTCTGAAAAGACACAACAGACTACACTACTCCAGATCCAGGCAGAAATCAATTGCTCAGCTATGTTAGGACTGGCACACTCTTGGCACATGGAGAAAAATCTGTCCTCAGTAAAGGCATCTTTCATGGGACTGGTATAAGATGGATCCAAATCCCTATACTCTACCTCTGTGCTCTTGCTTCTTGCCCACAGAAAGGTTTGTAATTCATCAAAAAACAAATTCTCATATAAATAAGTGAAAATTATTCATGTTGTGACCATTTGACACTCAAATTAACAATACACTGTGATGCATTGAGGTTTTAGTACTTCAAATGGAAAAATGTATGATTGCACCATGCTGAGACAAATTTTTTTATTCTGTAATAGCATCAGTAATGTTGAAAATAATTAATAACTTAGGAAGTAAAACATGTCTATCTATTAGATTCATCTTTTTTTTTTTTTTTTTTTTTTTTTTTGTGTGTGTGTGTGTGTGTGCCCATCTAAATAGGCACTGGCTTCAATTCCCTTGTTGCTGTTTTGTTTTTTTGTTTTGTTTTGTTTTTTTTGTTTGTTTGTTTTTTTGCCCAACTGTAGCTCACCAAATATTAGATGTGTTTCTGTATGAAAAAAAAAAAAAAAAAAAAAGTGTAAATTACTGTTGGGGTGTTCAAACAGACCTTTTAGGGAGCCTCTATATTCTAAGAAAAGGTAGAGCATCCAAAGACTTATATTCAAGATTGAAGAGAGGAAGAAATTCATGAAATTGAACAAAATTCATCCAGGGAAAATCTTTAGGCTAATTGTGCAGAAGACTACAATAAAATCTTTTGAGTAATAATTTTCTAGCATAAAGTATGGCATCTACCTTTTTTATACTACATTTAGGATTTCCAGGCATACAAGTTTGAGTTAGGTACTCCATGCTTTAGATAATGATCAATTTCTAATTTACATTGTTACCTAGATTATAGAAAGCCCATGAGTACTTGATTTTCAGCAGTTCCTCAGCATGATATTCTGTTAACAAGTTCTGAATGCCTTGCCAGAACTCTGGATGCATGCACCCTGAGCCTCTGTGACACTGAGGGAACACACCCTTATCATTAATTTTATGACTTTGTTGCTGCTATGTATTAGGAATACCCATGCACAACAAAAAGTATGGGCAGATATCAAAGTCTAAATCTATTTGCTTCAAAATAAAAATAACCTTCCTAGGAGTATGAAGTAGAAAAAAAAAAAAAAAAAAAAAAAAAAAAAGAGGAAAAGAGGAAGTCATAACATCATGTATAAAATCATAGAATCATAGAATCATAGAATATCCTGAGTTGGAAGGGACCCTTAAGGATCATCAAGTCCAACTCTTGACACCGCACAGGTCTACCCAAAAGTTCAGACCATGTGCCTAAGTTCACAGTCCAATCTTTTCTTAAATTCAGACAGGCTCGGTGCAGTGACCACTTCCCTGGGGAGCCTGTTCCAGTGTGCAACCACCCTCTCTGTGAAGAACCCCCTCCTGACGTCCAGCCTAAATTTCCCCTGCCTCAGCTTAACCCCGTTCCCGCGGGTCCTGTCACTGGTGTTAATGGAGAAAAGGTCTCCTGCCTCTTGACAACCCCTTGTGAGGAAGTTGTAGACTGTGATGAGGTCCCCCCTCAGCCTCCTCTTCTCCAGGCTGAACAGGCCCAGTTACCTCAGCCGTTCCTCGTACGTCTTCCCCTCAAGGCCTTTCACCATCTTCGTAGCCCTCCTCTGGACACTCTCCAACAGTTTCATGTCCTTTTTATACTGTGGTGCCCAGAACTGCACACAGTACTCGAGGTGAGGCCGTACCAGCGCAGAGTAGAGCGGGACAATCACCTCCCTTGACCTACTAGCGATGCCGTGCTTGATGCACCCCAGGATACGATTGGCCTCGTATATAAAAATACATCTTTCATAAGGAAATTGATTTCCTAAATTATAATAACAGTTTTAATTTGTTTTCATATGTTAATGTGTTTGGTATTATTAACTTACTGTGATTTTTAAAAGATGACATAACATGTCATATGACGTCTATCTGATCCTTGCTAAACCTGAAAATTTGTTCCACCATTCTATTGGGGAAAAAAAATAATTAATAATACTAAATAAATAAATAGTTATGTCAAATATTTTTCATTTGTCTTTCACCTTGGAGTTGGTATTTCTATCATCTTTTCCCAGTCTGTAACCCTTGAAATTTATTCTCTTTTAGGTTTACAAAAGGATCATTAGCTCCTAAGCCTATTGCATACTTACTGTAAGTCAATACCATGATGGAGGAACACGTTCTTTCAAAATACTGTCTTAAATCTGACTGTCATACCTGAGCATTTCCATATTTCATATGGATGCACCTGATGTAGTAGAGAGCAATAATCATCTGCTTTGCTGTGCTGTAAGCACAGACCCTGCACAGCTGTTAACTGTTAGAAAAAAAAAAAAAAAAATGTTAGGAAGAAAAATGGAATTTCAGTGAAGGTTTTACATGGAGAAGTTATAAGCAGTATTCTATACATGACATATGCTTGTGTTGATATGGCCTCTGCATGAACACTTTCTTTCCAGGAAGAGAAATAATAGAGAGTGGTAGAGCTGATACTGATATTTCTATCAATGGAGAGCTGTTTGTTTGCTTCACACGGCCTACACCACCAGGATGAGATGAAATTAATATTATAGAAGTAATATTCTGCTAGCATTTGTACATCACTTTTATTTATGGCACAACTTTGTGGTTCTGAACCCTCAGGGAGAAATACATTGAAGGACAGATGTCAGGGCATAGCCCATTTGTTCAGAGCAGGGCCCTGGATTTTTAATATTTTCCATCATTCATATTTGTGGATTTATAAGAGATTTATACTAATTTCCTCAGTGAAAGTTTACCATATGGAAAATACAGTTATACTTCTACTGGGCCTCAGCCACCAGAAAGAATATTTTTTTTTCCTGATTAATTGTAATTGTACACAATGCTTCTAATCCAGCAGACAACTCAGATCAATAGCATCTTAACAAGCAAAATCCTAATACAACAAATAGTATGCTGCAAAAAGCACATGCTTCTCTCTCTTCTCCAGGTGTGTAATTCTAGTCCAAATCTGGAAAACCTAAGTTGATTTTATGCTCAGCTATTTAGACAACTTTTCTCTAACTATAATATTCCAGAGCATTACATTCATTGAACAATCAAGTTCCTCACTTTCCTCCAGCTGCATCATATGATTCTCAGCTACTCACTTTAAGTTAAACTCCAAAATAAATGTTAGCCTGCATTATCAAAATCTGAAACACAAACTTTCAGATTTGATTCCAAATAAATTAGACTGACTGCAACAAGTCTTCTACTTATACATCAGACAAAGGAAAGAAAGAAAGAAAGAAAGAAAGAAAGAAAGAAAGAAAGAAAGAAAGAAAGAAAGAAAGAAAGAAAGAAAGAAAGAAAGAAAGAAAGAAAGAAAGTGGAAGAACTTAGACAAGAAATTTCAACATTTAAGCATTTGTAACTCTTCTCTTAACTTCAGAATAAGTATCTGAATCCCTTTGTGTCTCCATTTCTGCTCTGGGCACAAATTCAGTAGCCTGATGTAGTAGCCTGAGTAGCCAAGATCTAGTGGATCACAGCTTCCAAAAAGGGGAATTGTAAGTGAATGTATCAGTTCCCAAATAACTTGGAAACTGATGTCCATTCTCCTTTCCTCACATTAAAAGGAAAGGATTTCCTAGTCTTGCATTAGCTGCAAGCCAGTTCATGACTACTTCATGTTGATTGTCACGTGCAAAGTTTCAGCAGAGACACTGAATGCATCAACTCTATGTAATGTCTCACACTAAATTATATCTATCAGAACACTCACTGAAATAAACTTGTGGGTCACAGTTTATTCACTCTTTCAAACTACCTGATAATCCTTTCAGACAAGCATAAAACATAGGTTTTAACTAGGAATATTTGTGTACCAAATATCTGCATTAATTCAAAATTGAACCACTGATTTTTCCTCTTGTGTTTAAAAGGTGGATCCATATTTAATCTGATATGGTATTCTTCATCACTTAACAGTCTAATTAGTTTATTCTCTTATTTTAATAATTAGTGAAGATCATTCTGTGTCCAACATATAATGATTTCATTCTTTGTAGAAAAAAAGTCATTCTTATATGTTTCTTCCTTTCATATCTGAATTAAAAATAATTTAATTTAATTTAATTTATTTAAATTAATTAATATTTTAATTTAAGTTTCTTCATTTTTTCACCCCAGTTTACTGATGTCTCTACTTATTGACTATATGCTTCTACCAATGGAATGAGATAAGCTATCTACAGATTTTTTGTAAATCACCATTCTTTTCTCTATGAGGGTTCCCTACTATTTCTGCTAGGAAGTTAAGGCCCATAAAATGGAGGGGATTGTCTATGTAGTCATTATACATTTCAGTCATTTCAAGCAGATGAAAAAGTGCAGTTGTAAAATATTATATTTTTATCATACTTTTTACAGAAGGCAGGGGTATGGGTCTATAAGAAGTGATTTTGCTTTTTTTTCAGGGTTTCATCATACTTTTTTTTTTTTTTATCATCCTTAAGCTATTATAAATTTAAAGTACACAAAAAGTTTGGATGGAAAGAAAAATGAGAGGATATATTGGCAGAAACTGCAGCTTGGCTTTAGCAGTTCAGAAAGCTCAGAATGAACCTTATTGCTTTTTTTCTTTCTGTAAGGAAATCTGCTATTTGATGGCAAAGTACCTTAATACTGAGTTAAGACTGATTGTGGGTGTATTCTTTATTCCTCCTGTTGAAGCTGTTCTACTTTGTATAAAATACTTACGTAGTCATTGATTAGAGAATAAGAATAGCTCTTAGACGAGTCATAAGACATTCATCTGCCCTATACTCTTAACCCCTGTGATTGCTTCATCAGGTACTCAGATGAGAATAATGACTGCAGAAAAACCATCATCCAATCCCAGATGACAGCCCAGCTTCACCATTTCAAAATCTCTGCTCATTATTAGCTTCCAGCAGCTGGAGATAACAGGTAGAACCTGTCCCAGACAGGTAGAACTGAAATAGGTAAAAATACATGTAATAACGATATTCCCATCACCATTTTTCCATTTTAAGAACTGAAATTCCCTTTATTTCTCTTGCAATATTATGTAATTCAGAATAGCTTCTTTCAAGAAGAATGACCTCTTATTTTCAGGTGCTCTGCTGAGACTCACTGTTACACACCGTTGTCTCATCACTTACTGGAATCCCAGCCACTTTGTTAACGGGAGACTGGGCAACACCCCCTTCCACCTTCCTTCCCTCCTTCCAACCCTACCCCCAACAGACACCCAAAAAAACCTTTATTCAGGAGCACAAGAAACTCTCTTCTTGGACCTTCTTATATCCAAGTATGTCATACACTTTGAAAATAATCACAAATGATTACACAATTAATTTGTGAATAATGTGAAAGCTTTAGTGCTCTCCCAAAGTCATTAGGCATAGATAGTCTCAGGACAACTGGCTGTTTGGAAGAAGATGGGGAATTCAAAGTAACTGCAATATTATTTGAAACTCTCGATTAATGAAGTTGAACTTTACTGTAGTATTCCAATTAGTGTATGCATACATTTACATAGACATTAATAAAGTTTTGCTTATTAATCTTATCACCAGCTCTTTCAAAAATACTAACATACCATACTAGCATGCAGTAACCAACCTTGCTCATTAGAGATCACTTTCTTCCAGATTCTTCCCTTTCTTGAATTCTACTCCCCTTTAATTTTGATGAAATACATTAAATTATTCTTTCAGCTTGATGGCAGAATGCGTTCTCTTTTTTTATTTTTTATTTTTTTTGTTTTTATTTCCCTCCTGCCTGTTCTTCAATAAAGGCAAAAAATGGTAGTTTAATTCCAAAATAAAGGATAAACTTGGATGACTCAACATCCAACATAAAAATAAAATATAAGATAGATCACTTAGTACATCTTTGTTCAAATTTCAAGGAAAAATATTTTTGTTGTCTGTGGTTAGAAAACACTCTCTCACTAGATAGGTAAAGTTTAATTTTAATCAATTACTAAATTGATGCTGAAAACGAATGTTTTTCCAGTTTAGAAAAAAGAAGGCAAGACAGAGGCAAGATAGGAATTACCAGCAGTTACCTATGACATGTATGAAGTACATATAGAATCATGGTTTGGGTTGGAAAGGAACATAAAGAACATAAAGAACATCTAATTTCAACCCCCCTGCCATGGGCAGGGACACCACCCACTAGATCAGGTTACCCAGGACCCCATCCAATATGGCCTTGAACACCTCCAGGGATGGGGCATCCACAGCTTCTCTGGGCAACCAGTTCCAGGGCCTCACCACCCTCTGAACAAAAAATTTCTTCCTAACATCTAATCTAAATCTCACCTCTTTTCAGCTTAAAACCCCCTCTTGTTCTTCCCCATTGTTTGCCCAAGCAACAAGCTGCTCTCCATCTTTTTTTTACAAGTCCTCTTCGATTACTGAAAATAATTCAGTACAGCAGTTCAACTCTATGTTCAGGAGTTGGAGAGTGTGTTCTTTTGTCAAATACCTGCATAAACTGTAGATCAGGAACTCTGCTGGGTTTTCAGTGTGTCAGCCACAGGCTGAGTGGTTAGAAACTGGATCTTCCTTTCAGTCTGGGAGAACATGATGACAGCATTCAGATGACTGTCTGCATTGTTTAGATGGCAGTGGAGACATAGGCAGTATAGATGTCTGTATCTTCTGGATCAGCTACTGTGAGTGTTTGCAATGCAGCAAAAAATGGATTTAGATTCCATAGGCTAAATGAGATTATATTATAAAGGAAAGAGCCTAGATTCTTCCTTGAATTTCCATGTTAGTGTGGTAGCCCTAGATCCTTGCAGTTCTCACCTCGTTCCTTAACTTCTGTGACAAGCTAATAGAGAAAATATCCAATATCACCTAATGTCCTTGATCACAGAAGAAGTTCTGTAGGGAAAGAAGTATATGATCAATTCTGTAGCCTATCCACAATATCGCTTCACTAATTGTGTTGTATAAGACATCTTTATACAGGTATATCTATAATTTTAAGCATTTTATTTTCCAACCATAAAATTGTTCTGTCGGTACAGTTTTATATGTTGTTTCCCTATCTCTTTAAATAATAAAGCTGAAGAAACAGTTTGTTGTGTGACAGCTTATTGACAGCAACTGACAGCTTCTAAGAAACATTACTAAATGATTATGTTATATAGTTCCTTCCGTTATTTCCCTACAATACTAGGATGTTAAATCAAGTCAGAATACAAAATGTCTAACTGTTAGACCATGTATCACCCAAGAGCAGATATGACCTAACCTTGGCTAGGACAGAGAAATAGATGGATTTAATTCTAGGATTATTTGGATTCGTGAACTTTTCCGTCCCAGGAAAACTCCTAAATAACTTATCTTGTGAAACTGTCTTACATGCTATCTTTGTTTTAATAGGTCACTGATAGGATCATGCATATTTGATAACTTTGAAATGTTTTAATTCTTATGTGATAACCAAAAAAAATAAAAAATAAAAAAATAAAAAATAAAAAGATTTATTAAATGCTTCAATTTTTCCATGATACACTGAGAAGATTTCATTAACATAAGTAGTATGATTATGTAATTATGCTCTATTATACGTGGAGAGGATTTACTAAATTGGAAAATTTATTTTTGTTCTCCTAAACTTTCAAAACACATTATAAAATTTTCAAAACTTTCAAAACACATTATATTTATAGACTCTTGACACAGACAGATGGAATACTTGGCTGAATAATGTTGAACTATAGGTACTTTTTCCCTTGTATATGCCAGTGGAAGTTGTGATTAGGCCACAAATGGCTGTCTAGTCTCCTTGAAATTTCCAAACAATAATTAAAGCTGCTAGCTTTTAGGTACAGCATAGGAATGTAGATCTTCTGTGTATCAGCCCTCCCTGAGAGCTTAGACATCACAAATAAAATTTTAAAATAATTGTTTTTCTCTCTACTATGATGGCAAAAAACGTATTCTATATGTTGGTTTCTCAATTGCCTTCTACAGTAGAATTAAATTTAGTAGATTTGAAAAATTTGTTTGCTCCACTTGAAAGATTGTTTCCCTGTGAAGACAGCCTCATTAAGGATTAAACACCCTTTTTGTCACACCCAGCTAATATTCCAGTATTACTACCTATGGAATTTTCAGTAAAGCAGAAATGTAAAAATGAGAAATCAAGCCCATTATTTAGCAAGATCTCAACTGTCTAGCATCATATTCCCAGTATGAAACTGCATTCAGCTGTGCATTGAGGTTTCAGAAACAACATAATTATTGAATGTGTGTCACTCCTCTAAAAACTGATGAGATCACAGTAGTATATATAATTGACCATAGTGTTTATTTTAGCCTGATAATTTCACCTTAATGATTAATAAAGATGTTGCAATGCATTTGGTGGACAGAATGTTATCTACACTGAAACATTTTTAATTAAGGCGTACTACGAGATCAAAGTTGGACACCTTTGATGTGGTTTTAAATCCTTATCTCATGCATATCCACCCTGCTACCCTCTCACAATGTTAGGTTGATGCACAAAAAACAGAAAGATTCTTTTGGATTAAGCTGACAACTCCATGTAAGAGAGGATTAGTGAGGTTAAAGGTTAAAATAATGTATTTTAAAAATATATATATTAGTCAAGACATATCAGTTCACTTTCATCAAAGGTACATGTGTACCCTTCAACACTGTTCTGACTTCTGTAAGTAATTAATACCTTTTTTACCTTTCTGAATATATATTGTTGTTGGGAGGCATGCTGTGTTGTTAGAAGAATTTTATTTTATTTATTTATTTATTTATTTATTTGTACACACATAAAATGAAAACTCCCATCACAATCTGAAAATTTTCTAGGGATGGAAGACTTTGAAGTTCTTCTGGATGTTAGGAATGAGGTTCCCAGCCATGGTAGAACTGAAAGTTTGACTGCAAAAGACAAAAATATACCAATGTAAAAAGTGCATGTAAAGACACAGTCTGATTTCAGAATTCTTACATGTAAAAGAGCTTCTCTACTGAAATAAATATATTATGACTGAAGAAGACAGAATCTTCTCTAGTGAAGACAGAAAATATTAAACAATAGTAAAGGTAGATTCTTTTTGCATTTTAGATGTGACCATTCAGTGCATGTCTAATGGACATTTAGAATTGTTTATATTGAATAAAAATACATTAATATAAATGCAAATAATTGTTATGGACACTATTAAAAGTTAGTGAAACAGGCTTGACATGTGTAAATCAGGAACTTAGAACTGCAAAAACTGTAGTCTCTGATCTCTTCATATATTTTATGCAAGATGGTGTTTGATCATTAGCACTGTGCTTACATAGTTTTTGGTGGTTCTTTTTCAATTAACATTCACAAAACACATTAATCTGAAATAAAGTATGATGTCTTTTCTCCTGGGTTTCTGTTCTGAGGGGTTATTGGAGATGGGTTTGTCATCTCCTATGGATTCTAAGGGGTCCTAGTCTCTCTTGGCTTGTCTTATCTCAAGCGTAGGTTCTTCAGCTGAAGACTAACGAGCCTGTGAGACAAGTATATAGTCTGTAACCAGAGGAATTAGAAGTGATACATCAATTCTCAGGCCTAGGTTTCTTGGCTGGCTTCAACACAGAGACAGAGCATGAGCTAAAATCAGTCTATTTTCAGTGATGAGGGAGTCTGTGACTACAAACTGACATAACAAGATAGCTACATCCAGAAAGACCTGTTTGAGAACAGTGAACACAGTTACTGCATGGTAGTTCTACTTATTTCACTTATGCTTTTTGTAATAAGTTATCTTAGAACTCATAAATAATAATAATGAGTAAATAAATAAAACAATATTTAGTAATATAAATACATATATATTATATATATGTTACTTATATTTATATTTATATAGTATTTCATATATATATTATATATGTATATATATTTATAGTATTTAGTACATATATTTAGTATATAATATATATTTAATAATATAAAAATATTTATTAAAATATTTAATAGAATACCTCTTTTTTTTTTTCTTTGTCATTCTATTTTATATACTAGGCATTTCAACCCACTTGGGATGCTACAGCTAGGGATGCTACAGCAGCACTAAGTGCCAGTAAAACAGGAGTGTCTTGTATTCATGTAAACAAATGGAGAGCTTCCCAAGTGTAAGGCAATGGCTACAGGTCCTCTAGCACTTATCTCTGTTTGCTGTTATTTCCATACATCATAGGCCCTTGTCCTTCAGCTACAAGCTAAGTGAGACAGAAATTGCCAGGCAGTCCAAGGAACAAGCTACATCAAGTCTGTGTATGTGCACATAGCAAAAGCTGGCCTCTACAGATGCATAATTTTTAAATAGGCAGTAGCACTGAAAATTGAGGTGTATAAGCACAGAAATGTCAAAGAAAATTTATCTTTATTAATATATAAATTATTCTCCATGTGTTATCACTACTTGCTGTCGCTGGTTTAGTTTCCTCTCAGTGTACAGAAATGCAATTCTGCATACAAACAGATGGTGAAGAATAAATTTGAAAGTCTGTTATACTGGAGAGGAAGGCTCTGACCCAACATTCTCATTTATCTTATCCCTTGTGAATAATAGCACTTAAGCAGTGTCTGTAATGGTAGGATGTACTGTGAGGTGATAGAGTCTGCTAGATGATGTGGTCATGTCAGGGATAATACAGAGCCACTGACTGGTTATGCATACCAGTGAGCTCTTCACCCATTGCCACTGTATTCAGTAGTGAGGAGATGCATTTTTTATACTAAATAAACTTTTTCTTTGTACACACAGCTGAGTTGCTCTATTTTAGTAGTGGATAGATTAATCTTTTACCTCCACAACACATACTGGTTTGTGACATCATTATATTCTTTAGAAGCAAAAAGGAAATTATGTTATTTCAAGAGATCATTTGAAATTCAATATTTTACCTTACACAATTCTGTTCTTTTGGAAACTCTATACTTTGATTTAGTTGGATAAATTTTTAATTTTCTTTTGTCACAACAATATTTCAGTATTGTCACAGATTTAATACATATTTATGATTTTTTATTATTTTTTTTTTCTATTCATCTTCTCCTCCTATGCAGTTTTACTCATCAGACACTGCTTAAATGATGTGACTGAGTTCAGATTTATCACTGATGTAATGAATATATTTTCTTGGTCAATAAAATACCAAACCACATACATGGCAACTTTCTGAAAGCGAAATACAAAATAAGCAAAGTCTGACTGTTGAGTCAGTGCCTCAAATTTCAGAAAGACTGACAAATAAGTGATGTAAACATGAATGCTGTAGATAATAAGAGTTTGATGGACTGATATAGAAATAAGTGGTCTGGGGGGCTTTGGAGCACTCAGGGTATTTCCAGGTGGCATGTTTGTAATTTAAAGACATTGGATACAAATGGAGTTGTCTGTTCTATCCTGTCATGAGCACACACTCTGGATGTCAAGAATAGGGAACTCAGAGGAAAGATTTAACAGCTGAACTTCACTATCTGCACTTTGATAATTTGATCTCTTAATGGACAAAACAAAGGTGTCTTTTCTACCTCCTCCCTACTATAATTTCAGATTCTCCAATAACCTTTGTTTGTTCTGTCATTCTTGGAAAAGAAAGCCCAAATGACTTTATCTGACAAGTGCCATTTAACACATAAACTGAGAGGTCCAGTTGAATGTGAGTTGTATTAGAGTGAAATTATAAAGATAACAACAGTGAAACAGTTCCTTGCAGAGTTGTTATTTGTACTAGAGTATTCACACAAAAAAATTCAGCAACTCCACCTCCTCCATTAGAGGCACTTCTCAGATTTGAATGATAAAGTATCTGAAGGTTTCTGACTAAGTTCTTTCCTTGGTGATCATAGCCCAAATCTTATCTTTAATACACAACCTCTATCTCTTAATTCAAGCCTGCCTTTAATATCAGAGTAGGTTCATGAGGCATTTGTCAGAAAGACAGATGACCAAGGGAAATTGCAGATTTTAAAAAGTTAAACGTGTAATGAGAGAGGATGTAGATTGTCTTTCTTGACAGGAATTATGTGCTCTCATTTGGAAAGACTGTAAATCACTAAATGAACCAATGCAATTTCCTTACACAGATAACCCTTGCACAGCAAAACTACCAGCCATTATGAACCACTACACAGAAATGAGCGGTTCCTGCATTTGACCTTTCCATGAGAGGTTATCAAGAGGTCTTCAGTGTCCCTTATTATATTTCCACCATTCAAGTACCCTTTTGAGCTGCCGTCTTGAAATTTAGAACATTCATTAAGTATGGACTGTTGACTGCAGAATAGAAGAAACATGACGTTTGACATTTTTATCATAGGTCACTAAAGGTCATTTCTCTAACAATTTATAATATCAAGCAGGACGTAGTCATAAGTATGAAGTCCTCAGCCTGAAGTCATGAGCTCATTAATTATCACCAAATAATTTTAATGGTCTGAGCAACTGTGTCACTAAAAATCACTTTCTGTCTACCCAATATCACAGACAATAGGAAAATAATTTATCATACAATGTACAACAGATATTTAAGAATCACATAGATAAAATTTGGCATTGTGTTATCAAACACAAGGTAGACATTGTTTAAGTGATCTGTGCTATAGGTAAATTAGAGTGACATTTGAGTGGATCAGAGTGGAAGCTGATTTTTATGGCTTACAAGCAGATACCTAATTATTTACTGAGAGAATGTCCCCTTGTTCCCTGTCCTTAAGCACTATGTATAGTTTTGCCTTGACCATACCATCAGATTCCATCCAAAATTTCCCTGGTTTCACAGAATTCTTACATTAGATCAATAATTCAGTTCATATAATCATGTAAGTGCAGTATTAGTAACAATGTTGTTCATATGATGGTATTTAACTGTAACAGCTAATACCCTTTCAAAGTCATAAAAAAACTGAATAGTAAATATTTCTTTTTAAGGGACTTCACTGTTCTGACACTGTTCTCTGCCCGTTTCCCTTACATATATTTGTATGCTTGTGTTCATTTTTTTTTTAAACACTGTCAACTCAATGGAACAATACTTTGGGGGTTTATTTTGAATAGTTATGAAAGAAAGAGAAGTCTTTTCCTTTTCTTATTCGAAGTGTCTCGCTGATAAAGAGACACTGCATTCACTGAGTACTGAGGTGTTCTGATGCATCTCCTTTCCACCTCACAAGACAGAATCTGTATCAGTGCCTTCAGCTATAAGGAGATGGGAGAATGCACAGAGAAACAGGAGAGTGAGATGAAATGATACTGGTAAGGCATCCTCAATTCTCGTTACTGGGAAGGGACAATGAACTCTTCACAGAAGTTCTGTGAAAGGGAAATGCCAAATATCAGTGATATCCAAAGCTTGAAATCAGGTATTATAAAGTGTTCTTAAAGGATAACTTTTTACTTGATCAAATTTTCATAATGAAAAGATTTTACTGAAAATAAATTAAAAAAAAAAAAAAAAAAAAAGTTTGTTTTATATAAACCCTACTTATAGATCTCTAAGTTTTATCTGATTAGGCAGCACATTTCTATTTCACACCATCTACAGTGGAAAAGGACACATTATTTCTTTTACATCTCTCTTTGATTGAGCATCTCCCTGTTGATCAGCTAGGTCAGCAGAAGATGTTTTCACTTGCTGTATCTGAAATGGGATCATTTCTGCATAAATTATTATTTATAAATTATTATTTATGATAAATGTGATTCAGAAATGAAGAAGACTTCAGCAGGAGTCTGATTTTGAAATGGCAAGGCATGCAGAGAAATCACTTTGTGGTTAGCTAAAGAGCAACTGGAGAAATAGAAGGTGATTTTATTATTATTTTGCCTGTAGCAAAATTACTGCAACTGCATCTTTCTAAATGGAACAAATGCTTTATTATATTTCCTAGAGCTCAAGCTGCACACACACACACAAACACATACAGACAAATCAACAAAAAAATGGTAACTGTAGCAGCAGATGGCTAAACCTGTATGACTAGCAATGGGTTGGTACTATTATTTCTATCAGATAACTTTCAACTTTATGGAGTACTATTTTGGTTATGCCTATTCTTATTGTGCTCCCACATTAAAACTTCCTGTGACAGTCTGTTCTGTGAGAAGTGGCAAATTAAAGGCTACAGCACTAGAAGGCAAGGTATTTCTGCCCGAGTTATTCCTAAAAATGAAGATTATTATGTTATTATGACTACAAGCATAATCCCCCACACAATTACATTTTTGCTAAATTTTGGTAACAAAACTACTGTTGGGTTTTGGAGGTGGGAGGGAGGGGGGGGGGAGGGAGGAAGAGGTACAGGCAGACATCTTCATTCTCATCCTGCACACTCGACAGTGTGTATTGCTGTCTACTGTACCAGGCTTCTTTCTCTGAAATGGAAATTTCTTTATGTCTACCTTTTGTCCTTCTTCATCTCTTCTTCCTCATCATATTCCTCTCACTTCTTCATGAATTAGCCTGACACCCACTTCAAAAACTGGCTTATATTGAGCTCCATGGATGTTCTTGTCCCCACCTATATATGTGATATTTTGAGCAATTTAAAGTTTGATATTTTAGTGGGTTTCAATAGTCCTGTAATTCTTGGCACACAAAAGTTCAGCTCCTCACATCAGCTCCTTGCTAGCATAGTACAACAGTTTACACTGTTCTTGGCTCAGGTATATCTAATGTCATTAATGTTTAATTGCCATAAAAGAACACCATCATTAAGATTATGTCAGTGCTTCTGACATGAATTGCATCCAGATCAGCTTCTACTTGCTAACATTTTGGAACACTGATTCAGTGTTGATCAGCTAGTTCTGAACATTCACTATTAGTGGAATGTGCTACTTGAGTTTTTATTACAACAAGCCTTGTAAGATCTTTTCCTAGGCTGCAAACTCTTTAACAATTAAAATGCCTGTATAATGAACTATTTGTTGGAACAATAAAGCTGATTCTAAGTAAAACTACTTTTGATCACATCAGCATGCTTTTTAGCCAGTGCATAGCTATATGGAACTAATTTTAGATGGGTTTCCCTAACATCAACAGGGGTGTTTATTTCTTATACCATGAATAAAGACAATATTAATGTTTGACGGTCCTACTTCTAAACATTGATGAATATAATGATTTAACTCTTTAATTATTGGAAGAGATAAGTTTATTCTCCCACAAGCCCCTTCTGTTGTAACTTTCACCAGAAATATTATTTTCTTATGTTCATATATCTGCTTGAGACAGGACATAAAGTTTCTGAGTGTTTCATAGTGTGTCATAGATGCAGATGAGGTATTCTGGATGATCTCTCTATGTAAAATGCAATACTTGGAAGAACACAGTGGTTCTCTGTAAATAAGAGAAAGCTTTACAATTGCTCATATTTGTACCAATACTACTTTTTAAAGTCTAGAACCAAATTCCAAACACTAATAATAAGGACTTTACAATAACATTCAGTACCCAAAAGCTCATGTTTCTGGAGACAAAGTGTTAAAATCTGAAAAGACCTTTTGGAAAAAAATGCAGTGAATAATGAAAACACAACTCTTTTTCCTAAACATCCAAGAGTTCTTGACTTATTAAAATATGCAAATCACTCTAACACTTTGTTTAATTGCTGTTTCCTTAAACCCATCAAATCTTCTTAATTCTTCTCTTCTTTGTCCTTAATTAACACCCATTCCCTATTGGCTAAAGTGTAACCCAGAAGACCTAAGCTTGTGAAATTCCCAACTTATTAAACCTAATTGCTATAATAATTAGCAACCATTGGCAAAATATTCATCACAAAGAAAGCATGAAGGCATCTAATTAACACTCTCAAAATGCTAAGCATTCACTTCTTGATATTCTACCTGCTATTTCATGTTTTCATCTCTGAAGATGTGTGGCATAATACCTTGTCCTAAGGAGAAATATGATAGGAATTTTGCTTTAAAATCTGAATTTATTAAAACCTAAACTTCATTGCAACAACCAAACAAGCTCATTTAAACTTCATTTCTGAAGCTCAAAATGGAATTCACAGACAAAAGAGAAATTCCAGAAGAGAGACTGCTCAAGTCTTCTGCAGGATATGGGAGATGGAGTAGGATACAGAATAGGAACATCTTATAACCAGTGTAAGAATCATCTTCACCAGATTCCTGCTTAGTCTGAAGTTTTTTTCTCTTTGGTTTTGTTTATTTTGTTCTGATAGAGTGACAAGCTAGTCAGATTTTAATACAGGCATGAAAGAGATGAATTTATCTGATGTAGAATAAGCATTTTCAGGAAATCATAAAATCATAGAATGATTTGGCTTGGAAGGAACCATAAAGATAATCTAATTCTCCCCACTCCCCGCTCCCACCCCCCACCATGGGGAGGGACACCTTTCAGTACACTGGGTTGTTCAAAGCTTAGAGACAAGGATATCATGGGGGACAGTGTCAAATGCTTTACACAAGTCCAGGTAGATGATGTCAGCTGCTCTTCCCCTATCTACCAATGCTGTAACCGCATTGTAGAAGGACACCAGATTCATCAGGCACAATCTGCCTTTAATGAAACCATGTTGGCTGTCAACACTCCCTTATTTTCCATGTGCCTTAGCGGAGTTTCCAGGAGGATCTGCTCCATGATCTTGCCAGGCACAGAGGTGAGACTGACTGGTCTGTAGTTCCCTGCATCTTAGCAATGACATTCCCCAATTCCCTCAGCACTTGTGGATGTATCACATCAGGTCCCATGGACTTGTGCACGCTCAGGTTCCTTAGATGGTCTTGGACCTGATCTTCTCCTACCCTCAGTGCTTCATTATTCTTCTAGTCCCTGCCTTTGCTTTCTGGAGCCTGGGCCAGGGCTGTAGTTCCACAATACATTCATTTACTTAAGATGTTGAGAAGATGTTATCCAAAAAAAATAAATAAAAAAAAAGGCAAGAAATATTGCTTTTGTGTGACAAAATTTACTTCCTTCATGGAAACATTCAAAAGTTTAAAGCAATTTCAGCCGTGTTGTATGTACATTATTTTTTGTGCAGCAAAACATAGTTGTTAAAAGAAGCAAAACATTCTAGTAGTCTTTTCTTGTCTGAAATTCTTCTGCCATCTTTAGGAATTTGTGTATATGAGAAATATAGAACTGATATTTTTTTTTTCATTTTAAATATTAAATTCAAAAAATAAAATTGTGATTCAAGGGAATTTTTTTTTCAGAACATTATTTAGTTTTATCCTTTAACACCCACAGTCCCTCCTGAAAAGCTGTGTTTGTATTGCACTGAGCACCATTTTTTCTGTGTTCTGACACTGGTGGTTTATTGCTGTCATGTCACTTCTGTGTTAAATGTAACACCAAGGCTGGCAAGATGGGAGACAGCAAGATATAATCAGTGAAAGAGTAGACCAAACAACAAGTCTGATATGTAATTGAGAATGCAAGCATGCAGAAGTTTTACTGTTCTCTGTGGGGTGCTGCCACAGAGCAGACTAACTTGGCCTGTAGTCAAACTTTTCAAAACAGACATATTAGCAGAGCACAGTAAGCAAAATATTTCAAGTGGCTATGACTTGTTTCAGAATACATGAATATTAGACTTCACATTACCCAGTGGAAATTAGAGGGGTTTTTGTTTTGACATGAGCTTTTAGTTTTATTAGGGGAAAAAAAAATAAAAATAAAATGCTTCTGTCTATGGATAAAAATGATGAGGAATATTTTGGTTTTCTATTTTCCTCTCTATCTTTACCTTGTGTATTTAGCAACTTGTACTGTTTGTCAGAGAATAGCTCAAAGGAGAGCAGCTAAATTGTTAGAGATACTCTAACCTCATTTTACAGTCAAAAAAAAACAAACATTAATTTAATGACCTATACTGCAAATCATTGCCAACCTCTTTTTTTCTTGGTTTTAAGTTCTAACAGTTGCCCATTTGTTTTTCACTTATGAAAATGTTACTAAGAGCTTTTATAAGATTGAAAGTAACTGCTGTATGAAAAGAAAAGGAAGTAAAACACAGGGAAATGGTTAATGGATATTCTTGCAGTTATCCCAATCATAATGTCTAATCTCATCCAATAAAAAGTACAGAAGTTAATTGTACCAGAAGTACAATTAACCACTGGCCTACTCCTTTTTCTTGCTCCCTAGAGGCATTTCAGACTATAGATAGACTATAGTAAGACAGTCTAGTAAAGAAAAAGGGATTTGTTTCACCAGCCCCTGAGAAGTGCAGAGAAGTGAGAAGACAATAGCATACAGGAAATTCTTCACCTTTTGCAGAACTGTAATGTCCAAAGGAGGTATGTAAAGTGTATGTTTATTGGAAAAGAGGTTGAACTGAGTAACCTGCCATAAAAATATTTCTAACACATAATATTTAACAAAATTAATAGCAAATATAATGATGCACAGTCACTGACCACTGACTGGGACGATGACTGAAAATTTTGTTGCTTCATTGAGAATTCTCTATGAGGGCTCATTGAGAAGGCTTTAAACTAGGTAGGAAGGGGGATGGGGCTGAAGCTAGGATTGTTGGGGCTGTGCCAGGGGGAACGATGGCAAGGCCGAAGGATAAGGCAATGGCCCAGCTGAAGTGCATCTACACCAATGCACGAAGCATGGGTAATAAACAGGAGGAGCTGGAAGCCATCGTGCAGCAGGCAGGCTACTACTTGGTTGCCATCACGGAGACGTGGTGGGACCAGTCTCATGACTGGAGTACTGCAATGCCTGGCTATAAGCTCTTTAGAAGGGACAGGCAGCACAGAAGGGGTGGTGGTGTGGCTCTCTATATTAGAGAGTCTTTCGAGGTTGTAGAACTCGAGGCTGGGAATGACAAGGTCGAGTCCCTTTGGGTTAGGATCGGCAGGGACAACAAGGCTAGTGTCCTGGTCGGGGTCTGCTATAGACCACCGAACCAGGATGAGAAGACGGATGAGGAACTCTACAGGCAGCTGACAGAAGTTGCAAAATCGTCAGCTCTTGTACTCGTGGGGGAATTCAACTTCCCTGACATATCCTGGAAGCACAACACAGCCCTGAGAAAGCAGTCTAGGAGGTTTCTGGAGAGCGTGGAAGATAGCTTCCTGACGCAGCTGGTTAGTGAACCTACCAGGGGTGGTGCCCCGCTAGACCTTCTCTTCACAAACAGAGAAGGACTGGTGGAGGATGTGATTGTCGGGAGCTGTCTTGGGCAGAGTGACCACGCAATGGTGGAGTTCACTATTCTTGGCGAGGCCAGGAAGGGGACCAGTAAAACCGCTGTATTGGACTTTCGGAGGGCTGACTTTGAGCTGCTCAGGACACTAGTTGGTGGAGTCACTTGGGAGGCGGTTCTGAAGGGCAGAGGAGTCCAGGAAGGCTGGGCGCTCTTCAAGAGGGAAATCTTAATGGCGCAGGAATGGTCTGTCCCCACGTGCCCAAAGACAAGCTGGCGGGGAAGAAGACCGGCCTGGCTCAACAGAGAATTGTGGCTTGATCTTAGGAGGAAAAAGAGGGTTTATAATCTTTGGAAAAGTGGGCAGACCACTAGGGAGGACTTTAAGGATGTAGCGAGGCTGTGCAGGGACAAAATTAGGAAGGCCAAAGCTCATCTGGAGCTCAATCTGGCTACTGCCGTTAAAGATAACAAAAAACATTTCTATAAATACATCAACACAAAAAGGAGGACTAAGGAGAATCTCCATCCTTTACTGGATGCGGGGGGAAACTTAGTTACAAGAGATGAGGAAAAGGCGGAGGTGCTCAATGCCTTCTTTGCCTCAGTCTTTAGCGGCAATACTGGTTGTTCTCTGGATACTCAGTACCCTGAGCTGGTGGAAGGGGATGGGGAGCAGGATGTGGCCCTCATTATCCATGAAGAACTGGTTGGTGACCTGCTACGGCACTTGGATGTGCACAAGTCGATGGGGCCGGATGGGATCCACCCAAGGGTACTGAGAGAACTGGCCGAGGAGCTGGCCAAGCCACTATCCGTCATTTATCAGCAGTCCTGGATATCGGGGGAGGTCCCAGTTGACTGGCGGCTAGCAAATGTGACGCCCATCTACAAGAAGGGCCGGAGGACTGACCCGGGAAACTACAGGCCTGTCAGTTTGACCTCAGTGCCAGGGAAGCTCATGGAGCAGATCTTCCTGAGAGTCATCACGCAGCACTTGCAGGGCAAGCAGGCGATCAGGCCCAGTCAGCATGGGTTTATGAAAGGCAGGTCCTGCTTGACGAACCCGATCTCCTTCTATGACAAAGTGACGCGCTGGGTGGATGAGGGAAAGGCTGTGGATGTGGTCTACCTTGACTTCAGCAAGGCTTTTGACACTGTCTCCCACAGCATTCTCCTCAAGAAACTGGCTGCTCTTGGCTTGGACTGGCGCACGCTTCATTGGGTTAGAAACTGGCTGGATAGCCGGGCCCAAAGAGTCATGGTGAATGGAGCCAAGTCCAGTTGGAGGCCAGTCACTAGTGACGTCCCCCAGGGCTCAGTGCTGGGGTCAGTTCTCTTTAATATCTTCATCGATGATCTGGATGAGGGCATTGAGTGCACCCTCAGTAAGTTTGCAGATGACACCAAGTTAGGTGCATGTGTCAATCTGCTTGAGGGTAGGAAAGCTCTGCAGGAGGACCTGGATAGGCTGCACCGATGGGCTGAGGTCAACTGCATGAAGTTCAACAAGGCCAAGTGCCGGGTCCTGCACCTGGGGCGCAATAACCCCAAGCAGAGCTATAGGCTGGGAGAGGAGTGGTTGGAAAGCTGCCAGGCAGAGAAGGACCTGGGAGTGATGGTGGAGAGTTGGCTGAATATGAGCCAGCAGTGTGCTCAGGTGGCCAAGAAGGCCAACGGCATCCTGGCTTGTATCAGGAACAGTGTGACCAGCAGGGCTAGGGAGGTGATCGTCCCCCTGTACTTGGCTCTGGTGAGGCCGCACCTCGAGTACTGTGTTCAGTTTTGGGCCCCTCACTACAAGAAGGACATCAAGGTGCTTGAGCGGGTGCAGAGAAGGGCGTTGAAGCTGGTGAGGGGCCTGGAGAACAAGTCCTGTGAGGAGCGGCTGAGGGAGCTGGGCTTGTTCAGCCCGGAGAAGAGGAGGCTCAGGGGCGACCTTATCGCTCTCTATAGGTACCTCAAGGGAGGCTGTAGCGAGGTGGGGGTTGGTCTGTTCTCCCATGTGCCTGGTGACAGGACGAGGGGGAATGGGCTTAAGTTGAGCCAGGGGAGTTTTAGGTTAGATGTTAGGAAGAACTTCTTCACTGAAAGGGTTGTGAGGCATTGGAACAGGCTGCCCAGGGAAGTGGTGGAGTCACCAGCCCTGGAAGTCTTCAAAAGACGTTTAGATGTAGAGCTTAGGGATATGGTTTAGTGGGGACTGCTAGCGTTAGCTCAGAGGTTGGACTCGATGATCTTGAGGTCTCTTCCAACCTAGAAATTCTGTGATTCTGTGTGATTCAATTTTGCAATTTGGATTGAGTAGTGAGTCTTGAGAAAATTCAGCTCCAACATAAACTGTTGTTGAAAAAGCATGAGAAGATTCAGAAGGATAATACTGGTTGCTAAACACAGAGTTCACTCCATAGATCGGTTTGAAGTACAGAAAATGGGTGTGACACTCCCATTTGGGAATGTCTCAGAGGCTGAAAACTGCAATATGCAATTTTTAGAGTAGTTAATGGTTCAAATCCCTTCGTGAAAGAGGACAAACACTTGAATCAAGATCTCCCTTATCTTGAGTGACTGTCATTTTAACAATATTTTTTAAAGGAATGCCTGTCTCTTATACCTTTTATAAATGGCAGTGTGAACAAACAAACAAACAAACAAACAAAAATAATAATCATATCTCAGATTATCTCCAGTGCAGAGTGAAAACTAAGCCAGACACATTACTAGGAGGGGAGGGAAAGTATATCAATCATATTTTACTCTGTATTAGTCCTAGCTTAAATGTGATCCAAGATGTCAGGTTGGTACCTTAGGTTTATTTGTTTTGATTTCGCAAACAGTTGTTCAACAGTCCTTCCAGACTTACAGAGCTCATAAGAACATATGAAAATATTCTAGTTGCATGTTATTGCACTCACTATAATCATTTTTAATACATGATATTCTCTCTTAAAGAATTAGATCTCAACAAGTATGTCTTACATCATGCCATTCCTTCACTCTCACAGATTTTTGACTACATGCAGACATCTTAAATATTTATTTTTTTTTGTGTCACCTGCTCCCAAAAAGTATGTCTTTACATCTGATTTCCTGTGCAGACATAGAAGATTGGAAATTGTATGTTTCACAACAGGCTCCATTTTGTATCATGTTAATATTATATTATGATTCCTGTATCATTACAAGATTTCATCTTTACTTTGCATCTTATACCAATCACTATGTAACAGAAATTCATCAGGTACAGTGAGATCAGCTAGATTTTTGCAACAAGGTGAGGTGTTCTTTGACTGTCAGTCAGAAATGGTTAGGCTGATATGAGTGGGCCAGTACTCTACTTGCTTTTTTTGACACTGAATCTTCAATGCCTTTTTTTTTTTTTTTTTTTTTTTTGTATTAAAAGAGGTCCAAAAGTAGTCTTGCTTTTTCAGACTCATTCACTGCAAATCGTTACATCAAAAGAATTGTTATTACACAGTTCAGAAACAGTTCTTACACAGCCAGGGGGAATAGCTGAATAAGTTTAGTTTTGTAAATTGCTTTTATAGTTATAAACTTACCATAACTAGGAAATCCCTTAAAAATCTATTTTACAGATTATGTTTCCAATTCTGAAATGAACTACCCAAAGTGGGTTTGAAAAGATTCAATTTAACAGTCCAAAGGCTCACCCTCATACAATTCCTACACAACAAGTGCTTTCCTTTGGAAACTCTGCAAGTAGCAAGCTTTTCAAATCACTGCCAAAAGACTGAACTGCTGAATCATTCTTTAAAATGAATATTAAAATAATGTCTTATAACAAAGGAACCAGATGTAAAATAGAACTAGAATGAATGTTTATATACATATATATAGTAACAAAATAATCTTTTGTGAAAAATATTGAAAACAGAACTTTCTGTGTGTATCTGATAAGCAGTATTTTGTTATATACATAAAGATAATGAGACTCTCATCAAGTTGCAGTCAAAAATAAAAATAAATTCTAACTATTTGTGTGGTTACATCTTTATTTTCAGACTCAGCTCAGCAGTAATGGACAAAACAAATATTTATATTGGTTTTATTTTAACTGGGGCAACAATGCCTGTACTTGTCAAGATCTCAACTCCAAGTACTTTACAGTACATTGAGTAGGTCTTGAACTTAGGAATCTGTTATGTCCTATCAAATTCAGTGGTTAATTGATATTTAAAAAACAGATGACTGATTAATACAAACATTTCTGTCAAGCATTTTAATATAACAACAGCTGTTGGAAACAGTGAAAAATAACAGAAATATTAGGCTTGTGACTTTCAAACAAAATATGTTAAGTGGTAGAATGATCATATTTCTATTGTTTCTATTATTATGATACATGTTGCATGGAAATGCCACCACACCAAGAAAATAAATTAATACAAAAAAAATCCTAAATACCGTCTGTAGTGTAATTTAGTACATTTCTACACGGAGGAAAATAATATAAGAGTTCACAAGTGTTCAATTTAAAGGGAAAAAATGTTTCATTCAAATCCAAGGCTGTTGCTAATTGCTTTCAATTTCCCTTTAAATATCAAATACTGTGTTTTCTGGCCACATTAACCTTCTCCTTTATTATAGTACAAATTAATTATATTTAAAAATCTTCCATTAGGTAAGTTAATATTACTGAAAAATAAAATAAATGTTCAGTTTTGTTTCATTCTGGGCTATTTACAGAAGAATATGACATTAGTTTAGGGGTAACATGAGCCACAGAACAATCTAGAACAGCCTCCTGTCCCTAATGCAACTTTTTTGGATTAGCTCTTCAAAAATCTCCCTGTCTGAGATCCTATGTGAGATCATGATCTTCAAAATTTTTTTTTTTTTTTTTAAATTACCATTTGTTTGAAAGTAAAGTTTTAAGGATACACAGTTCTGAACAGCATAACTCATAACTCTGCATAAGCCTACAGCACAAAAGGACAAGATACTACTGATTTCTAATTCACTACATTTTAGTCAAAGACACTCAACCATTGCTTCTTTTTCCACAGTATTCTTCTATCTCATTTAATTGTTTATGAAACCAATAATCAGTGTTTTGCTACAGTTCTCTATTTTTCCTCATATTTAATAGTGATAGTCTGGACATAGTTTCTGTACCCTGAAGTCCTACTTAAACTGGAAATGTGTTTGCCTGTTCTCTGGGCCAATGGAGTCCTGTTGACTTTCATTTTCCTCAATTATAGACAAGATTATGAAAAAGAAGAGATAGAACTCTTCTTTTAGATAGAACAAGAGATGAACTCATTCTAGTTTCAAATTCACAAGTGATTTTATCAACTCATAGCTCAGAAGAATAGAAAAAAAAGAAAAAAGAAGAATAAAAGCGGGGGGGGGGGGGGGGAGAGGGGGGGTTTGCCTGCAATTTGAACCATTTTTCAAATAGTATGTTGGCAGTCTGGATTTAAGTGGAAGTTTGAGCTCATATTAAGTGACAATAGATATTCAGCCATTGTAATAAGAAGATAATGAATCAGATTGCAAGGGATTGCTTTATATATAAAGCTCAACATGTACTGCCAGTCACTTTTACTTTATTAAACTTTAGTACTACCATGGTTTAGTTAGTCATAAGAATGAACTACAAAAATTCTATCCCACCTGTGCCAAAAATAAATAAATGAAATGAAATGAAATAATAAAATAAAATGTCAAAATCCTGTCAAAAAAGGAACTTTTTGTTATGGAAGTACCATAGTGCTTCAGTGAATGATCACTGTTCATTTTAATTCCTTCCTCTTTTAAGAACAAACAACAACAACAAAATAAAAAAATAAAAATAAAAATAAAAATTAAAATAAAATTAAAATTAAAATTAAAATTAAAATTAAAAAAATAAAAATAAAAATAAAAATAAAAATAGAACTGACTTTTTAAATTTATGTATTCACTAGTAGACTAATAAGTGCTGTCGATGCAGAAACCACATCCCTCATAGATTTATGATGAATTAGTCTTTTAATAAAAACAAGAACATATTTATTCTCTTTATGAAATATAGATATTTGTTGAGGGATTTTTTGAAACAGAAAAATCCCATGGCTTGCTGCAGCTGAGCAAACCAAGCTACCAGGGCAACTATGAGAAGTTCCCATGACAGTGTTCCCACATCGCCCAATTGAGAAATTTAGAAAAATATTGTTACCAGCATCTGGCTTCAAGAACAAGGTCTACATGACTGCTAATCACAAGGGGGTTATTTTCTTGCAGGTGGGGTTGTTTTCTTGTAGTTTGTCTGAGTGCTTTTGACCAATAATCTTGTGTGAGACACTATCCGCCCCTGTTAAGTTCACTATAAAAGTTAGGCTATTCAGGCAATAAAATGGAGCATGACCTGACTCTAATGGTGTCTGTCGTGCTTTCGGCCGTGCTTCCTGCAACAGATATTAGTAAAAATTTTGGCTTACGTTTTTAAAGTCACTTAAAAAAAAGTGACCATTTTCCATTTAAAATAAAATTAGATGCCAGTGCTATTTCTTATTGTGTTAGAACTATTTGTGTTGAAGAAGTGAAAGAATACATAAATTAATTATATTAAATAATTAATATATTAATATAAATAGTTAATTATATTATGTTAATTATATATATATATATATATGCATATGTAACTCTACCAAATAATCTAGCTATAAATTCAAAAGGAAGTAGCAAGAATATTCCTTCAAGTAACTTCTTTCTTTGAAGTTACCAGTCTTTGGCTTCAACATAATTCTCATCCATAATGTTAAAATAAAGGATCGAATTTTACAAGGAAAACCTGATTAATAGTACATTGTCATTTTCAAGGATGTTGTAAGCACTGTTCTGGGATTCATCTTTGCTATGATGAATAGAAGTAGATAAAAGATGTTATTTATCAGTCATTGAGATCTTCCTGTCAGAAACTGTGTGTTTTAAAATCACCTATTACATAGGTTGGATAATTTGGTAACTGGAACATCGAAGGTTGGAATTGTTGAAGTTAGTATTGTAAGGAGGTACCATTTGAAAAGGACAGGCAACTGATTTCATACCAAGGAACTGAGGAAAAATTATCTATTTTTCATTTCTCTTTTATTTCTCACCTCTTCATGTTTCAGTTTCCCCAGCCTATTTGAACATTTTGGAAAAGGAGTATCTGAATTCTCTGGTTTGATATGTCTTTTCAAATTAAATGTATACTTTTTTTTTTTTTTTTTTTTTTTTTTTAAGGATTCAAATCAAAACATTTTGATTTGATTTTCTAAACATTCCACATTTCAATTCCCCTTACAATGATCAGTTAAAATAATTTTTCCTCAGCAAATTCTAAAAGCTGCCCTGGAATGTCTTTGCTGCTCTTTCAGCTCTCCTTCAGCTGGGTTATCCTGTCACTCACTTGTGATAGCACTTGCAAGAACTGTCTTGGTGCTCATTCAGATGTGAAATGAAACATTTCAGGGAGCTGAGCTGCATGATGTCTATCTGGGGGCTGCATAGAGGACAGAGTTTCAGTAGAACTGAGTTAGATTGACTCAAACATCCATGGCTAAGCTTATTTTACTCTTGGATCATCTGTTAGAAAGTTGTCATGATTTACATGCCCAGATATGCCAAGGAATAGCTAAAATTATATGTACATCTTCACAATTGTCATTTGTAAGCAGCAATTTCACAAGTTTGTTCCATGTCTTATGACAAGTGCCAGCTGGAGGGAGACTTATCTTAAATAAACTGGAAAATATCTGCTATAAATAGCCACATCATTCATAACACAAACACTCACAAAACATTTTTAACACCTTGTCCTCTTTGGAGGTTTACAATAATTCACACATCTCATTTCAAATGGTGATTTTGAATGGTATCAAAGGTTGTAGGAGCAAAAGAATGTTTCTGAAGTACACACATATCCACATATATCTAAAAGTATCTCCATATCCTGTTAGAAAAGCTGTTCAGAAAACTGTTTTTCATATCATGAAAAGATACAATATTTGTAGCATTTTGCCTGGTCCCAAAAAATTAAATTTTGAAACACAAAATTTAAATTTGTTTGGACAAATGTGAGACATCCCCCACAAAGACAAGTACAGTACAACATGTATTTGACCATGATGAAGTTGTTAGAATAGTGGTCTATAAAGGACAAGCAATGTCTGAAAAGCTTTGAGTCAACATCATAGCTAGCATCAAGGCCTTCTAGCAGAGACTCCAGAGAGGATGTAACAGGGCCTTTTTCAAAGAAAGCCAGAACTGATGTGCATCTTGCTCATCATCTTCCTCCCCAGTTGCAATTGCTTCTGACAGAGGAAGCTGTTCTCAAATGCCCATGTGAGTGGCACCAACTCCTGCAACAAACTTCTGCCAAACCTCCTCTAACATCCTCAAACCCAACCCTCCTATTTTTATTTCTCTCTTGTTGCTTGGTTTCTTGTGTCCCATTCCCAGATTTTATTCCTTGCTTGTTTAGAGCAAGGATTATTATAAAGCATTTAGACACTTAGGTGCTAAGCAATAAGATATTTTTGTTCTTGTTTTTGTTTGTTTCTTTTGGGAATTAATGAGTTTTGCTTGCTTGTTTGTTTCTGAGCAATAGAGGTGAATAATGGAAATTAATTACCTGGATAAACATAATATTCTGTCTCACCCAGTAACAGCCTGGGCTCATTTGATTGGTATATTTATGCAAAAAGAATTGCATTTTTAAGATCATTTTATTTTTAAAGCTCTCCATGAGATTAGTTGCTTTAATTTGTTCTTCATACCTTATGTTCTTTTCCCTAGGAGCAAAGAAAAATGCATATTCTGGCACAGAGGTAGCATCTCTTCCCCCAAATTCTACCTCCAAAATTTCAAGTGAATCTCTGTGCTTTCAAGAGTGAAATAATTGAAAAGCCCAATTTAGATATTCATTTTTCCTCAAGGCATAACTTGCTAACAGCAAGCTCCTGGGTATAAATTGCAGTCCTCTGGGAATATTAAGAGTGACTTCAAGTTATTAAAAACAAAAACCAAACAACAACAACAACGAATAATGAAATAAATAAATCCCTAAGTGGCAATAGCACAATCGTATAGATCAGGTACAAAATGAAACCACTACAGTAATGAATAGTGAATGCAGTATTTTGAGTTAATGCAAAAGTTGAATGTAAGTTCTAAACCCTATGGGGTCCAAGTACTGTGTGAAGTAAAACTATATGATTTATTATCTTCATTCTTTGATCCAAAAATAAAACAGATTGAACTGTGGCCTGTAGTTCAAGGCTGGTGACCTAACTGAAGAAAAAGTAGTTTATCTACTGAAAGAGTCTCTTGACTTTATTGAACTTTATTGACATTTGGGCACTGACATATTTTACAGAAAAGTAATTAGGCCTTCCATGCCATTTAGTAATAATGTCTAAAAAATATCAGGAAGAATTATTTACATATGTTTGTAAATAACGTATTGGTCTCCATCATGTCAAAACCATTTTTGAGAATCTTCCACTAAAAATGATAACTCTGACTGTAATTGATATTGTTTAGAAATTTTGAATGAAAATAAATAAATAAATAAAATTTTCCTTGTGAAATATCTTTCTCATTCATACTAAGCAAAATTGTCCTAGATACGGAATCATGGAATCATAGAATCATTTAGGTTGGGAAAGACCTTTAATGTCATCAAGTCCTAACACTACATAACATATACCTAACATACATATACCTAACATACATATACCTAACACTACAAGTCCACCACTAAACCATGACCCTAAGCACCACATTCACTCATCTCTTAAACACCTTCATGGATGGTGCTGTGGTTTAACCTGTCAGGCAGCTAAGTACTACACAGCAGTTTGCTCATCCCTCTGTCCCCACCCCAACACCCCACTACCCTTGACAGTGAGATGGGGAAGAGTATTGGAAAAAAAAAAAAAAAAGAAAAGAAAAGAAAAAGCTAAAAACCTGTGGGTTGAGATAAAGAAAGTTTAATAAGACAGAAAAGGAAGGGGAAATAATAATAATGATAATAGTGATAATAATTGATGTGATAAATAATAGTGATAAATAATGATGATAATAATAATAAAAGAATATACAAAGCAAGTGATGCACAATGTAATTGCTCACCACCTGCTGACCAATGCCCATCCCATCCCCCAGCAGACCACCCTTTCTACCCTAGCCAGACATCCCATATTTATTCTTGAAATCATGTGGTATGGAATGTCCTTTTGGCCAGTCTGGGTCCTGGTTCCATTCCCTCTCTGCTCCTTGTGCACCTGCAGCCTCCTCACTGGCAGGGCAGCATGAGAAATTGAAAAGCCCTTGACTTAGTATAAGCACTGCTCTGCAACAATTAAAACATTGGTGTTTATCACCACTATTCTCATCCTAAATCCAAAACACAACACTACTGCTTGGAGGAAAATCAACTCAATCCCAACCAAAACCATGACAGATGGCAACTCCACCACCTCCCTGGGGGGCCTAATCCAACGCTTAACCACTCTTTCCAACAAGAAATTCTTCCCAATATCCAATCTAAACTTCCCCTGGTGCAACTTGAAGCCCATTGCTTCATGTCATATCACTTATCATTTGAGAAAAGAGACTGGCACTCTCCTTGATGCAATATCCTTTCAGGTAGTTATAGAGATTAATATGTTGTGGTTCCGCTTGAGTGGGCAGCCGACCTCCACCACAGCCGCTCTCTCACTGCCCCTCCTCAAAGAGCAATGGGGAGAAAATAAGTGAAAAGGGCTCAAAGGTTGAGATAAGGACGAGAAAATCACTCAGTAATTATTGTAGCGGGCAAAACAAACTCAGCATAAGGAGATAGTAAGATTTATTGCTTATTACTAACAAGCTAGAGAAGTGAGAAACAAAGGAAAGAAACCAAAAACACCTTCCCCCCCATCCACCCTCTTCCACCTCCTCCCCCGAGTGGTGCAGGGAAACGGGGGAATGGGGGTTATGGTCAGTCTACAGCGCTTCTTCTCTGCCGCTCCTTCTCGGTCACTCTTGTCCCCTGTGCTCTGGGGTCCCACCCACGGGATGCAGTCCTTGATGAACTGGTCCGGTGTGGGCTTTCCACAGGCAGCAGCTCTTCCAGAGCTGCTCCATTATGGGTCTGTACCACGGGGTCCATCCCTCAGGAGAAAACTGCTCCAACCTGGCTCCCCCACGGGCAGCAGCTCCTGCCAGGTCACCTGCTCCTGCGTGGTCTCCTCTCCACAGGCTACAGGTCCGGCCCAGAATCTGCTCCGGCAAGGGTCTTCCACAGGCGGCAGCCTCCGTCAGTGCAGGGCCACCTGCTCCACTGTGGTCTCCTCCATGGTCTGCAGTGTGGAACCCTGCTCCACCGTGGTACTCCATGGGCTGCAGGGGGACATCCTGCTTCACCATGGTCCTGACCGCAGGCCGCAGGGGACTTCTGTTCCGGCACCTGGAACGCCTCCTTTTGCACTGACCTTGGCGCCTGCAAGGCCGTTCCTCACTCCTCTCACTCTCCCAGCTGCTGCGTGGCACAGCGTTTTTTTTCCCTGTCTTAAATATGCTCTCACAGAGGCACAAAACAACATCGCTTATTGGCTCAGCTCAGGTCAACAATGGGGCCCTTACTAAACATGGGGCAGCTTCTAGATCCTTCTCACAGAAACCACCCCTATGGCCCCCTGCTGCCAAAACCTTGCCACGTAAACCTACTACATCTCCTCAGCCTCTTTTTGTCTAGAATAAACAGCACTAATTCTCTCAACCACTCCTCATGTCTTGTTTTCTAGTTTCTTCACCAGGCTTGTTGCTCTTCTCTGAACATGCTCAAGCAACTCAATATCCTTCTTATAGTGAGGAACACAAAAACAGAACATGGGTGTGTTCTCACCAGTGCCAAGTACAGAGGGACAATCACTTCCCTAGTCCTGCTGACCACATTATTTCTGATACACACCAGGTGCCCTTGGTCTTCTTGGCCACCTGGGCACAATTCTGGCTTGTGTTCTTCTGGCTTTTGATGAGCACCCCCAGGACTTCTTCTGCCAAGCAACTTTCCAGCCACTCTTCCCCAAGCCTATACATAACAGCATGGGGCTGTTATGACCCAAGCGCAAGACCCAGCATTCAAGTTGTTGAATGTCATGTGATTCAATGAAGTCCATCAATCGAGCCTATTCAGATTCCTCTACGGAACCCCTTTTACCCTCAAGCAGATCAACGCTCCCACCTGACTTGGTGTCATCTGCAAATATACTGAGGGCAAACTCAATCCCCTCATCAATATAATAGGTAAAGATACTAACCAAAACACCACTTATGACCATTTGCTGCATAGATTTAACTCTGTTTGCAATGATCTTCAGCCAACATTTTACCCAATAAACAGTACATCTGTCCAAGACACGAGCATCCAGTTTTTCCAGGAGAAGGCTGTGGGAAACAGTGTCAAATGCATTCCTGAAGTCTAAGTAAACAACATTCACAGCCTTTTCCTCATCCAGCATGTCATCTTGTTGTAGAAGGGCAGGACATGCCTTCCATAAACCTTTAATGACCAGGTCTGAGTACCTGGCTGTCCTGTACATGTCATGTGATGGCACTGAGAATTATCTGCTTCATGACCTTCCCTGGCACTGAGGTCAGACCAATAGGCTTAAGCAACTTATTAAGTAACAAGTCTAGAATGATTCAGAATAAAGATGCTGATCCATTATGATTTTTTATGTATTTATAATACTAAGTAATGTTACTGAAAAGTGCATCTGAGACTATTCGGAAAGTTTCTTGTCTTTTATAATATATTTCTTTACTTTTTAAAAATATACGTTCTTATGCATCTTCTTATCCGTCTTTCAGATCAGTGATATTCACCCACTTTTTCACCCCATAACAGAAAACAATAAGTCCCGAGGCTGTCTAAATCTAAAATCACATAAACCCTCCACTGACATTCACAACACTTCTAACCACTCATTCTTCTACACAGCTCAACTTTCCACTTTCTTGTCCTGAAAGCTGGCTGAGGGGTTAACTACAGACACTAACAGACTCAGAAACAGGGATTGTTTGCTGTGAGGATTAAAATGCAGAAGTCAGGATACCAAAAAAGCAAGCAAAATAAGCTTGATTCTGGCTGATGGTTAAAGCAAATTATTATAAGCAATCAAAACAAAGGTTCCCTTTGAAGAAATATGTTTTGTTGCTGTTGTTATTGTTGTTGTTGTCCTGTTTTCATCATCCAATAATCTCCCAAAATGTTTATATATTTCCCATGGTAGCATCTAGAATCACAGAATAATTGAGGTTGGAAGGGACCTCTCGAACTGGGTGTGACTGAAAAGAGCCTGCCTCAAGCCTCTTTGCAACCTTCCTTCAGGACACTGATGAGATCCCCCTGAGCCTTCTCTTCTCCAGGCTAGGCAGTTCCAGCTCTCTCAGCCTCTCCTTATAGGAGAGATGCTCTAGTCCTTTCATCATCATTCTGACCTTTTGTTGGACTCTCTCCAGTAGCTCCATGTCTCCATTGTACTGGGGGAGCCCAGAGCTGGACACAGCACTCCAGGTGCGGTCTCAGCAGTGCTTAGTAGAGGAGAAGGATCACCTCCCTTGACCTGTTGGCTATATGCTGGAGGATTAGTTGTTTTTCTCCTAAAACAGTTTCAGTAGCTTACCTTCTGGTTCTTTTGGTCTTAGATTTATAAGTACAGAATCTTCTTCCAGGAGAAGATGACATTATGTTGGATACCCAAACTACTTCAAACTACTTCAATTATTTCTGTGCATTGGACTATGAAAAACTATCCCAACAATCTCAAAATACCAGATGGAAAAGGATATTTTTCTCATGTCATGTTGCTGACCTAATTAGAAACAGGAGATGCAAAAGCACGGTAGAACATCTCTAAAAACTGCAACATAAAAGAGCGAGTTTGTCTGTGGCTTGTTTTCTCAGAGATTTATGTTTGCTTCAAGCAGATTTGGAGAGTTTGCTTCTTTCCTGATAGTTCCGTGAACTGACTGTGAAGAATTTGTGCTGATTTACTCAGTTTATTCCTTAAATGTATTCCTTACTTCCACACAATCACTGTTGCTATGTTACACATTTTCTTTGTTTGCATGTGTGGTATGGGAGTCTCCAAATTAAATGCTGTCTATCCAAGCTATTTAAAATGTGTTATTTTGTAACTATTCTTTTATAAACAAAATAACATAAACATCAGTTATGTTTTATAATATTAGCAGGTCATATGTTAACTGTTGTGTTTTGTGTTACTAAATGAGCACCCTGCACAGGCGAAAGTAAGAATTTGAGGACCAGTAAACACTGGATTTTCATAGCATGCAAAAACACCTAGGTTTCAGCAGTTTAATCTAATCAATTGTGAAATATTCACAGTGTTCAATGGACCTAAAATACTCTTATTTATTACCCATGGTATAATGGTCTAATGTCTCTTTTGTTGGACTGCAGCATGAATTGTCATAGGGTAAAGATCCAAAACTGTTTAGGGCTCTCTTCTCCCTTTTTTATCTCATGTACTTTGCACATGAGTAAAAGAAAAAGGAAAATATTAATACAAGATTCACATTCAAATTACACTTTGACAATCAGCTTCCTTACTTTAGAACAAAGAACATTTCCAGAAAACAATTCTCACACAACTTGAGAGTTGTTAAAATATATGATTGCAACAACAATTCACTTATACATTCATCAAAATGTTCATTTGAGAATCTGTTATTAATTCAGAGAGGCCCTATCAGTGCACCAGACCCATCTCAATGATGAGAACCACATGCACTTCTATTACAATCATCAGCAAGGTACTCACTAATGTGGTTATATGTATGGGCCATTGATGCTAGGAAAAGGATTTGTATGTGCCTTTTTGAGAGATTCAATTTGAAATGTCCTGATCTTCTTTCTGTTTTTTATTTTTCCCATGGCCACTTATCTGAATGATGTGCCATCACCTGTTTTAAGCTACAAGGAATATAAATAATTATTTTCCTTAAGAAATGACAATATATACAAAGAACCTCTAAAAAAGTTAATGGCAGAATAAGATGTTCCAGCTGGAATTGTTCAGTTCTGTATGGAAGTTGACAGAGACAACTAAAGACATCCTGTTAACAGTGAGGTAGAAAGATTGATTTAGGAATCATAATGGGAATAACTTGGGAAAAAAAAAAAAAAAAAGAAAAGAAAAAAAAATAAAACTAGAATTGAATTATCCTTGCTTCCAATTTTAATTATTATGATAAATAAAAGATTTACTGTAAGAGGCTTATGGGTGGAGACGTGGTAAAAGAAAATAGTTATACAACTTGAAAAATCAGGGGTTTAAAATTTAGTTACAAGAATATGACTGTTAGGAGAAAAGAGAATAAGTATCTAATACAAAATATTTTCTCTCCAGGTAAAATAAGGTTTTATTTGCACTAGGCAAAAGCTTGTATGCCTCTTATTAGTCAACTTCAGCTGCAGTGCAGCAATTTGATAAAACACATAATTTGAGCATGCGTATAAACATACATCAACTTCAAAATAAATATTAAGAGAATGACATTTTCCCAAAGCTAAAAAAAATGTAGACTATCAGTATCCATCCTCACAACATCAGTTTCCAAATATGAAACATAAATGAATCATTATCTGTCTAGGTCAAAGCTGTACAGGACTCTGAACCACAGAAAGTGAACACTAAGGTTCTTTAATGTCATTCATACATTCCCATTTCAATAGAGCATTATAAAATCATTATAATGGAGCAACCACCAGATTAGTTGTGTTTGGTTGACATCAGACCTCAAAGAAATCTTTTGACTATGATGTTTTCACTTCTCGAGCTTAAATATTTTATTTATTTATTTATTTATTTATTTATTTTCACTGCCTATTTAAATATCTTTCTTTGTTTCCTGGAGACATCCATAGCTGTTGTGGTTTAACTCAACAGGTAACCAAGTACCATACCGCTGCTCGCTTGCTTAGCACAGGTGGGATGGGGGAGACAATCAAAAAGATAAACTGCAAAAACTCATGGGTTGAGGTAAGGACAGCTCACTAGGTAAAGCAAAAGCCATGCACACAAGAAAAGCAAAATGAGGAATTCATCCATTACTTCCTATCAGCAGGCAGGTGTTTAGCCACTTCTAGGAAAGCAGGGCTCATCACGTGTAGGTTTCTTGGGAAGATAAAAGCCATTGCTCCAAATATATGCTGTTCCCTATCAACCCTCCCTCCTTCTTTACCTCAGTTTTTGTTGCTGAGAATGATGACATGCAGCATAGAATCTTTGGTCAGTCTGGATCTGCTGTCCTGGCTAAGTCCCCTCCCAGCTCCTTGTGCACACAAAACTTTCTTGCTAGCACAATAGCACGAGAAGTTGAAATACCCTTGGTTCTGTATAAGTCCTTCTCTGCAACAACCTAAGCCATGGTGTGTTATCACCACTATATTCATCAAAAATGCAAAGCAGTGTGTGAACCTCTACAAAGAAAATTAATTCTATCCCAGCCAAAACCATATCAATGGCGCACCTTTAAATCATTTTTTTTTCCTTTTTCCATGCTGTAAATTTATATTTCCTTTTAAACATCTAGCAGAGTTCAGCAGTGTTACTACATCAGTGTCAAAGTCTAAACCTCTGACAAGGATTTTAAGCTGCAGAAGGGCTTTGGAATGATGTCAGGAGCAAAGCAGAAATTCTTTGGGGTTGGAAGAGGGGAGAAAACAAAAGCAAAGAAGAGCAGAGAGTGCTAGTCAGCAAAAGATATAAAGAGGAAAGAGAAACCTTTTGACAAGAGAAAAAACTGAGAGCAACAGAGTGAGAATAAACAAACACTTTTTCTATTTCCTTTTGAACACTGCCCAAAGGCAGTGCTTTGATGCAGAAATGATGTGTAGATATCTACAGATACATTGCCCTTATAGGCACTGTAAACAGGGTGACTGAGCACCTGTGCAACCCAGAATATTAAACTGCTGCTTATGATATTTTTGTCCAGTTTTGCCTAACCTCTATGGTTATTTGTTATGCTTACCAAATTGTTTGAGTGTCAACTTTATGTATTCATACATCTAGAGAGTATTTCCTTTCTCTTTCTCCCCTATTCTGTTTTTTTGGAATCATGCAAGATGTAAGATTGCTGAATAAGATTGGTGTCCTGTTCTAGGCTGGTCTGTCTTGTGCACACCAAGGTGATGGAAGCAGGACTGGACAGAAAAATGAAATTGTAGTGGAGAGAAGGAATGGGGCTACTGGTCTAAGAGTGTGTGGCATGTGCCCAGGGCACAGGGCTCTCTGGACACTGCAATACCAGAGAGGCCAGGGTCTGGCTGTGACTCCAGTGGCTGTTTTGGCTGAGCAGATGCCAAACTGAGAAGCACTCTCATTGATGAACACTTGACCTGAGTATTCTTTTGAAACTGCACATGGTCCTTCCATAGGGGGCAAAAAACAAACAAAAAAAAAAAAAAAAAAAAAAAAATTGAAGTCTGTATTACCATCTCGACTGTATTCAGACGCTGTAAATTCCAGTTAATACCTCCAGTCATTTGAAGTCCCCTGCTTCCATTCTTGTTCCCAAATATTCTGTAGCAGTGTTTAACATTTAACTTCAGAATCAACATCTAAATAAAGGGGATGGATGGCACAATGGTTTTCCCGGAAGCACAATCCTGGTGAAATCTCCTGAAGATTAAGAGACTTGCTGTGCGACTTTGGGAGTCCATTTAATCACTTGATGCCTTGATGCTCCAATCAAAAATGTTACCATCATATTTTTTGTCTTACAGCACTTCAGTTCCTTCAGTGTTCTAATGGTTGGGGGTATAAAGAGCTTTAGGAAAAAATGAACAGATATTGTCTATATGAGTACCTCTAGGATTAAGGATTTAAACACCTCCTTTTCAAGGATATTTAAATACCATATACTCTGACTAGCATTCCAAGCAATGAGTGTGTCACAGGAAGTATAAAAAGGAAAATATTCCTTTAACAATATATTGCCAAATGTTTTGCAATTCATGACTATTCATTTTATTAGCATTTATGTATTTTGATATATACTAGAGTTAACAATATCAGACATCACACTTGGCAGTTTCTTGGACTGAGTAATAGAATTTAAAATGAGGTTTATATTTGCTGGTTAACCTCAGTACAAAAATATTTTTATCAGATTTGACTTCACTTTACAGAAACTCCATGAAGTTGAAAACCAACCAAGCTCAGTTCAGATTTGCTTTGATTAGATCTTGTTTCATTACACTGTCTGTATCTGAGCATTAGCTGTTCAGAAAACAAATGTTTTTAAACCAGATATAGATTAATATTTATCTCATAATTGTAATCACTATATTTCCAATAGACAAAGGTAGTACATCATTTGGTGCTGTACAACATCAGAGGACTTTGCAGTAGATTCTTCATCATATCTTTCTACATGTAAGAAAATATTAAATACTATAAATAAAGGTATCTTTCAAATAAGCACTTACATTTCCTTTTTTCAGGCAATATTTTTAGATTTTTATGGAAAATGAGTATGGTATGTACAGAGCTGCATACATGATGAGGAAGGGTTTATTTTTTCTAGAGAATGATTGAAATTGATTCAGTCTGATCTTGTTAATAAGATAAAATGAATTTAACTCGTTGCCATAAATGCTGAAGAACTGGGTTCATAACTGTTCAGCATCCAAGATACAGTCTAACTAGCTTCTATAGCAACTACTTATTTGACAACTACTTGTACAAACTTATATAGCTTTAGAAAGGAATACATTTTTAATAGAAGGTCTTGTACCATGTTTCATATTACATAGAAATTTCCCTATTGGCTTCTTTCAGAATGGAGTGAGACATTTTATTTTGTGCTTGGGTACACATTACCTATGCTGAAAAAAATATTACAGAGAAAAAATAATAGAAGACTATGAAGCAGTGCAAATTGGACTTGTGGATGAAACAACGAAGACTGATCACTGTCTTCTTTAATGGAAGCTCTTAAAGCCTTTTATTTATAAACAACACAAATAAAGATGTTGCTAGGATTTACAGGACTCTCCTGCACTTTGGAATGTTGGACAAGACACAATCTCATGGCATGCAGGTCTACTGCTGGTATCAACATTATGTACCATGTTTTAATGCACAAAATGAATGCTGTCTTCAAAGCAGATAAAATTGTTATGTTTCTAGTCTAGAAAACTCTTTCATGATCTTAAACAATTTAATTGTTCTGTATTTTTCTGTTAATTACTTTCAGTATAAGTGTATTCACTGACAGTTTTTCATCTACTCTTGTGCTATTACTTCCATTTAATTTAAATAGTGGGTTGTTTTTTGTTTGTTTGTTTGCTTTTTCCTAGTCTCTGGTGTTTTTCTGCCTAATTTATTAATAAATAATAACTCTTTCTTTATTTGTGTACCATACTACACATATAGTCCTTCTGATGAATCTCCTTTCACCTACCTCTATTTTACTTTAATCAGACTCTCCAACAAGTGGGAAGATGTGAAATCTAAATAATTTCTACAAGCATATGATTGTTATGCTTTGAAGTTTTACATTTGCCATGTGCTTGTACAGTTACAGAGCTCTGAAAGATATGGGAGTTCACCAGGCAGAATATATTCTAAGTGATCTAGTCATTCAAGCCAAGCAGAAAGTGCTCTTGTCAAATGGCATTTTTGTGATTTGAGTTCATGTACAAAGAGGAATAGTGCAGATTATAGATACCTATTCTGATGCATTCTAACACAGCTTCCACAGAATAATGCCAGGATATAATCTTCCTCATCTTAATTACCTATCACTTAACCTTGTTGTCAACATAGAAATATTAGGCTTTGGATGGGCAAGGAAAGGGAGATCACAGAATCACAGAATTTCTAGGTTGGAAGAGACCTCAAGATCATCGAGTCCAACCTCTGAGCTAACGCTAGCAGTCCCCACTAAACCATATCCCTAAGCTCTACATCTAAACGTCTTTTGAAGACTTCCAGGGCTGGTGACTCCACCACTTCCCTGGGCAGCCTGTTCCAATGCCTCACAACCCTTTCAGTGAAGAAGTTCTTCCTAACATCTAACCTAAAACTCCCCTGGCTCAACTTAAGCCCATTCCCCCTCGTCCTGTCACCAGGCACATGGGAGAACAGACCAACCCCCACCTCGCTACAGCCTCCCTTGAGGTACCTATAGAGAGCGATAAGGTCGCCCCTGAGCCTCCTCTTCTCCGGGCTGAACAAGCCCAGCTCCCTCAGCCGCTCCTCATAGGACTTGTTCTCCAGGCCCCTCACCAGCTTCAACGCCCTTCTCTGCTCAAGCACCTCGATGTCCTTCTTGTAGTGAGGGGCCCAAAACTGAACACAGTACTCGAAGTGCGGCCTCACCAGAGCTGAGTACAGGGGGACGATCACCTCCCTAGCCCTGCTGGTCACACTGTTCCTGATACAAGCCAGGATGCCGTTGGCCTTCTTGGCCACCTGAGCACACTGCTGGCTCATATTCAGCCGACTATCCACCATCACTCCCAGGTCCTTCTCTGCCTGGCAGCTCTCTAACCATTCCTCTCCTAGCCTGTAGCTCTGCTTGGGGTTATTGCGCCCCAGGTGCAGGACCTGGCACTTGGCCTCGTTAAACTTCATGCAGTTGACCTCAGCCCATCGGTGCAGCCTATCCAGATCCTCCTGCAGAGCTTTCCTACCCTCAAGCAGATCGACACATGCACCTAACTTGGTGTCATCTGCAAATTTACTGAGGGTGCACTCAATGCCCTCGTCCAGATCATCAGATGGAAAACATATGGCATATTAGAATACATGTGTTTAAGCTGTATATGTGAATAATATTTCTTAAAAAGCTTTTCATAAGACAGATAAGTATGATTAAATAGACTAAGACTTTGATTGGTAGGCAGCAATAGAGTAATTTATAAATATCAGGCATCTTTTGAACCTCTTGAAGATGATTCACCTAGAATCTGAGCAAAAGTTTCCATACAGAATGTAAAGAAAACATGCACTTTTAATTGCACTCTACTTTGTTATTATAATTTGTAAAATAAAAAGACTTAAATCTGCCAACCAGGATTAGGAAAAAAAAAATATAACACTGAATTGTTCATCACATCTTTTTAGGTGAGGCATACAAGGCCAAGCTGTCAGTCTAGTTAGAAGAAGCATTTTAGCTCCCTGTTTTGCTATATGATACATTTTTCAGACAAGTCTTGCAAATTGTACATTTGTGAAGACATCTCTACTGAAGCTGCCTACATTTAAATACAGGTCACTGTATTTAATGTACACACTAATAGAAGATTTGGTTGGAGTATTTTTCTCCTGCGGAGGTCAGGCAACACTGTTGCATTGGGATGCCAGTGGAAGTGGTGGCTGCCTGAGACCTTGGCTTCTGTGGTTAGTAGTACCCTATTATTGCACTGGTGTGCCAGAGGAAGTAGGCAAGTGGAAATGTAGACGACGACAACAACAACAACAACAACAACAACAACAAACAACAACAACAACAACAACAACAACAACAACAACAATAATAATAATAATAATAAAGAAAAACAACTTTAATAATAGCTATATCTAGGTATCTAGATATAGCAGGAAACAGTGGCAATCACAGGGCTCAGTTTTACTTTAAACCAGAACTGGTTCTTTAAACTAAAATCTCAGTAGGATATAAGCAAACAACTTCCCAAATACCATATGTCCTAGACCACCTTAGTTATTCCCTAGTGATTTAATTTTCTCAAGGAACAATGCATCTCCCAACTGGTTCATCCACAGTCTCTAATCCCATTTTCTACCCAAGTAAAACAGTTGTACACAGCCAGAAAACCATGCAGACCCCCTTAAATCTGTCTTAAGTCCTGTTCTATTTTGTAAATCCAGTCCATTTTTAAGCAGTTGTTGCAAGATCTGACTTTAGACTGACATATCAACATAAAAGAAAATAGATTCAGTGGCAAACAGGGCAGTCACCATTCCCTCATATAAGTGATTTTTTTTTGTTTGTTTTGTTGTGTTGTGTTTTTGAATGGCACACTAAATTCAGATACTTCAAGGAGGCTTCAGTTTTACATTGTTAAAATTTTCTCACTTGTTTCAAACAGCTGCAGTTGTAGATGCTCCTGTGGCAATTAAAAAAGAATAAAAGAAACATGGAAAGGGGAGCCTTAGACACTACCTGCTCCTAACAAGCAGTAAGAAATCCAGGTCTCATAGATACTCCAAATACTCAGGCCTCTTATAAGAAAATCAGATCACATGTTTGGCAGTTACAAGTTTTCTTAGGAAGTAAATTTCACAGCAGAAAAAATACAGACACCAAAATTAAAATATATACCTGTTATTTACAAAATTAATAAGAAATAGAATTGCATCATTAGTCACACACACAATATGAAAATAAATTTCACTTCATTCCAACATGTCAGGGGAAATAACAATAAACCAACATTTCTGGTTTGAATCTTAAAGAGTTAGGGTATATAAAAATTATCTTGTATTTATTAATACACATATAAACATACACCATATATGTGTAAATATATAAAGATGTGTGTTTGTGTATGCGTATGTAAGTCCACATATATAAAAGTAGACATATATTGGATATGAATGAGATAATGCAAGTAAATGTCTATGACTACCACTATATTTGCAAATAACTTGCCTTGTCTTAAACAATATTGAAAGTAACCAGCAACACTTTGGAAAGGATAACAAGTTTCAGAATACCAGATGTGGTTAGCTGTAGTTGAAGCATGTATTTCAATCAACGTGAATTAATTTTGCTCACAAAGGTCTTTGCTACACAGAAGCTTGAAATTTTAGTACTTCTTTTAGTAATGAGGCCACAAATACTGTTATTTGCCTGACGATTTAATGATAGGATTTCATTTTTGTCTTTGTGGTGTAAGTTAGAGTAACTCAGTGAGGTATTTTAACACCATTTCAGTGTGTTTAAAAAACTGCAGATCCAGAATTTCAAATTTCACACAAGTTACTTTGCTTTGTATGTTTGACCCATTGGATTTAACTAATTTACTGTTCCTAGACATTCAATATAGTACACAAAAAGCTTAGTTAACATCCCAGTGAGGAAGCAATAATCACTCTTAAAAGCGTAAGTTCAACTGATGTGGGTTTAACACCCAGGGAGACTCTCTGAAAATACTTCCAATTGTACATCCACACAAAAGGACAGAAGATCATATTTTATGTGACACTGCTGAACCTAATGGAGTCACACTGAATGTAAGTCAGCAGTGACCTTGGCTCAAATACTGTATGCTGTGAAATTAAGCAATCTGTGAAGACAGTGCATCAGATACAAGCATTTACTTTCTCACTAAAGGGAGACAACAATTTCAAAGTAGAACACACATTAGTTTCCTTAAGCAGGGATTACTACTGCCTATCATTTATTATGAATGACACTGGAAAGCAATGATGGCCAAGCAACTACTGCTGCAAGTTGACAGAAAGACACTGAGAGGCATGAAAAAAAAAAATAATAAAAAAACACTTTTAAGCACAATAACACTTTTAGATCCCTTTACAATCTGTATTTCATTTAAATCACTGCTTTCCTTACTTTAATTAAATAAAAATAAAATAAAAATAAAAATTAAAAATAAAAATAAAAATAAAAATAAAAATAAAAATAAAAATAAAAATAAAAATACTATTCTCAGTAGGAGATAATTTGCTATAGAGAATTAACTGTACAGCAATATAATATCAGGTAGTATATTTTGTTCCTTCAGAGGAACTGTTCCTTGGTTTAATTCTGGATATTATGAATATCCACATTGTTACCTGGGCTGACCTTTCCAAAGTTCATACAAGTTCATACATGGCCACAACACAATTTTAAAGGACATCAAAAAGCAGCCTGCGTGCTCAGGACCAGAGTCCTGGGTAAGATGCACAGAGTCTAACAGATTTTTCTGACAGTACAGACTGTACAGAATGTAGCAAGGATTTATTTGTTTATTTAAGAAATTCAAAATGTCTACTCCCATAGACTTTTATATTTTATTTTATTTTATTTTGTTTTATTTTGTTTTATTTTGTTTTATTTTATTTTAAGGCCACTGTAGTTTGGTATACAGTTCATTACTTTTAGAAATAATTTTATATTTTGATAATATGCAATGTAATATGTACGTAAATGTAAAGTATTTTTTATTAAATGAGGATTTTTCAGTGATTGATTTTTTTTATTATTTTTTATAAATTAATATATATAAAAAAAATGCAGATAGAGGAGCTTATCTAAACTACCATAAACTAACATTTTTTTCCTGGATTCTATTGATGCCATACTTTCTTCAAATACTGTGGATTATATGGCATAAAACATTCATATGAAGGGCCTGAAAAACATTGAAAACATTATTTGAAGTTAGAAAATTTCCTCCTCAAAGATAAGATTTTAAAGGAGCACTAAAGTTCATATACATGTGTATATATATAGGGAGTACATATACTACATGGACAATGCATATATACTTGCACATACATATACAAAATGATATATATATATATGATATATATATATCATATAAATATATAATATAAATATATAATATAAATATATCATATAAATATCATATATATATATGATATTTACATTCTTTTTGTACAAACATAAAAATATGTTCTGAAGAGAGGCATTACCCAATGATTTCAGATTCAGAAAGAGAATAGCATCCTGCTGCTACTATCAATAATGATTTTCAGCAGAGTCTTCCTGGACTGGATTCTGTATATGATTAATCTACTAAACATTAATTCAACCCCTCTGAATTGCTGTGACAAGTGAATTCATGTACATGCTTTCCTCTCAAAAGGAAGCTGCCTACATTATATCCTGTGTCAAAGACTTATTCTGTTAAAACATTAGTTGGCTCAATGAAGAAAATTCTTGACTCATTTTAGAGCTGCTTTTTAATTACTTTTATTTTATTTTATTTTATTTTATTTTATTTTATTTTATTTTATTTTATTTTATTTTATTTTATTTTATTTTATTTTAAACTTCTGTAGTGAAAATGTTTTCTTTAGATGGGTATACTGTCATGAAGAGTGAATTACTACCCTTCTCAGAAGTCCCCCTACAGCTTCAGTGCACTCCCTTTGATCATTTGTATTTCAGTAATTGCTGCTTTGGCACTTTTGTAGGCCATAAGTAGGCCATGTAGGCCATGTAGGTCTGCTGAACTTGTGTTATTCAATATTCACATAATCAATATGAAACATTAGCATATACATACAGGATGTGTCTAAGGCGTGGTTGTATTGAACTTTTTTTTAATTACTAGGATTCCTAGAAGTACCCATTTAATCCTCTCCAGATTTTCAGATGCATAAAATTCCACAAGATGCAACAACAATGACATTCTTCATACACCAAGACAGAGGTCTTGTAAATCAAATCACAGTGTAATTATCCTTTAACACTCAACTCACCTTCATTATTTATGAATGCTTTTAAGAAACTGCTAGTGTAGTCTATTACTGCAGTCATTTAACCATAGAAAGTTTTTCTGAGTATACAGTTCCTGGATAAGAACTTGCTTTTCTTGGCAAGGAAGCACGGTACTAATTTTTACAAGAGACAGCTTCTTGTTCATGGGTGTTTATTTACCCACAAAGGTCTTGAACTTGCTCCTCTAAAGTCAACTAGAGTTTATCACTTGAATGGAAATAGTGGGTCTGAAAGCTAAACTAATATGAAATTGCTGTCCCTTGACATTGGAGTCAAGAATTGGTAGTCCTAATAGCAATAAACTATGATAAAAGTCTCTTAAGGACTCCTAGTGCCATGTATATTAATTGTGGGCTATTCTGAACTTCTTGCATAGTTGAGGAATATATTGCAAGTGTGATTTGAAATGCAGTCCTGGGAATACCTGTTGAAGTCTTTTTAAAATATCATTTTTCATCAGATTCAAGATAACAAAGTGTCTTTTAAATTATATGGTGATTAGATTACTGAGACATCAGAAAATCATTGTATATACATCTACAGAGATAACTGCTGAATGCATTGCCAATAATATTAGAATGTATTTATAATGAATAATTAAGGTTTAAAACTTAAAACAAACTGCCTCTCATTATTTTGAGTGACCTATAATTATGAAGTCAGTCAGCATTATTTGTTGTATCTCTTTCTTATATTTATTGAGTAGTGGAACTCTGATCAAGACCCTCCTCATTATCTCAGAATGTTTTGACATAGAAATAATTAAAACAGGGTTTTGCGTTTCAAGAACTGTAATAATGTTCTGTTCTTCCACAGCACTTACAGATGTACTGATAGTGGCTCTCTTTTTTTTTTTTTTTGGGGGGGGGGGGCGAGGGGAGGGTGGAAGGGGAGGAGGGCAAGGGGGTGGATAGCAGCAACAGGGCTGAATACAATCTATGTAGGAAAGTGCTCAACTTAATCAAACATTATTTACTGCTGAGAAGCTTGGTTCTGAGATACTGTACAGCAAGTGTGGCTTAGAACACCATTTGCTAGCTCTCAACAGGCTTGCAGTTTGAAAACCTAACACCTACATGCATAAAATCTAGTGAAAAACTATGTTAAAAAATAATATTTTTTTTAGGATAGTCCCAAAGTTTGGAAAATAGTAGAACTTCTTACCTTAATCTAGTAAAATCCATAGGGATATTAACACAGTAGCACACAATATGCTTCCATTTTTGTTTTCTAATACATTTTAAAATTTTAAGTCACTGTCTTTATAACGAACATTTAGGAGCATTTCATATTATGCATGCATATATTAAAGTTACTTATCAATATTTTTAAGTACTTTTAGCAATATCCAAAATACCTATTGAAGATGAACCAATTTTTATTCATAAGTAGTTGATAATTTTCTCTGAAGCCCAGAGACTGACATCAATATTAATTTTAATAATGCATTATATATGATTTAATAAGTACAATAAAGAGCTCGTTTTGATGGCATAAATAAATTTATATGAGAACAGATGAGAATGATAATTGCTACTTTATACTATTAACAGTTAAATGTGATTTGGATTTTTAAGCAGTGGCCAGAGCAAACAGATCTCATGCTATTCATTCCAAATGTACTGTTTTCTTAACTATCTTAACTGTCTATAAAAAGGAAGATAATCAAACATATGAAGTATAGAGAGTTAAAATTTTAATTTTAACTTAATTAACATTTTAATTTTAAAATGTTAAAATTATAAAATGAGAATTTTATAAGAAAAGAAACTTATTTTGATGTTTAATGCTATTTACTAACATTAGAGATAATTAATGAGAATAGATTAAAAAAAAAAATTAAAGTGAGTTAAGTTAGGTTGAAGATACAGTGGATGATGTTGTCACAGAAATGCTCCAATTATGCTTCCTTAAGACTGTTTACAAAGGAAAGAAAAACAGAAAAGTAGAAAGAAGTTCTGGAGTGGGAAAAAAAAAAAAAAAAAAAAAAAAAAGTAAGCCAGCACATATAGGCTTTATTTGATGAAGGTATCTTAGAGTCTTTCTGTTCAGCTTGGCTGAGATTCTTTGACAGTGATATCCCTAAATTTACATTTCTACTTGTGAGTTAGGTGTCTCCATTCCCAACAGTGTTGGAGGAGATTGAATTCATGAGGTCAGTGCATCCTTGGGAACTTTTCAGCTGTCACCTACCAGGTATCATGGTTGGTAGAATGTCTGTGACAGCAGGATTTGCCTGCTCTTTTATTATTTTGTTTGGTTACTAGTTTGGCTACTTTTTCATCATGCCAATTTGACCTGCTTCCCATTTCATACTCATTTATCAGGTTTCCTGGATAGTAATTGACATTTTGCATGGACTAGCTCTCATTTTCTATTTTAACATTTGTTGAGTTTAAGGACTAATTTATGAAAGGAGATCTAAATATTTATTACCTTCAGACACTTTGAGAGTCAGCTTCCATATAAAAGTATTACTGGTTTGCAATATTTATAATAGCCCTGGTCCCTCGTGCATCTTTTCTACCTAGCAATTAGACATATTTTTATCATGAAAACACATACATTTTTAATGTTTCATATACACTTACACTAAAAAAATGAGCCAAATATAGCAATTTTTTGAGTTTATCTGTTTGGTGTAACTTCAGTATTTTCACTGGCTTCTGTCTTGGATGTTTGCAGTATGAACAGCATTATCATAAAAAATCAATAGAAATTGCTGTTGAACTTAGAGATCCATGAAACAATACTACTGTGCAGTACTGAGAACTATTTTAATGGTCTTTGGAAAAAAATTGAGTGTTCTCTTTTCTGTTGACAAATAAGGCACAAAAAAATATTTTTAATGTTAATTATTTTTAATGTAAGAATGGCCTGTTTATGGTAAGTTTTGTTGCCAAGATATGAAGCCAACGTTCTTTTTCTGCTTAAATTGGTTTCCACTGGCTACATGAACTATATGCAAGAAGAGGTCAAAAAGCTATTTATTAAACATAGTTTCAGCCACAAAAAAAAGAAATGTTTATAATTTTGGAAAAATGACAGGAAATTTATCAGGGTTACATTTTTGAACAATGTAGAGTTTTTATATGAAAATTGCCAGAGAGACACAAGAACAGAGAACCACTAGGGACAGACAGCTGTGAGGTAGCTGTTTTTGCCAGTTTTGGCAACATAAGTGTGATGAAGATAGAGACAGCTGTAAGGCTGAGTTCTGGTTCAGGAAAGGGTGAGATCAAGGGAGATGAATGTGCACCATGCCAGCACACAGATGACATCCAGGTAATCTATATGGCTGGAGAACAGCACGGATGGCAGAGGATGGCAAACAGTACCAGAGACTGGCGACAAGTACCAAAAATGATTCAACCCAGGGTTCATTAAAATTGACATTGCTGCAAAGAAGTTTTACAAAGAAAAGGTTCAAACTGCTTCATTATTTCTATGTCTGAGGTGTGATGATCATGTCCCTTATCTCCACCTGTTCTAGTAATTGTGTTTGCATGCAGATGTGCTCTTGAGAATCTCTTAGCTACATATATTGCACGACAACTGAGTGGCTGTTGTGATGGGCTGCAAAGGGTGCTGTCAGGACTAACATTGAATGGAAGGAAGAATTGTTAAATCTGTACTAGATGTATGAAGACAACCTCAGTAAAGCTTTACATTCACCATGTGTATATACTGAGCTTACTGTGCTGTGCTCATGCAGCAGCAAGGCACCTGTACCAGAAATGGACCACATCTGAAGAACAAGGGGCAGTGGAGTTTTGACTTTTGCATTCGGATAGGTAGACTAATTCAATAACACCAGAAGGGAGCTCTGCAGTTTCATTAGATACTAAAATTGGTCTGCAGCATTTGTGAATGAAGTATGACATATTATATCATACAATCATAGAATGGGTTGGGTTGGAAGGGACCTTAAAGATCATCTAGTTCCAATCCCCCTGCCAGGGACAGTGATGCCACACTTTAGATCAGTTTTCCCAGGGCCTCGTCCAACCTAGCCTTCAACACCTTCAGGGATGGAGCATCCACAACTTCTTTGGGCAACCTGTAAACTGTGGATCAACATTTTTCTTCTAATAGGGAGCTATCCTAATAGCTCCTATCAGATTAACAATAATAATAAAATAATAAACCCTATCCAATTCCAATAATCCAACTCCCCCAAAATTAAAATCTATACAACAGATTGTACATCCTACAAATAGGAAGTGTGTAGGATGTACAAATGTGAAGTGTATAAAGGTGGAGATAATAATTTAATTCTGGCTTACAGAAAAGGACACTTCCTTCTCACTCAACAGCAGCACTTTCAGCAGAAATCTTTTGTAACATGGGGCATCCTCATATAGCTTTATTTATTTTTCCATGATCCAAAAGGATGATAGCACAAGGTGTTATGTACTCAGTCAGCAGCTGCGTAATCTATATTTGCAGTGTTAAATTTCTGTATCTGTTTTGCTGCTCTCTTGCTGAACTTGCCTCATGCTGGGTACTATATTAAGGAAGAAGTTTATTTTCAGAAAGCTGACAGGCCCTCCATTTATCTGTTGGAAAAATTATAACTTTTTACCTACTTTTAATTCTAGAAATGTTATAACTTCACACTTCTTGAATCTTTCTGTTTAAAGAAACTCTGTTCATGTGACTTAAGGAAAGACAAAAAATTATGAATATACTCTATATTTTTTATCCTTTAGATTTTTGTCTTCTTTATGCCTTCATAGTAGTGTTAAATGTTGTACACAATTGAACATCAAACAATTATTTTTACACATCCAAATATCAGAAGATTTATCATCAGAGTTCGGGGTGACCTGTAACAATATCTCACAGAGAATTCAAAATTATTTCAAAAGGCAAATGAGGAAGAATTCCCTTTCTTGTTTGTTTGTTTGTTTCTTCTGGGAACCTGCATTTACAAAGGGCTTGGTAAACACAGATATGAATGGAAACTGACAATGAGTGTAATCTTCTGAGAAAGTCATTCATCATTCAAAACACAGTTGTTTCAGATTTTCACTATTATTCACTTGAGCTACTTGACACAAGATAGAGTCACACATTTCTGAGCTGTCTTACCTAAGTTTTCTCTAGTAAAAGGAATACAAGCCCAAGTACAAACCTGCATACAACACTCCAGGGCTTTTGTTTTGATCCCAGTGGTAGCATCCACACAGCAGAAGTATTTACTTCTGTTGTTACTGGTATAATCAGGCTTAACTGACTAGATCTATTACTCTGAAACTGTTCTCAAGATCAATTGTTTTTTTTGTTTGTTTGCTTGCTTTTAATTTCTACTATCAACAGTGTATTTTTGTAATGATAATATTAACCAAATCAACAACTTAGTTCTTAAGCTATTTTTTGTTCAGTTAAATATTTAATTATTTTTTGCTGGTGGTGGTGGTAGTGGTGTTTTTTTGTTGTTAAATAAGGGATACTCAGAGTTTTGAGTTCCAGTTTTATTCATTTAGCAAGATGCCCGTCCATTCTGGTCCTTACTAGACATACAAGTCACTAGATAAAGTTTCTGTGAAAAGTGATTATTTTAGGAAACCTGTACTATCTGGTAGATAAACATTATAATGAAGTAATTGTTGTTTTGGTTGGCTGGTTGGTTTGGGGTTTTGTTTTTTGTTCGGTTGTTGTTGCTGTTGTTGTTGTTGTTTTTCAGTCTATATATACATTTACAAGTTTGCTTTACTACCATATATTCATCCAAGATGATGTACTCACTGTCATCTTCACGTGTTTTTTGTTTTTGTTTTCTGAATAAAACAAACAGTTCCAGCTATTTAACATAAGCCAATGGCCAATACAGAAGCTGTGTTGGTTCATATCATTTGTGCTTTTGCAAGCGTACTGGCAATTTTTACTTACATAAAAAGAAAACAGACAGTAAGTGGCATTGATACTCCACACAATCTTGCCTTTAGAAAAGCTTATATCCATCAACCCAGTCCACTGCAGTGTCATCTTGGAATAATCCCTCAAAACTTTACTAGATTTGGGCTTCAGGTAAAATCCTCAAAACTGACCGTATTAGAAATCTGTCAATATTCATATAGTCCCTGCACTATTTTTATATTCACTTATTGAACTTCGTATAAAATTAGACATTTTTATGACTATGTCTACATTAACAGAATTCATGGTACCATAAAAGCTAATTTGCAAAACAAAATAGTTATTATTGGAGATCCACAATCTACATGTTTTTGTATGACTCTAGCTTGGACTAGCCTTAACCTGATCCTCTAGAAAAAATGGCTATTAAGGATGAACTCTTTGAGCTCAACTCTTAGTTTAGTTTAATACAAAGAAATACTATTCACATGTTCCATGGTGTGAACAGTAAGTGGAGAAAGTTGAAAGATCAACTTCAAAAGTGCAATTCCTGATCTTAAATCTTAAATCTTAGTGCTAGCCTATATGTGCCCTCTGGGAAAACAAACTTTTCAATCAACATGCATTGCTACTGTTTGCTTCCTGCCTAGGATGCTGCCCAATTAAATTGCTTTCACTAAAAAGGAATTTAAATATACCTGCACAATAGAAATGATCTTTAGGGGGATCTTTGAAAGAAATATAGATAGATGATAGATGAGAGAGAGAGAGAGAGAGAGAGAGAGAGAGAAAGAGAGAGAGAGGAAGATTCTTTCTATATATGAAAATGCTCATATAGCATGTTCATTTCAATTCAAAAGTCTATATAACTGTTGTGGTTTTACACAGACAGGCAGCACAACTCTACCAAAACTTCTCTCTCATTCATCCTCAAAGGGAAATGTGGAGAAAATACAATGGAAAGGGCTCAAGGGTTGAGATAAGGGCAAGGAGATCACTCAGCAATGATCATCACGGGCAAAACAGACTCAATGTATGTAGATTATTGTAGATGTATTACCTACTATTAACAAACTATTAACCTCCTGCCCTCCTTCTGCACTGACCTTGGGATTTGCAGGGCTGGTTCTCTCATGTTTTCTCACTCCTCTCTCCTAGCTGCTGTTGCGCAGGTGTTTTTTTGTTTGTTTGTTTTTTGGTTTTTTTTTTGTTTGTTTGTTTGTTTGTTTGGTGGTTGCTTTTTAATTTTTTTTTTCTTTACATTTCTTGAATAACCTCTCACAGAGGTGCAAACAACATCATTTATTAGCTCAGCTCTGGCCAGCAGCAGGTCCCTTTGTAGCCAGTTGAAACTGGCCCTTATCTAATGTGGAACAGTTTCTGGATTCTTCTCACACATGCCACTACTGCAGCCCCCTGTTACCAAAATCTTGCCATGTAAACCTAATACAATAAGCAATGTGCAGGCTGAGCAGTCACATCTTTTATGTGAGGATCAGTGTCTCTCTTGTTTACCTGTATGTCTGCTTTTTTTTCAAATATTTATGCAAAATGGATTTTCATTTTGTAATCAGATATCTTACTTTCCATGTTAACCTGGAAACACAACCTTATATGCCTTATATTAACCATCAGTAAAAAGCTCATATGCTTTTCTTAAAAGAATTCTTTTACAGTTGAAAAAAATAATTATTTAAGTACATTTGTTTTTAAAATATTTTGAATATCGTATCCTTGTATAAGAGAGCAGTAGATAGGAATATAATTGTTTTTTTCTTATGCTTTCATCTTTCTTTTATAACTGAACTATTTCCTTATTTGTCTCTTTCACAATCAAAATTTAGATTTCATGAAAATATGAAAACAAGCTTACATGCTATTTGTTCAGCTGTAGTCTCAGACAACAAACATCTCAATGAAATGTGATTGTATTGTATTGTATTGTATTGTATTGTATTGTGTTTGTTTGTTTGTTTGTTTTAAGTAGAGTGTTATGTCCCTGCCATCAGAAATTCTAAGGCACAGGTAAATTTTCCAAAGTGCAACTTTAAACCAGGAAAATAAAATTTTGGACCAAATTAAATAGTTTTTTTTTTTTTTTTTTTTAATTTATATAAGAGCTTTTTATTTAAGAGTACCTTGAAATAATATAAGACTCTGGGATTAAAGATGGAAAGTAGCTTTCTTGTACTAAATCTTTTTTAGGTGTGAAAGTCTTTTGAAGTTTAATTGAAGACTGTGTTTTGTTTGTTTTTTTGTTTTCAAGTGATGGTAACATCATTAATTTTCTTTTAATGATAAGTACATTTACATGTTCAAAGAAATTAATAAATGATAAACAAAGATATTTGTAGCTTCCATTGTATTAGTCATTCACAGTGCTAATAAGAAGTAATACCATACGTAATTTAATTAAACTAAATGTTCACAGAATCACAGAATTTCTAGGTTGGAAGAGACCTCAAGATCATCGAGTCCAACCTCTGAGCTAACGCTAGCAGTCCCCACTAAACCATATCCCTAAGCTCTACATCTAAACGTCTTTTGAAGACTTCCAGGGCTGGTGACTCCACCACTTCCCTGGGCAGCCTGTTCCAATGCCTCACAACCCTTTCAGTGAAGAAGTTCTTCCTAACATCTAACCTAAAACTCCCCTGGCTCAACTTAAGCCCATTCCCCCTCGTCCTGTCACCAGGCACATGGGAGAACAGACCAACCCCCACCTCGCTACAACCTCCCTTGAGGTACCTATAGAGAGCGATAAGGTCGCCCCTGAGCCTCCTCTTCTCCGGGCTGAACAAGCCCAGCTCCCTCAGCCGCTCCTCACAGGACTTGTTCTCCAGGCCCCTCACCAGCTTCAACGCCCTTCTCTGCTCAAGCACCTCGATGTCCTTCTTGTAGTGAGGGGCCCAAAACTGAACACAGTACTCGAAGTGCGGCCTCACCAGAGCTGAGTACAGGGGGACGATCACCTCCCTAGCCCTGCTGGTCACACTGTTCCTGATACAAGCCAGGATGCCGTTGGCCTTCTTGGCCACCTGAGCACACTGCTGGCTCATATTCAGCCGACTATCCACCATCACTCCCAGGTCCTTCTCTGCCTGGCAGCTCTCTAACCATTCCTCTCCCAGCCTGTAGCTCTGCTTGGGGTTATTGCGCCCCAGGTGCAGGACCCGGCACTTGGCCTTGTTAAACTTCATGCAGTTGACCTCAGCCCATCGGTGCAGCCTATCCAGATCCTCCTGCAGAGCTTTCCTACCCTCAAGCAGATCGACACATGCGCATAGCTTGGTGTCATCTGCAAACTTACTGAGGGTGCACTCAATGCCCTCATCCAGATCATTGATGAAGATATTAAAGAGGACCGGCCCCAGCACCGAGCCCTGGGGGACGCCACTAGTGACTGGCCTCCAACTGGACTTGGCTCCATTCACCACGACTCTTTGGGCCCGGCTATCCAGCCAGTTTCTAACCCAACGAAGCGTGCGCCAGTCCAAGCCTAGGGCAGCCAGTTTCTTGAGGAGAATGCTGTGGGAGACAGTGTCAAAAGTCTTGCTGAAGTCAAGGTAGACCACATCCACAGCCTTTCCCTCATCCACCCAGCGCGTCACTTTGTCATAGAAGGAGATCGGGTTCGTCAAGCAGGACCTGCCTTTCATAAACCCATGCTGTTGTCTTAATTTATCTAGCTATTGCAATTTAATCACCATTAAATGGGGATCATCATTTAATTAAAGTTGAGACTAATAAGTGGTTTGGTTTCAGTTGTTGTTTGTATGAAAGATGTTGTTTTTCATGGAAAAAGCACAAAATCTTTTATGAGATAAAGAAAGCACTTACAACATTGCCTTAGGAACAATTCCTTCCAATTAAACCATTCTCAAAACTATGAAAACACATTATTATGTTAAACAGAAGGTTAGAATTCTTCCCTGCACTCCACCCCCATCATACACAAAGGGACAGAAACAGGAAGAAAGAGAAACAGCAATGTTTGGCATTGAATTTATTCTCGGGAATCTTCCCACTCCATCACAACTTTTAACATATCTTAGTGCTCACTAGGTAACACTGCAGGTGCTGGGGAAAAGGTTTGTGGGCTGCAGAAGTTTTCATAAAGGCTATCAGAGAGAGAGAAAGCTGGCACACAGTTTTGCCTTAGTTTAGTGCTGGAAAACTCCAGATAAATTCCAGGTTCCAAAACAGAGATATCATGAATCCCAACGTTTTTTTTTTCTGAGCAAAATATGTGCTTTACTGGAGCTTATGAACTAGATGAGTCCTTACAGAGTTTCATAATTGTTTTCTCTTTTCTTTCTCCATCTCCTTTTCCTTTTTCTAATCTGAAGGTACCCAATGGTAGAATGAGATTTTGAAAACCCACCCATCTATGTGTTGATTTCTTTGTAAACTTTGCATCATTAAGAGACCCTGAATTTTATTTTCTTAGAAGTTACTTAGAATAGATGATTGGAGGATGGGGAGAAAAAAAGACAGGACTAAGATGAAAATGCATAGTCTACACCAGCTGTTCCTTGTGATTACCAAATATGATTTTTTTTAAGGTTTTAAGGATACAATCACTGTGAGAGAAAACAAGCATAAAATTCTCTGTCTGAAGAAAACTGCAAAGCAGTCTCATGGTGATTATTTTGTAAAGTCACATTAAGTACAGATTTGCATTAAAAATGTAAAAATGAATTCAAGTTAGAAAGCAGAGTACTGTGGATTATAAAAGAGAAACAATTGAAGGTAAGGGAATATTCAGAACTTTCATATAACATTTTATAGGCATCCTCAAAGGTAAAATACCATCCTGTATCTGAAAGCAGATGAAGATTTGATAGGTCTGTATAACTGACACTCTTTTTTTAAATATATATCAGATGGAATAATATCGAAGCACAAGAAAAGGAATGTTTTGTATCATTCACAGAAGAAATTGATACCTAACTCTTGATAATTCCAACAGCTTGTTGTGCAATCCACTCTAGCCTTTGCCTGTCTAATTTTGTGTTTTGATTATGGTTTGTTTGCTTTTCTTACTATTCAGTTACTTACAAGTTTTATTAAAATTATAAGAATTAGAAATTAGGTATATTCTGGAGATAAAATTAAGATACCTGTTGGCTATCTTGTTGGTGAATTGCTAGCTGTTCAAGACCTGGATTTCTTCATTTTGTATGATTGGCATCTGGGACATATTATCAGACCTAGAATGTTACGCAAACAACTGTAATACCTTCTATCAATTGTTTGACCAAAATTAAAGGTATAATCAGAAAGATATGGGCTTCTCTGCAACATCCATGCAATTTAAGGATTTTGTGAACTCTGTGTTTCCTACTCAGCTGCTTATGAGGTATGACTAGAGTGAATGGCCTCAAGCTGCACCAGGGGAGGTTTAGGTTGGAAATTAGGAGATGTTTCTTCTCAGGAAGAGTAGTCAGGCATTGGAACGGGTTGCCCAGAGAACAGGTGTCACCTTCCCTTGAGGGTGTTTAAGGAAATGTTGGATCTGGTGCTTAGGGACATGGTTCAGTGGTAGTAGACACTGGTAGTAGAGTGATGGTTGGACCAGATAATTTTGGAAGTCTTTTCCAACCCTAATGATTCAATAATTCTATGATTTTCAATATCACTGTTTTTCATAACTGCAGTTTTTGGGGAGCCTTTCTATTTCTGTACAAGATATGAGGGTACAGTGTCATCACCTGAGAAGTTACTCAGAGTATCACAGACACTTCTAACTTATCACAAGGGTTCTGACTTTCCTTCTTTATTCAACTTAGTTCGTAGAATCATAGAATACCCTGAATTGGAAGGGGCCCATAAGGATCATCAAGTACAACACCTGGGTCCCCGAAGGTTCACCCAAAAAATCAAACCATGTGCCTTTAGTGAAGTGTCCAAATGCTTCTTGAACTCCAGCAGGCTTGGTGCTGTCATACTTAATATGCATACAACCATAAGCAGAGTGTATAAGAGGGCATAATGACAGGATTCCCCCTCTCTTTTTATTTCAAAGTATAACTTTACATGATTCAGCATGTCAGGAAGATTTTCTGTTTCATTAGAACTGGTTGATAAAGGGTTTTTTTTCCCTAAGTTTCCCCTTGACCTGAAAAATAAGCCATTGGAAAACTTTTATTATTTTCTACTTAAAAGAAAGAGACAAATTTGTATATCAACATGAAGCGTTTCAGTCAAGATAAAGTAACAAAAAATAATTTCAAAACAAAATGATTTCTCTTCAGAAGGTGTCAAAACACTTCAGTAACAGTTTTCAAAATTCACTCAGTTTTTCTACTGCCACTATTTTTCTGTTGAAACATAAATTGCAGATAGGTTTGGATCATCTACAACTCCAGTTTGGGAATTTTATTTTCTGTTTAAAATAGTATTTGGGAGAGGTTTTTATTTATCCAAACTGGATTTTAACTACTTTCATGCAAGGCGAATTTTATGATTCAGTGTGTTTTCCTCCCCTAAAAACAAAACAAAACAAAAACTTTTTTAACTCTTCCCCTGTGTTGCAGGAGCATTCCAAATCTTCTGAAATATGAAGAGGTTGTTATACAATATGGTTACTGAGGATAGCATACGTTCAGGGAATTATGGTATTACAGAATATTTTACCAGAGAGTTTTATAGCAAAGGAACATTGAAATTTGACTGTATAAATATTTGTATATATGCTTACCTAGCACATCGGTAGCCCGAGTAAAGCCAGCTTCTCAGTATATTAAGAAAAGCCTAACTGAACACCCAAACACATCATACATCTCATCAAATAAATGTGTGTAAAGATTTTTCTACAGCAGCACTTTAGTAGTCCCACACCAGAGGATTTTATTTTTATTTTTCTTTATTGTAGTGGTGAAATTACAATGAAATTAAGAGCTTTCCATGCTTGTGTGTTCTAATAGAATTCATAATATGTTTAATAGTGGAGTATGAAAGCCCATAATCCATTAAATTTAACCTGTAAAATCTCCTCCTTTAAAAAAAAAAAAAAAAAAAAAGAGAGAGAGAGAGGACAGAACATTAAGGTTAAGAGGAAAATAAAATGAAAAATAGAATACTAGAATACGGTCAATCAGAGACAAAAAAAAAAAAAAAAAAAAAAAAAAGCTATAAACAGGGGCAAGGAATATAGTAAAATAGATTGGCAAGTACCTGTAAAACTGCTGCCTACGCAGTACATGGCAAATTACAAGTCATGGTCTATAGACAAAGCATTTGAAACAGCTGAGTTATCAAAAGGACTTAGTCCAAGGCTTGAAAAAGCCATTTTGTCATTGTATGACAGGAAAAAAAAGAAATGTTTGCAGAGAACTGCAAATGAAAATCATCATAATACACAAACATCAAGTCTGCGTTGGGATAGAAACTACTCAGGAGGTGCAGGGATGAGCATTGCAGAAAGAAATGTTACCATTTAAAGCGAAAATTTAGGGATAATGTGTCTTCAGACAAACTATACACAACCTATACACATCAGATGTCATATCATATTATGTATGCAATTCAAACACTACATGGAAGTCCTTCTGTGATAAGACACTAGTACTTCCAGAGAGACTGTTGAAAGGGAAACATCTCAAAGCTCCTTAAGTGTTCAACCTTAAAACATGAAATAGAGATTTTTGTTATAGAACACATGATTTTGAATATTAAGAAGAGGATGCATAACAATACCAGTAAATAGATGTGTGTGGAATGAGTCTCAGCCATCTGGGGCCAACTGATGCAGAATGGCCTGTGTCCTTAGAATTAAATGCTCTTATTTTCCAGACCACAGCAACTGAATGAAAATGCTTATTAGGCATTACTCCTGAGCTGTTTTTAGAAACTGTTTGGGAGGATGCTTTTTGTCCTTTGCCAAAACTATTTCATGGGCAGTTCTTGCTGTTCAAGTATATGTGCAATCACATGGCAGTAATCCTGTCAAGATTAATTTTATTAATTTAAACACACAAATAGATTGCCAGAAACTGTGTTGTAAAGACAAAGCTCTAACACATATTACATCAAAAATCTCTATCATCATACAAGCACTGTTAAGCTCCATGCACATTAGTCCCTTTAGCATTTAATTTTCACATCATGTTTTTTCCATATCTGACAAAAAGGGACTTCTCTGCAATGCAGTAGGAAACAGAAAAGGATTATACCCTTTTAGACAACTACACAATACATTTGCCAAGCCTCATGACTTTTCTCTGAGTGGCTTTACAGAGCCACTGCTGGTGAGCTTATCACAGTGGCTTGCAAACTCTTTAGCAGCCACCTCCTTCCAGTTCAGATCCTTCAACAGTTACTGGACAAGCTGACAGTCTCAGCTAGAGAGTGCTGATTTGCTTCTAATCTTTCAGTAGCTAGATGAGTTATGGAAAATATGCTCTAGTATTATAAAGTGATTATATAGCTACTGTTTCAGAATGTTTCAGATTGCTGCAAACACGGACAAAAACATTGTTCAGATAAAAAAATAAATCCTTTTATCGTTGTTATAGTATTTGAAAAGTAAAGGTGTAGGTTCTTCTCCTTCATCTCTTGTATAATCTCCCTCAAGAATTCAGCTGTTATAATAACAATTGTAAAAAAAAAAAAAAAAAAAAAAAAAAAAAGGCTTATCTATTTACTTACTGTCTGCAACCCATCTTGAAATTTTCCCACTACTCCCACTTCATGGTGCATCAAAATTCTTTTTACAGCCTCTAAGCTCCATTTCTTTAATTTTTTTTTTTCTCTATCCTTGTCAGGTCAATGTTCTTTAGATTGAATTTCCTTTAGATTGAATTTTCAAACCTCTGCAGAGTCATCAGTTCTTGATTATCTTCCCTTGCAGTACTATTGAACATAAGCCTTGAATCCATGTCTTATTAGGAACTATAAAGATTCAAGAAATCATCCAGCAGTATATGCTAGAGGTTGTATAGCTCTCAGAAAGCTTGTCTTTGATCACTAAGCAATCGTAAATTTTATTTATGTTGTCTTTCACCTCAGGCACAATAAGGGTGGAGTTAAATGCTAATGATGACTGAGACAACAGTAACCATGGCCAGAGGCTGTTGCTACTGCAAACGGGCAGGAGTGAGAATTGATTTAGTGGTATCTGTTTATCGGCATTTGTATATGGGAAAAAAATAAATATATATATTATATACAATTGCGAAATCAACAGAAATGAAAAGATGCAAAACATTGACAATTGTGTTGTTGAGAATAATTCAGGAGAAACGAAAACTTTCATTGAAGGAGGCTGTCATGTTTGGACTAACAGAGAAGCTGCTTCTTGAAATTTAATGTTACTGCTCTGGAAAACAGAAACTTTAGAGGTTTCCTTTGTATTGGAAAAATATCTGTTCATGTGTTCCCTGTAGAAGGGGAAAAAAAAAAAAACAACTTGCATGGCCCTGAATATTACCAACAATGCTACATAAAAATTCACTCAGCGCCTTTAAACAGTATTTTATTCAGGTAATATAAGTATCTACTCTACCTTAAAATATTACCTTGTGTTTTAGTAAAGCCATTGTCATTGATAAGCAGATTTTTAATCAAGGAAATAAGGCATAGTTAATTATGTGCATGACTTGTGCTTCAAATTACTCTTATTAGCTGTGTTCATCACCTTCCAGCCAGCAAACTAGGTGTGACATGGCAGTTCTTTCTTTAACTGCTGCTTACAGAGATTACAGCCAGAACCAGATTTAATCTAATTAGCAAACAGTGTCCTCATGTGAAAAGTGAAAAACTGCTGACAGTTGCAATGACTGCCATTAGTGCTTTTCAGTTAGGAGATTCTACGATTATGAAGTTTGACATCCTTTGAGTTACATTGATAGCCTGAAGATAAAACATTACAGATGTAAACAAGGTCTATTGAAAAAAAAAAAAAAAAAAAAACAGTGAATGATACAGTCACTACCATAGAAATGTTACAAGGTTTGAAAAGTTTGAAACAGCAGTAAATGCAGATGTGGGATCATAAAATGTCTCCTTTAAAGTAGTATTTTTTTCTTTCCTAAATTATTTGTTAGAGATGTATTTTTTTTATGAAATATATAAATTGCAACACAGCAAACACAATTTATTTCCATTAAGTCATTTAGTTACTTGGCCAGAAAAAGAATTCCTCAGTATGGAGCATCAGATTCTACTTTTCTTGGAAGAGAAACCTCCAGAAACGCAAGTTTTGGAATGTACTTTGTGGGACATTCCATAAACCCTCAATGCTTTTTCACACTCATGAAAATCTGTGGAAAAAAAAAAAAAAAGAAAAAAAAAAAGATGGACAGCTTTAGTCTTTGTGGGAAATTCTCTAGGCTTAAACTGCTGCAGGTGGCCTCTATGATTATAAAATAAAGCCTACCATCCATTTTCCATGGTTCAGTGAACATTTTTTTCAGGTTGTTTTATCCAAGTGTTATAAATGAAGTCTCAATTCAATCTGAATTTAATAATATTTATAAAATAATATTTATAAAAAGTATAAATATTATTATAAATATATAAAAAGTATAAATTGCTTGCCAGTGTGGGAATAGAAATGTTGTTTTTGCAGAGTTACATTGTTTAGAAGGAGGGAATGTGGTACTGAGATATGCTTACAGTGATAAGAAAGTTTAGCAGGCGACCTTGTAAAATGCAGACAATCAGACTCCATAGGACAATTAGGTGAAAATCACAGTGTCAAGTCAAGTCAGATAAGTGAAGAAACATTACCACTTCAAGCAGTAAAAATGTCAAAAGAAATTTGAAATTTAACAGGCCGGCAACTGAAGGCCATGCATTGTTTGTGAAGCATCAGATAGATTGTGAATCTGGATTACCCACTCAGTGGGGAAACAGGGGAGGGTCCTGCCATCAAAAGGTATATAAACTGTGTTTTGGAACTAGTAGATGCTCTCTCTCCTGCTTGTGGGGCGCCCGCCATTGCAATCGCGAATAAATTACTACTTCACTGAGATCCTCGCCTGAGCCTAAGTTATTGGCTACGGAGTGTTTCTCACACCAGGTGCCAAGCAATTGCACAGCAACCTTGTCGTTTTTAGTTTCAGAGTCCCACACCTTGACCTCAATTTGGTCCCATGTTTCAGGATCACAAACTGTCTGATTGTTAAGGAGAATAAGCTGTAAGTTTACCAGGACAGTCTTTGTTTCTAAGGACGTCTGATTCCCCATAATGCACAACTGTTTACCAGCGAGGGGCAGTTGTGTGCGCGGGTCTGTTTCTCTCAGCTCAAGCTTTTTCCCAGCTCTGGTGTTCCCATTTCCAGCGACTTTCAGTACGAGCTTCTCTTAGCGGTTTGCTGAGTTTGGCCGAACCTATCTTCATGAGGCAACCAATGTGCTTGTTCCCATCCTGGTCTCCGTTCCGCTAGCCTGTTCCTTTTCATTCCTTCTTTCTGCTCCTTTATTGATGACATCACTTCATCACATCGTGTTGCCTTCTTTTTTTTTTAAGCTGAGGACAGGCTCCCCTCTTATACCCTTCACCCCATAGTAGTTCTTTTCAAAACAACTTTTCATTGGTCAAACAACTTTACCTATAACAGCAATAGCAAACACCCAGAAACTTCCATGCCTTAACGGCTGGAGAACAAGAAACTCCAGACTGCATGGAGTCTCCTGAATCACCCTTCTTTGTTCCCTCTAAACTCTTTTATATTCCTGATGGCCTCATCGTTAAGAGTCTAATGTTATCTCAACCATGGGGCTTTCCGACCTTCATGGCCACAGTCCCACATCTCCCCCTTCTTTATTAACATCAACCATTTTCTCGACACAAATTACTACTCCATATATAACACAAGACAATTAATTAATTATTTTTTCCCGTTTGCCTTTTTTTTTTTCCCTTTCCCCTTTTTCCATTTTATATATCTCATGTTTCGTCTTTAGCTGTGACTGTTCCTATAGTTAAGAAATCCAAAGTTAAGAAGTATTCCATTGTTTTGGTGGATTCCACTGTTTCAATATTTTGAAGATTACTGGTAATTACATAAGCTATTGTAAAACTACATGGTTATTAGCCTTGCATATTGGGAAAATAAATGCTTTTGTGTGGTGATATGATGTTAGAAGGTATTCCATTTAGCTACATTTTAGTAAAGAAGAAACAAAGACTTTGAGTAATGAAAAGTCAACTGTGCAAGTCCTTGTGTACACCATTGTCATTTTCAAGAGCAATGGCCATTGGACTAACTGTCATTGGAAGTATGAAATTGCAGGCTGATCTATCTGGATAGTCTCACTTGTAATGTTGAACTAACACTTTCCACAAAAATAACCCAGGACACTGATGTATGAATGGATTAAGACAATTCTGAATGTCCTCTTTCTTATCCAAATCAGTTGCTCTGAATGAGAAAATACTTTGAAAATCAGAAGAATCTTTAAACTAGTTAATGAAACATGCTGTTAGGTAAGTCAGCAGTTAAATATCTACCGCAGAACTACTAATGGGAGGCCTGGTCCATCTTTATCTCCCTTACACACACCTTCATTTGCACTTCATGTAATCCTACATCTCATGATGTACCTGACTACATGACCCTGCACCTTCTTCACCCTTACATCTTAATCCATATATTATATATTATATTAGTTATATCTGGTTATAACTATTTTAATGCATTAATTCAAAATTAGAGCCATCTTACATGACCTCCATACTGAAAATTATCTGTATTCAGCAGAAAAAGAAGACAAACCATCTGCCCTAGAATTCACCACAAGGACACTTCACAGACCCATGAAATTATTAGAACTGAGAAAACTGTTTGCAATTTCAGTCAATAATAATGGAATAAAATTAAGGAGATGAAGATAAATAAATAGGGGAGAAGTATATTATTTACATTACTATTTCACTCAGAATATTTCTCTACATTTAGGTTCTTTTTTATTGTATGATTATTTGTTCAATTATTTAAAAACATAAAGTTTGCTGATGGTATACCCACTTCATGAATTTAGCACATTTTCATAAATATATATTGTCAGGGCCAGCCCATTGGCAACCAGCGCCTACCTGTAAAACAGCAAGGTTATTTTTGAAGTGATGAAGAAGACGGCAAACTGGAAGATTACAATGTTGTATTTGGCTAAGTCCAGCTGAGTCCATACTGCTAAGTTCAGACTGCATAATCAATCTTTCAAGGTAAATAAAGGAACAGGGCAAGGGAGAGGAAGAGGAATTCCTTATAAGCAATTTTCTCTAGCCTGCTTCATTTGTAGCCTGCGGACATATAGGCCAGATTTTCAGTACATTAGCATTTACATGGAAATATCCTCCAGGAAAGCAATCCTTCAGAAGCCTACAGCAGGCGTAGAGATCCCCATTTCTTTTCTTATCTACCCTGTGGCCTCTACAAACAAGGTTTCAGGATTTTATGAATGCCATTTTCAATATTGGCCTAAGCAAATTGCATTGAAATGATTAAGAAAGAGCTGCACCTCAGGGCTATGTACAGCTGGTGACATTCATAACAGCTTGCACAGAGCCTAAGGTTGTAGGAGGGACTGGGCTGGCACATACTAGTTTAAGGATGTGAAGGCTATGGCTTTATTTGTACCAGTTCAGCTCTGTTCAGTAAATGAAGACGCATCTACCGTTCATTCTGTTGCCCTCCATGACTCCTTGCTATGGAATAAAGACTGTTTATACTGCATCTTTTCTCCTGTTCGTGCTTACTTCAAATCTCTATGAATGACAGTAATGGGAACTAATGTTTTTATTCTCTCAGCATTTCTAGTGCATGTAGACATTTAAAATTGCAGAACAGAAATTTATTAAATTTGATGCTTACAAAAACTCTACAGATACGTTTTGAAATCTTAGGCAGAAGTCCCAGAGTTCAAATTATGGAATAACCTTCCTGTTAAAAGATATAATTGTAATTAAATGGTTTTGCTATTGCTTTGTGTCTCTTTGCACAAATTTGCATTTACAATGAAAATTAAAAAATAAAAAATTGGTGATGTCAAGTTCTTCTTTATCAATTGTTCCTCTCTTCCTCATTACTGCTGTTTCCCATCTTGTTCACAAACTGTAAATTCTTTAGGATCTTACCTATTTTTTTAATCTGTATACATTTAACACAATGATTGTTGTTAAATTTCAGGTGACACATTGTCACCTGAAACCAAAAGGTTTCATTGCAGCACAAATATTTCACTGTAAAAGCTAATGGAATCAAATGAATGCTCTTCAAAACTCTAGGGACTTACCAAGAAAGAAATATTTTTTATTAAAATACATGTAGGACAAAAATAAATCTGTGGGTACAGAGTGATTTATTATGACTTTCCTTTGTAGTTGAAAAACAAATAATTATGCAGTTTATTTTCAGACCTAATTTTTTCATTTAGAGTGAAATTTTTTTATTGAGAAGGGAAACAGTTACAGGGGTAAATAGCAAGGCTAAGAAGTTTGGAGACCTGAACTCAGCAAGTACTCACTTTACTGATAACTAGACAAAAAAAAAAAAAAAAAAAAAAAAAAAAAAAAAAGTGAATTGAAAGAGTACTAAGGAAAATAGGAAAACAGTCAAAATTAAAGAATTCTAGAGTTGATTTGTTTGCAAAATTTTAGCTGATATGCTCATTCATCTCTTCATCTGCTGCAAGCAGGATCTGTTACACTACAAAAACTGTTATTACCTAAAATGACTCCAGTCTCACCTGGCAATTTCATTTTCAAGATTTCTGTGATCTCTCTCACAGCAACATCCTTATACACCAAATGCATCTACTTTGTGCAAATATCAGGTGCAAATATTATTTCTGTTTTAACTTGAAGAATTGTGGCCTGGGGAGAATGAAGCCAGCCTTTTCAGAAAGTTTTTCTGTTGTGTATATAACAACATAACACAATTAGCCTTTCAGAAGCACTGTATCATCAAAAGGAATGTTCCAGTCATTTTAATTCCAAGTGTGAGTTTTTATTTCTAGTCTACATCAGGACCCAGACCACATATGAGTCAAAAATAAACACTTAGTTACTGCTGAATAGGTTTTAAATCTTACAGAGTGTAGGTGCCAGAAAAAATAAAGAATTTTCTATTATATAAAATTGTGCAAATTATGTTTTATTAAAACTGTGAGTCAGGCTTAGAATTTACAGAGCCACCATCCAATCACCAAGAGAATGAAACCAGAAGTGATCAGCCATTGATCTCTGGGTGGACCAGACTCCATCTCAGTTTCTTGCTCTTCTCCACCCCTTTGTATATTTTTACAGTGTAGTCACCAAAAGGACAGGAGAAACAGTTCTGCTGTTTAAGGGGTACTTGTTTATGGGTTTAATACCGTATTTCTAGTGAAATGCTATGCCCAGTGTTCTAGTTGGCTGTGTAACATGGGAGCCAGGAGTCTATTCTACAAAATTTGGGAAGAGGAAAAAAACATCCCTTAAATTTATGAGCAGTCTTGTGGCAATTTTCTTTCATTGAACATCAATGCTATTTAATAGGTCTTTAAGTTTTAGTGCTTTACTTAGGAGCATTTTACAGGATAAAACCATGAAAATAAAGTTGCCTGTCAGATTAGACTAGAATTAGATCAAGTTTGATTAATTTTGGTGGATTTGACTTTTGCTTCTCATACTAGGAATATTAGGGAAATTCTCACACATGGAGTTAACATTTTTTATGGTTTAAGCTGAGGAGTCTTGTTTAAGCTGAAGGTTGTATTCTCAAACCTTATCTGGCAAAACAATGTGATCAAAAGATGTAGAAGGTATATTTTTTTATTAAGCAATGCATCTGACTTGTAAGTCGTTGGAAAATATCCTACAGTACAATTACAGCAGTTAATTTCATGGGGTTAAAATCAGTGCAATTTATATTTTTGACCTTTATACATTTGCGATTTTATTAGACAGAGTCATATGGACCTTATATTAGCTAAGTCTATGTTATCAGAACAGCCAAACACTTCAAATATTTGTATCCAGTTAACTGAAAACAAATATCTACTTCTAAAAAAAAAAGGCAATCAACCCTTACAATCTTACCCAAGCAAGTTTTCTGTGTGCTACTACTCTTCTTATACTTTCAATGATTTACTCCATCACATTTGCCAAAATCTTTAATATAGTCTATCGTATTCACAAATGAAAATGAAAAGATTAGGACAAACTCTCTACAATGAAAGGCTGAACTAAATCTTTTGTTGGCAGAAGCTGGTCATCATATATCATGTATCTCATCATATGCAGGAAGTTCCTCCCTACTTCTGGATATGTGTTACAAACTACCAGCTTTCTATGCCTTCTGTATGATCTGTTTTTCAGATTATCACTCTAGCTTTCTCTCTTTGATCTTCTAAATAAAAGTGTTTAAACAGCTTTTACAGAGTTCTTCATCAGAGTTCATTAACTAGTAGAAAAAAACGTACTCTATTTGTCAACCTTTTGAAAAACTCATTTGACGGAATAAAGAACATCTCAACATTTCAATGATTAATTATGACTGAAAAAGAACTTTGATTGGTTTCACTTAGTATTTGAAAAGCTGAAATATTTATGTGTACGTTCTTCCAATCTTTTTGGATATCTACTTAAAAGAAAATGTTCAAAATAAATCATCAAGTTACATTACATTCAGCAATGATCATTTTCCTATTAACAAGTTTCAAGTTTCAAGTCAACAGAAATTTCATTGATATTTTTCAATGCTGATTTTGAGGTGGAAGTGGAGGTTATTCTTAAAGGAGTACTATTGAAACTAGCACCAAAAAAAAAAAAAAAAAAAAAAAAAAGTTAAATACTGCTTTAAATACTGCTTAATGACAAGTGAAATTTGCACTTGTGTTTCAGACATTTCATGGAAATTGAATCATCTCCAAAACCTGCAATTCATTCCCAATTGTACATGTACATTGTTCTTCAATAATGTAATAACAATTATATAAGGACTTCATCCAACTGTATTTTCCCTTTCTTTAGTCTTGTTTGCAACTCTATGTTTCAGCCAAGGATTCAGTCCAGCTGTGACACTGGTATTTAGACAGAGGAGTAGAGTAGATAGAAAAAACAGCTAATACAAGCCCTTTACCTCATCTCATCCACCCCCCCCTTACCCCCCCCCCCCATCCCCCCTGCTCTCATGTTCCTTTTTTTTTTTTTTTCCTTTAAAAAGATAGTTCTTTAGCAAATCATCTGTGTTTCCCAATATACCACAGACAGAATTCCAGAACTTATTGCATTTTTTTGACCATTTGTTATGCTAGTCTATTTTCAAAAGTTGCAATGTTTAACACATTTTTGACATTTCCTCAAGGACATACAGTCTATCTCACAAAAACAGGGTAGTGAATCCCATAAACTTAATGACTGCTTAATTTTTAAGAAATGTGATTGACTTCCACTAAGTGCATACAGCTTTCAGTTTCAGGTCAAAAACATCCAAATCAATATTGCAAGAACTTCCTTTTAAGCCTATAATCAATGCTTGCCAATGCTGAATGAACATCAATTATTAACAATGGATGTGGTTTAGGTTATTTTACTTATGTCTGCTTTTAGCATATTATAAAGGATTGTTCCTGCTAAGTGCATCCATTACAGAGGTATCACAGCTCAGAGTATAACAAAAAGAGTCAAAATTACTGACAAGTAATGTTTACTAGTCACATCCAACCCTGTCTGGGTTCTAAATTTTTACCTAAGTCTCTAGACCTTCTATTAAGTCTGCATATCCTGGTTGTTGAGTGCATGTTCCACAGGAGAAAGTGAAGAAGCCTTATACATGTATATGAACAGATCACAAAAGAAATACCAGGATCCTAAGACATAAGTAAAGCATCACTGCTTTGTTTCCACAGTGACTACAGCTACACTATCTCTGTAGTCTGCCTTCCGATTTTGAACATTTCCATTACCTTTCTGTGCCATGACATCAGGAACTTTTGGTGGTTAATCTATTTGATAGAGGTCCCTTAATACTTCAGCATGGGTCATACTGCATATCTGGGTCAATCAGAAAGGCTTTCAAATATGTAATATAAGCTTTTTTCTGTAGACAAAGGGGAGAGAGAGACTCAAAAAGCAATTCACCCCACTTATGTTAGTCAGTCACATTAGCACAGTATAAATTATCCCTGCAAATTTCCACTTTCTCCCTTATTTGTAAAGAGAAATTACAAAATCTGTACTATAAAAGAACAGGCAAGCTCCACGACTGTTAAAGCTGTGAGCCAAATATCCTTTGGTGCTAGAAGAATTAAGAATTTGATATACCAATGGGAAATAAAATAATTTATTAATATTGAAAATTCTTTCATAAAATATTAAAGCTGAAAATCAGCCTTAGCCTTTTAGTTTTAAAACACAGACTGACCTAGCCCAGTTTCCAGTTTGCCTTCTTGACACAGTCTGTCCCATCATCCTGTTTACAATTTCCCTTCCTTTTTACCCTCCAACTCTTAAATTCCAGTTTTCAGTATTCTGAGCATTCTATGTTTTTTCTTTTGGCTTCATTCTGTTTGATCATTCTTCTGTCAAACATTGGTTGGGCATTGGCAAATCAATCAATGAAAGTGCAGGACATTAAAATTGCTTGTCTCCAGTTCAGTGACCTAGCTGTAGATCCAAACCCAATACAATGTTGAAATGTAGTTGCAGAAAATTCTGTCCAATATTTTTTATCTTTGGGTTTATCTGTGTTCAGGAAGACAGTGAGGGAGATTTTAATGGTGGGAGACAGAAGCTATATTACTAATAAAAATAATCCATTGCAAAACTTTGGTCCCTAATTAAAAAAAAAAATATATTGAAAATGCATCGAGGAGAAGTTTACCCAAAAGTTAATATATGCTGATTAATGTTTTGAATACATTTGCATCATTTTAGTTGTAATAGTGAAAGATCAGGCTAAGATAGTTATTCCAAATGGAAAATAAGCTTATTAAATAACTTATTTTGATGAACAGTATAGTCAGATCTCAAAGTTGGTTACTGAGAATAGATGTTGAATGTCTTTAATGAAACAGGACAAAATATTTAACGAAAAACAGAGATATAGAAGAATAACAAAATAATCAACAAAACCCAACTTTCAATGTAATTGCAATAACTTTGGATTTGATATGAATAACTGACAGTCAGAAGGCACAGATACTGAATAATTTTCCTGGAAAATCCCAACTGCCTAAGAGGTGTGACATTATCTCTACATGGCATAATCAGTAGACATGATGCCTCAACTGGTTGCAGCCAGGGTAATTTCTTCCTGCGGAATGCCTTCTTAGGACAGCACTGGGCTCTTATTCAGCCATACACACTGACCATAGAGGCCCACAAATGTCACAAATGGTGGCAGTTCCTTTTAAGAGTTTTTCTTGTCTCTGTCTGACAAGCTATGATTTAAAAGAAATGGTGATCAGTAAACTGTGGAGACAGATGATGTAATCAATGACATAAATGTCTATAAAATTATCATACATGGCTTAAATAAGAAGAAAATTAAAAATAATAATAATAGTTAAAAAAAAAAAAAAGAAAAAGATCCTAACTCCGCTACCACAATCCTTGACCATGTGCCTTGGTCTCTACTCCTCTTCTGAGGTACAGGTGCAAGCCTGTACCTCTTCTGAGGTGCAAGCCTGATGGCTACACAGAGACATGGTTCCTCTCTCCAGGGTCACTAAAGCTCCAAATTAGCTGTAGTCCTATATTACTCTGGCACATGCAATCTAGCACATACTCGTACACATTCAGCTCTTGCATTTACACAGGGCATATACAAACAAGAAGAGTTTTAGAGCAGACATTTCACCCTCCCTGTTAATGTCAGGGGTGCTGCCACACCTGTAGGTAATGGCAGTCTTTAGAGAGCTCAATGCTCTCCAAAGGCAGACTTATTCTTCTCAAAATAAGTTTAAGCATTAGCACATGTACTGTTTTGCTTTATATGGCAATTCCGGAAAAACTGCTGTGGTCATATTATTAGAAATAGCAGTTTTTACATAGTGTGAGTTTTTATAAATATACTTTTTTTTATTTATTGATATATTAGCTAATACACAGAATATTTCTTTCCAAGTTGACTTTCTACAACTCAATTTATTATTTTTTCTTGATAGGCTACTATAAACTACGTCTAAATATATTCTTCTCAACAGGCATACCAGTGGTATTCTAACTCCAAATGTGAAATATAAAAGCACCATCGTTTTTGTTTGTTTGCTTTCCAATAAACATTTGACATATTGCTTTTAACTTCATCCGTTTAATGTTCTTCTGTCAGAACTGGCTTTTCATTGCTTCCATTTAAGAATATCTGCAACACTTCTGTGTTCCATGTCTCCTACTCCTGAAACAAAACATGATTTATTTCTATCTGAAGAGTAGAAATGTCAGATGCTATTGCAGTGATATAAGACATATAAAGTCCTTAAGATACAAGTAGTTCAATGTAGAACAATCATAATAAGTAGCACTGAAAAATACTGTTAATTCAGATTAACTTAAAAAAAAAAAAAAAAAAAAAAAAAGCATAATATATTTAATTTGCCAGGATACATCAACACATAAACTACAGAATTCAGATGAAATTAGGTCAGATTGGAATAGCAACACTTCTTTTAGAAGACATTATATGCATTTATGTCTAAATTGTCTTTTAACACTAGTTTTTGTTATTATGAAGAAAAATTGAAAATGTGAAGTAATAAGCAATCATTGTAAGACACAGTAAAAATAAATAAAAATAAAAAAGGAAGAAGAGAACTCCATTAATTTCTTACTCTTTGAACAAAATACTTTGACTGTCATTTCCTCTTCTGTATTTTTCTGAAACAAGTGACATGATCATATGGAATTTGAGTTCCAGCTAAGAGTAGATCCATAGAGACAAAAAAAAATATTCAAGCTCTTGATGAACAATAGCCATGAGTGCTTTGGAAGTGAACTTTGTGGGCCTCTAGTGCAGACCAGCTTACAGCTCACAGCTTACAGCTCACAGCTTACAGCTCACTGCTTACAGCTCAGCAAAGCTGTGTGTTTCTAGCTGTCTGCTGCACCCAATATGGGACCTTCCTGTGAAGGAGTTTACATTATTTGGCTGGCCTGTTAGATGTTATGTCCATAAAAGTTTATACAATTTATGTCAGTAGATAGCTACTGAGTAGTCATTATGTTGGATGAGTTTACATGTAAACTAAACTCTGGGAGACTCAACCCATCTCCCAAGCCATGCATCTAGATAGTCTGAATGTTAGGAGAGCTTGAACTGAACTTGAAATATGGGCACAACAAAGATCTTCACTCTGGATATCACTCATTCACCAAAAAGTAATGGAAATTATGTTTTCTCTATAGTTTGATGTGTGGATTACATGACTATGTTTTTAATGTCTACCTCTCCTCCTTTGCTAAGGACTATCTATATACTCAAGACAAGGAGACTCTGATTTTGTTTTCAAGTTTTTCTCCATGTTGTACAGATTAGGAATGCTTTTTAGAGCAATATATCAGAGGCCATAAAATCAATGATATATGGCAACCTGTTAGAGTAGGAGCTAAGTACTAAGATACCAAGATTCATTTGGTTATCTGCAACTAGGTTCGAGGAGTTCACTTGGTCATATTTTTTAACATTTTTAAATTCACTTGGTGAATTTAATACATCAGCTCATCCTAGTTCAGTATGTAGGGGACACTGAGATAACAACAGATTTTAATTCTGCATTTGGGCTACTCTACTAGCACCTCATCCACTTTAAGAACCAAAAAATTATATTGTTCCAGTATTTCTCTTCAGACTCACCATGTTGCTATATGAGGTACATACATGTATGTATGTGAGTACAACTTAGGAAAAAAAAAAAAAAAAAAAACAGAAAAAAAAGTAAAACCACAAACTACCCTAGAATATTTCACATTAATGATTTATTAAAGAGAAGAAAGAATTAAGTATAGGTATTAAATGCACAAGACAAATACAACAGAGACCAGTCTTTTGTGGCAGTCCTATTGAGAAATTCACAACTTTTAAAGAGTAGATTTTAAGTAAATGTAAATATAAATATTCCCCAACTAAAGAAAGGAATTAAATTTTAAATACTATCAATGGGATAAAACAAAGGAAAGGAAAGTGAAGCTGATGATCAGGATGATGATACTTTCTGATGTAACTTCAGTGCTAGTCATACCTAAACAAGCTATGATTATATATGAGTCAAAGAACTCCAGAAGTGGCAAGCCTGTCTGAATTTGACAGGAATAATAATAATAATAATAATAATAATAATAATAATAATAATAATAATAATAATAATAATAATAATAATAATAATAATAATAATAATAATAATAAAATCCCTTTAAAAAAATATTGTTTTTCAGATGATGTTATATTTGGTATTCAGATGAAAAAGTATTTGTTTCTTCAACTATTTCATAGTTTTACTCCTGCACACCAGTTGAAACTGGTATTAAGCATATAGATACTGCATTAGAATCACTACTGTTCAGCTCAAGCAAACAGTTGTTTCTTCTTTTACAACTGTAAATTGTGAGCTATAAATCATCCGTTTTATGTACACTAGGTTTCTGATCAGGCATCTGTGAAAGAATTTCTGTTAGATCACTTGACCTGAGATAATATAATTGATGGGTTATTTCTGCTTTGCCTGATCCTGAGATGACAATACTAGAGTTAAGATGGAAGCTATTCCGTCACTGCAGTGTAGTCTGATCAGAAAAGTTCACGTACTTTTATTTCTGAATGAAGACAATTTCTGTCACACTGCATATCAATGTAACAAGGTTACAAAGCAGAGGAAGAAAAGTAGGTCCTCCATAGCATAAGTGATGTAAATTTATTGCATTTTATGTTTTTTTATATATATGTATATGTATATATTAGGACAAAACAGATATGAATTCATCTCCTAGCTTAGTTCATTCAGCTATTGGTATCTTATCCACCTATAGAAGAGCAGTCCTGAAAAATGTTTGAGCTTGATTCTGTAGCTAATGGTCCTCTGCTGACTTGCTGAACTGTCAGAGCTGTGCAGCCTTTCAAGTCTCATTAGTTTTCTCAAGAAGGGAACAATCTAAATGAAAATGTATTGAACTGGGGAAGACTCATTCATTTTTAGACAGGAAAATTCTTAAATAGATAGTCATAGATAGTAGATAATAAATAATAAATAGATAATCAGACCTTACCACAGTAATCTATTGGGTATCCGTAAATAATAATAATAATAATAATAATAATAATAATAATAATAATAATAATAATAGTAGTAGTAGTAGTAGTAGTTCATTGTGATTTGATGAATCTGTCATTCTGAATCACAAAAAAAATCAATTCTAACTTCCTTTTTCCCAAATTTCAAAGTAAAATCTCAAGAAAAAAGTCAAAGTCAAAATCTCAAAGTAAAACATAACTACTCATATAGAGAGAGGTATTATATAGGATCAAGAAAATGTCCTTATTGATTCGATTAGAGCTTGACCCAGTGAAAGATTTAAGGCAAACAAGTCAACATGGGACTGGGGTAGAATTTATATGCCTTCTTCACAACAGTGCTAGACTATCTAGGTACCTTTTCACACTATCTTCCTTCCTGAAAATGTTTGTAAATTTCTCATTTGAAGGACAAGCATATTTAGACACATTTTGTATAGGAAGGTATGCACCCATAACTTGCATCAGGTCCACCACAATACTTCATGAGTGCTTGCTTCATACATGTAAGATATCAGAGTAACCCAGTCTAGTAAAACACAGTAAGCACCCATTTCAGATTCATTCAAAGACATTGACAGAAAAAAAGAGGGTGGAGACCATTTCTTGCCATAATGGTTCTATGATAAAAAAAAACATTGCTCAGGAAGGAGAAATGTGAACACTGGAATCTCTCAGTTACCATATTTCAGGAAGGCACTAAAACCCACTAGCATTTTCACCCTGATGGAAAATGAATTTTTACTTCTCTTATTGAAATATGTGCATTATGGAGCCATAGTTGTGGGCTCACAAGAAGCACAACAAATACTGTTAGACTCAATTAGTCAGTTCAGGTAATACTGACCAGTTTTCTGCCATATTTATGCATTTTAAATTAGAATTTTAAAAAGGCAAAGGAAACAAATAAACAACAACAACAACAACAAAACACAGCTAGAATTATGCTGGTTGATCTCAGTCCCTTGTCTATTTGAGTTATCTCAAATAACTGGGAACCACTGGGAGCTAGAAAATTCCTGATGATCTAAGCTATTTTTTGTAATTAACATTGTTTTGCTATGTGGTTTCTCTTGATAAGATTGTGTGGAAATGTTATGCTTATCTCTTATATGGAAAGCATCCAGTCTTCATGCTTTTTTTTTTTTTTCTGAGTCTTCTTTTCTAATTTGTCTGCTGAGTATATATATATATATATTAATATTATTTTATCTAATTCATGCAATGTAATTAGTGTGTTTCATCAGACTGTATCAGACCTTTTCTCTGGAAAATGTAGTTTTCTGTGCCCTAAACCTAAAAAGTGAAAGCATTTATCAATCTTCTGTACCAATGTGTTTGAATTATTATTACTATTTTTTTTTTCAGGAATTTTCTGTTTATATTTGTTATCTTTTGCTATATTTCTGACTCTGCTGTAATATGTTATTCTTGAATGGATGTTTAAGTTGCATCGCCTTCATCTATTTCTTGAATATTTCCATCTTGCTTTTGATGTCATTCCCTTAACCTCTCTGTTTTCTAAGACGTAACCTCAATATTTTCTAAGAGTTTCAATTCAGGTTTCCTGCTACAGTGACATAGATAATTTTTCTGAAGGTATGCTTGGGCATCAATCTGTATTCATTACTGTGCTTCACTGATATTACGGATTTGGAGTAGAACTGACTGATTTTTATTATTGGATTTCTTAACATAATTTAAACTTCTAAATTCAAAAATATCCTCTCTGATAAACACACATGTCTTTGATCTTTTGAAATACCTCTTGCAGTAACAATAAACCTTTTTCTTCAAGGTTGTCAGTGACAGAAGTGTTGTAGGGAGCTAGCATGCTGAGCTCTGTTTTTTGTTTTGTGTTGTTTTCTAAGACAATTTAAAACTAAATTCTTTATTAATACAGCCATAATCCAAGATGGATTTTTTTATGTGTTTTAGTCAAGTGCTTTGATATTAATGACCTCAATTACTCTATGAGTAAAACCTAATAGACATTCAATGGAAAGTCTATGTCTTTCTAACCTAGTTGCACCTATGCTTTATGAAGTTATAAATTGAGCAAAAAAGAGCAGAATTATTGTTCTATACTGCTTCAATATTGATCTGATATGAGCAGAGACTAGCTTGTTTTCCTCTATTTGTCAGAATTGTTTTTGGGGTGATTTCTGTCCTGCTGCCTGGGAAGACATCCTATCTTCCATTTAACCAGTCACAATTGACCAGCCCATTTATTGTCCAATCCATGATGACATGCTCAGGCTTTGATTCTCCATTCATTCTGTGATCAAGTCTGACTGTTGGTGTTTGTTTGTTACTCTCTGTATTCTGGAGATGGCTTTATTTCTTTTTTTCATTCCTCACTTTGTAATAATGATAATAAGAATAACTGGTACTAGTATATTGTAACTGGTTGGTGGAAGAGAATGATGATTTTGCCAAACTTGAATGGCAGGGACCAATTTTGTCCTGTGCTTGAAAAAAAAAAAAAAAAAAAAAAAAAAAAAGTTATTCTTTACAATATAAATACTACTCCATGCAAGAATTCATAAGCATAGAATAGACTCTTCACCCATCTCTTTTAGAAAATATGTCTGAGCACATAATCATATCCTGTAATCATTATGACAAAAGTTTTGAACAACAACAACAAAAAGGAAACGGTTCATTCCTTTTAGACATAAAATCTTTCCTCTTCCTCACTCTATTGTAACTATAAATCACTCACTCTACCTCACTATAAGGTTTAAGATATATTCAGAAGAATATAGACCCATGCATGTTCGTTTTTTTTCAGTCACAGGACAAAATTGGTTCCTGCCATTCCCTGCCATTCAGGTTTGAGCAAATCATCGTTCTCATCCGCCAATTTTTTTATTTTTTAATTTTTATTTTTTTTTTTAGGCAAGAAAGAAAAAGAAACCCATTTACTAATTTATATTCACTAGTTTATTAAATTATGTGTCTCTACATACACTAAAAAGAGCAAAGCTTAATCAATGTATGAGTTATTTCATTGCATTCGTTGTCCAATTTGATAAAGTACCAAACCTAGGCACCATTTGTCTGCACTGGGAAGTGAAATATTTTCATTGTGTTTAAGGATCAGGTCTACCACAGATTTCCCTTGTGGAGAAGATCAGTTTCCAATGAAAGCTGAGTAATCTGTATTTATTGACTGTGAGATTCACCTACTTAAGCTTCTTTGGAATATATAATAAACCATAATCAAGGTAAAACACTAGTTCATTTATCCAGGAGATAGCCATCTCTAAAGTAGTTTCTTTGCCATTTTTGCTTGCTACACTGACCTTTGTAGAGGATACAATTAATCCTCTAACATAATCAAGAGTAACAGCTGATATCCCAAGTACACAGTCTTGTGTTTAAAAAACACTGCTGTCCCTGGACTATATGTTCTATAATATGTATGTACATATTAATATACATCCAAACTATAAAGGTTTCAGTCACTCTGGGGAGAGGGGAGCCCTTCTGGTTGTAAAGTGAAGAACGGAGTCAGTTCACAGTAAGCATGATTAATGTTTCTGTAAGTTTTAAAGATAGCACTAGTTGAAAGAGTGCTCTCTATCTTATGCAGGGAAAATCTCTTTGAATCTGTATTTCATTAATCAGTGCTGTCAAAAGTGTTTGGTGATTTTGAGCACTTCAACTTCTGAGTGCTTAATTTAACTTGGCTTCATATTCATAAGATGGAGGTTCTGTCTTTTCTAAAAATCAAACCTTTCTCAAAGTCTCACTTTGGGAATCAAAAGTATTATGGATGTGAAGCATATTCTTCCAAGTTTAGCTGCTTAAAAACTAAGTATCTAGTTTGAAGATACTTAGCTCCCTCTGTAGCTGGCAGGGAGAGATAAGTGCAAGCTCAAGCAGTGATATGAAAGCTGGAAAATACAAAATCTAATTAATGTACCTGTAAAAGTGACAATAACAAAGAACCCAAGAGCATGATTACCAACCAGACAGAAAATAGACGAAAAAGCAAGATGCCATTAAAGGTCTGAAAAGATCTACTCAAACACCTGTGCTGTTGTATTGTAGGCTGGAAGATGTATATAACCAGTAATGCACATATATGATCTTTCAAGATATAGAGCATGAACTAACACATTGTGCTAATTGCTAATGCTTTTGTGCATATGGATATTAACGAAGTAAATGTCCAGACTCATAATCAATAGGACATTAGTACCATACAATAGAGGTTAATCATTATAATTAAGTGCATCTGGGGAGATGGAGAACCTGGAACATCCAGAGAGCCCAAGTATCCCAGGGAGCTGAGAGTGGTCAGTAGAAGAAAATAGCTAGGAGTCAGCAGGAAAAAAATCAAAATACCTTAGAAAGCTGGTCCATCCAAAACAGTTTTGAAAATTACTCTTTGTAAATTGTGATCTTCCACTGATAAGAGAGCAAGGCTAATTGGCCAGTTTCAATTAGCATCTTCACTATTTTGGGAATGTTAGTGCAGCTGAGTCCAAGTACACTGGAATGAGCTGCTGTTGACAGCAGATCCTGTATTAGCATCAGCAGAGCTGTTATATTAACTATGCAGCTTAAGAAACAGCTTTAAAACTGAAATCAACATTTAAGTTCAACACACACATATAATTAGTCATGTAGGGACAGATACATAGTCATCTTCAGATCATAGTAGCTATGAACGAACAGTGTGTGCTTTGAAGAAAAGCAGAGACTTTTTTGATATTTTGGTCATATACATTGTACTACATTGAACTTACATTGTAGGTGAATTCATTATTCAGGCTTTCTATGATTGTTGCATAAAATCAAAAGAGTAGGAAAGAAAAAAAAAAAAAGATTTTTTTTTTCCCTCCTGGGAATATTAGACATTTAATAGATATCACATGTTTATCAAATAGACAATAATTTCACCTTTTACTTCATGATGCAATACTTTCTGACTTTCACAGGCTTGTTTAACTGGTGTATTTTCTTAATTACCTTTCAGCCCACTAACACCTCAATCATCCCAATACCAGTCCATCTGCTGCTCTTCCTTGTGTTACCTGTGAGATGAACTGGAATAATTCATTCCAAATAGAACTGCAGAGTAAATCATTTGATGAGTTTCTAGTGGACTTGAAGGTCAAATCTCAAAATCTCTGAAGAAATTTGAATGAAATGAAAGTAAGTTCCTATCATTATTTGAACACTCAGTGCAATTTCAAGACTTAATTAAATATACATATATATATATATATATATATATCACCATTCTCAGGCTCTTTTTGTGCAGTGTCTGGCTTTCACTTTTTATGTTTAACAAATGTAAACTGTACAAACTCTCAGATGTCAATACGCATAACAACAATACTGTTCCATAGTACAATGAAACTCAGTGTGGTCCTGGTATATAAAATAACAGCAAAATCAATGTCTATGTTGTTGGGTTAATACATTTAAAGAGGTATCACATAAGCCAATAAAGAAATTAGTTCATGTTCCAGGTTTTGATATCTCCCTTAATTTTAAAGAAAAGGCAGGTAATAAATTTGACACATACTGTAACCTTCATTTCCATTAGTTTCCTTATAATATAGGCTCCCCTTGAACCAGTTCTCTCCTGTGTCACTCCTGTTTTAGACTGATGTACCCTCTTACAATAAGTAGTTATTCAGTGGTGAAAAACTGAGGTGAATCAGGCATTTTTTTGTTTTATAGACTTAATTCTAGATGAGAGTTCACAAAACACACAAGCACAAGTACATGCAAACATTGTCATTCCTACCAGATTTCTCTATTGTGTGTTTGCCTTTTCCATTGAATCCTGCTAGGGAAGAGGGAAACTGAGGTAAAATAAATAAATAGATAGATAGATAGATAGATAAATAGATAAACAGATAGATGGATAAACTGAACCAACAGACCCCTTCAATAACATGAAGAAAAAATGTTTTTATAAAAAGACAAAATGATAATTATTTGGAGTCATTTTTCATATTCTTTTTAAACACATTTGTCTTTGCAACAGAACTGTGCTGTTCTCCCAGTGAAGCAGAGATGGGCCATTGGCTTTCTGACAGGTGAGTTCTTTTTGGGGGGATGTTGCAGTGAAATAATCAGCTCTTACTTCAGCTCTCAGTTCCCATTTCTCTGTTAGCATTTACATTAAAAGTTCACTAATCTGAGTGACTAGATCAGATTTAGATGTGGTTTGTATATATAGCTAGATGATATGCAGCCCACTCTGTATATATTTAGTGTTCATTTTATCAGTATGCATTTTACTTTCTAATTAGAAAGGGGAGATAATGTGAAATGAATCCTGAATGGCTAGATGATTAAAAGCATGAAAGATCACAGAGGCACAATACTGTGCAAGGAACGCACAATGCCCCAGTCAGAGACAAGAGCTCCTGTGCCATTCTCTGAGCTGTCCCAGCTGTTCCCCATTGCTGGGGAACACCCAGCTCCAGCAGCAAGAAGGGAGGCTCTCCAGGTCATACTACAGACCAGGGTACAGGGCTCCCTCTGAGGAGCAAGGAAGAGATTTAGAGGCTGCACAGGACTTACAATAGGCTGTTTAAGCACAAAAAGAGAATAATCACAGTGGTTTGTGGAGGAACATGTGATTTAAATTCTCACTGATATCTAACTCCTACGATTCATGTAGAAACTCGTCTACTAATGCTTACTTTCCCAGCTGGATATGTCCCAATTTCAAAACAAAACAAAACAAACCAAAAACAAAACAAAACAAAACAAAACAAAACAAAAAATGGTCCCTAAGCTGTATCTGACTTTTGCATAGGTGCACGTGGAGAATGTCTGTTCTATCATCTTTCCTGTCCTCTCCAGTATTTCCAGTATTTCATCTCATTATAGAAGACTCCCTAGAGAGAGCAGGGTTTTTTTGTTTTTTTTTTGTTTTGTTTTGTTTTTTTTTTTTTTTGTTTTTCTCTCTCCATGAATCAGATCTTTACATTCACCTCAATTTTGATGATCTCAGGCAGAGGTGTGTAAGGTGATATTCAGCTTGGGTGAGGGGGAAAGGGGAACAATATGTTCAGTGTTGATATATGTAACCTAGACATCAAGGAAGTTCACACAGTCTTAGAAAAAAACACACTAGCATTTACTTCTTTACAGAAAGTCTTTTGTGCTGTATTGCTAGACTTTCTTTTTTTTTTCTTTTCACTTAATGTGGTGAGAATATGGTGACCATTCCCTGAAGGATTGTGGGTCTTAACCATAGGTTAAATTTTAGGACCTGAACTACTTTGAAGTGTCCTTTCAAGTGACAGCAGCATGAAACACTACTGGAGAAAAGCAAAAGAACTCCAGGTAAAGCTTGCTACTTTTCTAAAACTGGAAGATACAAGAATTCAGAGCTGAAGCTTGGTTCTTTAATTTCACCAGGGAGCAAATTCACTTCTTTCCCACCTGTCACCTGGCTCACCTGGCTTTGCAATTCATTGGGCACCTCACACTACCAGGACTTTCTGAGAAGCTCCTGAGAGAGAGGGAAAAAAGATGAACTCAGGATAGATGTGTCCTTTGACCTGAACATTTACGCAGGAAAATTGAAGTTGCTCTGGTTAGGAGAAACTGATGATGGAGTTTTGCTTCCTTCCAAAAATTCCTAAAAAGTTATTCTCTGAACATGATAGGAATCACATAGTGGAAATACAGATTAAGAATTATGAACAAAGAGATGTCCACAAAATATTTGCTTGATAACCTGGTTGTTACACTTACAGTTTCACAGCTGAGAATTTTTCTAAGAAAAGTTCAAAAATGTTTGTAAGATTCATAACAGTTTGAAAATTTATCTGGTCTCTTATAACCTTCCAGGAAATGTGAATTAATTAAAAAGGGGAAAAAAGAATATTGATTTAAATAAAATTTTATTTATAATGAAAAAATAAAATAAAATACAGATACTGAAGTTCATTCAATTTATTTTTCTACACTTCACTGGAACATTCGCATGGTGCATTATTTCTGTCTTCAGACTCCCTCTATAATAAAAGTAAAGAGAAAGCATAGCATTTATACTGTCTTCACGGTCCACTCTAGGGTACTCAAGGGTCCTTGTACCTTTTGCCATGGGAGTAGGATGTCTTCTCCCTTCTCTGCTCATGGTTAGCCTCATTTAAAGCACATCCGGTGTTTAATGTTCAAATTTAACTGCACATAGGTCTAATGTGGTACACACATTTGCACACACTTGCGCAAGTGTTGTACATGCAACATTATCTGCCTTTTGCGTGTGTGACTGCAACACAACTTGGGTCTCACCCCCTCACTACAACATTGTCTTGTGATATCCCATCTAGGCATCTAGGCAGATTATGATATTTAGAGTATGTGTTGAATGCAGGGCAGCTGCAGCATGAGCCTTCTGCCATGCTAGAGATTTTAGGAAGTGGAGTGTCCTACAAGCAGCCCCATCTGGATGAGGTGGGCACTGAACTTCTCAGAGGCTTTCATCTCAAAGAGACTTTCTGGCACACCGGTTGGGATCCCTGGAGCAATCTCATGTGCACATAGTGCAAGTGGTGAAGAGAACCAGAATTTCAAAATGAGATCTGACACCCTAATATATCTCAAAACTTTTGTGAAAGACAAGTCAGATTTGGGGCTGAAAACACTGTGTCCTGACTGACTGTGAAACCACATACATATTTCTGAATACAGAAGTTTTGGTGTGTTATTTCTTTAGTGTTTCTAAGGAAGTAATACCTTGTCTCCAAAACAAAACCAACACAACCAACCAACCAAACAAACAACAGCAGTTCTTCGACACATCTGTGTGAGTTAACATTGAATAGCAGCACACTGGACTTCAATGTGTCTTGCTGTATCCTTACTCATGTGTAATTTCAGTATACTGTGATTTAAACAAAATACTTTAGCAATGTAACTTTACACAATGCATGTATTATGTATATATACATGTACATATGCACTAACTAATTTAAAGGCATTTAAATCTATGTTATCTAAAGGGAAACTGAATTTAAAATACAAAGTCCTTGTGATCCAAAGGAAATCTTGTGTTAGTATTTCAGCAGGATGAAAAACATCATCTTTGTCCTTTATATCTCTGGTATGTTATTGCTGGCTGTAGCATGATCTTCTGTGTAGTAGCAGTGTCAGATAATTCACCTTGTCTTAATTAATTAATTTATTTAAATATCTTTTTTTTTTTTTCAGTATATCTAATACCATAGTCTGGAAAACTTACTGTAATCACATGGATTTAACCACTTTTCTATTTTACAGTCCAAAAGGATTCACCATCTATCATGAAAATCAAATAAACTTGTCATCATTCTCTCTTTGAGTTACAAATTCAGTATAATGCAACTGAATCTTTTCCTAGTTTTCCAAGATGGCAAGATCCACCTGATTCATTCATTTATTTATTCATGATCTTTAGTAAAAGTAGCATGAGTACAGTATTCTAAAAATGACCCTAGAAGCATACACTGACTTGGCCAAGTGAGACAGAAATTATGTAAATGCTTCTACTTGAAATAAATTTGAAAAAATGTGTAAATAATATATATATATATATCATATATCTATATGTAAATATATAGATATATATTTTTTATATATATATACATTTATTTATTTTTTTCCTGGAAAATCAGAAAACCTTGTTTCCTAATTTTAACAATCCAGTCTATCTTATTTTTACTCCCTATTTTCTATTTGTTATTTAAATCATTCCTAAATGCTAAATGTACTTATAAGTTCCAAACAAAGAAGTTCAATGCCAGCTTGTCCAATTTATGTATGAAACCTTGCTTAATCTTATATGCTGCATAGCTGTATTCCTATAGGGGCAGGTAGATAGGTGGATATTACTGAAGAAATACCTTAGATTAGAAATCAGCTGAGGATGCCTTTCATTTCATACTGCTTCCAGTTTCTTTAATTTTTCATTTGTATGATGTTTCAGATGCCAACAAAGTTTACATTTATGAGACAGATTATGCAAAATGTAACATTAATTAACTGCCAAGCTGTCAAGATGAGATATAGAAAATTACTGATAAAGAGATGGTGGAATGATTTTATCCATATTGAGGGAAATTATTCCAAAGTACAAGAATGTTGATCTGGAATTTAAGAATCAGTGGTTTCATGAGTGGAAATGTAAAGGCATTTCTTTGTAAGGTATCCATCTCAATCAGATAGAGCAATTGTTTTTACACCTACTGTTGCCATCAAGACTTATGCCACCAAAAATATCTTGGCAGACATGGATCAATGACATGATCTTGTACGTGGGAGGCGGGAACTTGATATTCTTACACTGAAAAAAAAAGCTCCCAGGTGATGTAACCTCAAAACCTGAAATAAATTTATAGTTTTTATGGAGAATTCAGATAGTACATAGATGAAAACCCATTGGCTATGAGAAAATTAATATTTTTTTCTTGAAGAAAGGACTTCTATAGTCTTCCTATAGAAGATACAGAACTGTGTACTGTATAAGAAATAAATAATATATTGAATAACTGTTCATTATGTGATCACTATCCTACTTAACTCATTAAATCAGCTACAAGATGTATAGGAAAAAAGTCGTTATGTAACAATGGATATTGTAGTACATTCACGAGAATTAAAAAAAAAAATCGATCAGCAGTATTCAATTTTGTCTTGAGTTTTGCTTTTTATGGGTATCTCTGCTGAATTTTAATGTTTTGGATGATTTGGAAAATCATGTCATATTCATTACTAATAGTAATATTAAGCACATCTTACAATTCCTGCTGAATAGAAATGAACTTCTGAATTGCTCATGGGTCTCATCAGGGGTTGGTCATACATAGAGAAACTTGACTGCATAGATAATTTCTTCTTAAGTCTGTAATTCTTTTTTAAATCTATTTTTATTTATTTTTATATGGAATCCTGCAATTTATTATTCTCTTTTGTGATTTTTTATTTCCTAAAGTAATCAAGTCAGGCACTTATTTCAGCAAAGGTTAGCATGCTTCCTATTCATGTTGAAAAATCTGCAGATGAAAAAAAAAAAAAAGTAGTCTAATCAATTGTAAACTTTAAGGGTTCTTTTAGAATAGCGTTTTTTATTTTTTTTTTAAATTAAAAATAAATAATTTAACATTATTATTAACAGTATTAATAAGTACTATTTAACATTAAGATGAAAAATATTCTCCTTAAAAATATGCAGTCGTATTTGCACAAGTGATCAAATTTTCACACCCATTTCCCCACTAATGACTGTGTAATTGTAAGAATACACTGCAGAAATTCATCTCGGGCAGTCAGAAGTGGTTTTCTCATGTGATGTTACATTACAAATAGCTCATGTACTAATAACAAATTAGACAAAATATTCAAACATTCAAACTTTATTACTATTGACCACTGAGAATATTAAATATGCTAGTTAAAGATATCTATCTATTGAATATAATGTTGTGAAGTAGTCTGGGATAAAAGAGGAAAAGTGTTTTTTTTTCAGAATAAAGAAAGAAAAAAAAAAAAGATTCTTTCTGGAACCTTCATCCAAAGGTATTTTCCTAATGGAAAATCTCAAAAATGTTAAATGTATGGAAGTTGTAAAGAGAAGAGGCCAAATATCAAAAATTTCATGTTGCACTGAACGTTTGTAATAGCATGTTTCTTCCCCCTCAGCCCCTCCCTCCTCCCCACTTCACCCTCTCCTCTTCCTAATTCTCACTTTCATTTCGGCCATTGCCTAGCTCAAACCCGGTTGTTGCACCAAGGCCTTACTTAGGCAAATAGTGACCACAGTATCCACTCAAGTTGGGTGTTGGAGAAACTGACAAACAGACATCTAGTTCAACAGCTGAGGGCAGATGGAGCATGTGCCAAAAAGACCCCCCCAAAAACAAACAAACAAACAAACAAACAAAAAACAATATGACTGTTTCTTCTGTGTCATCTTATCCTATATCCTATATCCTATATTCTATATCCTAGTGAACAGGCCAAAAGCCCTTTGACAGCATCTCCCCTTGAGTAGGAATGCCTATCAAGGTCGCTCTTGATGCAGAAGTGTCTTACTCCTCACAAGAGATTCCTTGATGCATCAGATTAATAGTTTGCTAAACTTTGTAAAGTTTGATTGTGGTGGTTTTACCGTGCTGGGCAGCTAAACTCCACAACCGCTCTCTCACTCCCCCTCTTTTTAGATGAGGAGTGGGAGAAGTAAAGCAAAGAACAACTCATGGGTTGAGATAAGGATAATTTAATTAAAGGGAAATAATAATAATAATTAAATAAAGATTATTATGAACTAAACAATTTAACTAAAGGGAAAAAAAGGGAAAGGGGAAAAGGGAGGGGGAAAGGGAAAATAAAAAAAAATTAAAAAAAAAAAAGGGAGGAAAACAAACAAATAAAACAAATGAAAGCTATGTGTAAGTGCAAAGGAGAGAAATTACTCTCTACTTCCCACAAATGAGCGATGATTGACCACGTCCTTGAAGCAGGGCCTCAACGCACGTAGCTGGTGTTCGGGAGGAGGACCAACGTTTTCACAATGAGAGCCCCACCCCTCCCCTCTTCTTCCTGTTTCCACCTTTTATTGCTGAGTGTGACATCACATGGTATGGAATATCCCTTTGGTTGGTTTAGGACAGCTGCCCTGGTGATTTTTCTCTTCTCACTTTTTGCCCACCCCCTAGGAGGGTTAGAGAGAGGCTCGATGCTGTGCCAGAACTGCTCAGCAGTACACACAACACTGGTGTGATAACACTGCTGTTCCAATGACAAGTGCAGAGTACAACACTGTATGGGCTGCTGCAGGGAAAGTTAACATTCCAGCCAGACCCAGTACATTGATAAGATTATATCTTAGTTCAACTGTGCACATACAATCCTCTAACCCTTAGAAATAACCTATGGACCAAGTCTGTGACTAAGACGTGGTTCAGCCACACCTAGGCTCCTCACCTCTTCAGTTCAAGGTATTTAGAAAGCAAGGGGGTTACCTCTGAACCTTATGAATCAGTGGGATGGTCTCCCTAACATTTACCTTGTCCTCCGTGCAGTGAATAATCAGGTGCACCTTGTCATCTTGAATCTTTTTAAGTTGCTGTCTTATTAAGCTTTGTTAGATCACTAAATTATATCAGTAAATATATTGATGCTTCTCTCCTACAAAGTACACAATTTAATCCATGACAACATTTCTCTAAGGACTGTAATTGAATGTTATTTTCAACACATATATACATATATATACATACACACACACACACATATACCATTATATATATATATACACCCATGTTAACCATAAGAGTCTCATGATTTTTTATTTTTTTTTTTTTAATTTTATGGTTTCAAAATTCCATTGTGGTCACTGTTAAAAATGGTGAGAGATTCCTGGGAGATCAAGAACCCTTCTCCAGTGCTCAGCTCTATGTCAGCGATAAACTAGCTGACATTTGCTCCTAGAGGTTGTCTTTTCATATTGTTATCACATGTTATCAGCCCTAAAACGAATCAAATATACTATGCAACTCACTATAAATCCTGCTGCATACTGAATACCTTAAAACTCTCATGAAGTGATTAATGTGTGAGAATGGTTCAATACCTGGGTTTATTGCTTGCTGACTCTTAGAAACAGGATACTTTGCAGTCTGGTAGTTATTTTGGTATCTTCCCTACTGTTTGGTGTTAGCATTAAAAACAAAAAACAAACAAAAAAAAATCCCAAGTATTTTCTAAAACTAAAATATAAATCATACCTGCTGTCTTATTAGTTCATTCAAGAAGTTTATTTTCTGTTTCTGCTAATAACTGTGAAGATGGTTGTGCAGCTTGATCTGAGATATTTATCCTAGTTATTGTCTACCTCAAAGTGTAATATAATGTGATGATGTTTTAAGTTGAAAATCTTCCTGAGCTGTTCTTCAGGTTCAAACATTTATACTAGTTTTCTGTTCTCCACAACCCAACCAGGGGACCTGTTTTCATATTTTTAATCTAAAATTATTCACCATTCCACCTAGCTTTAAAAATGTAAATTTCCTTTCAGCATAGCAGATGAAACTTTCTCTTTTCTGGAACAAAAAAGAAGCTATCAGTGAGTCAATGACTGTTCTGGCACTTAACCCTAATCACTAATCCATTGTGAAAGAAATGTACCCATTTGCTGAGCAGGCGAGATCTGAATCTCAGTATGTAGCTTATTTTCTCTTTGAATTTTGTAAGCATAATTTCATATGATAGATGAGTGAGAATAATAGATGTTTTTCATTGTCTTGGTGCTCTGTAAAGGATAGGGGCACTCCACTCTGCATCCACTATTCAGCCCAAAGCCCACTCCCAGACCAAAAAGTGCTAAGGAACAATACTATTATATTCATTATTACTGTATACTTCTCAAATGTTGATGTTCTGATTGAAATGCAAAGCTGTCTCAATACCAGATTGAGATATTCTTATTCCCAGTGAATATTACCTGTTTTACCAGCAATCACAAGACTTTGTGACAGACTATTTCTGTGGTAGGGTAATTTTTGGTATAAGAAAAAGTCAGTATTTATATCGTCCACAAGAATTTAGCAAAGATTTCTGTTAAGTTGCATAGAAGAGAACAGCATAGCTCTAAATGTGTTGCAAATTGAGAGTTTTCCAAATGTAAGGTTATATGAAGTTATTTGCAGTTTTCAAGCCTTAGTTAGAGATGGCTGCATTTTTGCACTAGCAATAATGTTCTTTATAGACAGGATTGTATGGTTGCATAAATCTTTGTAAAAGCCCATTAGTGGTATTTTCAGGAATAATCTAAGTAGAAAAGCATCTGGGGTAAGTGGAAGCATTAGTCCAGTTATGTCTAAAAATTATTCTATTGATCATGGGCCAAAGTTGAGCAAGAAAATGATAATGCCACCACTTATGGATGCGATTTATTTATTTATTTATTTATTTATTTATTTATTTATTTATTTATTTATTTATTTATTTTCTTGGCAGGCTATCCAAGAGTTTGTGGAAATAATGTGATTAATCTCATTTAATCTTGCTGGTGCCATATACATGCCCCTTTCCTCCCCCCCCCCCCCCGCCCCCTTTTTTTTTTTTTAGGATAAGGATCCAGAACAGTTGGTCATTGAACAACTCTTATCTGATACACTGTGATACAGATCTTCATTTCAGAATTTAATATACAGCTTATACTGAAGTGAAATATTGTGGGAATCTCCCTTCAACAGTTTGGCTTCTTTGTACTGTATGGTAGGAAGAGGCATTGTTACCTCTCAGCTGTTTGGGTCACCAGCAGCAGGAATTCTGCCAGGAGACAGAATAATTAAGAGGACTGGACACTTGAAATAAGCCAGTAAAAAAAATGAAGCCATTAAATAATGTAGTATCTAGGTGCATAGAGAATCAATGTCCTTTTCATCCAGTGGAATTCATTAGCCAGAACAAGATCTCTTCTTAAGGAGATTGTTTCAGGGACTCTGACTTCAGCACCTATTTTTTTAATTTTTCTATGGCTATTGTAAAAAGACCCCAAAAAAATGTGTATAGATGAAAAGACTTAAGGATTCCTGAGAAAATGAGGATCTTTCCTGAATAATAAAATCACAGCAAAATTATAGAAATGCTGATTTGAAAGCACCTTTGGAGATATCTACTCTACACTTTTAATCAATGCAGGCCTGTCTCCAAATCTGGACCAGATGAATGTGGCTTTGTACTGGGTTTCTGTGGCAAGGTTTTGGTAGCAGCGGTCTTAGAGGTGGCCTCTGTGAGAACAATCCAGAAGCTGCCCCATGTTAGAAAAGGGCCAGTTTCTGCCAGCTCCAGAGGGACCTGCTGCTGGCCAGAGCCAAGCCAATATGCAATGTAGTTTTTGTGCGTCTGGGAGAACTTATTCAAGAATGGGAAAAAGAAGAAGAAAACAAAAAAGAAAAGGAAAACAAAACAAAACAAAACAAAACAAAACATTGCTGCATAACATAAGCTGGGGAGCATGGACTGAGAAAACATGAGAGAACCAGCACTGCAAACCCCAAGGTCAGTAAAGAAGGAGGGCAAGAGGTGCTCCAGGCACACAGCACAAATTGCCCTGTGGCCTGTGGAGAGGCCCTGGTGGAACAGGCTGTCCCCCTGCAGTCCATGGGTCCCACATGGAGCAGATCACCACGCTGCAGCCCGTGGAGGAGCCCCCAGTGGAGGATGTGGCCTGGAGGAGGCTGCGGCCCATGGAGAACCCCTGCAGGAGCAGGCACCGGACCGGAGCTGCAGCCCATGGAGAGGAGCCCAAGCAGGAGCAGAGGGCCTGGGGGGAGCTGCCACTTGTGGGGGTCCCGTGCTGGAGTAGTTTGCTCCTAACGGATGGACCCCATGGTACAGAGCCATGTGGGAGCAGTTCTTGAAGAGCTGCTTCTTGTGGGAAGCCTGTGGGAAGCAGGGTTAGTTCAGGAAGAATGGCATCCCATGGGAGGGACCTCATGCTGGAGTAGGGAAGACAGTGTTTTTTAACCTGGTTGTATATAAACTGAAAGGGATGAAGTCAACAATCTAATTTAATCAGCTTTAAAATTTGCTGTTGAATATTGCAGTCAGATTCATAGAAGTGTTCATATACTTGCTAAAGCTGAACTTTGGAAATATATGTTAATTACCTACCTAACCTCCATTACCTACCACAAAAATAGAATAACAATAATTAAAAAAAATAATAATTAAATGATTGAATTGTTAACTGGATCTCATCTGAAATTGGTAGATCTATTATGTGCACACAGGCATTCACAGAAAGGTTTGTACCACTGGATTGCGGCTGACAGAAGTGAAACCAACGGAAAACTTGCCCTTAATTCCAAAGAGTTAGCACTTGATTTTGTGTTTTTCAGTGATATTTTATCATAAATTTCAACATTGTTATTTTATATTTATGATTATATAAGTTTATCTAGTCAATATTTTATGAGATAAGAATGAAATTCGTTAGCAACAAATTAGTTTGCCAAACAATATATAAATATCTGTTATTATATATTAACTTATATATGTTATGTTATCTGCTACTATGTTATTATATTGTCTATATTCCTTCCCTTCCCTTCCCTTCCCTTCCCTTCCCTTCCCTTCCCTTCCCTTCCCTTCCCTTCCCTTCCCTTCCCTTCCCTTCCCTTCCCTTCCCTTCCCTTCCCTTCCCTTCCCTTCCCTTCCTTTCCTTTCCCTTCCTTCCTTTCCGAGAATGATGTGTAATAGCTATGTTACAATATAGTTTTGTATTTAAATTTTGCTCTTGTTATTGGTGTTTCTATCAGTTTTTAGTCTGTGCTTTCTTGCTAACCATTAAGTTCAATTTCTACCAAGCTCTAAAATATCCCCTATATAAAACATACATACCTGCAGATATTAAATTATACTCACTGAAATTTTATTCTAATGGCCTTAAACACTTGATCAGCTAAAGCTGACTATTACTTTGAGCATTATAAATACAGAAAATTGTAAAAATGACAAAAATATTACTTTAGAAGTAGGATTTGTATGAAAGTACAAAAGAGCATATGTCACAAAGTATTATTTTGACGTGTGGAGATTTAAGAAATGTTGGATTTCTCTATTGGGTTAGAAATAAAGTAGGTGCATTGTTCCTCAAAGACAGAATTTACACATTTGTTTATTGATGAACAATTTAAGAGCCTGGTTGGATGCCACTGGGCATCAATTACAATTCTTGCAAGGACCTGGCATGAATTTACTCACGATTAATGAGATGTCAGCAAAGTTGAAAGAAATGTATTGATGTCCAATAGCAAAGTAATCAGACTCTCACAAGGCCAGGTAATATGAACATCTTTCAGAGAGGTTTCATCTATCTTAAATGCCATGAACAGATTCGCTATACTTCACAAAGGGAAAGAAGAGTGCTATATGTACAATACTGGCAACTTCCAAATGCTAAATTAAATGCAAACACAGTAAATCTGTGAAAGTAAGAGTGTAATTTTTAAGGTATTCATGTATGTAGACAGATGTGTATAAATATGCTCTTACATGTAAAGTTAAATCTAAAAAAGCCAGCTTTGAATAAATCTCTTCGGGGATTCATCTTCTCTTTCTTTTTTTTTTTTTTTTTTTTTTTTCCTAGTGTCATGGTTTTGGTTGAGATGAAGTTAATTTTCTTCATAGAGGCTTGTATGATGCTGTTTTTTGGATTTTTGGTGAAAATAGTGGTGATAACAAACAATTTCAGTTGTTGCAGAGTAGGGTTTACACAGAGTCAAGGACTTTTCTGCTTCTTGTTCTGCTGTGCCAGTGAGGGGGCTGGAGGTGCCCCAGGAGATGGGAGGGGACAGCTGGACCAATGGAATATCCCATACCACATGGCATCATGCTCAACAATAAAAGCTGGGGTAAGGAAGGAGGAAGGACATTTGGAGTGATGGTGTTTGTCTTCACAAGAGATTGTAGTGCACAATGAGCCCTACTCTCCTGGAAGTGACAGAACACCTGCCTGATGATGGGAAGTAGGGAATGAATTCCTTGTTTTGGTTTGCTTGCATGCATGGCTCTTACTTTACCTAGTGAACTGTCCTTATCTCAACCCATGATTTCTGACACTTTTACCTTTTTGATTCTTTCCCACATCCCACCTGGGGAGAGTGAGACAGTGGCTGTGTAGTGATTAGCTATCTGTCAGATTAAGCCACAAAAGTCAAGACCAAGCCCATGGCTTTAGAAGTCTAAGCTTTGGGCTCTTCACTCTTTTGTTTTAACCTTTTTCTCTACATAGTGTAACTCAGTGCTGAGAGTTAAGTGAAGAGATTTCATGGAGTATTTATGAAGAGAGAAAGTAACAAAGCAAAAAAAAAAAAAAAAAAAAAAAAAAAACACATGGAAACTTGGACAGAAATTATTCAAAAATTGGAACTGTGAAATTTCAACTACTTTTATTCAGAGCATTACCCTGTGACTCCAGGCTATAAAAGAGGCCTTGCTATGTAAAAGTGGCCAAGCATACATTCTAGAACCCATTCACAAATGTTGCATAAAGTTTTTATCTGAGGAAACTGATAAGCAACCAAATTTTAACCACTGAAACAGTGGCAGTGATATACAACTCTAATATTACAATTTAGGAGCAAGATTAGGGTTTTAAGCTCTCTTCAGCACCAGAGGACCTGGATCCTCTCCCATGGCAATCTGGTAAATATCAACAGAAGTCCCCTGTTTCAGACCATGCAAAAATTATATCACCGCAGATCCCACCAAAGTCTGAGGATTTTGCCCCGATAAAGGCTTTAATAGTGCATCTTTGACACCGTCTCCCACAGCATTCTCCTCAAGAAACTGGCTGCTCTTGGCTTGGACTGGCGCACGCTTCGTTGGGTTAGAAACTGGCTGGATAGCCGGGCCCAAAGAGTCATGGTGAATGGAGCCAAGTCCAGTTGGAGGCCAGTCACTAGTGGCGTCCCCCAGGGCTCGGTGCTGGGGCCAGTCCTCTTTAATATCTTCATCGATGATCTGGACGAGGGCATCGAGTGCACCCTCAGTAAGTTCGCAGATGACACCAAGTTAGGTGCGTGTGTCGATCTGCTTGAGGGTAGGAAAGCTCTGCAGGAGGACCTGGATAGGCTGCACCGATGGGCTGAGGTCAACTGCATGAAGTTTAACAAGGCCAAGTGCCGGGTCCTGCACCTGGGGCGCAATAACCCCAAGCAGAGCTACAGGCTGGGAGAGGAATGGTTGGAAAGCTGCCAGGCAGAGAAGGACCTGGGAGTGATGGTGGACAGTCGGCTGAATATGAGCCAGCAGTGTGCTCAGGTGGCCAAGAAGGCCAACGGCATCCTGGCTTGTATTAGGAACAGCGTGACCAGCAGGGCTAGGGAGGTGATCGTCCCCCTGTACTCAGCTCTGGTGAGGCCGCACCTCGAGTACTGTGTTCAGTTTTGGGCCCCTCGCTACAAGAAGGACATCGAGGTGCTTGAGCGGGTGCAGAGGAGGGCGACGAAGCTGGTGAGGGGTCTGGAGAACAAGTCCTACGAGGAGCGGCTGAGAGAGCTGGGCTTGTTCAGCCTGGAGAAGAGGAGGCTCAGGGGCGACCTTATCGCTCTTTATAGGTACCTCAAGGGAGGCTGTAGCGAGGTGGGGGTTGGCCTGTTCTCCCACGTGCCTGGTGACAGGACGAGGGGGAATGGGTTTAAGTTGAGCCAGGGGAGTTTTAGGTTAGATGTTAGGAAGAACTTCTTCACTGAAAGGGTTGTGAGGCACTGGAACAGGCTGCCCAGGGAAGTGGTGGAGTCACCATCCCTGGAAGTCTTCAAAAGACGTTTAGATGTAGAGCTTAGGGATATGGTTTAGTGGAGGGCTGTTAGCGTTAGGTTGGAGGTTGGACTCGATGACCTTGAGGTCTCTTCCAACCTAGAAAATTCTGTGATTCTGTGATTCTGGTGCCAATATCTGCATGTATTCTCCTGCCCCATAACTCTCTATGTCAGAGTATCAAAAGAGGAGAGGTAATACTACCCACAGTGGATTATATGGCACACTCTAAAAGGGGGAGATATACAAATTTGAATACTCTCAACCTGCAGTCCAAATCTTCCACTTCTCTTCAGGTCATGATGTCCTAAAGACAGACACCAAAATAATTGCAATAATGTGGCCATGAATGTGGTATTTGAAATGAATTTGGAAACATTGGTATGTAGCAGGTATGCTCTGAACACCGTTGTGCATACTAGGAACACTGCTACAACTAGCTGTCAGCAGCCAACCACCTTGTCACCTGGTGGCTCTGGATGAAACCATTCTGGACAAGTACATGACACTAACCTTTCAGGCACCTCTCGAACTAGGAAGCTGCTGAACTAAGATTTTTTTAAATTTTATTTATTTATTTATTTATTTGGGTCACAGCTGTGGGTCTGGATGCTTTAATCCCAGTCCATGGTAGGGTCTTGAGCCTGAGTTATACAGAAGCAAAGTATCTTAACTTTTCACAATCTTATAAAATCAACTTATGCACAATGTTAAAATACATCTAATTTATAATGGAAAATTCTTTAACAAACTGACCTTGGTCATAGATATATCAGCTGTGTTCACTTACTGAGACTGCTTGGGGGTCTGAATTCCGCTGTTTTCAGAAACATTATTTCAACGATGGGTACATAAGTGTGTTGCTCGTCAAAGTATCCATGTACATGGCCAAGCAGGGAACAGAAAAGTTGAGTCACAAGGTTTCTAATTTAGTCATAATTATAAGAATGAGAATTACTCCACCAGCATTCTCCATGCCACAGATGTCTGACCAAACCAAATTAAGAAAAATTATGTTAATTTTCAGAGCCAGACATTAGAAGTACATTTTCCATTACAGAGAATAAATTATCAGTTTTGGAGGCAATATTGCTGTTAAAATATTGCAAGCACAGATTTTGCAACACAGATATTTGAGACAACTATTGCCTGGTATGAGCAGATGAAAGGTTTCAGATAAATTAAAGTTTGCAATTATTTTATACTTAGTTGTAATCACAATTTTATTCTTTCTTGTAATTGAAACTCATTTCTCAGAGAAAGATTTAAATTTGCACTTAAGTGAGCTCATTGGAGAAGAAAGTGCATTTGTTGAAGGTACTACTTAGAAATACTCATCAAGAAAAAATATTACTTCATCCTAGAAGTTTTTCTAAACAAAGTTGAGAGAACAAAAGAGCATAAGTAATTAGGTCCATCAAGTCATACATATTCTTAATATAAGGGCCAGATATGTTTAATATAACATAATTTCACTATGGGCAATGATGATAATAGGAATATTAAACTGTGAACATTATTGTAATGTTTATGAGAATGAGGGGTAGTTAGAAACTGAAGCAATGTATCCCTGCTGTAAGTGTTAAAATGCATCAAAGATACCAATTGTTTGAAACTGATAATATGTAATGGTGCATTAAAACTTCCAGATGAGCTACACCTTTTATTTTCCTCCAGTTAAAATTGAAATAAGGAAGAGATGCTTTGCATATGTTGGATCATCAGCTTAAAATGTGTTGACCAAATATCTTAAACTGCTTGTTAGGATGATTAGTTTTAAAAAGTAAATATGTAATTGATTAGACTCCGGTATGTATTTCATTGTGGAGCATCACATAAAAAATTATTTGATATTTAGTATTCCTAAATGAAAGTTTTAATAGCTCTCAGTTCCTCAGGATAATACTGTGAGTATGATAGTAATTCTCAATAGGATTTCCCTTGCAAACAATTTTGATGACACATTAAATTAAATGTCTTAAATAAGGATTTGATTACTCTGAAATTAACACAGCTTTTTAATTTATAGTAATTTGATATTAATTAAGATACATACTTGACAATTTAGGTACATGTCCACTGTTGCATAGTGCAGTTAAATAAATAGATGTTTTCATAGGGAATTGGTAATTGGTTATATTTGGATAATAAATATGGGAAGGTTTAGCTCTTGAGATTAAGAAGATGAACATGTAATATTTACTTTCAGAAAACACAGACCAAAACAGCTTCAAAACATTAAAGCTGGTCATAGGCACAAAATGAGAAAGTCCAGAGGAATGGAAACAAAATTGTTTTATCAAAAATAAGTAAATGAATAAATAAATACATAAATAAATACAAATCTGCAGTCTTTGTTTCCCAAGTATTTCTCATAATAAAAGTGTTGGTATTGTTTTTGGCATGTTTTACTGTTATGGTCAGTGAAGACCCAGTGGAATAACATTCAGACTTTTCGTTAATGGTAATCCCAGTTTTGAGCACAAAAAGGGAACAAACGTTACTCTGTAGAGGCTTCTGCAGTACACATGTCCATTTCTAAAATCCTCATATGTTCAAAATGTATTGCACTTCAATTTATCTGATAACATGCTAGCTATGACCATTGGAGATGAGTGCAAAATACTGTCCTGCAACGTGTCATTTAGTCTATAACTTAAAATCCTCCCAATTACACTGTTAAACCACTCCACACCAAAGCGTCCTTGGACATGTATTTCTGTGTTTATGTCTATCTATCTAAACATTTATTATTTTCCATTACTTAATGGACATGTGAAAACAATGACACTTAATGAACTTGTACTTCTGGCTGAGAGAAAAAAAGACCAAAAATTTCCTTCAGCAGCACATTAGAAAGTTGTTGTCAGCCTAACTCATTTGACCAGCAGCTTTGGGGAAAGGAAGTAAGCGTGTAGAGAGGTTTGATATAATTGTTTCTTGTGAAGAGAACTAAGTGGAAAAGTTGGGGAAAATATAAATGAAGTATGAGAAGGAAAAAAACAAGCAAACAAACAAACAAAAAAACCTAAAACCTTCCTAAAAAGGTTTAAAATTAAAAGATTTAAAACTAAAACTAAAGCCCATAGGTTTCCACAAGTCACTTGCAGAGTATAAATGGTTATATCACAAGAATTAATTAGCCTGGTGGACATAAAGGGAAGCAGTAGAAAAACATATGATATCAATGATACTTCTCTGGCTTGTTTTATTGGATTTCACACTCTGTGCCCAAAGAAAGAAAATGTATCTGCTGAAATATACTTAGCTCATGAAGAGCAGCAGTCGCATGGATAATTCGTGCTGTTAATATGTATGCTATGGATCCTGCACTCTGCTCCTCTGGAAACTTTGAAAAATAAAACTAATTTGGGGCATTTGGGTGCATCACTACCAGTGCATTCAGTTAAAAAATAATCATTTCCTCTTCTGTGCCGCCTGGCTGGATGCCTGAATAAAAATCATTAATGTCCCCCCTCCCTCCTCACAAGTCTAGACAACTCATGCCTAAAGAGGAGGATAAGCTGAGGTAAAGGACATTATTTTGAAGTGATACAGCAGAGAGAGAGAAGTCACTTGTAATAAATCATTTTTAAAATGCTCCCAAAGTGTTTAAAGTTAGAGTTGTAACTTTACTGGTTACAATCAGGAACTGTTTTCTACTGGCTTTGAACTTTGAAGTTCATTATCATTTAAAACACATTAAACCTTCTTGAAGAATTCAGATTTTCACATGAGGCCATTTCAGTCAATGTTCCTAATCTGTATCCAGAACAGCTTTCTTATCTATCTAAATTGTCTTTTGAAGATCTTTTCTTAAGATTAGCGAAAATATCTGTGTAATACTTGCTTTTTCACTGGGGGAATAACATAGCTGCAGATATCCAGAAGTTGAAAATATATAGGTCAAAAGAAATTCTGAAAGAATTCAAGAGATAAAGTCGACAATACTTTGATGCATCTCAGGACACATTTGCATCCTCCTGCTTCCTATATATGCATGTTTTCCTGGTCAGATACCAAGAGTACAGTTTCACAGGTGAAAACGTAACCTGAGCAGGAGTGTTGTCAACCATCTTCAAGTTCTCTCTGTCTGGTGCTATGACCTCTATGGTTAGACCTCTCCAGCAGATTTGCACCTATTTTGTCTTTGAGGGCTTATCATCCCTCTCTTCTATTTCTGTTTTACAGTTATTTCTGGTATTTGTGGTAGATCTCATACATGCAGAAAAGGTCGCAAAGCAAATTAACTCAGAAGGAAATAGTAGTTGAAAGAAGTAAAAATATTGAGTATTTTTTGTGGTAAATTTAAAATCAATATATTATTATCTTCAAAATATGAAAAAATCTCTCTGTAGAGATATTGTTTAAAATATAATTCCACAGTTGTAAATATATATATATATATACAAATTTAGGATATTTTAATAAGTATTGATGACAGCTAAGCATTGCAAGTGGGTCTGATGGTATGATTTGTATACCATACAGACAAGATAAAGATATGGAGAAGAAAAGGTAGAGAAACAACAAAAGTTTTTGCTACAAATATCCTGTCATTATCATTATTTCCTGATTCAAAAGAAATGAACAGCATAGTTATTCTTACTGTCCAACCAATATTCAAAAACCTGTTGTAGGAAGATCTTCATTCATATCTCCTCAGATAATGGGAGAATAATACAGGTATTCCAGGTTGTTTCTCAGATTGCTTGCACTAAGAAAGGACATTTTAATGTAACAGCATAAGATTCAGCTTTCCTTATCTGCAAAACCAAAAGAGGACACAAAAGTAAAGAGCATCATCTTTAGCAGTTGCTAAAACACATTTTTTTATCCCATCACATAAAATTTCTACTCTTCTGCCATTGACAAGCTCCTCTTTCTGGCGCTTGTCTGACTACAGTGCAAGAATTAATTTAAATTTTTGGTCACATATATTTTCACCACAATTAATACATTTCATGTTCTGTAAACATAAGTGTACTTATGCAACAACCTCCTAATACTCATGAAAGTCTGGACAGTGCATAGGTAACATTAGCGAAAATATTGCTGATGTAAGTGATGCAACACAAAATTTATGCATCAATAGATGCTCCACAACCTTGAAACTGAAGGTTAAATCAGTTGCCCTGACTTAAGTTAACTCTTAGAGGACATCTGCAAACAGTAGTGAGTGCCCTTTACAACAAATACCTTTGATAAAGTAAATGAACAAACCACACTTTACTTCCTTTTTCCAATTAACCGTTATGTTTCATAGAAGATGAAAAGTATTAAGTGAAGTTTAGAAACTCTTTGGGACAAAAATAAAATCATATATAATTCAGTACACTAATACTAACTAGAGTATTAATAAATTAATAGTAAATTTAAGAAAGCATAAGAATGCTTATTTAATAAGCCATGAGTTATAAGCAAAAGGATAGAATTGAGATAGGTTTTTCAGTCATTCTCTGTAGTCAGCTTACTTACTGTGATAATCTCAGTTTTCACTGTAGGAAAACTGAACATTGACAGTGGCTTTAATCTATCCTCTTGCATACTAGGGCTGTATCTGTATTATTAGGTTTTGGATTTGTTGTGGGGTTCTGAAAGAGTTCTGATGTGTAATTAAAATGTTCTGTGACTTCTAGTACAAACAGCTGGCTGTAACTTCAGAGGAAAGGACCTGATGATCCTTTCTAGTCACGTCATCCTATCTCCAATTAAAATGATTTAATTCAATGAGACTTTGCTTGGACATAATGATTCACAAACAAACAAACAAACAAACAAACAAACAAACAAACCAAATTGGAAGGTCAAGATTTAAAGCCATAAATTGAATTTTGAGTGAACACTATCCTAACGGCAGTGAGAAGGAAGGAGTGGGAAGGTCCAATAAAACATGAATGATGATATTTCAGGAAGGCTTAGTGGAAAGAAACACATTCCAAAAGTATATACACATTAAAAAGAAAAAAGGAAAAAAAAAAAAAAAAAAAGTGAAATCAGATTTAATTTGTTTACTGTAAAGATATTCAGTAGGAGAATTACATGTATTCCTTTAGCAAAAATATCAGCCTATCAGCCACTCCATTTCCCTAATGCATATGCATTATGTATCTTAAATAAACAACCATCTGATCCAACCATCTGAATGTGATTTAGCCCCAATAGACTTTCTAGGCACTCTGACACATATTTTCTGCTATGTTTGATGGAATCCAAGAAGACTGTTCTTTTGGCTGTGACCTTTAATTTAAATGTGTCTACCATAGTCATGCTGTTCCATAATCATTGCATTTTTCCAAGCTAGCTAAGTATTGGTATTTCATCTTTGAATAAAATGAGGGGGGAAAAAATAAAATTAAAAAAAAAAAAATCTCTGAAATATTAACACAACTCTTCGTGTTTTTATCACCCGAAGTATTAAAGCACTTTAATCACTGAGCTGAAAGCAATGGGATTTTGTCACATTAGGAGAACAGGAGCTACCTATTCAAGAGAAAAGAGAAAAGCAACATAACTAGAAAATGTCATAACATACATGTATATGTATCTATCTTTTCCAATACTCACCACAGAACAGGATGAAATTTCCTTTTCTGGGGTGAATAGATTCTCAGGAAAAGGAATATTATGTTTATTTCTTTCCCACTCTCATTCTGTTTTTCATTGTTCTGTTAAAAAAAAATAAAATAAAATACTGTTTTATAACTCTTTCTACTCTTCAGAATATGTGTTTAATGCTTCTGAGAGTCTGGAAACATTTTTTTCTGACAACCCATTTATAGAAGTTCCAAGTCAAAGTAAATTGGTTCTCAAAATCACCACATATGAAGGGTAAAATTCTGGCTGCTTTTGCACCATTAAAAGATAGAATTTCAGGGAACAGATGCTCAGTTGTTTCTGAAAATGATCCTAAGTGTCACTTTTGAAAAGCCTATTCTTAATATGCAGTATGAGGGAAAAAAAAATAAAATAGTAGGCTAAATCATTTTACCCACAGGAAATGTACACTTTTGTGAGCTTTTGGAAACCTGTCATAAGTAAACCAAGCCAGAAGCCAGGCCAATAGGTCTGATTTCCTGCCCATGGCTCTGAATTTTTCCTGTGAAATGTTTTGATTTGTTTGGGTTTACCTGTTTCCACAGATTTACAGAATTTGTAAAACAGAATTGAATGGGATATATACATATATATATTAATTTTACTAGGATGAGAATAGGTACATGCCATATTACCTTTTGTGTATGTGTTTGTATGTGTGTATAAGTGTTGATGAATGATCATATAAGAAATGAAATCTTCAATAAGAAGTATTTACCTTAAATCTAGATCCAAAAAAACTAAGAGATTTCAAAATCTGATTTTAGAAAAGAATTGCAAAAGACTAATCAAGTTTCTACTATTGGAATTTTTTCCAGTGAAAAACTTGTTATCGATTTTAGTTCGATTTTAGTTTAAGTGGGAAAAAAAAAAAAAAAAAAGCCCCTCATGGGACTCACTCCAATAAGTCTCTACCATTCCTATATTAGAGAAGTCCAGGACTGAACAGTTACAGTTCATATTATACTTCAAAATTAGGTATATAGGCATGGGATCAGGTTTCATTGCTCTGAAGACAAAGTTACTTAGCACAAGATGTTACTTCAGGCTGAAAATGTAGGACTAGGGAGGTCTTTGGACTGCTAGGATCATTGATCATAGCAATGAGGTTTGCAGCAAGAAGTTAAGAACCAAACATCTGACTTTGTGAGATAAAGTCACCACATCTAGTATGGTGGAATTGATGCACAGACAATCTGTGCATCCTACTCTGGAGAGTTCAAGGAGAGACTAGGAGACTAAAGGCAAATATGGATATCAGCTGTATTAAAATGTTATTTTGGGAGGATTAGGAATTTTATGATCCCACTCTGAAAAATACTAATGTAATCTCTATGAATGCTGCCACAGAGGAACTGTTCGAATAATATTTGTGTAGGAAGCGTTTCAGGAGGTATTTATGAGTCTGAGAGAATAATCATATAACATGCCTTGTTAGAACACCCATGATTAATATTGATATTTCTAGTCCCAACTGCTGGATCATGTTAGAAAAATACAGTGCTCTATGCTGTGGTTTAAAAATTCAGCTCCACAATACTTTTGAAATAATAAATATGTATAGAGATCCAACTTCCTAAAAGGTATCAAGTTCAAGACACTCTAGGAAACAGTATTATAAAATTGAGCTACCGCAAAAAGAATACAGTTAAGCAGACAAAGAAGAAGTTGGTAGGGGAAATGTGACAAAACAAGATGAGAGACACTAAAACAGAGTCAGCCAGGTTTTTTATTGCCTGATTCAGGTCATTAGGCACAGTATAGTGCTGTCTCTTGTTGACCATAAACAACAGAGGAACAGACCACATTATCTAATGGCTTAATAGAATTTAAAGTTTTGTAATCTTATCTGAGAAGCTGAAAAGAATCTATGTTGAATACAGTCTGTATTTTAAGAAAGCACTAGCTGCTTTTTCTAGTATATCTGTTTATCATGCATTATCTTATAGAGACCAAATACAAAAGCCTCGGTTCTCTGTTTTAGAAACCCTCGTGTGTTCATTTTTCTTTCAGCCTGCTTTTGGATGTCACAGGCAAGGACTTCGCCGATGAAGTGATTAAATGATGTGCAGTCTGTCCTTAGCAGTGCAGGTGATAATTACACAGAGAACAGCAACTAAGGAGTAAGGATGTTCCCCTGGAACAGGTCTCAGAATAAAAACATCAGATGCATGCTGCTCTCAATAACACTGGGCCTCTCTTCATTACTGCCCCATCACTCTTCTGAAATTGATCCCATTTCATCCACTTTAATGAAACTAACAAAAAATGTCACTGAAGAATTTCAATGTTGTCTTCTCTTTCAGTAGCTGACTTTCTCCAGAGCACTGAAAATAGCAGCTTCTGTTCAAAAAAGTATGCAAAGTGAAAGAGCTACCAAAATTTAAATTTCAGCATTTTCTCTTATTAACCAAAATATTTACAATGCAAATTCTTTTTTTTTTTTTTTTTTTTAAGTCTCTCTAACATATTTCATTTATTTAATTCCATTTCTAATTCTAAGAATGTCTCATTCTGCATAATATGAAATAACATTTATGTCCACAGTCACATGCTTCACTGAACATAGAGTGTTGTATCTTTTCCTAGGTTGATTATATTTGCTTTAGGAGAGGTAATGTTATTTGCATGTCAAAAAGGTTTTCCTTTTTTTTCAAAGCAAAGTTGCTCTGAATTGAAGTGTTGCTTATGAAGGTGAATGGTTTTGGCAAAAGAAAAAAGCAATGCTAAAATGTTTCTAAAACTTCAGTCAATATGCAAATTGCTCAATCTCATACGTGTAAAGGTTAAATGTTATGATTTGAAAATATTTTGAGTTGTATTTTTGAACACTCTATTTGAAAACAGAAGAAATAAGATGGAAGAAAATTTGAAATCTCTCAGGAAAATCCTCAGAAAACTCATAAATCTCAAGGAGTGTGCATTATGGCAGACATAGCGTCAAATATTCAAAAAGATAGGTGTTTTTCTCAAATAACATTTTGTGGTTTTTTTTTGTTTGCTTGTTTGTTTTAAATATCATCTACCGTACATATGGACAAACTCTGTTAGTGAAGAAATTTCTTTTAGACTAATATCTAATATCTGCCAGAGTCACAGTCCAGACTGGTGTGCAGAATATTACAAACTGTTCAATGCAGTACAAGTACAACAGTTCTGCAAGTGAAACCAGTTTAGTGTTTCCCAGTAATTAATCAGTTTATTTGCTACAGTACTAGGCAAAGAACAATATCTAATGTATCTGCTTAATCATATGCCAATACCAACTCTCTCTTCCATACTCCTTACACATAATAATAGCTATTTTAAATAGTTGCTATAAACTGGTAATATTGAAGTAGACCTTCTATTTTGTCACTGAAATCCAAGACTGTATATGGAGATGCTCAAAGTGGTGAAATATCTTCATTAGTTGCCCAGCATTTATAATAACACTGTACTTATCTGTCAATAGGTTAATTGTAATAAAAGATTTTTACACTATAAATCTTGAGAATTAGGACTTATTGTATAATTTCTGAATTTATAAGCTCTTGTTAATAAACTGAAGAACCCTACAAAGCATGTAAGTAAGGTACAGATTCTCATGTTATTCTTTCTACTTTTAGGAAACTTTTTATTTCATTTTATTTTATTTTATTTTATTTTATTTTATTTTATTTTATTTTATTTTATTTTATTTTATTTTATTTTATTTTATTTTGTTTTGTTTTGTTTTGTTTTGTTTTGTTTTATTTTATATTTATTTTATTTTATTTTTTAAGCTACACCAATAGTATTTTATTACAAAGAAAAAATCTTGCTAGCTTCAAGCAGTCCTTTCTTTTCTGTTTCCACTTCTTCTTGTTTCCACTTCTTAAACTCCAGAAACAGAATTGGTGCTTTATAAGATAAGATGCAAGTCTTCATAAATAAACAACTTTGTCTGTATGTTTAAATAGATTAAGACAACAGGGACAGACTTATCCTAGAAAATCTTGTTTTATACTGTCTGGTGAGTGGAGTTTTCAAAACCAAATGGTCTAATGCTGATTCTTCATTACCTATGTTGTGCTGTAGAAAAAGAAAAAGAAGACAGAAATAAAAGTCTCTTGTTCCGAGTAAATCTGATTCATCCATTAGACATATATATTATAAAATATTTATAATCAGTTCTGTCTTGGGATCTTGAAGTTTGCTCTTTCCCGGTGATATTTGATAAGAGCTATTGTACCATTTCAGTGTTATCTCTGAGGATCAGATTGTGATAGTAGTATTTGCACAAATACAGTTTAAGCATCTACAAATCATTTTATGCCAGAAATCCACCACAGAATTGATATAGAACAGAGCAAATGAGCCTGAGTAAACAGCTAAGAAATGCACATAAAGCATAGGCTTTCCTCCCTTGCATTGCTGAATATTTGCTTTTCTGTCTGGAAATATGTGAAATGTGTTTCTCCCCTCCCACTGTAAAACTATATATATATATATATATTTTTTTTTTTTCAATAATGACAATTACCCTTGACAAAAATCCTCTTTCATTATTTTATAATACTAAAATAACTATTTATTGCAAAGAAATGTTGACTAAGTCATAACAACAGCCATAATTAACACAGTTCAGTTAAGTGCGTTTTCTTGGACAGTTTAAAATTTTAGTCCCTCCAGTAACAATAAATTACGGATTAAACATGTAGTGACTAAACCAAATGCCAGCTAAACTGTGATAAAGACTCTCTGTACATGTGCTTTTCCTGAGAAGTGCACACAGAAGAACTTATCTTGATTCTTGAGTTATCTTGATACTCTGGCATTATTCTGGATTTAAATTAAATCAGTTGAGAACAGCTCCAGGGTAAAAGTTCTGTGTTTAGTTACTTAGTTTGTTATGCTAGCAGAAAAATAAATAAATTAATTAATTAAATAAATAAAGTTTTATGTACACAAATGTATGGTTGTTTTAAGTTGCAAAACTCAAAAATGTTAAGATTTATTACTACGTAGATACCCCAAAATTCATTCTGAAATTGGGCTCAGACATCTTCAGATGAAACTGATAATCTGTATGGTAGGTTTTAAACTAGAAGTCTTGATTTATCATACAAATATGATAACTATAACAGTAATAGGAACAAAAAATAATAAAATTGAGATTGATGTCTATCACCTGGGAAGAACCAATACATTTGCTATGAATGTGCTTTTTTCATTAGTGAGATTTTTAGGTCATTTGTCTGGGTTATTTTAATTTTAATTTGATGGTGCCAATATTTATTTATTTATTTATTTGCTTATTTATTGTGGTGGTGGGTTTTGTGTGTTTTTTGTTTTGTTCTATTTTTGTGTGTGTGTGTGTTTTTGTTTGTTTTGTTTTTTGTTTGTTTGTTTGTTTGTTTGTTGGTTTTTTTTTTAGAATCAAAGATCTTCTATCCAGATATCCACGATTCCCTTTATCACTTTCAGTCATGCTGAACTGAATGTTCAGTTACCACTTCTGAGTAATTTTCTGAAATTTTCTGAAGACTTTAACCAACATGTGAAGTGTGAAAAATCCTTAATCAAAGCAAATTGAGAGAGCTATAGGATGTCTTAGGTTGTGCATATTGGCTGTGTTGGAGTTTTATTGCATCTTCAGATGTATCTTTTTCTAAATCCAAGGAAATGTAGGGTTCATTTCCCATTCTGACTCTAATACAAGAACTTTAATAGTCTGAAGCAACATTGCATAAAGCCACAACACAGCTATATTTAGGCAAAGAAATTCTTAGTTGCTGTGAAAACCTCTGTACCTACATGCACAACCTACATTTCCATTCACAGTGTTAATCTCTTTTCCAACTTAAAGTGACATTTTAAGAGGGCTGTGCTGGAAAGCAAACACTATCATGAGAGAAACCTCCCCTGAATTGGGTTGACACCATCTGAAGCAGACAGCAGGATTCAGCCCCACACCCTTAGGTGGAAGCGCTAGCTCTCTGTTCTGTGTGAAGTAGAGTCAGCATGGTGAAGCAGGCTAAACCATAAACACTTATTTTAAATATGAAATATTAAGGAATGTCTCAGATAATTAGGACAGAAGTAATCTTATTGCTCCTTCTGGTTTTCTAATATGATATAATTTCTAATATCATTACTCTTTTAATTTTCAGAACATTTCTTTATCAAAAAATATTTGTCAAATGTAGCAGACCTTGGTAGCCTTTAAATAATTTCTGTCTTTTGGCTTCAGTTCTAAAGTATTCAGAGAGATGGTGTTAACTGGGCCTCACCCAAAACACATTTAGAATGTCCTAGTGTCCTGGGATATTTTTGGACTCGTGGCTGAAATTAAACAAGAAAACCATTGCCCATTTCCCAACCTTTTCCACATGCCAAGCCATGGCTCAGGGATTCAGCAGGTGTTCAGTAGAAATTTGCAGATACCTTTCAGCCTGAAGAAGAGCAAACTCAGAAGGACAAAACCGAGTTTCTAAGTGACCTGGTAAGTGTACATCAGAGGAGGATCTAAATTAATAAGTAAAATCTATGCTAAAAATATAATGTCAATATGTCAATACAATGTATTATCTTACATTTAAAATCATACTTTTTTTTTTTTTTTTTTTTTTTTTTTTTTTTTTTTAATCTGAGAAGAACAGTGATACGTTCCTCTTTAATTATCACTTGTCATATTGGTGAAGGCAATGAGAAGCTTAAGGAATTTTCATATCAAAAAACTTGATTTCCTTCAATCTGAATTTTCAGATTTATTCATTTATTTTCAACATTTTTGTGATTTTTTTGACTAGGTGGCTGAGATACCAAGATTTAATAGTAAACTAAAACAAACAAACTAAAACAAATGCAATACCTCCCCTCAGGTTTATACTCTTGTCTGAATCTAATTTTATTATTATTATTATTTAGAGGAAAAAAAATATATCCCAATATCTCTGGGATTCCTGTCTAGAAGTTGGTCTGGAATATTTTGAAAGGTGGCTTTATCTTTAAGGTTGTCTTTAGAACAGAGAGTTTTATTGGCCCATAACCTCCCTTGCAAAATTAATCTTATACTCAAAATCATGTTATATAAACAACCTTAAAACTGGACTCTTGACTCTAATAACTTCATAGTTTTGATAACTGGGTGGTGGTGCAGAATTAGAAGCCCAGTTTGGCACCTTTACTATATAAATTTATAAATGTATACCTATATAAGCTGTATTACTGGGCTAACTTGTATAAAAACAGTTCAATAGATAGAATAAGTTGTTGAGTAAATGAACAGGAAGACAAGGAATGGCAGTGCAGTTTTTTATTTTAGTCTGTGTTTTTTGCATACATAACACCCTCCTAGCATTGCTTACAGTGTCAAGGACAGGGTTCAAAAATTTAGGATATATATATATGCATACATATATATATTAATAGCATACCACTGCTTTAGTCCTCTGTTAAAAAATTGATCATTAAAAACATCCTTCTGTGGAATGCTCATTTGCCATTGATTGCATCTATGTAGGAAATTAACAAAAAATTATCAATACAAGGAAAGAGAACAGAGTGTTAATGTGGTGAAGCAGAATAGGCAGGAATGTATGGGAACAGTGCATGCAAAATTACCCTTGACCTTCTATGCTGGTATTCAGAAATCACTTAGATGTAGCAAAGCACCCAGGTCTGCTTCACTGACCTGTTTTGGACTACGGGAGCAAGCTTAGGTTACAGATAGGCTTGTGAGACACTGCAGTTTGTTCCAGAAATGGTTTTATGTTTACACTGCCTTATACAGCTCAGATATACTCTTAACTTAAGCTTTAAATTTAGAAATATTGAAGTGCTCATTTTTCATATGTAATTTACCCCAGGTTCCAATTTCTGTTCCTGTAACTTGTTTATGGAAATACATGTCTGCCTCACAAATGGTGTCCAAACCAGTGCTTTCATCTAAAAACCTTATTTGAGTGCTTTACAACTGTGACAAATTAAAGCATTGGAAAAAATCAGTCTATTAGGGTTATCATTCTCTAGAATGGGGAAAATTCTATACGTTATTGTTTTCCTTCCTTCCTTCCTTCCTTCCTTCCTTCCTTCCTTCCTTCCTTCCTTCCTTCCTTCCTCCCTCCCTCCCTCCCTCCCTCCCTCCCTTCTTTCTTTTCTTTCTTTCTTTCTTTCTTTCTTTCTTTCTTTCTTTCTTTCTTTCTTTCTTTCTTTCTTTCTTTCTTTCTTTCTTTCTTTCTTTCTTTCTTTCTTTCTCTTTCTTTCTTTCTTTCTTTCTTTCTTTCTTTCTTTCTTTCTTTCTTTCTTTCTTTCTTTCTTTCTTTCTTTCTTTCTTTCTTTCTTTCTTTCTTTCTTTCTTTCTTTCTTTCTTCATCATCCATTGGGTTTTAAAAGTATGTTCAAATACACTCAAAGAGATTAACACAACACTGGGAGAACTGCCAGTTTTGTTTGTTGTTTGTGTTACAGTAGCACTTAAAAGCTTCATTGGCAATGTCTGTACTAGTGGATTAATCTGCTCAGGGGCATGGCATTAGGCATTGCCGCACAGTCTTTGCTATTACCTTGTTAACATGGGTTTAGTCATGGTCGTCTCCTGGGGCAGGCAGCATTCACACGGACATTTCCTGGACACAGGTCAGGGGGCAGCACTGACTGAGTCAATTCTGAAAGACAGTCTGGAGGCACCCTGTTTTGAACAGTAAGAGATTCAGCCGTCTGGGTGTCAGTTGTGCCATGCCACTTGTTCTCAGAGCTAGTGAGTGGCCCCTGGTTTGTTTCCTTTAGTAATATAAATGTAATTGGTATGGACTCGTATGTTGGTGCAGCTAAATAAATACCAGCTAAATGTACCTATCTCGGGAAGCTTACCTGTGTGAAAGGATAGCAATAAAATAATTATCAGAAAACACCACTTGAATTCATGCCAACACAGCAGGGTTCTGCTGCCTCCTGTTGTCTGAATGTAGCAGAAATTTATGACAATACTAATGCTAACAGTGGGCTATTAGGTTAAGTAGTTATACTTATATCCTTTGGTTCCAGATTCACTTTCTGTAACAGATATAAATAGGAGTTTTGTTACATAGCATTTGTTCCATGGTGGACATGCATTTTTTTTTGTTTGTTTGCTTGTTTGTTTATTTTGACAATTGCACTATGAACGATAGGCATAGTGGAAATGAAAAAAAAATAAATAAATAAAAAGAAAAAAAAATGATCTGTGAAATAAAGAAGCGGGGAGTGAAGTAAGGAAAACCTTTTTTGTTCTGTGGAAATAAGAAAGGAGAAGAAGAAGAAAAAAAACAAAGGAGAATTGACAAGATGAGGCACCAGACCAAAAAGCCAAAGAGTATAGAACTGCTTCTGGAGAAAAAGTGGAAAAAAGTGGAAAAGTCTCTTTATATGTATTTTTTTGCAGAGGGTTTACAACCATTTGTTTTTCCTATTGGAGAAAGTATAGCAGCAATTGATATATTAACAGATCTTTACTCCCAGGAAAGTTCTTCTGTCTAAAGAGTCTTGTCCCGATGACTGTTTTGTGTGATGGAGATGAAAATGGCATGGGAACTAATATCTGCTAGAGTGAGTACTTACAAAGAATAGCACAGAGGTCAGTCCATAAAAAGATAAATAGAAGATTTATATAAGCTACCCTTTGAGATTTGCAGAAACAAGTCTGTTTAAAAAATACAGATACTCTGGATTCCCTTGTTGCACAGGTTATTTAGGATGTCTGGCATACAGTGTTTCTGTTGTGGTTTATATTTATGGTTCACTCTAAATCCCCTAAGTCACAAATATTCCATCATGCTCTTCCATGTGGGAGTGAAGTTTCTCAGGGAGACATGTATTTAAAAAGAAATGAATATATCAAAGTAAACGTTTTCCCCTAGTTTTCTTTTCTTTCTTATTCTCCAATCTTCCCTTCATTGTTTTATTTCTTGTACTCTGCTTACCCTATCTTGTATGATTTTTATTTTTTCTTCCCTCACTGTCTCTGCGTATTCCCTGTGACTATATTTCTTTTTTCCTCATTTTATTTTTCTTGGACTCCCATAATAACTAGTTTCATATAGTTACTCTTCCTTCAATATTATACCTCTTATCTTGGTATATATACCTCTCCGTCTTTATACTCTGCTTGATATTTCTCTCTACCATTTTTCCTTTATTTGTCTCTCTCAGCATTTAGAGCATCCACTTCCATCTAATAGATCCTCTTTTAAGTAACAAGGGAGAATATTCATTCTTTCAGGATATGCTGTAGGGCAGGGCTGCACATCTGGTATTTTTTGTGGCTTGGGTTTACTTATAGTTAATCTACTGTTTACTATGAGTAAGATGACATTATTAGAAGTTTAGACATATTAGAGCACATACTGTTTTTACAGGTCCTTTTTCAGCTATTTCTTCTAGCACTTCTTGACTTCATGCCATCATCTTTTTTTCTTTTTTTTTTTTTTTCCTCCATTTGATGGGTATACTCTTCACACAAAGGAATCTGTTTGGTTTTTGTTTGCTTGTTTGTTTTTGATAGGATTTGTATATCACATCTGTAAAAAGCAATGATCTATGAAATAGCATTTTGGATTTATAAAGCTTAATTTGCAGACAAACAGCAACAGTGCCTAGAATGAGATACACAAATCTTATAACCTGCTTGTAGTGGGTCTGGCTGGCACGGAGTTAATATGGTAGTTTTTTTTTTTCAGATGAACAAAACACTGCTGATAACACACTAATGCTTCAGCTGTTGCAGAACAGTGTTTACACAGCATCAGAGGTGTCTGTTTCTCTCTCTGCCCCCACAGTTAATAGACTGCTGGATGTACAAGAGGTTGGGAGAGGACACAATCAGACAGATGACCAGAACTAACCAATGAAATGCCCCATGCCATAGAACAACATTCTCGGCAATACAAAGGGACAGGAATGGGGTTAGAGAGGCTACCCTTCTTTTTCTTGGGAACAGGGCATTGGTCTACCCATGATAGGTGGTGACTGATTGCCTTTGCATCATCTGTTTTGTTTTCTTTCTCTTCCACTTCTCTTCCCATAATAAACATTTGTTATTTAAACCCAAAAGCCTTCTTGCTTTTATTCTTCCCTTCCCCTTCCCTTGTTCTACTGGGAATGGAGGAGGAAAGTGAGCAAGGAGGTGTTAACATACAGCATTGGTGCATACACAGGAGGGACATGCCAAATGACAGACACAATTGAAGTGTCTATAATCAGTGGCTGAAGTAGTCTACAGGTTAGCCGTTCTCTTAGTTGCCAAAATTTGCATGGCTGGTTAGTTAATACATCTCTTGTGTCTTGTTTTTGTGGCCAAGTCTGTATAATCTTGATTCTCAGGTTTACTTTAGAAAGGATGTTTTTCCATATTAGTTATAGCCCGTGAGCCAGAGAAGAACCATGATAAAATAGTCCCAGCTGAACATCCATGTCTATTGGCTATATGGGCTATGCAGTCAGTTAGTTAGTTGCTGCAATAAAGTTTTGGAAATAGCCTCACTTGGTTAAGCAATATGGGCTTTATGAAGGCATATTAGTCATATTTCACTTGTGCATTTAAAGTTAAGAGTGAAAAGATATCTTCAAGGATATGACTCTTGTGCATATAATTAAACATATATATATATTTCCATTATCAACATATATGTCTAATTAGGAGTTTTAAAAGGCAACACACAAATATGTTCAGTTAAATTACTCAACATATGAGTGGGTCTATAAACAGCTTGGTTTTTTTCTTCCTATTGATAAAACGCTCCACATTGTAGGATTTCTCCCCCCTCCATCTCCAACTCCTGTAAACAAACATCATATGTGATTTTTAAAGATAATAAGTCACTGTAAAGTCACCCAGAAATAACAATCTTGAAAGCATATCTGACGCATTTAGGATTTTCAGTCAAAACAGCAGTGTGAGAATGACTAACAAACATTAGTCCTACAACTGCCTTAATAATGATTAACTTATTCTTTCTGATCAAAAAAGGAACAAAGGAACTTTCTAATTTGAAACACGAAATCTATTAATAGATATTGTTTACGATGCTTGGGATAGAGAACACAGGGGAAAAAGAAAGTGAGGGAGCATTAGGCTATTTCTGTATATCTTTGTATCAAGTCATTAATTTTACTGCCTGTTTGACATTCAAATATCAAGTAGATTTGTCTTCACCAGATTTTCAGTTTAAAAAGAATGTCAAGTCTTACATCAAATTCTTCCAAGACAGAAAAGAAAAAAAAAAAAAAAAAAAAAAAGCACTTGCAAAGAAAAAAGAGCAAAAGAGAGAGGTTTTAGAAGTACAGGGTACAGGGTAACATGCGAGAACATGGGCTTCCTTCAGTATCAGATGTGATATCAGAAGTCATGTCACTGTAATTTTGTGATACATTAGCACACTGACCTCTTAATGGATAGAAAAAATGTCTTTGATGTTTAAAGGTTATTCACTTCCTTCAACATTTCTTTTTCTTTATTTTTTTTTATGCTCCTCTTTTGAATAAATGTTTAACCTTGAATTCACAGGTTGCTTTTCCCTGATAAGTAAATGTTTAACATTGAATTCAGTGCCTGCCATTTAACAACTGGAAGAAAGACTTTGAGCTATCAGCCTCACCTACTAGCAGGACAATTTCTGTCTTCATTTATCAAAGTTCCTATGATCTCTGTCCCTCCCACTTTAATTAGACATAAGTAATTTATTGGTAAACAGAAATTTAAGTATAAAGTACTCAAATAATATGGGTTAAAAAAAAATGGCAAATTGTTTCCTTGTAGGGCAAGCTGACAATCCCTCCCAGCAATGTACTTTTATTCAGACCTCAAATAAAACAACAATAGTCAACACTTAATGACTTTATCTCACATGTTATGTCTGTCTACACAACACTTGATGTTTTGTTGTCTGTCGGTGCTTTTAGAGATTTCCCTTGCTGACAATGTTTTTGTGTTCCTACCAGGTCTAATTTGGCTTTCAGCTAAGCCTTTGAATTTTTTATAATAAAGTAATTTACAGATGCTAGTAGATAAATTAGCACTGCAAAAGCAACTAAATTGCATAATCACACAGATTGATTTTGTGTTAGCCTTTGAGATGTATAGATACCTTGTGGCATCTCTGTCAAGAAAAGGCAATGAAAGCAAAACCTTTTCTATTTCTCAAAAAAAAACAAGGAAAAATATGTCAGAGGAACAGACAAAAATACAGATGTTACGCTGAAATTCCCAATGACTTATAAATGTTCAATGTACAGATATCATTAGGTTTTGGTCTTAACTCTCCCCCCACACTTGGCACACACTAGAAAATACTCTTTCACCTAACACAAAATTTGGATGTACAGCAAAGAGAGGGATTTATTCGTTTGTTTTGGCATTGTCATTGATTTGGAAGATTAAAACAAACAAACAAAAAAAATAGAGTTCAGTGGCTTTTGTAGATTTGTTACGTTCAGAACAGGCTTCTTGGAACAATTAGGGCATCTTAGGATTAATGTGATCAAGAGATCACATAGAGAATACAAAATTATCTCTCTTGTGGTTAAAACTATTTCAGTTAATGTAAGGAACCATAATTTTTTCTGTAAGTGCAACTTGGCTACCATCATATGAACACAGCAATGTCACCTGTAGGGACACTTAGTGGTAACATAGCTTTTTTCCAGTATGTTTTATGTAGCAGTTACAGGAATAGATGTGCTAAGAATTTAAATGCATAAAGGACTTTTACACATTCTAGGTACCAAATCTATGATGCAAATGCATTGTCCTCAGCTGCTGCCTAAGGCAGTAGGCACCTCTGTATCTTTCACTGGAAACCAAGTAACCAAAATTATGTCTCTTGCCACACTAAAAAAAGTCTCCATGTCTGCAAAGAGGATAAATTTATAATAACTAAATCACAGACATTCCTCTGCCAATTTTCCATAAGGGACTTTATTAGGTAGAAGTTCTCATACTGACAACAGCAGCAGCAGTTCCTTCCTGACAGCTATCAGCTCCCATGAGAGTACCTAAGCCATGCTGACTCCTTTGTGTTGGAACAACTAGAAGAAGAAAACCCCAAATAATAACACCCCCCCCCAAAAAAAAAAAAAAAAAAAAAAAAAAAAAAAAAAAACACAAAATAAAACTCAGAATAACAACAGACTAAATCCTTAGTACTTACCATTCCATTCCATTCCATTCCATTCCATTCCATTCCATTCCATTCCAGGACTTACCATACCATTCTATAATAATTTAGAAAATCATTCAAAAAACTTACACAGAAAATGAAATTTCTCATTGACCAGCACAGGGTGGTCAGAAATCCTCAGAAAAATGAGCACTGTTGGTCTGGAACAGCCTGTTGTCTGCCTCTTAAAGCAATCTCCTAAGGTATTTCAGGCACAGAAAGTTACCAAAACTCAAGCTTCACTTTTTATATTTATTTTTTATTATTTTACCCAGGTTTTCACATAAAGGAGGCATAATGCTGTAACAGTGCATGTTTTCCTTTGTGTTTGTGTGCATTTGTTTTTTAAAGGAATATCCTGTAGGTGAGCTTGGAAGAGAATTCAGAATTGATGATCCTTGAAGGTGTGAATATCATCAATAACCCTAGGGTTGTTCTGGAATTGCAGATATGTTCTTGTCTTCTGATTTTTCTATGCCATAGCTCTTTGTAGGCTAACTGTAATAGAATACCTGGTATATCTGCCCTCTCTACCTGAGATAGTTTTGGGCCCTGTCTAGAGATATCCAGACTCTTCCTGCACTACTGAGCACTTTAGCAGAGGATCCCAGATCTATTCCAGGGCCTATCTTTTTGTTTCCTTCACTACTACTAGTTCTGTGACCTAAAACTACCAAGGAGTCCTGTAAAAAACATTGCTGAAGACAGTGTATGTAGTTGTGCAGAGCTGAACTTAATGTTAATTTTAAATAATATATGGCAAAGCTCTTTGTACTCAATGGATTCAAAATCCCTTTATAAATTAAAGATTTGTAGTTTTGTTTTGTTTTGTTTTGTGTTGTACCTTGAGTGGATGCTTCCCTTTTGCAACAGATTTTATTTCACATAATTGCTGGTATAATTGCACATCTGTAAAATATTGTTTCATACTCCAAAACTAATCTGAATTGCTTATCCATTCATTAATGAGGGAAAAGCAGCAGAAGGTAGTTCTTAGATAGGATATAATCATTCATCTGTAATTTTAGTAGGATTGTGCTTATGACCTGCAATAATTCAGCCCTGTAAGTTCTCTATCTTGTCAGCTCATAGGACTTGCAAAAAGTCGTAGTGCAAGAGATGTCAACCAGTCCAAAAATAAATAAATAAAATTTGCTGTAAGCTTATTCTTGAAAATAATATTGCACTTCTACAAGAATTTCTTTATTGATCAGAGAGAAAAGCAGAGGTACTAGCTGGAATAGTAAACCAGTGTTATGGCAAAGAATGAAATAATCTCAAATCCTAAGAAAACTGAAATAGTTCAATAGCGAGATAAGTTACAAATCATTACTGGGTAATGCCAAATAAACTGCCTCAATATGCAAGGAAAAAAAATAATGAAATAACTTATTTTACTACTTTCAGAAAAGTAAGACATTTTGTTGAGTATTTGAAATCAAAAAGTCATGAACATAAATGTAAGACAAGCACTAGTGATGTAGAAAACTGAACAATACATAAGTGATCTGGAAACAGTTTGCAATAAATAACTCACTGACACTCACTGTAAGTCACCATCACTGGTGACACATAATTGCATTGATCTATTGATCCTTCAGCTTATGCTTTTAATGCTTTTTTTTTTTTTTTTTTTTTTTGAAATGAATTTCTGAATTCATCATCAAAGGCTGGTATCACAACCTCTATAGTACTCATAACAAGAACCTAAAAGTGGAATGAGAAAGGAAAAGAAAAAAATGAAAAAAGAAAAAAGGTCTTCAGGGAAGATATATAGACACAAATCTAAAATAAATAGTGTGATAAATATATCTCAGAAAACAGGAAAGTGAAGGCAATCCAACAAATGAGAAAATGCATGGGAAATGGGGAAAATGCCTACATACCATGACTTAAAGAATTAGGTTAATTCAATTTTCTTTGAACTGTATTATAATCTTTATATACAAATAGCATTTTTAGGTGGCCATTTCATGGTTAGATGAGATTTTTGTTTTGTCAGCCATTTATGTTGCTTTAGTTTGTTTAAGATTGTCTTTATCACTTTGTTCACTCTTAAAAGTTATGGATCAGAAATTTAACTAAAAAGAAATCAAAATCATCTGTCAACATATGAACTTAATAATACTAGCATGGATATTTGCCAACAATATACTTTGTGTAAGAATGTGTCGACAAGCTTCAGTGAAACTAAACTTGAAATAGAGAAACACAAAGTCGTGTTATTGTATTTCTTACATTCTTAGGTTAAATATGTTGATGAATCTGATGAATCCTGTGGATTTTTTCATCAGAACACACCAAGAAATAAATTATTTATAATCAAGCCTATAGGGCAAAAGAAACATATTCCTTTTTAATGCTACGTAGAAAGTAGTTAAAAAAACTACTACTACTATCCAAAACACAATTAAAACAAACAAACAAACAAACAACAACAACAAAAAAAAAAACAGACTTGTTTGTTTAACTTATGGAGTCATGAACTAGAACAACTAATTCACCTAATGAAATAATCATCTTAGGTCTCATTAAAGCATGGATGCATACATATATTAGCATTCTGACTTACAGCCAGAAATCTAACTGGAAGATTTGCTACATGGTCAACAGCATGCTTAAAAGAATGCCTTTTGAGCAAGAACCCGCAATGCTCAGATTATCATACATGGGACACATGAGAATTCAACACTAAGGGAAACAAAACAGCAGTTTATATGAAAAGTGGCTTGAAAATATATGAATGGGTTAGGCAGTCATATTCCTGCCACTCTTTAAATACTGAGAAGACTCGGTATTTGAAAAGTTACATATTATTTTTTTATTATTATTATTGCTGTTTATAAAAATCTGTTTAATCTATTGCATCTACCCTTTATAAAACAGTTACAGACTAAGGTCAGATTGTTGCTATGCTGCAGGAAAACACTGAAACAGAGATGAACACACCCTGAATATTAGAGTCAGTCAAAGCCTCTGTGGTTGAAAACAGCAATGCAAGAAAACAAAACAAAACAAAACAAACAAACAAAAATAAAAGGAGAGACTGAAAAAAAAAAAAAAAAAAAAAAAAAAAAAAAGATCTCTTGCAGTTACTCTTTTATTATTTCCCTAGACCATGTTTGAAATGAAGAATCTCTAAAATAAAAAGACAGGAAAATGAAAATGAAATGGAAGTCAAACTAGAGTAAAGAAGCTGCAATGTCCATCAGCAAGGAAGAATCAAACTTTGAATAGCTGATTAACAGTGTTCTTGAAAGAGTTAGAGGGGGAAAATAAGGAGAATAAAGGGATAAAAAGAGCAAAAAATATTTCACTACTTCTGAGGAGAAATTTTGTTATCTGGCTTTGAATATCTAGGAGTTAACTGTCCAAGACTAAGCACCTAGGACTAGACATCCTCTTTTGTAAGTGCAGATAGGCAGGCATCCTCCAGAGAGCTAATTATTCCTTTCATCTTGACCAGTTTTCTTAGGCTGGCGTGAACTGCCACAGAGGCCTCTCTCTCCAGAGTGTACAAGGAACTTGGATAGCTAAGCTAAGATAGGTAAGAAGAAACTCATGTTTAATGTTAGATTGCCCCCTGTACTCTCCGTGTCTCACAAAGTGATACTCCTATATAAACATGAAGTAACTCACCTTTGTGCTGGGATAGACTCAGTCCTGATCTTGAAGGAAATTATGTTGTTAGTTTGTAACATGGACCTGACACTGACAGCATATTTTACTTTTTGAACAGAGTTCCTAAATTCAAGTTATTAATAAAATACACTTCTGAATGAATATGCAATTGCAAGAAAAGTACATAGAGTACTTTAAGAGGGTGTCCCTTAAATGTTACCTCTAACCTTGCTGACAGCAATCCACAGCAAACATTTTGAAAACATGCTTTTCTTAGAAGTAGTGCATTCCAGAGGACAAAGTGTTTTTGTAACATATTTAACAGACTGTAGACCCATAGGTGCAGTTGGTTAACATGGTAAAGTTATGTTAGCAGGGGGGCTACAGAGGTGGATTCTGTGAGGAGAGTACAGAAGCTGCCCCATGTTAAATAAGGGCCAGTTTCAGCCAGCTCCAAAGGGGTCTGTCTGCCACTGCCCAAAGCTGAGCCAATAAGCAATGTTGTTTGCACCTCTGTGAGACCAGATTTAAAAAAGGGAAAAAAAAATAAATGCTGCGTAACAGCAGCTGGAAGAGTGAGCAGTGAGAACCAGTCCTGCAGACCGCAAGTGCAGTGCAGAAGGAGGGCAGGAGGTGCCCCAGGCACACAGCACAAATTCCCCTGTGGCCTGTGGAGAGGCCCCTGGTGGAGCAGGCTGTCCCCCTGCAGCCCATGGGTCCCGCACGGAGCAGATATCCACGCTGCAGCCCCTGGAGGAGCCCCCGGTGGAGCAGGTGGATGTGGCCTGGAGGAGGCTGCGGCCCACAGAGAGCCCCCGCAGGGGCAGGCCCTGGGCTGGAGCTGCAGCCCGTGGAGAGGAGCCCACGCAGGAGTAGGAGAGGGGAACTGCCGCCCATGGGGGACCTGTACTGGAGCAGTTTTGTTTACTGTTAGTCCTTGATGGGTTAAGAAAGCATTGGTAGAATTATTTAATGCACCCATTTGAAACAGCTATGTTGTAAATTAAGATCCTTCTGGAACTGAGTTTGCCATAAAATCTCTTTAAAGCAAACTATGTTCTACAGTTATTAATTATTGTTCTATTACTTATGCACTTTCTATTTGTTCCATATACTAAGGGTTTCTATCCCAGTACTGAAATAAATATGAATTATTATGACACTTAAAATTTTGCTGCAAGAACTTTATTTTTTAATAATGTTTAAACACTGGCTCATCACTTCTGAAAGTAGCTTTTTCACTAACCTGTTTAATCTATCACTTCTACCCTTGTATCTATATTGCTTCCAGTCTATACATTTAGTAATGGCTCAGAGTGAAGAATATTTAGACAAATTAACAGCATCAATTCCCATACAATGTTACATTTTCCATGGAGGCATTTTAAGAAAGGATTTAAAAGGTTCAGTTTGAATTATATGATAAAATCTGATTACAACTATATGAGACATGAATAATTAGGGCTACTACAGCTCCAAAGTTTCACCATGATCAAATTGTATCCCACTCTTCCACAGATACATTTGTATATGAAAGATGTTTTCCTCTGGTATAGTTGTGGTCCTCTGCTAGATGAGGCATTTTTAGTTGCAGTATAGCTTTGGCAGTTTGGTTTTAAAAAGACAGGTTTCTGTGGATAAGAGAACCCTTCTGTCCATCTGAACAAGTAAGCTGGCCTAAAATGCTAACCTTACCAGAAGAAAGAGAAACGTGTTGAGCAACTGGAAGCAATAACAACAACAACAACAACAACAACAACAATAATAATGTTTGGATGAGCCAGAAAGCCTATGAAAATAGTGGAAGAACTGAACATATATTAAATTTAATAAAATAAAATTAAATTAAAGATCCTTGTATCTTCAAGGAGTCCCTTGTAAATATAAAAGAAAAGTAGTAGCAAGTAAGCATTAAGGTGTAAATCCCTATTAGCATCTGAGGGTTTTCACACAAAGAAGATTCATACATAAAGATGACACAAAACTTCTAAATTTCCTTACAGTTTGGCTGGCATGCTCCAGGCTTCTTCTGTCCAGTTAGGCTTAGTGTGTTCTGTTGCTTATAGATGTGGCCAGGTCAATGCAGAAAACCAGGATCAAATGCTAAGACTGTCATCCTTTGCATCAGTCCAAATCCCTATGTCAGCCAGGGTGAGGAGGACATAAAACTCTTCTGCACTCCACACAGTCTCTTGATAATGAATGATGTGACCTGGGACTCACTCACTGGTGAAACTGCTGTGTACAGCAGTTGGCAGCAGTAACATCATGAGCTGGGATAATTTCCTAAAACCTTTCTCATACAGAAATATGTCAATAACACCTGCTGCTAAACTGAATGATACTAGCATTGTATGAGTTCAGACTAAAATATGAGCCCTGCAAGATGTTAGTTGGACTAAGAAGTGAATGTCAATAATCCCATTTGATCCAAAACAAAAATTTTAGAGACTAAAACCAAACCAAACCAAACCAAACCAAAAAAAACCCACATGCATTTTAGTTGTTTTTTGTTTGTTTGTTTGTTTTTAACTTGTATAATTAACTGCATAGTCCTTCTGAACCATCTGAGCCCACTATTCCTCTCAGAAAGATACCTTCAACACCATTGTTTAGAGTTTACAGAGTCACATTGTTCTGTATTGCTAAAATTGTCTTCCTCTAGTCTCTTCTCATCTTGTCTCTCCTCTCCTCTCCTCTCCTCTCCTCTCCTCTCCTCTCCTCTCCTCTCCTCTCCTCTCCTCTCCTCTCCTCTCCTCTCCTCTCCTCTCCTCTCCTCTCCTCTCCTCTCCTCTCCTCTCCTCTCCTCTCCTCTCCTCTCCTCTCCTCTCCCACTTTTTATTTTTACAGAATCACAGAATCACAGAATTTCTAGGTTGGAAGAGACCTCAAGGTCATCGAGTCCAACCTCTGAGCTAACGCTAATAGCCCTCCACTAAACCATATCCCTAAGCTCTACATCTAAACGTCTTTTGAAGACTTCCAGGGCTGGTGACTCCACCACTTCCCTGGGCAGCCTGTTCCAGTGCCTCACAACCCTTTCAGTGAAGAAGTTCTTCCTAACATCTAACCTAAAACTCCCCTGGCTCAACTTAAGCCCATTCCCCCTCGTCCTGCCACCAGGCACGTGGGAGAACAGACCAACCCCCACCTCGCTACAGCCTCCCTTGAGGTACCTATAAAGAGCAATAAGGTCACCCCTGAGCCTCCTCTTCTCCAGGCTGAACAAGCCCAGCTCCCTCAGCCACTCCTCGTAGGACTTGTTCTCCAGGCCCCTCACCAGCTTCGTCGCCCTTCTCTGCACCCGCTCAAGCACCTTGATGTCCTTCTTGTAGCGAGGGGCCCAAAACTGAACACAGTACTCGAGGTGCGGCCTCACCAGAGCTGAGTACAGGGGGACGATCACCTCCCTAGCCCTGCTGGTCACACTGTTCCTAATACAAGCCAGGATGCCGTTGGCCTTCTTGGCCACCTGAGCACACTGCTGGCTCATATTCAGCCGACTATCCACCATCACTCCCAGGTCCTTCTCTGCCTGGCAGCTCTCCAACCATTCCTCTTCCAGCCTGTAGCTCTGCTTGGGGTTATTGCGCCCCAGGTGCAGGACCCGGCACTTGGCCTTGTTGAACTTCATGCAGTTGACCTCAGCCCATCGGTGCAGCCTATCCAGATCCTCCTGCAGAGCTTTCCTACCCTCAAGCAGATCGACACACGCACCTAACTTGGTGTCATCTGCGAACTTACTGAGGGTGCACTCGATGCCCTCGTCCAGATCATCGATGAAGATATTAAAGAGGACTGGCCCCAGCACCGAGCCCTGGGGGACGCCACTAGTGACTGGCCTCCAACTGGACTTGGCTCCATTCACCACGACTCTTTGGGCCCGGCTATCCAGCCAGTTTCTAACCCAACGAAACGTGCACCAGTCCAAGCCAAGAGCAGCCAGTTTCTTGAGGAGAATGCTGTGGGAGACGGTGTCAAAAGCCTTGCTGAAGTCAAGGTAGACCACATCCACAGCCTTTCCCTCATCCACCCAGCGCGTCACTCTGTCATAGAAGGAGATCAGGTTCGTCAGGCATGACCTGCCTTTCATAAAGCCATGCTGACTGGGCCTGATCGCCTGCTTCCCCTACGAGTGCTGCATGATGACTCTCAGGAGGATCTGCTCCATGAGCTTTCCTGGCACTGAGGTCAAACTGACAGGCCTGTAGTTTCCCGGGTCTGCCCTCCGGCCCTTCTTGTAGATGGGCGTCACGTTTGCTAGCCGCCAGTCGATTGGGACCTCCCCCGATAGCCAGGACTGTTGATAAATGATGGATAGTGGCTTGGCCAGCTCCTCTGCCAGTTCCCTCAGTACCCTTGGGTGGATCCCATCCGGCCCCATCGACTTGTGCACATCTAAGTGCCGTAGCAGGTCACCAACCAGTTCTTCATGGATAATGAGGGCCACATCCTGCTCCCCATCCCCTTCCACCAGCTCAGGGTACTTGAGTAACAACATCCGGTATTGCCGCTAAAGACTGAGGCAAAGAAGGCATTGAGCACCTCCGCCTTTTCCTCATCTCTTGTAACTAAGTTTCCCCCCACATCCAGTAAAGGATGGAGATTCTCCTTAGTCCTCCTTTTTGTGTTGATGTATTTATAGAAACGTTTTTTGTTATCTTTAACGGCAGTAGCCAGATTGAGCTCCAGATGAGCTTTGGCCTTCCTAATTTTGTCCCTGCACAGCCTCGCTACTTCTTTAAAGTCCTCCTTAGTGGCCTGCCCACTTTTCCAAAGCTTATAAACCCTCTTTTTCCTCCTAAGATCAAGCCACAATTCTCTGTTGAGCCAGGCCGGTCTTCTTCCCCGCCAGCTCGTCTTTGGGCACGTGGGGACAGACCGTTCCTGCGCCATGAAGACTTCCCTCTTGAAGAGCGCCCAGCCTTCCTGGACCCCTCTGCCCTTCAGAACCACCTCCCAAGGGACTCCACCAACTAGTGTCCTGAGCAGCTCAAAGTCAGCCCTCTGAAAGTCCAATACAGCGGTTTTACTGGTCCCCTTCCTGGCCTCGCCAAGAATAGTGAACTCCACCATTGCGTGGTCACTCTGCCCAAGACAGCTCCCGACGATCACGTCCTCCACCAGTCCTTCTCTGTTTGTGAAGAGAAGGTCTAGCGGGGCACCACCCCTGGTAGGTTCACTAACCAGCTGCGTCAGGAAGCTATCTTCCACGCTCTCCAGAAACCTCCTAGACTGCTTTCTCAGGGCTGTGTTGTGCTTCCAGGAACTTTTTAACTTTGTTTTGAAATCTTAACCCACCAAAGGATACTCACATCATCTTATATGCAATACTATTAGAAATGCATGGTGGTCAACAAACTGAAAAGCTTGTTCATTAATGTTTTACAGATTGTTAGAAGCTTTTTCCTGACTATGCGTTTACAGTTCAAAATTACCCTCCAGAAGAGACTACACTATTTTCCTGTCTTGTAGAAGGATAGGATTTCATGATACCTCATGGCTAATCTACACTCCTCTGCAGTACATTGGGGTGAGGACTCACCTCATTCAACTTTACAAGTCTGCAGTATAGACATTTCTAGCTAGCTAATTATTTGGGACTTGCTTTACATTCAAAGGAGAAAAAAAAAAAAAGTTACTTCTAGGAGATTCATCTGAGCATGCAGAGCTTAAGATAAAAAGATTTCTGTGCTGAAACTACGTATATTTCTTCATTGACTATAAGGACAAGTTTAAACATTTCTCAGACATTGTTCATTTTGTAATATACATATGCTTTTAAAGAGATAAATCTCACTCTGCATCACAAATCCCCACAGCAGAGATGTCAACATATATGCAGGAATTTCTTATAAAATGTTTTATAACAATTTTACAATATTTCTGTAATCTCATATGTAAAAATATTTATATAATTTCAGGTAGGAATGCTATGCCAGTTTTACATCACCAGGGATTCATGTAACTCTTTGGTTATTACTTCTTATATTAAGAAATGTGATGGCTTGAGACAGTAATTCTCTTAATAAAAGGTGATGAAAAGACAGAACAATGAAAATGTTTTGAATTAGGCTTCTTAAAAGGCCCACACAGCCCATCAAAGATGTGATCACTGGAATGAATGTTTCTCTCTCTCTCTCTCTCTCTCTCTCTCTCTCTCTCTCTCTCTATATATATATATATATATATATATATATATATATTCTGTTTAACATCTTGCCAAATAGAAAAAGGTAAAAGTTTAACTTTCAAGTGGAAACCTGTAGAGAACATTTAGCTTTCAAAAAGACAGTTTATGCTAAATTATAGTATAGCTGATGTACCCTGATCTTCTTGAAGTTACAGGAACTTATTTTAAGGATTAACTTATTTTAATTTTAGGGATGTGCAAAATTGACATTACTTATTGCTAGATTTTATTCCAGAAATGGTAGACTTTCTTTTAAGTGACTGTATGAATAAATAACTTCCTCACATATTATAGTAAACATAATGTCAAATAATACATTATGCACAGTAGTGTATCAAACATATTGCATCACACTACAGTAGGCTATAAACTGCTTAAATATAAATCAAACACTTAATGAAACAAAAGAATAGACAAAAACAGGTTAATGTATGTAAATAAAAACTGAAAACACTGTTTTCTTTCATCTTTGTACACAACATGTGACATCACAGCTATATATATTGTTTTATTACAGGTTAGTGCTTAGAGCTCATTTCACTAACAAATTTCATGAAGAGTATGACATTTGAGAAATAATTGATTTTTCTGTTTTGTTTTTGCCTTATGATAATCAACATGACCTGCCAGGCATGAAAGCAGCTTTGATTATTTAATCCACATTGGGAAGCATGCAGCTAGTTTTATGAAAATCTGGCTGCTGTGTAGGGTTTTATGAGACAACAAGAAAATAATACAAGAAAAGCTTAAGCAGAAGGATGGATATTAAGAAAGTTAGAATATGGAGAGCATGAGTTGGTTCACCAAGAGGGCAAATAGGAGAGAAGAAATTATATCCATTCAGCAGTATCTTGTGGCCTATGTAAGGAACACAGAAAAAGAAACCAGGACAACTGATGGCCTTCATTCCTGTGTCCTATACAAGCTCATAGCAGTTGTTCTTCAAGATTATTGAAACACATTAGTTATTTCCAAAAATAGTTTTGAGTGGGGCTCGTGTAATTACTTGCTGGTATACACTATTTTTTAACACTGGAAATGTAACATTTGCAGTGTGAAATACGGGGTTGTGTCAGCAATGTTTTATGAGAGGGAGGACCCTTTGGCAACCTATTTAACATACTCCAACTCATTACTGAAGCTAGACTTTGATGCAAAATTTATCAGGTTCGAATAAAGGAAAACACCATTCACTGCACAGCAAGATGTAAGGCATGCACAGGATTCTCTGGAAGCATATAGGGAAATTTTCAAGAAATTCAGAAGATAATCTTGCAAAGCTGAAGGATGACACCAGTTGGAAACAAAAACAGCTCCTACTTTCTTCCATGACAGGAAGAAAGATGGGGTGACTGTAAAGAAAATTTAACAAGCTCATGGCATATAGTGAGCCAGATTCAGCTGGAAAACTTAGAGGCCAACAATAGGAAACTATCAGAAACACCTGCTCTACTCTTCTTTATAAGACATCCATTCATGGCAATTTTTGGAAACAATGCAGAACTTAATCCCAAAATCTGGAGAAAAGAGGAAAGGAAAGGAAAGGAAAGGAAAGGAAAGGAAAGGAAAGGAAAGGAAAGGAAAGGAAAGGAAAGGAAAGGAAAGGAAAGGAAAGGAAAGGAAAGGAAAGGAAAGGAAAGGAAAGGAAAGGAAAGGAAAGGAAAGGAAAGGAAAGGAAAGGAAAGGAAAGGAAAGGAAAGGAAAGGAAAGGAAAGGAAAGGAAAGGCTGAATTAGCTATGCCTTAAAAATTACAGAAAGACTTAAGCATAGCTAGCAATGTGATTACAGCAATTATATTTGCAAGATTTAACAATGCATTTTCCTTCAGATGCTCGGAACTTAATCCCTGCAATGTTAACATGACTAATTAGTTAGTGTTTAAAAGTGGTGCAGATCTTAGGAAGACAAAATGCATTGAAAGTAACAAGATATGTTATCCTTCAATGGAAAAGTATTTACATTCTGACAGAACTGCAAGTTCACAGAGATCTGTTTATTCTATTTTTCAAATATCAGGATTGTGTGGTTGATATTAGAGAAAAAAAATCTTTATTATTCTCTGATTCATTTGCCCAATCTGAACAACTTTTTTAAATTAACCTTTAATGCTTGTTCACATAGTTTTTAAAAAACTGTGTCTTGAGCTGTCAATAAATGAACAGGGAAGAATATAGTGGATATATAAAAGTTCAAGAAATTTTTCTAGTCAAATGGGATGAATATAAGTAAGAACATGAAACCTCTCATCACTTCATCAGAAACTCACTTTTCTGTGAACATATTATTGGAATCCAATACTCTTTGACAAGATTCTTTTAAGATATTCCACATGAGGAGGGTTTAAAGTTTAATATCATATTTACTTATTTGTAGATACTTGACATAACACAGCATTTTGATTTCATAGAGTGAAGCATCAACGTACTGAAATCATGGTACAAGTATACTTACCAGAATAAATCATTGTAATATACAGTACAATATACTGTATATACAATACAAATGTGATTCACATTAATGATCTCAATACGCTCACTGTCAAAATACTGGGTGTTCCCAGCCAATGGGAAAGAATATGTGAATTGAAGCCAGCTCAAACCTGTTGCTTTTTTCATAGTTGTGACACCAATATAAATTAGAATGACACAGAAGATCCTCTGTAGAATTATGCCAGATGTTCACCAGATTATCTGTGATCAGAATCCACTCTAAAGACTTCAATAATAATGTTAAAGACATCACCTACCATCAAACATGACATATAAAATTTATAGACTTAGCTATAAACAGAGGAAAAAAGAATGATGCCTCTTTGCAGTGGTAGCACAATCCTTGTGTGTGTGTGTGTGTGTGTGTGTGTGTGTTGCAGGGCTGTTGTTTCACAACTATTGATTTCTGTCCTGTCTGTTGATTAATTTTAGACAAAGGCATCAACTCTATTAGTATAGAACTATTAAAAATATTAGTGCTTTTTCACAGGAAAAACAAGCACCATTCTTCATGGTTTCATCCATACGTATACAAAATATCATAGAATCACAAAATCATAGAATCATGGAACCATAGTAACATAGAATTATAGAATGGTTTGAGTTAGAAGGGACATTAAAAACCATCTAGTTCCAACTCCCCTGACGTATATGTATGCAAAAAATTATACTACTGCGATATAGCTACTATAGCAACAAAGACTGGGTAGCAGAATCCTTCAAACATGTCTCTATACCTGTTAAACATTTTTCAGTAACTACTAGCACCCAGTGAAATTGTGGCTTTCCAGTGAGGGAAATAGTAGACTTTTTTTTTTTTTTTTCCCACAAACTTTCCATGTCCAGGTTAAGTGTTTTTCACATTATCAACATGTAATATGGAATTTACATTCTTTAGTAGCTGTGTTTGGGTTGGTAGGAATTCTATGCTCATAATAATCCGAGAATATAAGGCTTAGCAAGAAGAAGACTCCTCAATAGGAATATGTTTTAACTGATTCTGCTTTCAGGGTGTAAAAATTCTTAGGACGAGGAGCTTTCCCCCGTAATCTATGTTTTCTTGGTATTAGTAGCTAATTTCCAACCCTTTTTGCTCACCCCTCAGCCCCTACCCCCCATATCAGTGCTGTCCTTTTTAAAATATGTCAATAGGACGTCATGACAGAAAATGCTGAAGCTACCAGCCTGCTCAGAATATCAGTAACCAGAAAAATCACATCCAATTAAGGTAACTGCAGCTCTCAGGCTCTTGCAAGAATACAAGATGAAGTCTAAAAATAAGCAACCATTTTTCTAACCCAATGCCTATCCTGCCTGAATAGATTACATTTTATGAATAGCTGGTGTGTGAGTGAGAAGTAGGAATATTTAAATTATTTCAATCTATGGGAATTTGTGAAATGAGGGCTTGTATAATGGACTACAAGTCATCTCATATGAAATATATTCAATTTAATATTGAAATGCATTTTATTTCTCTATGGTATAGCTGTTTTGATTACCTGAATTCTCATGTCCTGTGAGTTCTTGTGAAAAAGTCAAAAATTCACTATTTCAGGATCCTCTTATAAACAGGTGGTGTGGAGAAAAAACACCATTCATATTTCAACTTGTAAAAAAACAACAAAACAAAACAAAACAAACAACAAAAAAACAACTTTATCAATGACATATTTAAGTATTTTAAATAATATGTTTTAGCTATTCTGCACTGAACTGAAAAAAAAAAAAAAAGAAAAAAGAAAAAAGAAAAGTATTCTGATGCTGAGGTGAGTGCGGTGGTTTTACCTTGCTGGGGGCAGCTAAATTGCACCACAACTGCTCTCTCACTCTTTCTCCTCAGAAGAAAAGGGAGAAGAAAGTGTGCTGGAAAGAAAAAAAGGTTGAGATAAGAATAATTTAATTAAAGGGAAGAGTGGAAAAAAAATAAAAATAATAAAATAAAAATAAAAATAAAAAGAGCAAAGGCTGCACAGAAGCACAGAGAGAAAAATATTTTTTTTCTCTATTTCCCATCAATGAGAGATGTTTGGCCACATCCTAGGAAGCAAGGCCTCAATACATGTAACAGCTGTTTGGGAAGACAGACTTCTTCATAACAAGAACCCCACCTCTTTCCCCTTTCCCACCTCTTACTGCTGAGTGTGGCACCATACAGTATGGAATATCCCTTTGGTTGGTTTAGGTCAGCTGCCCTGGTGATGACCCCTCCCTGCTTCTTGCCCACCCCCAGCCTACTAGCTCTAGGGCATTTGGAGGGAGTCTTGATGCTGTGCCAACACAGCTCAGCAATAGACACAATACCAGTGCTGTTCTAGCTACAAGTGCAGAGCACAGAAGTGTATGGGCTGCTGCAGGGAAAGTTAACTCCCTCCCAGCCAGACCCAATACAAGTGAGAAAAAGCAGGCTACAAGTGATAATGTATTGCTCATTATTTTGCTGTATGTTGCTGCATAAAGAGTGAAGGACAACAGAAAGGAGGTTTGCTGTTTTAGTTGGTGGTGCTTGCTACCTGCTTTTTTGGAAAATTTTCATGGAAGAAGGTAGATATTTGCTCTTCTTTAGAAGTAAAAAACATACACATAGCAGAAACTTTCCTAAAGCAGAACAGCACTCAGAGAGAGAGAGGGAAAAATTTAGTAAGGATGAAACCTACAGAAAAGAAGAAAGACCAGGACTAATGTACAGACTCAGGCCTCAGAGGTAGCAGAGAAAAAAAAAAAAAAAAAAAAGTTTCCTAAAAAATCCAGATGGGATTATAAAGTTGACTGTAACATAACAAACTGTTAAAAGTTGAGATTTATCCAAATTCAAAGGAGGCCGTTCTGACGGGATATGTGGACAAGGCAGAAGTTTGTTATAAGTACTTATCTTTTAAACCTCTTCATTCAGTAGGTTATTTTCTCTTTTTGTGGTCAAATGTAAGCTGGTTATGGAGACTGACAATACTTCCATGTTTTTCATGTGTACTCTTTAAAAGAAGGTGGTGTATAGACCTGCTTCGAAACTCTGGCCAAATCAGGTTTCTCTCTTTAAGGGTTGATGCCAACACTAGAACTTTTCAGACAGGGAGAGCCAAAAACACTGAAAAGTAGATTATCACACAGCAGTTTTCAACCTGCTTCAAATTTCCAAGATTACAGGCACCGACATTGCTTTCCCCAAGCAGTGGGGCCTGGCAATTTTCTGGAGCCTGGCAATAGGGGGAAATACCTCACATATTCTTTGCTGAGAGCAAACATGCACAGCAACCAGAGCTAGCTGAAAGCCAGTCAGAATAATTAAGATAAACTTAAGTGTGTTCTGCTTCAAAGCTCCATTGCATCTCAAAGTTATGGGGACTTTGTTGCTAACTTGCAGCACAGTTTTACCAATTTGCAGTGCAGATTTGTGTTAGATTAAACCTTGGGATTCCATTAACTGTTTTCTGCTTTGGCTTTCTATTTTGCTCAGTGGTAGGTGACACTGGAATTTCCTTGCTTCCTGCAGGGAAACATAATGACTACAGCAAGTAAGGAGTCTCTTAATGAGGTTTCAGAGAAAAGAGAAACTAGAAAATGGAGGCATTGTAACCAGGGAATCAGCCTTATCTGCTTTGGGTTTTTATTGTTTTTTGTTTGGTTGGTTGGTTTGGGTTTTTGATTTTTTTTGGTGGTTTTTGTTTTGTTTTGTAATATGAGATTCTCTATTTAACAAACTAACTTTCTATTTAAAAAATAACAGTCATTGTGTCCTGTCTCACCCTCCCCATCCTCCCCTTCCCCCCCCCCCCCCCCCCCCCCGTACTTACTCCCAAAATTTGTCTGCAACACTCATTGCTTCACTGTGAATATTTTGCTGTGCCCAGTTCTTGGACATCATGGTTTCAGGACATAAGATGTTGAAGACTGTGAACTAAGCACTGTGCATGCATCTTTGTCCCACTGGCACCAGCTGCATAGGCACATTTTTACCTTCTTGCTCTCCTGTTGACACATTTGGGGATGGGTCTTCCTTTTCATATACTACTCTGCTCAGCTGTTCCAAAGAATGTGAATGTGCCTTGTTCAGAAGTGGATTCAAGGAGAAATAATTCATCAGTCATATAATTTATTTATTTATTTATTTATTTTGAGAGCATCTTCTTAGACTGCACATACAGGTAGGCATCCAGCAGGAAATCCATAGGTCATTGCTTGTTTTGGTCATGCACAGGTAATCTTTATAATGCAAATATGACTATTTCTGTCCATCTTACAAAATGAAAATAAAAATGCATGCTGGACACACAATTATTACATATCGTTTTAACATCACTGATCCTTGAATTTCATTAGCTCTTCTACACATTCTTCACATATTTAATTTTCCATGCAACTTCATTTCTCTGACTGGAACAATAGGTCACTTTCTTGAAATTTCATAAAAAATATATTTTGGCTTCATAGAGTAAGCATAAATTTCTTCCCTAGAAGCAAATTATCAGCAAATGGAACTTTCAAATGATGCATAGTGCCTGCATCTTACTAAAAAAACTATTGTCCTAATATCATTGCAAATTACAACAAAAATATTATACTTTCAAGAATTGTGCTGAATGTTTTATTTAGGAAATCACTGATTCTAAAAACATATCATAACTTTATACCAGATTTATATTATATTTATATACTTATATATATATGGTATATTTATATATACCAGAGTGTACTATATATTCTTAAAAGTTAAAGCTGTCTGGTCTGGCTATATTTGCTTATGAAAAATAGCTTAGATTTAAATAAAAAGTCATAAAAATTGCATTCTTCTCAGTTCTAGAGGTAATCAGCTATGACACTCAATGACATAAATCTTTGCTCTCTTCATTTTCTTCTCCTTCTAGGAAAATAAAAATGGAATGTTTATAAAGCAAATGATCAAAGCAATTGAAATGTAACCTCCAGACTTTCTTCAAGCCATTTGAAAACCGAATGTATACTGAGAGAATCTGTAAAGTATTTGGAGAAATTTGTGAAAAGTTCACAAAAATTTGCTTCAATCTCACTACTTTTTTTTTTTTTTTTTTTCATTTGTACTTAATGGAGCACTAAAAAATACAGTCTAGCAAGTTTTTATAATAAGGTCTTCAGAGACAAATTTCTCGTCTAGATGCTCTCAGTGATGAAAAACTCTGTGAAGAGGTTTTATCCTGCTGTCATTGATCTAGTGGCACATTTAAGCATGAGAATTAATTTAACCTATAGCATGAGGTTGTTTACTTTGAAAGCTGTGGATATTTCTATGCTTCTTCTCTACAAATAAGAACATAAAATTTTTGAAACAGTATAATGATGTAACAGAATGTGTACTCCTATCTAATGGAATGGTGATTAGTGCTATGAGCATGCAGAAATGATACTACTTCACAGTTACTGTTTTTCCAAGAAAATAAAAGAAATTGATTCATAATTTCTGTGTACAAGGTAGATGGGGAAAGGAAATTCATATATAAAGCTTTGTTTAGTTCAATTTAAAAAATCTGATGGGCATTCATTCTGGAGGAGGGATGGATTATTAATGGTTACTTCAACAATACCAAGAATTTTTACAGTTCTACAACATAAAAGTTAGCAATCATCACTAAAGAATGCCAGTTCCTTTGGATTGGATGCCATTCTTACAGTCTTCAACAACAACTTCAATAATTTTGACCCCTTTGTGAAGATATGTTACCAAACTGAAATGAAATATAATTTAAGAGCTTTCTTCCACCAAAAAGGTACTTGACACTGAATGCACACAGCGAAGCACAAATTCTTAAATATATTGACCCTGCTGAATAATCATGGGGAAAGTAGTTAAGCATATGATATGTTTAAATGAATGTTACTTAAGAGTAGGCATAAAGGTAAACCATTTCAATCTGCCTGTACGACTGAGGAGAAATTAATCCACATTTGGATAATGACTTCGATGGATAATCAGACCCCACTCCCATTTTTATTGTTATATATTGTGTCATGAAGAGTATTAATAAATGCCATATTTTATTCATTTACTGAAGGAGATCCATTTAATGTCTTGCACATGAAAATGCACGTCTTGTCTGTGTGTGTTTAAAAGGCAGGATTCTAGAACACAGCACTGCTAGACTTCTGTCTGCCCTTCTGCATTACATTGAACATTTTACTTATCATTAATATAACTCACTAACCTTTAGCTATTTTAATGTTAGACAGTTACTCATCTCCTTTTTCTTAATGGTGAGAGTAGACAGAAACCTTATATTTTAGATATATATGTACTATAATAGTAATAACAACCAAACAAGCAAACAAAACAAACATGCAAAAAACAACCAACCAACCAACTACACAAATAAAATAAAATAAAATAAAATAAAATAAAATAAAATAAAATAAAGTAAAAACACCAGAAAAACTAGCTCTTTTACTGACTTTTGGCCTGGTTTCAGCTAAGGTAGAGTTAATTTTCTGCATTGTGTCTGGTATGTTGCCATGTTTTGGATTTAAGAGAAAAATAATGTTGATACACTGATGTTTTAGTTGTTGCAGAGCAGTGCCTATGCTAAGCCAAAGACTTTTCAGTTTTTCATACCACTCTGCCAGCAAGGAGGCTGGGGGTGCAAAAGAAGCTTGGAGAGGACACCTCCAGGACAGCTGACCCAAGTTGGCCAAAGGGATATTTGGCATCCCAATCTCCAAACTGGAGAGAGATGAGTTTGAAGGGTGGACCATTCTGTGGATAAGGAATTGACTGGAGGGCCATATACAGATTGTTGTGGTCAATGGCCAGTGATGAGTGGTGTCACTCAGGGATCCATCTTGGGAGTGGTGTTATTTAAAATAATTATCAACAACATAGTGTAATTGAGTGTACCCTCAGCAAGTGTACCCTCAGCAAGCAGAGGACACCATGCTGAGTGGTGCAGTCAATACAAGAAGAAAGTGATGTTATCCAAGGGGACCTGGACACACTTGAGAAGTGGGACCACATGAACTCAGTAAGGTTCAAAAAATTCAAGTGCAAGGCACTGCACCTGGGTCAGGAAAATCCCAGACATGAGTATAGACTGGGAGAAGAACTCATTGATAGCAGCCCTGTCTAGAAGGACTTGGGATTGTGGAGGAAAAAAAGCTCATCATGAGACAGCAGTTTTCCATCTTTTTTATAAGCCCCCTTACTTAAAGGGAGCCTTCTCTTCAGGCTGAACATTTCCAGCTCTCTCAGCCTTTTTTCATAGGAGAAAGAATGTATTCTTTTCTGCACAGTGTACCTGCAGAATCCCTTCTTTTTATTCCTTGCATCCCTTGCCAAGTTTAGTACCATCTGTGCCTTGGCTTTCCTGATCTCACCCCTACACATCTGAATGGGATCCCTCTACTCTTCCATGCCACATGTCCCTGCTTCCACTGCCAGTGCATTTGCTACTTAGACCTCAGTTTGACCACTGAGTGCTTTCTCAGCCATGCCAGTTTCCTGACTTCTCTGATTGATTTCTCACATATGGAGAGCTCCTGTGCTCTAAGAGAAGTGTCATGAAAGAGTTACCAGCTCTGATCAGATCCTCTGTCCATAGGAACAGTGTCTCAGGGGACCTCATTCCCTAATTCTTTAAACAGTTGGAAGTTTGCTCTCATAAAGCTCAGGGATCCTAACCTTGCTCTTTGCCAAGCCCATGTTCCTCCAGATCATAAACTTAACTAGGGCATGGTCACTGCAGCTCAGTCTGTCTCCAGTTTTAAACTCTTTAATGAGCACTAGGTCCAGTATATACAGAAGAAATAGGTCTTTCTCCTATGGTTGGCTTGTCTCATACCTGGACCAGGAAGTTATCCTTGATGCCCTCCAGGAGTCTCCTGCTTACAGCCTGCTGTGTAGCTTTCCCAGCATGCTTCCAGGTGGTTGAAATCTCCCATGAGGATGAGCGCCTATTATGCCTCTTGTAGTTGAAGTAGGAAGACCTTATCAACAGGCTCCCCTTGATCAGGCAGCCTGTAGCAGACCCCAACCACAAAGTGTCCTTTAATGGTCCAGTCCTTAACTTTTACCCACAAGTGCTCAACCTGTCCATGGCTCTTTCTCAGTGGTAGCTCTTTGCAGTCTATCAATTTCTTAAAAAAGAGGGCAACCTCCTTCCCTGTCCACCGCTTCTGCAGCCAATTCCAGTGTTCCAGTTATGTGATTCATCTCACCACATTTCCATAATATCAATTAGCTCATAGTTTCCTAATTGTGCTATGGCTTGCAACTCCTCCTGCTTGTTTCCCATGCTGTATGCATTAGTGTAGAAGCACTTCACCTGGGCTATCAGCCGCGTTACTGTTTTAGAAGAACAATCCCTAATTCATCTGGCACAATTCACAGGTATTTGCCTGTTGCTTCCTAAAGTGTCAACGTTGCCAGGTCCTTCTCTTTTAAAGCTCTGCTAATAAGTCCAGCCCCCTTGCTGCCCAGAACACTCTTGCCCCATCTTGTCAGGTGCACCCCATCCAGTGTCAACATGCCTGGTCTCTCAAATATGCATCTGAGATCACAGAACCCAAAATGCTGAGCATGGCACCAGCCACATGGCCAGCCATTCATCTGATGTTTTCATCTCCTTCTTCTTGGGTTCCAGTCTTCAACTTGGAGAATACAAGAGAACATTACTGGTGTTCCCTATCTGTCTGAGGGACATAAAGTCCTTTTTGGTATTTTGGAGTCTCCTCATTGCAGTCCCTGTCAACGATATGTGAAAGAGCAGGCACTGTGGTTTAACCCAGCAGGCAGATAAGCACCACAATGATGTTTGCTGAGGGAGAGAACTGGAAGAAAAACAAAAAAAGTAAAGAAAAAAAAAAAAGTAAAAGCTTGTGGGTTGAGATAGACAGTCTAATATAGAGAGAAATGATAATAATAATAATAATGTACAAAGCAAGTGATGCAAAATGCAATTGCTCACCAGCCGCTGACCGATGCCCATCCCAGCCACGAGCAGCGGTGCCCTCCACACCATCCAGCCACCCCATATAGTTGTTCAGCATGAGATCACATGATATGAATGGCCAGTTGGGGTCATCTGTCTTGTTTTTTTTCCACTCTGAACATCTTGTGCACCCCCAGCCTCTGTGATATGAGTGGTATGAGAAGCTGAAAAGTCCTTGGCTTAGTATGAGCGCTACTCTGCAACAACTAAAACATCATCATGCTGTCAACATAAACCATGACAGTAGGAATGAATGCTAGCCCTCTGTCTTTACAAGGCTTGGTAGTCTCTTTGTGATATCACAAGTGCAGGACCCCAGCAGGCAGCAAACCTCTCTAGATTGTCTCAACAGAAAATGGGTGCCTCAGTGCTTCTCAGTGAGAAGTCACCAATTGCTAACACCCTTCAAGCTATTTTGGTGACACTGGTTCTAATACAGGTAGTTGGTTGGACAAACTTTGTACTGTTTGCCTTTTCTTGGGTCTTTGACATTTGTGGTGCCTGCAGAATTACATCAACTAGGCTTGGATGCAAATACCTTGAAGAGGTTTTCCAGTAAATATAGCAGTGGGTTTATCTGCGTCTCCTGATACCATAAAGAATGGACAGAATTTTTCCCATGGGTGTTTATCCAGCATTCCAAAGTAATAGTAAAGAACAAAAAATGCTAAAAGTATTTATATAATGGGTTTTATTTAATAGATAGAAGTGTGTGTATAATAAGAGAATTTGATTCTGTTTATTTTTTTGACATTCTGAGATGTGATTAAGACATTTGCTGGGTCTTGCAAAACTACTAAAATTAACCAGTATGATGCATATATTCGGCATTCTTTCACAAAAGTGTACATGTATATCATGCACTGCAGGACAAAGCAGTGCTTTGACATTCCCTATTATCTGGGGATCATCCTGGCAAATGACAAAGTACTATGTCATTAAATTATTATATCCAAAGAGTCTTCCCTGAAATTGAATAAAAAAAAAACAGATCAAAGATATTAAAATCAGCAATGTCTACACCTTTTAAGTTACACAAGAATACACATATCCTAAGTGCTCCTGCAGAGTCTGAAAATCTTTAATCAGTTATTTCACTTAGAAATATGGCAAAACAAAACTAAATTGCACTAATGGTCATGCACGCAAACACTTTTGAGAAAATGTTTCCCTTTTGTCTTCTTATATGTTAAAAAATACTGGTAAATCAATGGGTATTTGTACCACTGGTGAACAAGTGAGAGTGGTCATTTAACTACCTTAGGAAATTAAGAGACTGCAAAAGGAAACAAAAGAGAGCTTTCTAATTTACCTTTAAACGTTTCTATAACCATGAATGATTAAAACTTAAGACAGACACCTCACTTGAACCCTGAATGAAACAATAGATAGCACAAGGCTTTCCATACATCACTAAGCCACATCCAGCATCTAGATATTGATTCACATACATGTATACATACTAGGTGAAACATCACAGTTTCATCTTTATAAAAATGCAAATATGCCCACATACACCCCAAAAAATAATCGCTGTTTTCACAAGAAATTGCTTTAGACTTGCTGACAGACGCTGCTGTAATTAAAATAATCTCTAAAACCTGCATTCTGAGTAAAGTTCCTCATACAGCTTTTCCAGCATATACAAGTACAAAATTTGTGTTTCTTATGTATCAGTGTCATTTTCTGTGTTGTTTTTACACATAGTCAGAGTCCTTGGCCCACTGCTTTTCTAATAACTTGTGGGCCTAAAACTCCTTCTGCAAAATACAAGATAAAAGTAAAACTTCAAATTAAGCAACTGGAAGGTGAAACTGAAAGACGTGAAAGGTCTCAGAAGCATACAGTGCAAATAAGATAATTAGTCCAGAATCATCTGCAGAACATTTACCCCAACATCCCTACCGCATACATCACAATACATCATGATACTTTTTGGTAAATTTCAGCTTTCATTACAATGATCAAAAGCCATAGGAGTTACAATGTACTAGAGGAAAGAGCAAGAAAAAAGCAAATATACCAGATAAAAAATATTTTTACTTCAATAGATAACCAGCATAGATCTCTCCCATATCATTAAAATATGCTGCTAGTCAATATCATCATGGTAAAAATAAGATAATTAGTCCAGAATCATCTGCAGAACATTTACCCCAACATCCCTACTGTATACATCAGAATACATCATGATACTTTTTGGTAAATTTCAGCCCTCATTACAATGATTAAAAGCCATAGGAATTACAATGTACTAGAGGAAAAGAGCAAGAAAAAAGCAAACATACAAGATTAAAAAATAAGTAAGTAAAAATCTTCCATAGATGATCATCATGGATCTCTCCCTTATCATTAAAATATCTTTATGGTGGTTTTACTCAGCTGGGCAGCAGAGCTCCACCACAACTGCACTCTCATTCCCACCCCCTACCCCTAAAGGGAAAGGAGGAGAAAACATGATAAAAAGGAATCAGGGGTTGAAATAAGGACAGAGAGATCACTCAACAGTTATCGTCACAGGCAAGACAGACTCAGCACAGGGAGATTAGAGAAATATATTACCTATTACTAACAAGCTAGAGAAGTGAGAAACAAACAACTCCTCCCATCCACCCTTTTCTACATCCTCACCCCTAGTAGTGCATAGGAATTGGGAATGGGGGCTGTGGTCAGTCCCTAACGCTTTGTCTCCACTGCTCGGTCATGGTCGCTATCTGCCCCTGCTCCATGTGGGGTCCCACCCACAGGATGCCATCCTTCCTGAACTGAGCCTGTGGGGGCTGCCCATAGGCAGCAGCTCTCCAAGAACTGTTCCACATGGCTCCATACCACAGGGTCCATCCCCCAGGAGTAAACTGATCCAGCACGGGTCCCCCACAGGTGGCAGCTCCCCCCAGAACCCTTGCTATTGTGTGGGCTCCTCTCCACAGGCTGCAGCTCCAGCCTGGGGCCTGCTCCTGCGGGCTCCTGCTCTCCTGCTCTCCATGGGCTGCAGCCTCCTCTAGGCCACATCCACCTGCTCCACCCGGGGTTCCTCCACAGGCTGCAGCATGGAGATCTGCTCCAATGAGGACCCATGGGCTGCAGGGGGACAGCCTGCTCCACCTCCACAGGCCGCAGAGGAACTTCTTCTCCATGCCTGGAACACTTTCTGCAGTGACTTTGGGGTCTGCAAAGCTGTTTCTCACTCCTCAGTCTCCCAGTTGCTGTTGCAGATTTTATCCCTTTCTTCAATCTGTGCTCACAGAGGCACAAACAACATTGCTTATTGGCTTGGCTCTGGCCAGCAGCAGGTCCCTTTGGAGCTGACTAAAATTGGCCTTGATCTAACATGGGCCAGTTTCTGGATTCTTCTCACAGATTCCACCCCTGTAGCCCCCCACTATCAAAACCTTGCCAAGTAAACTTAATACAGTCCTGCTAGCCACTACCAGCATGGCACAATCCCTGGTTATGCTATAATTGAATTTTGTTTGCAAAGAAGATTCAGGGCCTCTCCAGCTTTTCTTGATGATAGCTTCTTTTATAATAATGAATGCAAGTGAAAGAGTAAAGGTTCTCTGATCACAGTCACAAAAAGATTCTCATGGCTTTCTGAGCCTATGGATTTGCACAAGAAGGGGATAGATACATAGCTCAGGAAAGAGCTATTTTTCTGAGCATATTAGAGTTTATGGCTGCGGTATTAAGCCTCCCTTCAGCCCAGGTTTTCTAAGGGATACATAAAAAGATTAATAGCAGAAGAACAGACTGTCATGCTGCTCCCTCATTTGAATGAAACACAGTGCTCACTTATTTTTCTTCTTTTTATGGACAAACAATTTCACTTCTGAATTTTTTGGTGAGAATTATCTTTTAAATGAGTAAAGATAATTTTTTCCTATTAGGTTTTTGAGCATCATAATTGAGTAATAAAAATAAATTAATTATAAAAACAGATTTAGTTCTGAAAACTTCACTCAAACACTTTTTTATGCTTGACACTGAAAAATGGAACTTATATTGATAATTTATAAAAAACGTTCTTTACATGTGTTTTAGCTTTCCAGAAACATCACAAACAATATGTATGTGTACAGTACATGGTATATACATATAAATCAGCTTCACACATTCCTGATAAAAACTGATAGCTACTAAAACAGATGGGGAAAAAAAAATATATCTCTGTATTCAGTGGAAAGCGTTTCTAAGAAGCTATCAAGAAAAGTAGTCTACCGTTATGAATGGAGAGAGTAGCTTTTGCACAAAGTGTGAGATCTTTCACTTTTAGATACCATTTTAATCTGCATACCCCTCATATGTACCTGTTAAGGTGTCTCTTATTCTGGAATGTTGAAGAAGCTTAGATAAGAGATGTAGATGAGACACCTAACTTGTACAGAACAATTTAAAACCCACCCTTAATGTCTGTTTTACTCCACGCACCAGTACATGCTGGGGGTCACTGGAAAGCAGCTCTGTAGAAAAGGGCCTAGGAGTCCTGGTAGATACCAAGATGGACATGAGTCACCAGTGTGACCTTGCTGCTAAGAAGGCTAATTCTTGGCTTCATTGGGCAAATTAATCACTGGCATATCAAGAGGGGTGATCTTTCCCTTCTACTCAGCATTAGTAAGACCACACGTGGAGTACTGTGGGGCCTCCTCTCTAATTTCTGGGCCTCCCGTTACAAGAGAGACATGAACATACTGGAGAGATTGCAACAAAGGGCCACAAAGATAATTAAGGCACTGGAACACCTCTCTTTTGAGGAGAAGGGGACAGAGCCGGGACTGTTCAGTGTGTATAAGAGGAGGCTTGGGGAGAGGGATTATCAAAGTACCTGAGGGGAAGAGGCAATGAAGGTGGAGCCAGGCTCTTTGCAGTGGTGCCCAGTGAAAGGGCAAGAGGCAGTGGGCACAAACTGGAACACAGAAGGTTCTGTGAAACAGAAAACATCAGGAAACATTTCTTTACCATGAGGGTGATGGAGCACCAGAACAGTTGTTCAGAGAGGTTGCAGAATCTCCTCCCTCTTTGGAGATCTTCAGAAGCTGTCTGGATGTGGTCCTGGGCAAACTGCTTGAGGTGTCCCTGCTTGAAGGGATGAGATAACCTCCAGAGGTCCCTTGCAACCTTAACTATTCTGTGATTCTGTGATTCTGTGAGTCTGTGAAGTCTTAGATGCTCCAAACGCAATAAGGTGATCTTTATAATTAATCTAACAATGATGGGAAGCTGGAAAGGTTCGTGTTAATGTGATTTTAAAGCTCCTAAATCACCTTACATATATATTCATTTTTTTATTGTTCTAGTAATGAGCTCTCTGTTGAGTTATTCCCCAAAATAATGGAACACAAGCAGTTTGTTTGTGTGTATGTAAGCATTGAAAAAGCAGGTCACTAGCAGTTTCAATTCTATAGGTTCTGAGATAGTTGATTCAGCTGAACTTATAGTTAGTGACTGTTACTATTCTTTTTTTTTTTTTTTCTCCAGTCCTGACCCACAACATGCTTTAATGTTCAAATTATTTTTGAATTATTAGAAAGTATTCTTATTCTCTGCTTGCTTTGACTAATTCTCAGCAGGCAGCCTTAAATTTTAGCTAAGATTTATAACTTCTCTTTGAATATTAAACAGGTCTATGCTACAGAAAGCAACAGAAAATTAGCATGAAAGTAAAAAGTCTGAATGTATATATATATACATGTATAATTATTATTTTCTCCCCTAGTTACAAATAAGTAAGTGTGCTGAGAATTCAAGAGATGCCTGGGTGTCGTGGTTTAACCCGACCAGCAGCTAAACACCACGCAGCCGTTCGCTCACCCTCCCCCCTCCCTCTCTGGGACGGGGGAGAGAAATGGAAAGTGAAGCCCGTGAGTTGAGATAAAGACAGTTTAATAAGACAGGAAAAAAAAAATAACAAAAATAATAATAACAATAATAATAATGATGATACAATGGTGATAATACGAAAGTAATAATAGTATGTACAAACAAGTGATGCACAATGCAATTGCTCACCACCCGCTGACCGATGCCCAGCCTAACCCCGAGCAGTCCGGCCCCCTCCCCCCGGCTAGCCACCCCTATATATTGTTTAGCATGACGTCAGATGGTATGGAATACCCCTTTGGCTAGTTTGGGTCACCTGTCCTGGGTCTGTCCCCTCCCAGCTCTTACTGCACCCCCCAGCCTGCCCGTTGGCAGGACAGAGCAAAGGCTGAGATGTCCTTGGCTTAGTATAAGCACTGCTCTGCAACAATTAAAGCATCGGGGTGTTATCAGCACTCTTCTCATTCTAAGCCAAAACACAGCATTCCACCAGCTACTAGGAAGAAAATTAATTCTGTGATAACTGAAACCAGGACATCTATCCACCCCTTATTCCATACCATTTATGTCATGCTCAGGTTACACTCTTTTCCATACATTCTAATTAGTCACCTATAGTAATCATGGTAGTGATAACATACAGTATAATATACTATTTAACATGGTGCAATTCAGTTCATGGGCTATTCTCACCCAGTATTAAATCTCCTTGAGGTACACACCGGACCTCTCCGTTCTTTTGCATCACCCACCAAGTATATCCAGGTCCCTGAGCGAAAACAATTCCACGAATAGGTTTGCCTTTTCCTGAGGCAGGAGTAGCCCAGACTGTTTTACCCAGCATATTTTTTACATGCACTACAGGAACTTTATCCCCATCTACAGTACGTAACAGGTTTGATTGGGCAGGTCCAGCTCGGTTGGTAGATCCCCTAGTATTGACTAACCAGGTGGCCTTTGCCAAATGCGTATCCCAGTTTTTGAATGTCCCAGCGCCCATTGCTTTCAAGGTAGTCTTTAACAGGCCATTGTATCGTTCAACTTTCCCGGAGGCTGGTGCATGATAGGGGATGTGATACACCCATTCAATACCATGTTCTTTGGCCCAAGTGTCTATAAGGTTGTTTCGGAAGTGAGTCCCATTGTCTGATTCTATTCTTTCTGGAGTGCCATGTCGCCATAGGACTTGCTTTTCAAGGCCCAGGATGGTGTTCCGGGCGGTAGCATGAGGCACAGGATATGTTTCCAGCCATCCGGTGGTTGCTTCCACCATTGTAAGTACGTGGCGCTTGCCATTGCGAGTTTGAGGGAGTGTGATGTAATCAATCTGCCAGGCCTCTCCATATTTATATTTCAGCCATCGTCCTCCATACCAAAGAGGCTTTGACCGTTTGGCTTGCTTGATTGCAGCACATGTTTCACAGTCATGAATAACCTGTGCTATAGCGTCCATGGTCAAGTCCACCCCTCGATCACGAGCCCATCTGTATGTTGCATCTCTACCTTGATGGCCTGAGGTGTCATGGGCCCATCGGGCTATAAATAATTCACCTTTATGCTGCCAATCCAGGTCCACCTGAGCTACTTCAATCTTAGCAGCCTGATCCACCTGCTGGTTGTTTTGATGTTCTTCAGTAGCCCGATTCTTGGGCACATGAGCATCTACGTGGCGTACTTTCACAGCCAGGTTCTCTACCCGAGCAGCAATATCTTGCCACAATGCAGCAACCCAGATAGGTTTGCCCCTACGCTGCCAGTTGTTTTGCTTCCATTGCTGTAACCATCCCCACAGGGCATTTGCTACCATCCATGAATCGGTGTAGAGATAGAGAACTGGCCATTTTTCTCGTTCAGCAATGTCTAAAGCCAGCTGAATGGCTTTCACTTCTGCAAACTGACTCGATTCACCTTCTCCCTCAGCAGCTTCTGCAACTCATCGCGTAGGACTCCATACAGCAGCCTTCCATCTCCGATGCTTCCCCACAATACGACAGGACCCATCAGTGAACAGGGCATATTTCTTTTCATTCTCTGGCAACTGGTTGTACAGTGGGGCTTCTTCAGCACGACCCACCTCCTCCTCTGATGATATCCCAAAGTATTTGCCTTCTGGCCAGTCCATGATCACTTCCAATATTCCTGGGCGACTGGGGTTTCCTATTCGAGCCCGCTGAGTAATCAGTGCAACCCACTTGCTCCATGTAGCATCATGACAAGTGACTATTAAGCAGGTCTAATCCTTCCACCAATTTTAGTTTAACACACTCTGATCAGATCTGCCGTTATCTCAACCTTTCGGGCCCCACGTTGGGCGCCAAAAAGACTGTCGTGGTTTAACCCGACCGGCAGCTAAACACCACGCAGCCGTTCGCTCACCCTCCCCCCTCCCTCTCTGGGACGGGGGAGAGAAATGGAAAGTGAAGCCCGTGAGTTGAGATAAAGACAGTTTAATAAGACAGGAAAAAAAAAATAACAAAAATAATAATAACAATAATAATAATGATGATACAATGGTGATAATACGAAAGTAATAATAGTATGTACAAACAAGTGATGCACAATGCAATTGCTCACCACCCGCTGACCGATGCCCAGCCTAACCCCGAGCAGTCCGGCCCCCTCCCCCCGGCTAGCCACCCCTATATATTGTTTAGCATGACGTCAGATGGTATGGAATACCCCTTTGGCTAGTTTGGGTCACCTGTCCTGGGTCTGTCCCCTCCCAGCTCTTACTGCACCCCCCAGCCTGCCCGTTGGCAGGACAGAGCAAAGGCTGAGATGTCCTTGGCTTAGTATAAGCACTGCTCTGCAACAATTAAAGCATCGGGGTGTTATCAGCACTCTTCTCATTCTAAGCCAAAACACAGCATTCCACCAGCTACTAGGAAGAAAATTAATTCTGTGATAACTGAAACCAGGACACTGGGATTCACCTATCCCAGCTTCAATGAATGGTGCAAAGACTACATTTCTAATAATAACACTTTCTCAGCTGATGGGTGATTTCTGAACAAAGATCTTATCTGTGTAATTTAATGGCGTATCTCTGATTCTGCTATTTCTGTGTTGTTTTCGCATTGTCTTGAATTTCTCCTACTCTTTCAACCAGAGTTGACAATAAATAAACAAACAAATAAATAAATAAATAAATAAGGATCACAGCTATTTTCAATGGTTCTAAAAAGGATCACTGGTTTTGGCAGGTTTGCACAGATCTCCCATCATGTTTGTTATCTGTGAAGCAAATATAGACATTCTGAATGCAGAAGAAAAGAAAGGAAACCCAGAGCTAAACAAGAAATTGTTTAAAATGACAAAATCCATAACCTCTTTTTGGATGACAATAGTGTTTAAAGATACTCATTAAGACACTTCAGAAATTGTTGAAATTTAATCAACAATTTAATGTTGAAACTTACAGGGAGAAACTTTGGTTATTTTGATTTACATCCACAACAGTAATCCTAAATGTCACACTTGAGCAACAGAAGATTTAGAGCAGAAAGCTGTAACCCATACTTACTTTATAACTCTAGTGTTTCAAAATAATCTAAAAATCAAGAACATTTGAGATCCAAAGGCAGTTTATAGAAATTGATTGATTTGGTAGTGTAAAACTCATTTTTGAGACACAGCACCCAAAGTTATGTTTGGCATAACTGACATGAGTAACTTTAGGACATGTTTTCCCAGGATGGGGACTCCATCTTTCTTGTCTCCTGACTGTGAGGCAGTGCCAGGACAGTGTTTGTGGTAGAGCGGGAAAGTCTGCAACCTGTACAGGCTTTGGGGAAATCATGCTCAACTTCTGTAAATCCATTCTTACAGAGAATTCAGCTCATATGAAAGTTTCAGTTACATGGCCATCATCTCTATAGACAGCAAAAGAGATTCTTCGTGGTTGAAAAGTGTCTGAATAGCAGTGATGTTTACCTTAGAGACAAAAAGAGCAATTGAGTGAAATGAAGCTCAGGAGGAGAATACACAAAAAGATACTCTAAAAGGCAGCTAAAAGTTCTCTCAAGCACATCCAGTGGATATACAAGGATTTGAACCACTGGGAAAATTATTGCCCTTTCTTTATAGATCGTGATAAGAATATCAGTCATTGCATTCATAATCAAGAGCACATGAAAGAAAGTAAGCCTCTCCAATGCTGCTCATGCTGCTGTGCAGAAAGTGTAAACAAATAAGATGGCCAGCAGATGGTGACATTAATATTATATGATGGACATATTTTGCATTACACAATACAGGTTAGACTTTGATTCCATTATTTGATGGACATATTTTGCACTACACAGTACAGGGTAGTCTTTCATTCCTTTATGTACTGTTAAAAAGGTATATCTAGACAAATCCTTCATGCTGCTAATCACTTATAGTCTGAGCTGTGTAAAATGAGTCCTTTTATTTTACTAGGACTTCTTCTGTCATCTCTTAAAATTCTCATCTCTCGTCCAGTGAAGCTGTGCTATCAATTGATATTAGCTAAAAGCAAGCACTTACTTTATAGAAAATAAGATAAGTAGAAACAGTAAAATGCCATGGTGCTGAACACTATAAAGGAATCTATAGATATAATAAAGAATACCTAAGATCAGATAATGCCATGGAGTAATTAAGAAAACACATTTGTAAAAACATTTTTCTACATATTTTGGAAAAACATTGTCTCTTCTGAAAGCAATATGACTCCTTTCAGATCAGCCGAAGAGCTGTATATGTATTCTATATTTTCTAGATACATTATAATTGGGAACTTCCCTTAACCCAACGCTAGAGATAAGTGCACAATAGTTTGGTGTATTTAACTTTTGCAATAAAAAGCAGAGTCTATTCAATACATAAATCATAATTTACATTAAATTAATTTACAAATCACTATTCTTTTTTGCCTGCCAATTCCACATTGGATTTCTATCAGAAAGTTAGGTCAAGTTCTATATGAACAGTTTTCCTGTGCTGGCAAGGATGACAGCTCAAAAATACAGAAACATCTCTGCTTCCTTTTTATAAATTTCCATTATTAAAAAAAAAAAAAAAAAAAAAAAAAGAATACAGAACAGAAAGTTTATGTGTTTATATATTAGATATTGCAGTAAAATTTATTTACTAATTACCATTTTTAACCTCTTGTAATAGCTGAGGACAGACATATTTCTTAAGTCAAGAACAGAAGATACAGCTTTCTGTTCTAATATTTCATTCTCTTCTCTCTGTTACATGTGTTAGGGAGAAAGGTGGAGCTTAGAAAGTTGCATATAAATGCAACATGGAAGGTAGATTAGTTAAGTTCTCTCTACATTTGTACTCTTTAACTGTTTTAATAATATTACTTCATGGTGGATTGTTGCCTAAGATATACAGATCAAAAAGCAGTTTTTTTTCTTGCTAGAAATAGCAATGCCAAGTCCATCAGCTTGGATGTAGTATCTGATCTGCCTCATTTCTGTGCTGAGACAGCTCTTTTAAGCCATTCAAGTTTTTGATCTGCACAGCTGCTGCTATAGTTATTAGTATGCTACAAAGGAGCTCATTCTGGGATAGTTCACTCCAGGACTGCTCTCAAAGGCAGTGTGGATGAAACTGCATACTGCACACTCCTCCAACATTATTCCAGTTGACTTTGTACTTTCACATGCCCTCATGCACATATCAGGGCATGTAACATACACCTTTCATCTCATGCTACAAAACCACTTCTGTAGTGAGCTGCAACACAGTCCATGATATCACAGAGATGTCACAGACAAAACCATCATCTTGTTATCAGCTGCAATCATTTGTGATCAACAATGTCTCTACAGGTAATTTAGAAGACTAAACTTCCCAGCCTTTCATAGTTCAACCTTGTCTGTCTTTCTACTATCAGTATTCTTCAGTTGGAAGGAAAGAATAAAAGAAAGGGGGGAAAAAGAAAAAAAAAAGAAAAAAAAAAAAAAAGAGAAAAGGATGTCTTCCCATTATAAAACCCACTGTGCTGTCTCTAGATACTTAACTCTTCTTTTGGTGTTTTCTGCCACCATTATCATAAGGCAGGATCTTCATGGCTTTGAATGCTGAACAGTATCCCCATCATAAATGATGTCTCCACTTGGAATTCACATTTAGAAATCATAATTTTCCTCACAAGTTAAGGTGATTGTACTTTTGAAAAAGAATATATTTTATTTTGGGGAACATATTTTCTAGAAATACACCATCCAGTTATGTTAAGTAGGTATATAGATTACCTGGTGTAAAAAAGCATACAGTTTTTAAAGATTCCTAATCATCCTGTAAAATTAATTGTACATGTATCCATGCCCAGGTCTGTGGGGTTGGAACTAGATGATCTTTAAGGTGATCTTCAATCCAAGCCACTCTATGATTCTATTATATTCCATAATAAATGACATCATGCAAAACAATAACTAGGCAGTGTTGGCCAGTGGCTGGGCATCAGTCAGCAAGTGGTGAGAAACTGCATTGTGCTTAATTTGGTTTGTGTATATTGTTATTATTATTATTTTTATTATTATTTTTATTACTATTATTTTCCTTCCTTTTCTGTCCTAATAAACTGTCCTATGTCAAGCCACAAGTTTTACCTTCCCCCCCCCCCTCCCCAGTTTTCTCCCCTATCCCAGTGGAGAGGAGTGAGTGAACATCTGTCCTATCTGTCCACTCCCAGCTTCTTGTGCACCCCAGCCTCCTTGCTTACCTCCTCGCTGACAGGGTTGTATGAGAAGCTGAAGAGTACTTGGCCTAGTGTGAGCACTGATCTGCAATAACTAAAATATCAGCATGCTGTCAACATTCTCATCCTAAATTCAAAACAACACCTTACTAGCTACTAGGAGGAAAATTAACTCTATCCTAGCTGAAACCATGACAGTAGGAATGAATGGTAGTCAAGGCGTGGTAGCTTCTTTGAGATAACACAGATGTGGGACCTCAGCAGGCAGCAAACCTCAATGAAGTGGTTTTGTTTGTTTGTTTGTTTTCCAACCACAGAGCAACAAATCTGTTGCTCAGGGATACTTTTAAGGAAGAGGGGTATTCCTCCTTCAGAGACGAGGGTCCAGCCTCCCTCGTCTCATGAGTCAGTCAAGACTGCCACCTCATGCAAGCTAGTCATGTAACTGGGTGCACTTGCATCCATGACGCACACCCTTGCCTTCAGGCCCTAGGGGGACTTCCAGATTCTGAAATGCCCTGTGACTGAGGGTCTGGGCTGCTCTTTTGGTCCTCATGAGGCCTGTTTGGCTGTAGGAATCTGTCAAGGGGTGTTGTGGCCCCTCTGTCTAGACCCTCCTGGCTGTTGCAGTGGATGACCACCATTTTTTTTTCAGCTTAAGGCTGCTTCTTGTTGACCCCAGAGTAGCAGAAAATGGCACACCATCCACCCTCCCGCTCAAAGTGCTGACATGCATACCCTGGCTGATGTGCCATTCCCTGTTTTTGTGCCCTAGTCTCCACACTCCTGGTGACTTGTTCTCCTTAGGGGAAGATTTTTTGTTTATTTGTCTTTAAGCCTTTGCTGATTTTTTTATTGCACAACCTTGTCATTAAATGGAGTGTATGACCTGTTTTATTGAAGAAAAGCAATACAAATATATGAGAAAAAAATATATATATTTATTTAATTTTGACTTCTGATGAAGACAAAAGAATGATCATTTACTGCTCCAGTCTAACATCAAGGTGGTATTAAATCACGGAGAGTCTCAACCTGTATTTTTATGTGGACTTTTATGTATTTTTCTACTGAATGGATCTTGGAGAATTTATCTTCAAATTCATCTGTTTATATCTTCAGCTCTGTTAAAATTTTTTATTGTGAGTCCTTCTCAGATATTTCTTTCATTACATTACCAAACTTCATAGCTTACACTTGAGGAAACTCTGAAAATTTTCCTAACTAGATGTAAGTATTCCACTTTAGTTCAGCCAAGTGAGGGGCAGAGGAAGAACCACCTACATTTTAAAATTTAGTACTACTCATGGTGATAAGACACCTGCTTATTAGTTAGTTAGTTTGTTTGTTTGTTTAAATTTTATTTATGGGAACAGTTCTGTAATAAACAGGTTCTACAGAAGATATGGTTCTACAGAGAACCATTCCACTGGTGTGGAATGACAACAAAGATCTTGACAGTGTGATGACAGGATGAAAATGGAGGCTTCAAGCTACAGGGATTTATGCAGGCCTTCAGTGAGCAATTGTTGACCATTGAAATAATACAATACAATTGTGGAAGTTTCATAAAAACTTATTTTAGGGAAAACAAGTATCCAACATATATAAACATATGCCGTATATAGAAAATATAATAATAGATATGATATGAAAAAAAAAAAAAAAAAACAAACAACAACAAAAAAAAAAACATAAAAATACAATCAAGTAGATCTTAGAGTAAGTGGGAAAGTCTTAAAGCATGTATAAACCATGACAGTTGTTCATTTTGACTGAGTTCAAGATTTTTAGGTTAAAATACATTGACTTACTCTAATAAGAAGGATATTATTTTAATTATGGTTTAGTGTTTGAAAAATAGTGTGTTTACTGAAATATTGCATGACCATGATTAAAAGATGACATTGTTTATTTTAGTTTTGAGACAAATAAATAATTGTATTTTTAAAATTCATGTGGAAATGACTGTGAAATTAAATAGCTGTTGTACACCTGATGGAGAAGAAAATAATAACTAAAAATATATTAAAAGAGAGGCTTTCTGTAGTTGCCAGCAACATCATCATCAGAGGGTAATGTCATTCTGAGCTCTCACATGGCAGCTGAGTATGGTGGTTGGAATTGGTGATGGAGTGTCAAAATATGGAGTCTTAAAACAATCAAGTTTTAACGTAACTTCATCACTACATGTGCCACTTTTATATATTATTTTGCCTGAAGAAACTAAGAGAACTTCCAAAGGACAGTTGAGAAGGAGATATTAAATTAATCTCATTAATCAAAAGCACAATTAGATATTATAGGTTTCACTGTGTGGAATTAAAGCTCTTTACCTGGTTTCTGCAACACTGTATGTCCTGTGTACTCCTTCAAAGAACAAAGAAAGGAGAAAAAGGGAAAAAAAAAAAAATTGTGTGTGTATGTGTGTTATCTAATCAACTTAGAGAACGAGAAACATACAAAATACGAGTTGCACTTTGACATGAATAGGAAGGAAATTGTCTGAGAAGAATTCATTTGTAATGAAAGAAATTCACCTAAAATGAAATAAAAACTGTAATGTACTTCAGGGTATTTCTAGGGAATTATATGCTGTTGATAGCAAAGAACAAATCAAGCTCTGGTGCAAAGAAGTTTTGCATACAGAAACTGCTCAGAAAAGATAATTTATATGACACTTCCCTTCACCTTCTAATACCCCTCTCTTTGTTCATAGTACAAACTCTTATGTGTGTGAATGTTGCCTGCTAAGTGATACATTCTTATCTAGAATAATGACTTGGAGATAACTGGACATATCTGGGAAGATGTTACCAAGATTTGAAAAAGATATTCCCATTCTAACACAATTCTACAGTTTCTTCAGTTTTGCAATATTTTAGTGGACAGATATTTTTCAAATCTACGTTATTTGCATGAATAGCACTGTAAGAATGCCAGAAAATCCTCAGAGGATTTAAGTTCTTAAATTGTGTCCTCAGTAAATTTTTGCCACTGTGGTAACAAGGGTGGAGGAGGAGGCATTTTCTTTAAAATAATTCAGTTACAATGAAATAGAAGTTAAAGTCTTTTTTTTTTTTTTTTTTTTTTTTTTTTTCCACAGTTTTTCTAAGATACTTTATTATTCTGACTACAATGGACAGCTCAGCTACCGTATAGTCTTATCACAGTTAGAAGATGATATCTAATTTTAAAATTTAATGGACTTTTTCTATACATACAAAAGAGATGTACAAGATACAAAAGTTATATTCATATATAGACAATGAATTTGTTATATCAAAAGAAATATGCAGAAATTTAAACAAATGTAAAAACACTAAGTACACTTGAGAAAAATACTTGTAGTAATTTTAGTGCAGTATCAGTGACCATAACTGATTCACTTTCTGCTGTAAAAGAGAAATTAAAAACCAATAAAAAATAAAATTGCTTTATTTTCCTTTTTCTAAAAATTGCTTGTTGTCATGTATTATTGAGATATATATTTTATGTATTTATTCAAAGTATTTAAAATTAATATACTTAATATGTAAAATATTCAGAGAATTGCTTCCCAAAACATAGTATCTAATGCTAGAGTAGTTTGTCAGCTTTTAGTAAGAAAATGTTGCAACTAAAATGATGCAGAAAATTGTAACGTAACTATTTTCAGTGTTGGATTTCTGTTTCTCTTGCTCAGAAGATCTATATAAATCATTAGCATACAACACTGCAACATTATGATGCTGTGGGAATTAAAGCCTGCTTAGTTTTGCAGCATACAATTTTTGACTTTTATACAAATCACTGTAGCAACTGTCTATGCTCTGAACATGATGCAGTAGATGGATTAGCAAAGATGTGGAGCCTGGAAACAAAAAGTGTGAGCTTTTTGTGACCAGCTAACATATGAAGAGTTATCTCCCCCTCAGCTGAGCATGACAGCGTAAGACTGAGGCAGAGAAATGTGGGTACAGCCATGGTTGTAAAATTTCAAGCAAGAAATATGCCTCCACCTTCTGTGTACAAAAGTGGGATTCACATTAATAGCAGTAACAAGACTGCAGAATAAAAGCATTATAGCAAATATAACTGCAGTATATATTACAACAGTAGGTAAAAGTAAACTTTTCCAAAGGTTAGGAGGGTGCACAAACCAATAGGATGGAAAAAAAAATAATAATTACTATTAGATTTTAAGATTATCTATAAGAGCAGTGCCACTGACACTTAAGTCCCCACAAACACTGTTAAGATTCCCTCTTTCACGTATAAATCCTCTCTAACCCTCTTGCCAAGTACATAGAACATTCTAAAAATTTAGAAAGCAAAAACAGTGCTTTCTTGTTATCCATATCAGTCTTACAAAGCACAGCACAGTTCCCATCAACATTCATGCAATCAATGCGGGTATAACCAACATTCTTTCATGCTGCTTGCCTTCATCATGGTTAAATTCGAGGTAATTTTTTTTGTGTCTCCTCTGATGAATGTCATAGAAAGGTGATGATTCTAAAATATATCCAACTTCTAAAATATTATGTCAATATGTGTGAAGTGCTATTTTCTCAGGAGGAATGAATATGCTTATTAATACTTAATACTCTTGTCTCAGATCATTTGTGAATGGCTAAAGGACCATGATTATTTTAAGTACTTTAAGGAAAATCTGTCATGATCTTCTTTTGTCACAGTGGTCACTTGGCCTAATAACTTCACAAGCACTCAGTCTTCTCACATTTGTGAAAATTTGTTTGCCTTTAGAAGTTTGAATGCTTTTGAGAATGGCAGACTTTTTCAGTAAGCTAAAAACAAAATGGTCATAAAATAATCTTTTGTTTCTTTCCTTCCTTTCTTTCTTTCTTTCTCTTTCTTTCTTTCTTTCTTTCTTTCTTTCTTTCTTTCTTTCTTTCTTTCTTTCTTTCTTTCTTTCTTTCTTTCTTTCTTTCTTTCTTTCTTTCTTTCTCTTTCTTTCTTTCTTTCTTTCTTTCTTTCTTTCTTTCTTTCTTTTTCCTTCCTCCCTCCCTCCCTCCCTTCCTTCCTTCCTTCCTTCCTTCCTTCCTTCCTTCCTTCCTTCCTTCCTTCCTTCCTTCCTTCCTTCCTTCCTTCCTTCCTTCCTTCCTTCCTTTCCTTTCTCTCTCTCTTTCTCTCTCTCTTCCTCTCATTCTTTCTCTCTCTCTTTCTCTCTTCCTCTCTTTCTTTCTCTCTTTCTTTCTCTCTTTCTCTCTTGTCAAAACTGTCAATAGGTTTGAAGTATCAGACTTCTGAAACTTGTGGAATTTAAAATGTTTTTACACAATACTGTTGAATTTAATCTTTATTATTTGACAGTTCCTAACTTTCCACAGTTCGGGAATCTGTGTCAATGAATTAGAGTCTGTACAAATCCTTAAAAGAAAAAAAAAAAAAAAAAAAAAAAAGAGTTGTTCACAAGTGTTTTGAAATCTGACAAAAAAAAAAGTAAGTTGGCACTAGCTTGAAAAGAAACTACCCATACTTATCTCCTGTTACCCATTAGTGTCATAAGGAACAGCAAATTTGAAAGCTGTCAGCAGTTACATGTGAAGTTGGAAAAGTACAGTATCTTAATCTGAAAAAAAAAAAAAAAAGTTTACAATGGAGGAAGATGATAGTCAATGAAATAGAGTGCAATTTCTATATTACCTAAAACAAGGTACCCGTTGGCTCAAAAGATTCTGGAACTTTAAAAAATAGATAATGTGTTTCCAGATTTTTTTTTTCCTCATTAATTTTGCAATATCTTGCAGATTCATTAATGAACACTTAGATTCACATGTACATTAATACAATGTGAGGGTCATATTAACCCATCCTGAGACTAAAACATATGCATATTCTAATCCCCAAGTATTCAATCAAATAATTCCCAAATCTATACTTGTACTTTTAAGTATGAATAACCAGTCAATGGCTAGAAATTGCACACTGTTGTTTTAACTCAACATTTCTACCATTTTGTCATGAATCATTATTCATATCACAGAATCACAGAATTATCTAGGTTGAAAGAGACCTCAAGTCATCAAGTCCAAACTCTGACCTAACACTAACAAGTCCTCCACTAAAACATATTGCTAAGTTCAACATCTGAACATCTTTTAAAGACTTCCAGGGATGGTGACTCCACCACTTCCCTGGGCAGCTTGTTCCAACGTCTAACAACCCTTTTGGTAAAGAAGTTCTTTCTAACATCCAACCTAAAACTCCCCTGGCGCAACTTAAGCCCATTCCCCCTCGTCCTGCCACCAGGCACGTGGGAGAACAGACCAACCCCCAGTTCTCTACAGCCTCCCTTAATGTACTTATAAAAAGCAATAAGGTCGCCCCTGAGCCTCATTTTCTCCAGGCTGAACAAACCCAGCTCCCTCAGCTGCTCCCCATAAGACGTGTTCTCCAGAACCCTCATCAGCTTCATTGCCCTTCTCTGGACTCACTTGAGCACCTTGTTGTCCTTCTTGTAGCAAGGGGCCCAAAACTGAACATAGTACTCGAGGTGCAGCCTCACCAGAGCCGAGTACAGGGGGACAATCGCTTCCCTAGACCTGCTGGCCACACTACTTCTTATGCAAGCCAGGATGCTGTCGGCTTTCTTGGTCACCCAAGCACACTGTTGGCTCATATTCTGCCGACTATCAACCAATACTCCCAGGTCCTTCTCCGCCTGGCAGCTTTCCAACCACTCATCTCCCAGCCTGTAGCTCTGCTTCGGGTTATTGCGCCCCACGTGCAGGACCTGGCACTTGGCCTTGTTGAACTTCATACAATTGACCTCAGCCCATCGGTCCAGCCTATCCAGATCGTCCTGCAGAGCCTTCCTACCCTCAAGAAGATCAGCACACGCACCTAACTTGGTGTCATCTGCAAAATTACTGAGGTTGCACTTGATCCCCTCATCCAGATCATCAATAAAGATATTAAAGAGGACCAGCCCCAGTACCGAGACCTGGGGAACACCACTAGTGACCAGCCTCCAGATGGATTTGACTCCATTCACCGCGACTCTTTGGGCCCAGCTATCCAGCCAGTTATTAACCCAACAAAGCGTACACCAGTCCAAGCCATGAGCAGCCAGTTTCTTGAGGAGAATGCTGTGGGAAACAGTGTTAAAAGCCTTGCTGAAGTCAAGGTAGACCACATCCCCAGCCTTTCCCTCATCCACCAAGCACATCATTTTGTCATAGAAGGAGATCAGGTTCATCAAGCAGGACCTGCCTTTCATAAACCCATGCTGACTGGGTCTCATCACCTGGTTGCCCTGTAAGTGCCACGTGACGACACTCAAGATAATCTGCTCCATGAGTTTCCCTGGCACTGAGGTCAAACTGACAGGCCTATAGTTTTCCAGGTATGCCCTCTGGCTCTTCTTGCAGGTGGGTGGTTTGCTAGCCGCCAGTCGGCTGGGACTTCCCCCAATAGCCAGGACTGTTGATAAATGATGGAAAGCAGCTTGGCCAGCTCCTCGGCCAGTTCTCTCAGTATCCTCGGGTGGATCCCATCTGGCCCCATCGACTTGCACACATCCAAGTGCCATAGCAGGTCGCCAACCATTTCCTCATGGACAGTGAAGGCCACATTCTGCTCCCCATCCCCTTACACCAGTTCAGGGTACTGGGTATCCAGAGAGCAACTGGTTTTCCCGCTAAAGACTGAGGCAAAGAAGGCATTAAGCACTTCCACCGTTTCCTCATCTTTTGTATTTAAGTTCCCCCCCGCATCCAGCAAAGGCTGGAGATTCTCCTTAGTCTTCCATTTAGCACTGATGTATTTGTTAAAACATTTTTTGTTGTCTTTGACGACAGTAGCCAGATTGAGCTCCAGATGAGCTTTGGCCTTTCTAATTTTATCCCTGCACTACCTCACAACATCCTTATAGTCCTCCCGAATGGCCCGCCCTCTTTTCCAAAGATTGTAAACCCTCTTTTTTCTCCTAAGCTCAAGCCACAATTCTCTGTTCAGCCAGGCCAGTCTTCTTGTGCTGTCTTCCTGGGGTACGTGTCAGAGACATTGGGAAGGCTCTGCCATGACTCATTAAACTGGAAGACTACTATCCTCTTGTAGTCATTCAGGTTGGATCCCGGGAAGCTGCTATTAGAAAAATGAAGAATATTAAAAAGGACTTTGCATCCCTGGGGAGGTTGTTGAGGGGATAAGGGGTGAAGGTAGTGTTCTCCTCTGTCCTCCCGCTGGGTGACTGGGATGCAGATAGAAGGAGCAGAACAGGACAGGTAAATGACAGGCTGAGGGGGTGGTGTCTGGACCAGGGATTTGGGTATTTTGATCTTAGGCTGCCCTTTGAGAGGCTAGGTATGTGGGCTACAGACAGACACCAACTGAGCAAGTGCGGTGCAAGTGTGTTGGGGAGCAAGCTGTCTGGGCTGATTACCAGGGTTTTAAACTAGGTTTGATGGGGGAAGGGAGGGGAGCTAAATGTGACAGAGAAGGGCTTGGGGAAGTCTTCACTACTGTCACTGTTGAAGACAGGGAAAAAGTTCTGCGCTCTCCCATAGGATTGTCTGAGGGCTCCTCAGAGAAGGTAGCATTCCTGATCCCCTGGCCAGTATCTTCTTCTTGCATCCCCCCAGGGGTTACTCCACCTGCTGCTTCCCTAAAGTGCCTGTACAACAACACATGGAGCATGGGAAATAAACAGGATGAGCTTGAGATCTGTGTTCGGTCGCAGGGCCACAATCTCATTGCGATCACTGAGACGTGGTGGGACAGCTCGCATGACTGGAATGCTGTCATTGAGGGCTATGTCCTCTTTAGGAAAGATAGGCCGGGGAAGCGAGGGGGTGGAGTTGCCCTTTATGTGAAGGAGCAATTAGAGTGTACCCAGCTCCAGCTGGGGGAGGGTGAAGGACAAGTGGAGAGCTTGTGGGTAAGAATTAAGGGGTGACCTGGTATGGGAGACACGGTGGTGGGGGTCTACTACAGGTCTCCAGATCAGGAGGAGGAAGTTGATGAGGCCTTCTATGAGCAGCTGCTAGTAGCTTCACGATCACGAGCGCTGGTCCTCATGGGGATTTCAATTACCCAGACATCTGCTGGGTAAGCAACTCGTCCAGGCATGAGCAGTCCAAACAGTTCCTACAATGCGTTGAAGACAATTTTCTGATGCAGGTGGTTGTCGTGGTTTAACCCGGCTGGCAGCTAAACACCACGCAGCCGTTCGCTCACCCTCTCCCCTCCCTCTCTGGGACAGGGGAGGGAAATGGAAAGTGAAGCCCGTGAGTTGAGATAAAGACAGTTTAATAAGACAGGAAAATAATAATAATAATAATAATAATAATAATAATAATAATAATAATAATAATAATAATAATAATACAATGATGATAATAGTACTACTACTAATAATGTGTACAAACAAGTGATGCACAATGCAATTGCTCACCACCTGCTGATCGATGCCCAGTCTAACCCCGAGCAGTCCGGCGCCCCTCCCCCGGCTAGCCACCCCTATATATTGTTTAGCATGATGTCAGATTGTATGGAATACCCCTTTGGCTTGTTTGGGTCACCTGTCCTGGGTCTGTCCCCTCCCAGCTCTTACTGCAGCCCCAGCCTGCCCGTTGGCAGAACAGAGCAAGAAGCTGAGATGTCCTTGGCTTGGTATAAGCACTGCTCTGCAACAATGAAAACATCGGGGTGTTATCAGCACTCTTCTCATCCTAAGCCAAAACATAGCATTCTACCAGCTACTAGGAAGAAAATTAACTCTGTTCTACCTGAAACCAGGACAGCGGTGGAGGAGCCAACGAGGTGGGAGGGGTGCTCCTGGACCTCGTTCTTACCAAATTGGATGGCCTTGTTAGGGATGTGAAGGTTGGGGGCAGCTTGGCATGCAGCGACCATGAGATGGTGGAGTTCCTGATGGAACTAGGCAAAGGAAGTAAGGCTAAAAGCAGGATTGCTACACTGGACTTTCGAAGAGCCAACTTCGACCTCTTCTGGGACCTGTTTGGGAGCATCTCATGGGCTAGGTTGCTAGAAGGCAAGGACACTTGTGAGAGCTGGGCTACATTTAAGCAGCACTTCTTCCATGCTCAGGATCAGTGCATCCCGAAGAATAGGAAATTGGGGAAGGGAGGCAGGAAACCCACGTGCATGAGCAAGGAGCACATCAATAAGATCAAAAGGAAGAGGATGGTCTATGAAATGTGGAAAAAGGGCCTGTCCTCTTGGGAGGAGTATAGATGTGTTGTCAGGGCCTGCAGGGACGTGATGACGAAGGCTAAAGCCCACCTAGAGATGAGGGTTGTGAAAGAGATAAAGGATAATGAGAAGTTTTTTTTTCAAGTATGTAAACAGCAAGAGGAAAACTAGGGATAATGTGGGTCCCTTGCTGAATGAGGGGGGTGTCCTGGTCACAGGAGACGTTGAGAAGGCAGAGATACTGAATGCTTTCTTTGCTTCAGTCTTTGCTTCAAGGACTCTCCTCCAGAACTCCTCGCCCCTGGCAATAGGACAAAGGGTCTGGGAAATGGAAGGCTCCCCCCTGGTGGATGTGGGAGTGACTCGGGAGCATCTGAGTGGGCTCAATGCACACAAATCCATGGGTCCCAATGAGATGCATCCACGTGTGCTAAGGGAGCTGGCAGATGTGATTGCCGAACCACTCTCTATCATCTTTGAAAGGTCCTGGAGAATGGGTGAGGTGCCTGAAGATTGGAGGATAGCCAATATCACTCTGATCTTCAAGAAGGGCAGGAAGGAGGATCCAGGAAACTACAGGCCAGTCAGTCTCACCTCTGTCCCTGGAAAGGTATTGGAGCAGTGTGTTCTGGATGCCATCTCCAAGCAATTGGAAGAGAAGAAGGTTATGAGGAGTAGTCAGCATGGATTCACCAAGGGGAAGCCATGCTCGACCAAGCTCATTGCCTTCTATGATGGCATCACCAGCTGGGTAGATGTGGGGAGAGCGGTGGATGTCATCTACCTTGACTTTAGCAAGGCTTTCTATACTGTCTCCCATGATATCCTACTAGCAAAGCTGAGAAAGTGTGGGATAGATGAGTGGACGGCAAGGTGGGTTGAGAACAGGCTGACTGGCCAAGCTCAGAGGGTGGTGATCAGCGGAGCAGAGTCTGGCTGGAGGCCTGTGACTAGCGGTGTTCCCCAGGGGTCGGTGCTGGGTCCGGTCTTGTTCAACATCTTCATCGACAACCTTGATGAGGGAATAGTGTCTGCCCTCAGCAAATATGCTGATGACACAAAGCTGGGAGGAGTGGCTGACACGCCAGAAGGCTGTGCTGCCATTCAGCGAGACCTGGACAGGCTAGAGAGATTGGTAGGAAGAAACCAAATGAGATTTAATAAGAGCAAGTGTAGAGTCCTGCACCTGGGAAAGAACAACCTGAAGTACCAGTACAGGCTGGGGGACGACCTGCTGGAGAGGAGCTCTGAGGATAAGGACCTAGGGGTCCTGGTGGATGACAGGTTGACCATAAGCCAGCACTGTGCCCTTGTGGCCAAGAGGGCTAATGGGATCCTGGCATGCATTAAAAGGAGCGTGGCCAGCAGGTCAAGGGAGGTGATCTACTCCGCCCTAGTCAGACCTCACCTGGAGTACTGTGTCCAGTTCTGGGCTCCCTGGTACAAGAAAGAGGGATCTGGAAAGAGTCCAGCGGAGAGCCACAAAGATAATACGGGGCCTGGAGCCCTATGAAGAAAGGCTGAGAGACCTGGGTCTGTTCAGCCTGGAGAAGAGAAGACTTAGAGGGGATCTCCTCAGGGTATATAAATATCTGAGGGGTGGGGGACAGAAGGATGTAGCCAACCTCTTCTCAGTGGTTTGTGGGGATAGGACAAGGGGCAATGGCTACAAGCTAGAGCACAGGGAGTTCCGCACTGACATGCGAAAGAACTTCTTCACAGTGAGGGTGATGGAGCATTGGAACAGACTGCCTAGGGAGGTTGTGGAGTCTCCTTCTCTGGAGATATTCAAGGCCTGTCTGGATGCCTACCTGAGCAACCTGCTCTGAGGAACCTTCTTTGGTTTGGGGTCGGACCCAATGATCTTTGGAGGTCCCTTCCAACCCCTTCAGTTCTGTGATTCTGTGATTCTTCCCCACCAGCTCATCTTTGGGCACGTGGGGACAGACTGCTCCTGCGCCATTAAGATTTCCTTCTTGAAGAGTGCCCAGCCTTTCTGGACTCCTCTGCCCATCAGAACCACCTCCCAAGGGACTCTGCCAACCAGTGTCCTGAGCAGCTCAAAGTCAGCCCTCCGGAAGTCCAATACAGCGGTTTTACTGGTCCCCTTCATGGCTTCTCCAAAAATGGAGAACTCTACCATTTCATGGTCACTCTGCCCAAGACAGTTTCCAACCACCACATCTCCCACCAGTCCTTCTCTGTTTGTGAAGAGAAGGTCTAGCGGGGCACCTCCCCTGGTAGGCACACTAACCAGCTGCGTCAGGAAGCTATCTTCCACGCTCTCCACAAACCTCCTAGACTGCTTTCTCTGGGCTGTGTTGTGCTTCCAGGATATATCTGGGAAGTTGATGTCCCCCACAAGAACAGGCGCTGACGATTTCACAACTTTTGTCAGCTGCCTGTAGAACTCCTCATCAGTCTCCTCATCCTGGTTCAGTGGTCTATAACAGACCCCCACCAGGATGCTTCCCTTGTTGGCCTTCCTACTGATCCTAACCCACAGGGACTCAACCTTATCATTCCCAGCCTCAAGTTCCATGACATCAAAACTCCCTCTGATATAGAGAGCCACACCACCACCCCTTCCATGCTGCCTGTCCCTTCTGAAGAGCCTATAGCCAGACATTACAGCACTCCAGTCATGAGAGTGGTCCCACCACATTTCCGTGATGGCAACCAAGTCGTAGCCTGCCTGCCACACAATGGCTTCCAGCTCCTCCTGTTTGTTACCCATGCTGCGTGCATTACTGTAGATGCACTTCACTTGGGCCATTGCCTTCTCTCCCAGACTTGCCATTGTTACCCCTGGCACAGCTCTAACAAGCCTTGTTTCAGCCCCATCCCCCTTCTCACCTAGTTTAAAGCTCTCCCAATGAGCCCCACCAGCTCCTGGCCTAGAATCCGTTTTCCCCTTAGAGATAGGGACCTGTCTGCGGTCATCAGGCCGGGTGCTGAGTAAAGCACCCCATGGTCAAAAAAAAATAATTTCTGTTTTGGCACCGGCCTCTGAGCCACGTGTTTATCAGGTGGTCTTTGTCCACTCTGTACCCCTCCCTGCCACCATAGGGATGGATGAAAACCACCTGTACTCCCGCTCCATCCACTAACCGTCCCAGTCCCCTAAAGTCCCATTTGATAGCCTTGAGGCTTCTCTCTTCAATGTCATCACTGCCAGCTTGGACTATTAAAAGAGGATAATAGGCAGAGGGGCGAACCAGGTTGGGAAGCTTTCTGGCAATGTCCCTGACCCTGGCCCCAGGGAGGCAGCAGACTTCCCTATGGGTAGGGTCAGGCCGACAAATAGGGCCCTCTGTTCCCCTGAGAAGAGAGTCGCCCACAACAACCACCCTTCTTTCTGTCCTGGTGGAGGCAGTCCTGAGGCATGGAGTCAACTTCCTTGCCCTAGGCATCCTCCTGCATAGACTTTCTACCTCTTCCTCAGCTACCGGTCTCTCAAGTTCCAGGGCCTCAAACCTGTTGCATAAGGGCACCTGGGAAGGTGGGGCCGGTAGAGGGGGGCATCGCCTGCGATGTCGAGCAGGGACCTGTTTCCATTCCTCCTCAACTCCTAGGTCCCCTGCCTCTGCCCAACAGCAACAGGGCAGGGGGTCCAACCCCATCTAGGGTGTCTCACCCCGGTGCCAGTCCTTCAGGCTGCACAGGGAGTCGGTCCACAAGTCTGTCTCATGCTCACACTCTCTGATATCCCTCAACCTCTCGACCTCCTGGAGTTCTGCCACGAGGCAGACCAGGTCGTCCACCTGCTCGCACTTCACACACACAGTCTCTCTGCCCCCTGCAGGTGGTAGCAACAGGCTCAGACACTCCCTGCACCTGGAGACCTGAGCAGCTGCAGTTTTGAGTGGGCAGTCGGTCTGGGTGTGTACAGACTTCCTGGAGCGCACATTGTGCATGGTATACACCATTGCAGCTGAGCTAGCGGTAGACTGCTGTTAGAGGAGGTGTTTGTATGGGCAGGGGGGAGCGCTCTGCCCTTCCTGCTCGCCCTGCCTGCGCGAACTGCCACGCTACCTGCTGTACCACTCCCTTCTGACGCGCCACGCCCTGTTTGCCTGTCCTAGTTGCCGCGCTCCTCGTTGCTCGCGCTCACTAGGGGCAGCTTTTGAACGGTTGGGGAGGGGGTGCTGCTGACCCTGCCTACGCCTCCTTCTCACCTCGTTCACCTCCCTCGAGGGTACTGGCAGCTCCCTCGGGTGAGCTCGGTGCTGGAAAAATTAGCTCTGCCTGTCCAATCCCCTGCTCTGCTGTACAACGTGTCTGTCCCGGAGCTGACCGCCTTATCCACACTATCAGATAGACAAGTATTTATATTTGATTATGAATTTCCCATTATTCTGCAGTTTTAAATGTTCCAGAACCCAGAGAAGGAATACCATGCAAATTGTTGGTCAGTCCTACTCCAATGACAACAACATCTGGAATATAACTGAAGCCAAAATTTTGAAATGATGCAATAAGGCACATACCGTTAAAGAGGTAACAATAGTTATGATCAGAGTTGGTCTGAATAGAAAATTAAAAATAAATAAATAAATGTATTTTAGTACTTCATTGTAAAAATAGGGGAAGGGGTGACAAGATTAGGAATTTTTTCCCCTGCTTCCTTTAATCCACTTCTACTCTCTGATGTTTATTTTCTAAAGATGACAAAAGAAAAGGAAAAGGGAGAGCTGTAAGAGGATACAGGTGCTCAGAGGAGAAAAAAAAAAATAATAAAAGAGAAAAAAAAAAAAAAAGAGTATTTCTAAAAAGAAATAGATCCCCCAAATCAGAAATATATGCAAAGTATGAAAATTTAGTTCTTTCAAAAGCAATAGATAGAGTAGCAGTAACTTCAAAATGTTCATATTTACTTACCTTCTTCAAAAAGAAAAAATTAATCAGAGATTGGCAAGTCTCTTTATATTGGCCATGTTTTCCAGATACTTTTGCCTCCACTCGTGCTTAACTTGAGCTGACCTGACACTCACTTTTTGGTGAAGATGTTGTCTGATAAAATGGCAGATACACTTGTGACATTGCATGTGCTAAGGGATATGTTTGAAACCTCTCTCTCAGCATGTGACATTCCATGGTTGAGAATTTGTCACCACGTGGCTCTTCAGGGAAGTTTATGGGAACACATGTATCTGGCGGAGGCTGTGATAGCTCTCATCAGAGATCAGTCATATCAACATGAAGATGTGAGAATAAAGGAATAAAGGAAATACAGAACAATCACAGCCAGTGAAATTCCGTGTGGGAAAAAAAAAAATATATATATATATAAATTAAAGCAGTCTTCCAATAAGATATTTTGCTATTATTTGTTTACAAACACACACACACCTACATATATTATTTATCAGTTTGCATATATTTTGCAGAAACAGAAATTTTAGTCATTCAAGGGCTGTCTCTGTTTCTAATGCTATGCTTTAAACTGTTCTGCTGTTGTTGAGCATTTCAAAAGCAGAATCTGTAAATTTGTCAGGTTTCCTTTATTACTTTCATTCATTCATTCTATACTTCTGAGCACTGCTGAATGCCTGTTTATCATCCCATTATGAAATAATATGACTTTACACTTTAATTCTTACAGATATTTTACTACTACATCTCCCTTAAAATGTCACAAGAAAAAATATATAAGGAATGAACGAGTTTATGTTTGTTTGTTTGTTTGTTTGTTTGTTTTTGGTTTTTACATTTGATATTCACTCATATAGTTAGCAGAATGTTCCCATAGGGGAAAAAAAAAAAAAAAAAAAAGTAATTCTCAAGTTCTGCTTTACAAATGAGATAGGAAAATAACAACAATAACAAGATGTGATTGAACTCCCTTTCAAAAGCACCTTATTTTATAGTTCAAATCCAAATCTTACAAGAGCTGGGGCAATAGAATGTGTATGTGGGTGGTTTGCATATTTTCTGAATGGCAATAATGAATATGTCAACAGAAGCATTAATTAATGTTCAGAAACATTTCAAAGTAAATAGCTAGATGCACAGACAATTGTAATGCTTTTACTTGTGAAATGAATTACATTATGAGAAGAAAAGATAAAGCAGGCAGTATTTCAGACTTGAAGATATTATATGGCTAGTTCTGAGAGCTGAAGGATATGAAATCACTTTCCAATCTCACTTTGTCTTAAAATGAATAGTATAGTAAAAGTTGGGATATTTTCTTGATGTCTTTTTCTTATTCAATTTTCAGAAAATGTGAGTTGAAAAATTTCCCTATTATATCTGCTTCTTGTCAAAGAAACAGGATGCAAGGAGTAACAGAGTTGGCAGAGTTTGTGAGGGGAAAAAGACATTATATTCTTAAACATCTCAACAGTCTTCAGTTCTGGACAGAAAACAGAAACCTTACTTCAATTAAAAAATAGATTATTGATAGTTAATTATTACCACTATTAGTTAATTGTGACTGTATGAAGTTTGTTATCATCCTTTCCTTTCACTTGGGACTTTTCTGTTTTCCATGGAAACTTTGTCCCAAGCAGGTCACTATAAACCAACCCCATGCAAAGAAGATACATGATCATGATACTTGAGTATCTCCAATTAAAGACAGAAAGAAAACTACAAAAGAAAAAATAAAGTATACTTTTTGTCTACCTCAGGGACTTAGAGTTTATTAAGTCTAGAAATACTAAAAATGTTGTTAATATATTCATACTACAAATGTATTGATTTATAACAGAAAGGTTGTACAATCAAATTAATCACAATTTACCTTAAGCCATCTATAGAAACTGAAAACAGAATCACAAAAGGATGCAATACTGCTTGCAGAAATCCCTCTGCTCTAACTCCTTGTCTGGTGTGCAGCCTAATATTAATAAGGAAAGGTAGTTTTGAAAGGCATTTCTTTTACAAAGTATCTAGGAGGAAAATTTCTTCCATTCAAAAATGAATTGTTTTCAGACCTTTGTAAGGAAATTTCTGACCAGAGTATGTTACATTATAAATACATTGAGTAAAGAATGATGCAAGAAATAAATTTCCTTTCCAAAGGTTATAGGACTTCAAACAGAAAACATCACAAAAAGCTTTTCAAAAGAATCTTAAATTTACAGGTAGCTCTGTCATATTTACAATTTATAAACGATGTAAAAACAACTTTTATGTGCTTGATTTTTCCAGAAAAGGAAATGATGTGGAGGGACTGAAGAAGATATAAAGGATATAAAGTAATTAAAAATAATAATAATAAAAAAGATATAAAGGATATAATGTATTTAAAAATGCATCAGTGAGTCTAAAATAATGGAAGGGAGAAATGGTGATAACTTAAAACTAAATTTGCAGAATCTTGTGGCATGTTCTGATATGATAACATGATAATGTGATTTATTTTTTTTTTATAAGTTAGAGATTTCCTTTGCTAAAGGCATCTTTCTTTTCTGTGAAGTAACTTCGCAGTGAAGTGAAGTTCAAGTGAAGAAGTTTCTCCAGGTACCAACTCATAACATTTCTGAAACATGTAGTATTTCATTACCCTCAAGTCTTTTTTATTTCCTCGAGAAATCAGCTCAGCAAGAACTGAACACCACCTACAATTACTTAACAATTAGTGAACTAAGGATTCTTAATCTAGAAAAAAAATAGTATTGCTTCTAATGTAATGAAATGACAGAAGATGTAGGTGTCAGTTACCTCATACATGCAAAAAGTGCAAATCCGTCTCTTTTCTCATGAGCTCTCACTTTTTAGGTCTGGTACTTCACACAAAGCCTTCTTTTTCCAGTTTGAACATCGCAGATCTGGCTTTTATTCACTCTGATTTATAGCTAAAATTCCTCAAAACCAGTTGTTTGGCTGAATAAAGTCTGCTGCAAGGAAGAGAGCTTGTCAATGTGAAAGGAAAGGAAGGAAGAAAAGACTACAGCATGAAGTCTTTGCAAGTCTTTTGTGAACTGAACTAGAAAAGAAAAACACTGATAATTGCAGTGTTAGAGTTGAGGTTTTCTGAACAGGACATTATTATGGCTTGCCAGAAGCGGAAGAGAAAACACAAGTCATAAAGGACTGTCTCAGAAGCTATGACAGATTACCTTAAAGTGAAGAGGCTGCCTTCTTATGATGAATCAAAGTCAGAAAAGTAAAAGCATAACCACTTAAATCATAAATATTTAAAACATCTTTTTTCCTTCTTTATTTGAATACACAGCATTACAAGAAAAAGAAAGTAATTTAAGATACAGCTTACACAAAGGATGTGAATGTTTGTCTCCATCCATAGGAGACAAGAATGGTAAGTTTGGTTGTTCTGTATTTGCCTGGTGACTTTGGTCACGATGCTGAAATTTCTAAGCATGCTGAGTTTATGTCAAGAAATGCATGAAGTACCCATGGCTTTTATTAATGTCATAAAAATATTTATTTTTCAAAGGTTTACCAGTTCCTGTGTAAAGTTCTTCCAGACCACAGGAAGAATATTTCCTCCTGTATCCCCAATCTGTAACACAGTTACTTTGTATTACACCTACTCTCTCTGCACCTGTTATCAGGCTCTTCAGCTGGTATTTATGACAAATATTTATTTATCTGGGTCAGAAGCTCTGGATAGGAAATATTCAGTGTTATACATGTAGTTAACATTGCAGTGTTAAGTGCCAGCCTTAAGTTAGGCTATCTTACAATTTTTCAAGTTAGGAAATAGTATCATATTATTGCATGTATGTCAATGACTTTTAAAACATTCCCTAATTATGTCATGAAAAAAAAAGTTTGCTTGTTCTAATTTTTGATTCCAATATGCTTCCAGGATATAGTCCTTCACAAGGTTTTCAGTAAAGTTTCCAATGTTTGTAAAATATGATTCTGAGTTACAAAAGATTCGTCTAGACTATGCAATAATAATAATAATAATAAATAAAAACAAAAATTAAAAAAAAAAAAAATCTGACCTGAAATTAAATATCTTTTATTTGAAGAAATGACAAAGAGACAAAGACAGAGGAAATAATAATAATGATAATAAAATATTATTTGACCCCTGGAATCATAATAATAATAAAATAAATAAATAAATAAAATAAAGAAGCTGTTAAGAAAACATTTCATTTAGTGATTTGGGAATAAATTAAAACTTACATAAGTTAAACATAAAAACTCTTTAATTAACATATTTATCGTGTAATTTGTTGAATAGAGCTATATTTTTTAATCTCAATATCACTTTCAGAACTGTAAAGTATTTCTAGGCATTCCAAAATCAGTCATACTCCTAATATTACAAGATCATAAAATAATATTAAATATTGAAAGTTCCTTTAAGTTGATTTTTGAGGTTTTAGAAATTCTCAGTGCTATCATAAAGGCTCAGAAAATTTCTTGATCACAACTGTCAGAAATATTTTATCACCTGTCTTCAGGAACTGGTATTACAGGAATGATATTATGTCTCACACTTATTGACAAGATTGTTTCTTAGAAGTAAACCTGACATATATGGGGTTTTCTTTTGAAAATGTAAGTGTATGAAAATTAAGATAAACTATCTGGTAAAAATAAAAAATAAAAAAAAAATCATAAAAGTTAGCTTTCAACAGTCTCTGTAACTGTAACATATTTTAATTGTATTAATAAATTATGTATCAAATATGAATGTCACTCTGTATTCATTCTAGATATATTTAATTAATGCTGAGTCTTAGTCTACCTTTAGACAATGGTAAAGTTTCTTTTCACAGCAGGATCACAGTCACTCTTTTTACGATGACAAACAGAACTATTAAGTTCATTATATTCAATTTTCTAAAGTTTCAGTCAAAAAGTTATATTTTTTTCTCTTATGTACTATGAGTAAGCATGTTCACACACAATTGTAGAAGTGTTCTCCAGCAATGTCTTTAGATTCAACTCAGAAATATTTCTTTTAAAAAGGGTAATTAGATAGGGAAAAGTATGATGTCATCTGGAAATACCAGTATTGGACACTGGGATCATCAGTGATAGTTGGTTTTAAAATGGCATCATGGCTTATCACACTGCAGGTCCATGAATGAATGCAGACAAGCTAAAGCTCTCTGGAGAAGCATTAGTTTAGGCTTAATAACAACAACCATAGTAAAGCTTAGGGATATGGTTTAGGGATATGGTTTAGTGGGGACTGTTAGCGTTAGGTCAGAGGTTGGACTTGATGATCTTGAGGTCTCTTCCAACCTAGAAATTCTGTGTGATTCTGTGTGTAAAGAACCAGCAGATTCCTTTTTTTTCAGGTTATATTTAATTAATTTTGATGGCATGATTTTCCAAAATGTACCAGCACTATTAGCCAGCCGATACATATGTACTCAACAATTTTGATATCGGTACTATGTCTTTTTAATTTCCTGCCCATGGCTGTATTCATAATTAGTTGTATTTCAGAGAAAAGCAAAAAAACTTAAACCAAACTAGTATATATAAACACCCATTTACTTAAGTACTTAGTGTAAAAAAAAAAATAAAAATAATAAAAAAAAAAAAATAGAAACTGGATATTTTAACCCAAGGCTACCTGCAAACTACAGAATAGTCATTACTACTAGGTATGTTATATGTTAATACCTAGAAAGCTCTAATTTAAATGGACACCCAGACTGTGATTTTAGTACTAAATTTAGTGTAATTCAGCAGGGAAATGTGGTTTCTTAGCACTTACTGTGTTCTGTAAGGATTTACAATATGTTGACACAGAAGTTTACCCTCAGAAAGTCTGAGAATGGCACCAAGCTTTGTGTTGCAGTCAACATGCTGAAGGGAAGGGATGCCATCCTGAGGGACCTGGACAGGCTTGAGAGGTGGACTTGTGAGAACCTCATGTAGTTCAACAAAGCCAAGTTCAAGGTCCTGCACCTGTGTCAGGGCAATCCCACATCCAAATAACAGGCCGGGTGGAAAATGGATTAAAAGCAGTCTTGAGGAGAGGGACCTGGGGGTGTTGGTTGACAAGAAGCTCAACATGAGCTGGCAATGTGCGCCTGCAGCCCAGAAAGCCAAACATGTCCTGGGCTGCCTCAAAAGAAGCGTGGCTAGCAGGGTGAGGGAAGTGATTCTCCCCCTCTGCTCTTGTGAGACGCCAGCTGGAGTGCTGTGTTCAGCTCTGAGGCCCCCAGCACAAGAAGAACATGGAAGTATTAAGAACAAATACAGAGGAGGGCCACAAGGCCAATCAAGGGGCTGGAGCACCTCTTCTACAAAGACAGACTGTTGGGGTTGTTCAACCTGGAGAAGAGAAGGCTCCAGGGAGACTTTACAGTGGCCTTCCAGTACCTCAAGGGAACCTACAAGAAAGCTGGAGAGGGACTCTTTGTCAGGGAGTGCAATGATAGGACAAGGAGTAATGGCTTTAAACTGAAAGATAATAGGTTTAGATTAGATATAAGGAGGAAATTCTTTACTCTGAGGGTGGTAAGGCCCAGGAATAGGTTGCCCAGAGCAGTTGTGAATGCCTTATCCCTGGAGGTGTTCAAGGCCAGGCTGGATGGGGCTTTCAGGAACCTGGTCTAGTAGGAGGTGTCCCTGCCCATGGCAGGGGGGGTTGGAATTAGATGATCTTTAAGGTCCCTTCCAACCAAACCATTTGCTGATTCTTTGAGTTTCCAGACTGAGGTAGCTACTGAAGTCACAAAGACATGAATTAAAATATTCAGAACTTGGTTTCTGTACTCTTTTACATTTCAAGTAAACCAAGACATACCCACTCACAAACTTAGGCTACAGGACACAAGATAATGCTGAGGTGTTACCCTCCTTTACAGTCTTACAATGGAAATGGAAGCATTGGCATCTGTGTTGCTGAACTAATGAACCTCAGTCTGTGTGACGATTCTCTTCTTTAAAGATAAATAATAAAGTCAGTGTGAACTGAAGCATCTCTTAACAACTTTCCCAGCCAGTGGCAGAATACATGTTTACTGAGGCCCACCCCAGACCCTTCCAAGAGTCTGTGCAGCCCCCAAACAGGTTTTGCAGCCATCTCCAAAGATCTTCAAGTGTGGTCTTCAGACTCTGTAATACTCACACGATCTTTACTCCCCCAACCAAAAAAAAAAAAAATTGTTATTCTCTGCCTCTGTCACAGACTTTAAAATGCTGCCCACATTGTGTTTTGTGACTCTTAAGTGTAGTTCTCAGTTGCACAGTCTTCCAGGGTATGGAAAAAAACATGGCCATCCCCCCAAAAATAGTCTATACACAACTCATCTCTTCTTCCACTGTTGTTTTCTGTGGGTAGCAGTGAAAGAGTAAGATGACAGGAACAAAGAATTATGTCATTGCTATGAGTAGACTGCCTGCTCAGGAAGCCAGCAGAGCAGAAGCAAAATTGCTCACTTTGTCTAGCTGTAAAATGGTGATTATGGTACTCCTTAGTGTGTAAGGTACTCTGCATCTTCCAGTAAAGTGTGAAATATTTTTCCCAATGTGCAAGAAAGATTAAAGACGTAACTCTGCAAGTTAAAATAGTATGAAGCTGTTTTACATCCATAGAATTGACTAATAAAAGGTAAGTATTACTGAGAGAAATAATAATAATAAATAAATAAAGGTAACCTCTATGTAGAGATTTTAATTTCTTACTCATTCGAGATAAATACTCTGCACATGTGGTTCCATTTACATTTTATATGAACTGCCTGTTTACAGACAAGAAAAGCTATATCATAACTACCATTATCCTATAGCATACTACTGCTTTAGTTCTTAACATTAAAAGCAATTTTAAACGGTTCAGTTTGTAAAATGTAATTTTCATTAATGTAACAGTGCCCTCTATGTTCCAGAGATTGCACTGAGAGTAATAGCATTTTCTTACACACTTAATAAAACATTTTTGTTTGTTTCAGTCCCTTCTTAAGAAAGGGTGAAATAATCTTTTTTTTCTTTGTTTTATTACTCTAAAGTTTCACAGATTATACAAAAGATATTAAAATCTGAAATTATTAATTTCATTCTAAATATCTAGACACATTCCTTTTGACACTGAGAAAACAAAAAATAGATTTTTTTGTGCATTTGAAAATGGCTATACATTTTTCAAACCCTATGATTAATACTTTAAGGTCTCATAAGTAATAACATATTTACTTTCAGCAGAAGATCAAAAACAGTGCATTGTAGGTTTACTGTACACATGAAAACATTCAAGAGTCTTCATAGTGAAAGGGAAGCATATAGAAATTATGAGGCACTGAGATGTATATACCCTCATGCCCACTGAATCTTTATTATACAGAGATGTTTGGATTGTGTTAAGATATTTGTAAAATAACCCCTTGCTGCTTGGGGATGAGCTGAAGTGAGTTTACAGTAAATTGAATTGCTTTAAATATTCCATGGCAACATTTTCCTGAAGCTTATGATGAGAAAGAGGACATGGATGAAAGTGTTAATATATAATGCTTCAGGTGAAACATTGCTATAAAGAAAATCACTTTGCTGAAAAAGCTTTTTGCATTAATAGTTTCCTAACTGTTGTCTAGAAGGAAGGTTCCCGAAATCATCTATGGTGAAAAATATTAACAGCCAAAGCAAAAGGCAGCTACTAGGTACTTTATAACAGAAACTCATTGCAAGTGCCTCCATTCCTCTCCTTTAAATGGAGAATGTTCAATGAATTCTGTGAATTCTTAGAAATAACACAATTTCAGTACTGAGGGCAGAATCTTCTCAGTGTCCCCCAAAATAAATAAATAAATACATAAATAAGAGGTTTTATTGTTTGGTTATTCTTTGTACTGCATATGATTACAGAAATGCAAGATGTTACAGAACAATGGTCTGTTATGTATGCCTGCTCCAACTAAAACAGCAGCTTCCCAGAAAACCTCAGTCTGCTTTTTTGTAATAGCTGAGGGAAAGAAGTTTTGATTTAAATATGCCTGTGGCCCTTCTTTAAGTGAATGACGGTGCTTTGTGTGGTAATTCTTGTATGTGGACAACTGCATGTTTTTCTTAATTATCTCTGTTTTCCTTCCCTACTCTTTCATTGCTCTCAGATCTTAAGTGTCTGGGAGCCCTTGATTTTGTGAGTTGTCATCTTCTCCATATTAGCAACAAGTGGCTTTGGCACTATTTCTATTTCCTTTTTGTTCTGAAGCCAAGGATATCTTTCCCTTCCTTTCTATGTATCTCCACATAAAACAAAGGCTGGTATCAAACAACAGGGATAAATAAATGCCTTTACCTTTCAAATTTTTGAATTATGCTCATACCATGCAGTAGAGAGCTGCTTCTACTCACCTAATTATGGAGAGAGAAGCTTTGATGTGGAAGTGTTTCTCATGGAGGTAAAGTAACAACAAGGGAAGGAAGGAAGGAAGGAAGGAAGGAAGGAAGGAAGGAAGGAAGGAAGGAAGGAAGGAAGGAAGGAAGGAAGGAAGGAGGGAAGGAAGGAGGGAAGGAAGGAAGGAAGGAGGGAAGGAAGGAGGGAAGGAAGGAGGGAAGGAAGGAAGGAAGGAAGGAAGGAAGGAAGGAAGGAAGGAAGGAAGGAAGGAAGGAAGGAAGGAAGGAAGGAAGGAAGGAAGGAAGGAAGGAAGGAAGGATGAAGAAGGAAAGAAGGAAAGAAGGAAAGAAGGAAAGAAGGAAAGAAGGAAAGAAGGAAAGAAAGAAAGAAAGAAAGAAAGAAAGAAAGAAAGAAAGAAAGAAAGAAAGAAAGAAAAAAAAAGAAAGAAAGAAGGAAAGAAGGAAAGAAAGGAAGAAAGGAAGAAAGGAAGAAAGGAAGGAAGGAAGGAAGGAAGGAAGGAAGGAAGGAAGGAAGGAAGGAAGGAAGGAAGGAAGAAAGAAAAGAAAGAAAGAAAGAAAGAAAGAAAGAAAGAAAGAAAGAAAGAAAGAAAGAAAGAAAGAAAGAAAGAAGGAAAGAAAGAGAAAGAGAGAAAGAGAGAAAGAGAGAAAGAGAGAAAAAGAAAAAGAAAGAAAGAAAGAAAGAAAGAAAGAAAGAAAGAAAGAAAGAAAGAAAGAAAGAAAGAGAGAGAGAAAGAGAGAAAGAGAGAGAGAGAGAGAGAGAAAGAGAGAAAGAGAGAAAGAGAGAGAGAGAGAGAGAGAGAGAAAGAAAGAAAGAAAGAAAGAAAGAAAGAAAGAAAGAAAGAAAGAAAGAAAGAAAGAAAGAAAGAAAGAAAGAAAGAAAGAAAGAAAGAAAGAAAGATTATCTAGCTACTCAGAAATGATGGAAAACTGACAAGGTCGGGAAACAGGATGTACCACTGTAATTCAAGAAATATACGAGGTACTGAAGTTAAATTCATTATCCTGATAACAAAGGTTATAACAAGTCCAAGAAATACAAAACAAATCCTTCCTTGTGATAGTGACTACAATGACTGAGAAATGCTGTGATGTTTGCTCAATGTTATAACAGCTTGAAATCTCATGCACTTATTTTTTTTTTTCTTCCCCCCCACCCCTCCCACCCCCTTCATTAATATAATTCCACTGTTTTATTTGACTTAAAGATCGGTGTTTTAGGGAGCAGAGAGTTCACAAAAACAGGATTTGTACACTGTGGTTGGTAGAGAACAGACTTAAATATATAAAATACACTCCTTTTTCTAATGCTTATTTAAGTTGATTTGAAAGTGGGAATTGCAAGTGAAAATTGGAGAATGTTTTCTAATTCATTAGCATGAAAATCAGCAAATTTTCCTCATGAGTGGGAGTGGAGGGTCAGGTACTGATCTCTTGTCTCTGGTGACAGCAATAGGACCTTTGTGAATGACATGATGCCAAGGGTGGATGTTCAGGATGTATGTTAGGAAAAGGTTCTTAACCAAGAGGGTGTTTGGGCAGTGGAACAAGCTCCCCTGGGAAGTGGTCACAAAAAAAGCCTACTGGCATTCAAGAAGTGTTTGGACAATACTCTTAGACATGTGGTCTGATTTGGGGGTCATCCAGGATCTGGATATGATGATCTTTGTGGGACCCTTCCAATTCAGGATATTCTTAAAAAATAATTTAAAAAATAAAAATAGAAAAGTATGCTATGCATAAAAATCACAGTGACAATTTGTCCAGCCTAAAGATAATTATACACATTTATGTATTTTAGAGCTTGGCAAATGTTAAGATGGCTATATCCTGATACTCTCTAATGATTCAGAACCCCCATGAAATCTACTTAACCTTTTAAATTTATCCTATGAGAAAGGAGCTCACATAAAAGATCTCAGCTAAGGCAGTAATGTGGTTCTGTAGGAGAACCCTCTGTTTTAGCTGTCTGTGCAAGAGAATATAAGAAAGTACTTTAACCTTCTAACAAATGGCAATCAGTTGCTAAAAGAACAGAGAGAGCTACTGTAACCGTGAAAGAACAAAACCTTTTAAAAGAAAGATGGAGCAGGAAAGGATCAATCAACAAAATAGGTCATATCATTATAACATACTGTACAACTTGGTTGTGTACTCACATTTGAAATAATTCTGGTGCATTGTTTCTAAAAAGAACACAATTAGACTAGAAAATATATAGATAAGGACAGTTTCCATGAAAGAAACAGATTCTGCAGCCATGAAACATGACTGTGCTAACAAATATGATGGAAGTCTCAAAAATCATGAAGGATGATGATTTTTCACTTCCTCTGTGAACTAGGAACATAAGGTGAAAACAGTAAGGCGCTTGTAAGATAAATTTAGTGATCCTGTACATTACAAAAACTATAGAACCCCATTTTAAAGTATTTTGCATTTATTAAATGTTTTAGCATTTCCAAAGGTGATTGGACAAATCTACCTCCTCTGGCTCAGGCATTATCTGAAGTAATATTCACCGGAGACTGTAAAATGTGCCTGCAAATGCTGCTCTGTCCTGTTGTTGAACAGTCCTGTGTAAATTTTGCAGCACCACTGTAACACTGAGTGAAGTTTGGTTGGACTGTGCTGTAACTGCACATGACTGTTCTCAGGTGGGTGAGAGAATTTTTTAAAACACAATGATCTGAGTACTAGTCCCTTCAGGTTCTGAACAGGTCTAAGACTAAAAATATCATCCATTCTCTAAATGCATGAAATATATGATTTTCCCTTTTGATATCAACAGGACTTTTTTTTTTTTCTTTATTTTTTTTTTCTGAAATTAAAATTATCCCAGGTACGTTTTTCAAAGATTCTTGAAAACATGTTTGGTTAGTGTCATCACTTTTTGAAAATGGAGCTATGCAGCCAGTATATTCCTAAACAATTTCAGAAATTGATGATACTTCTACATTTAGATTTAAGAGATTTTTAATTTTCTGTACAGTCCCCTTTTTTCCTTAGCAATAGTGTTCATTCCCCTTAGAACATTGACAGGTGATATATTTCTGAGAGTTTATACTGGCAGTTGATTTTTCTTATGCTACACACTATCACTTGAGGAAGCACATTTAACCCAAAAGAACCTGAAAACGGAATGAGGTCTTTAATGCATCCTAACTGCTGAGAGACAAAATAGCTCTCTGGTACATTGGCTTTGGTACACTGCCACCCTTGATCAAAACTAGAGGAAATGTAATTCCAAGAATGATAAGAACTATAAAGTATTTTAGAAAATCACTGGTAATAGTTCATCCAAACACCTAAAAGGACTTTACATCAGAATACAGAAATTCCAGATTTTCAAGATGTCAGAAATATTTTTAGGTAGAAAATTTTATTACTGGTGGTTTTTGTCCCATGAAGGGAAAAGCAGAAAACCCTGGATATAAACTGTCATCTCTGTCACTACTATCAAGCGTGCATGGATGAAAACAACTTACAATGGAGTTGTAATGATAGATTACTTTCCAGTGCAGAAGGAGACTACATAAGCATGATTTCTGATGCCTCCTTAATGAAGACACCAGTCTTAGCTGAAGGCAGGATAGAGCAATCTGAAGCTGAAAGAACTTTTAAGGAGATTTCCAGGCCATTAATTTTAATTGTTTAATAAATCTAGGCAGTATGCACAGTACAGTATCATAAAGTTAAACATGTTGAATGAATCTAGAAGTGGTTAACTGACATCTTAAAAATAAGCCATCAGTGGTTAATCATGTCTGTACAGGAAAATGGGGCTCCACGGGGAACAGTACAATGCCCAGTGAGATATAATAAGGAAGTAATTATCTAATCACAAGCAATAAAATGTGTGGAAAGCATAAAATTTATCACAATGGTAAATAATAATGAGAATTTAGATGCCATACAGAGTATGGCTTGATAAACTGGTCATATCTAAATGAAATATTTCTAATGCAGTGAGATATAAAGCCATTCATTTGAAAATGGAGTCTACAGCTGCAGAATGAGATTTTTCCCTGAAAAGCAGAGATTTAAAAGTTCTTAGAGTCATAGTGGCGAGCTAACCAACTTTAAAAGCTGTAGAAATAAGAAGTAATCTACTTTTTGGAGAAGGAAGATAAATATTAATAAGAGCACATAGTTGATTTTACTGTTGCTGCGATTGTTATCGAGATATTCCATATAATTCTTGTCTCTAGATTTTTTAAAAGAGGGATAACAGTTATGGAAAGTTCATGAAAAAGAGATTAACAAAAATTTTGCAAGCATTGGAGAAAGTTCTTTAAAGTGAAATACAGAACATATGAAAAATAAGATTGTAAGGTGATTCCATTACAATGTGTAAGTATATTCACAGATACAAAAAAATGCATTAGGTGCTACAGAGCTCTTTCATCTAGTGGAAGACATCATAACAAGAACCGGTACCTGGAAATTGAAACTCGATATTCACACTGGAAATAATTTGTGCATTTTTATCAATTATGGAAAAAAAAAAATCTATCAATGCTAGTGACAGGTTTTCACATCTCTTGATAGCTTCAAACCAAGACTGGAAGTTTTCCTAAAAGTCTATTACATCGTGATATGGTGAAAAAGAAGACAAAAAAATCTGCTTAGTTCTGCTTAGTTTAAAGCATTCAAGTGAAATTTAAGGACAGAAACTTCACAAAGTCAAATAAAATGGTCCCTTGTAAAAATCCCATGTGATTACCAGTTTTATTAAATATAATCTTAAAGGTCCTTTTCAGCCCAGGCCATTCTATGATTCTATGATTTCAATTGATAAATTCCACTTGATGTTATCACAGCATATAGTGAAGTCACCACACTGAAAACTTTAGATGCTGCTTCTGCAATGTCTGCAGGATGTCACACTATTCCCAAAAGAAATTCTACACTTCTTCAAGGAAGATGAAAGCAGTTTCTTCCTCCTCTTCATTTGATAGCTGGATTTTAAATAATACCTTGCTCTTCTTCCTACTCTTCTCACCTAGCTCTTCATCTCCATATATCCATCTCCCTCTTTAACCATTAATTTCTCATTATTTCTGATCTCTAATTTCCTTTGTCTCATTTTTTTTTCCCACTGTCAACATTGAAAAGAATTTCCACTCTCAAATGTTTCTAGGCCTTTAAAGGTTTCCCATGTGAAAAGTAAGCTATTGACGCTTTGTGGTCTGTGCAGTCTCAAAGACTTAAATTTATGTATACCTTATATATAAAAAAGTGACAAAAATCTCTTAAACTCTTAAAATAGAACTAGCTTTTCAGAGTCTATAGTTTATGAATACAACATTTGATTCAATCTCTCTCTCATTCTACTGTCCACCTGCTTTTGCACTGGTAACTCTAAAAGAGTATGAAAACAGTGATAGAAAAAGAAGGAAAGCAAAATAACGATCAAGTCAGAAGTGTGTCCAAAGGCAACATCATCTCAGAAAATTTGATAATTCATGAATTAAAAAAAAGTGTTTTGTATTGGAAAATGTTGGAAAAGGTCATTTTATCATTTCTTACTTTTGTTACTGGTGGCTCTGGACTCGTCTCACTTTTTATATTTGCTTGTTTAAAGAATGGTTATATCAAGTATTGCAGTGTAGGGCTGACCATCTATGATGAATGACAAATGTATGCTTTGAACTCATGAATGGAAAAACATGCCTGGAATTAAAATGAATGAAAATGAGAATGAAAAAATATCTTGTTTTGAAGAAGCTGGTTTGATGCCATTTTAATAGAATATTTTCAGTAATTTTCAGAGTCATCCCAGGTTAGATTTGCTGACAGTGATACTGGCATCACTGCCCTGGCATCTGTAACCCAGGACATAGGTTGGGGTTGGTCCGGCTATAAATCCATTCCTGGAAGGTGATAGCATTAGGTGTTAACCTAATGGCTATATGAGGAATGACAAGACCTTGAGCAAGAACTGTAATTCAGTAAGTTTGGTATATATAATAATGCCTGTATTCCTCTTTCATAACAAGTTTGGAAGGCATGTTACCTGGAAATGTTCTGGAATATTTATTTATTTTTAATATTTCTCCCATTTCTTCCAATTTCTCCCTCAAGCTATCACAACAACTCATTTTTATATTTTTTTTTTCAAAAGTAAACACAAACGTCCATTGCAACAATCAACAAGCTTTTCACAGAACTATGATAAACTGGGCTAAAAGGAGTTATAATTACCTACAAAAATTCCAGAAGTACTGTAAATGATGCTTTCTACTGCTTAGCTATCCCTACGTTCAGAAAGGGTCTTTTTTGTTGTTGTTTGTTTGTTTGCTTGTTTTTGTGGACTGACCTAAAACTTTTTTTCAAAAAACTTAAATACTTTCTTCTTGTCCTGTCCATAAGGACATGGAATATTCTCTTTTCATTGCAAAGCTTTACATTCTTGAGTATCATGATATTATGAGTCAAATAAACAATTCCAGTCCTCTTGATCCTTCCTTGACATCTTTTTTCAAATCTCTGTGCTTGCGTTAGCTGACCTTAGTTGATCAAAACTCTTCTTGAAGTATGATGTCTGAAAGTATGTCTCAAAGTATGGTGCAGTGGCACAGTTCCTCATATTCAATTCCAGAACAGAACAACAACAAAAAAGCTTTCTGCATTTTCAACATGACACTTCTATTTATGCCAATTGGACTGATATTTTTGCTGGTTTTGGGGGAATATTTTTAGTTTCATTTTCTTTTCAGAATATGTTTGCCCTATTGACATGTGCATTTGTAGTCTGTTTCTCCACAGTAGATCTGACTACTGCAGACACACTGCTTGGCAGATGCTGCATCCTACCTCCTCCTCTGGCATTGTGCATTGCTATGGGTCATTCCTAGGGAACTAGCAATAAATCACTCTACTATTTCTCCAAATATCAGATTACAAAGAATGAATACAAAAAAATATCTCAACTTGGAAAAAAAAAATTATTTTATTATTTTCCAGAGTGTCGTGGTTTAACCCGGCCGGCAGCTAAACACCACGCAGCCGTTCGCTCACCCTCCCTCCCCCCTCTCTGGGACGGGGGAGAGAAATGGAAAGTGAAGCCCGTGAGTTGAGATAAAGACAGTTTAATAAGACAGGAAAATAATAATAATAATAATAATAATAATAATAATAATAATAATAATAATAATACAATTATGATAATAGTACTACTACTAAAAATATGTACAAACAAGTGATGCACAACACAATTGCTCACCACCTGCTGACCGATGCCCAGCCTAACCCCGAGCAGTCCGGCGCCCCTCCCCCGGCTAGCCACCCCTATATATTGTTTAGCATGACGTCAGATGGTATGGAATACCCCTTTGGCTATTTTGGGTCAGCTGTCCTGGGTCTGTCCCCTCTCAGCTCTTACTGCACCCCCAGCCTGCCCGTTGGCAGAACAGAGCAAGAAGCTGAGATGTCCTTGGCTTAGTATAAGCACTGCTCTGCAACAATGAAAACATCGGGGTGTTATCAGCACTCTTCTCATCCTAAGCCAAAACATAGCATTCTACCAGCTACTAGGAAGAAAATTAACTCTGTTCTACCTGAAACCAGGACACAGAGTTTCTGCACAGAAACATTTAGTAGACTGTCATTCCTGCAGATCAAATTCTGCAGGCTGATGTAATTTTTGCTGTTAACTGCAATGTGAGATTTACTGTTTTTATTATTATTATTATTATTATTATTATTTTATTATTATTTGCTTTAAGATCATTTATATGTGGATGTGGATCATTTATATATAGATGAAATTTAGGGCGTTTTATTTAACATTTGTGAAGTGTCAACTACTATAATTCTACGATTATTTGCCAACACTTTACTTCAAAGCAACTTTCTTGCCCTTCTAGCCGAACAAAGAGAAACAAAAAAGATGAAAACCTGACAGTGTTGGTAGTCACAAAATCTCATATATTTAAATGTCACTTATTGAATTATAGTGGAAGATTATTTTTTTTTTCCTATTGCAGATGGTACAGTGAATGGGGACACAGAAGAGAGCAGAAAGCTGTGAAAGAATTTCATAGATAATATATTTACTTTTGCTTTTTCTAGTGGTACCAGGATTCTTCCTTCCTTCCTTCCTTCCTTCCTTCCTTCCTTCCTTCCTTCCTTCCTTCCTTCCTTCCTTCCTTCCTTCCTTCCTTCCTTCCTTCCTTCCTTCCTTTCCTCTCTCTCTCTTTCTTTCTCTCTTTTTTCTCTTTCTTTCTCTCTCTCTCTCTTTCTCTCTCTCTTTCTCTCTTTTTCTCTTTCTCTCTCTCTCTTTCTTTCTTTCTTTCTTTCTTTCTTTCTTTCTTTCTTTCTTTCTTTCTTTCTTTCTTTCTTTTTCTTAGATGAGTTACTTGTAGGCATGTCTGGGTAAGCATTCACCAGTTTTCATGCATTTTGAGAGAAAGAACAAAAAAAGCTATATATTTTTAAATTAGAGTTTTGTAGAGTTTTGGGGAACAATTGTTGTTTAAGTCACTGCTACATTTGAAAAGATTTTAGCACAATGATTAGGCTGCTATTCTATTGTGTAAGACAAGTAATTTGTCTAAATTTATGCATGAAGTGGCAGTTTAGATGACCCAGGTTATCCATCAAGTTTATGTGTCCATAGCAGTCTGGGGAAGGGGTTCAAGGGAAGCCAAACTGTGAATGAATCTCAAGTTCATTCTCAAGTGCAGGAGAGAAGCATGAGCAAAAAACCTTGTACACTTCTGACCTAGACCAAATTTTTTTTACTACTTTTTACTAAACTTTAGACATAGCCATTCTCCTGTTTATGAAATCATGAAGGTTTCCAGCAAGAAAGATTTCTGTTTCAGAATAGTCAGGTGGAGAGATATACATACATCTCCAACTTTACATCCAACATGGAATGAACTTGAAACACTGTTTCCCACAGCCCAAATGATTGTACTGATGATCTTCCAGCATCCCATGGTTTCCCTCTGTATTTTATCCACTATAATTTCAATTTCATAAAAGTTTTGATTTAATCCTAATGTCAAACAGGAACAGTTTTTGAACACTCAGAAATTGTTTTGTAATGGGAAAACTCTTTACTGAACTACTCAAAATCAAAAAGGCTTTTGCTTCCTGCCAAGTACAAATGACAAAAGATGAATATTTAAAGGTATACACAGTATACATTAAAAAATATTAAAGATCTTAAATCAACTTAAACCAAGGATTATTTTATAGGCCTTTGTAGTGTCAAGGCTATCATTAGGTAATGCTGTGATAATGAAGAAACCACACTAAAAAGGAAGAAACCATAAATTATTAAATTACTAAACCATAATTATTAACACCTATGGTGATGGTATGATAGTATCTTGGAAACATTTTTGTAATGAGGGTTTCTGCAAAAATGCAGTTACTTCATTTGAAGAGCTCATAATCTCATAAATAGATCAGAATAGTAATGGCAGAGTAGCTTTGTAGATTTGACAGAACAAAGAACATATATTGTTCATTGTTAAATTTTGTATGTGCAAATTCATACTGCCCTGATAGCTTCTGTGTCCACATCATGAGCACTGTCTCAGCAGTAGTATATTTTTGCTTCTATTTTTCCTTCCTTCCCTTTTGGAAAGCATGTCTCTGTGTATTAAGTGCTTCCTCTGGTCAACTTGTATCATATTTCACATTGTCTTTCACAATACCTTCTAGTATCATTCAACATGATGACAGCTACTTCAGCAAAGACTTTATTTCATTATGGCTGTATGTATGTTAACTCGTGTTATTTTAACATCAGACTTCATTTTACTGTTTACTGCCATGTTTCTAACATTTCATCTCTTTGTTCTATCTCTATTTCAGTTGTCTTCAATATTTTCTTCCTTGTTATATCAGACTGATTATCAGTGAATTCCATGAATATGCTCTTTATTCTTTTAGATCATTAAAGATCAGAAGTAGGAAGAAACATCGCAGAGATCTCATGTTTCTTCCACTAAAAGCCTTCCAGGAAATTCACTTTTTGCCTTTCTTCAGTAGCCTTTTTTTTTATATTTCTTCAGACAGCATTAAATCAAGTGAAAGTACTTAAGTACTATTATCTGAGTAAATAATGTTAGGTATTTTGCAATATTTACTCCCTACCAGTCATACCTGCTTCTTCTTTATAGTAAAGTATACTTTAGTGTATTACTATTTCATAACAATGATACTCTAGTATAATAATTAGTGCTTTATTGGCAGAAGATGTAAGAGTAACAAAATGTCAGCATACCACATGCATGTGCTAATTTCAAATATCGCCCTGTAAATTTATCCAGCTACATAAAATTATAATACACTTACAATATCTTTATTGACAGAGCTATCACAGCATTATTACCGCCACACAAGGAAATGTTTTCAGCTTGAATGCTCTTAATCTGCTGGTGCATTTTCCAATTTGTGCAGGCAATTCTCCATCCTTATGCATTTATTTGCAATGTAGTAGTCTAAAGACATAAATCACTACACACAGGCATGTAGATATACACACAGATGTTGGCATGTGATTTTGTTTATATAGATAGTCGTACGTGTATATGCATGTGCAAATTTAGATTTAATGTGTGTGCTTTTATATGAACACTTGTGTTGTATTTAAGATACAGTATGTACTTGAATATTTATGTAAAATATTTTGTTAATTTATTTCTTCAATGTCTACATGAAAGCTGTGATTTAGGTTGCTATTTTCATATATATTATGCTGAATTCCAAGAGAAAGTTCTATTAATTCCCAGTATGCCTATTCAAAATCCCACTCACCACCTTTCTTGCATGCATGACATTGTGAATTCATTGTGAATACAGACTCTAATTGCATCAAGTTTCCTGAGTTCTTAGCACTGTTGTATTTCAGAACGATTTCATTATACCTTTAGGAAACTAAGGTAATAAAATCACCAACTGAAGTCACCCCTAATTCATTGTCTTTTGAGGTTATATCTAATTATCTGAGAAAATAAAACTCTGATCAAGTTCATTATCAATTATATAGTTTATCTTGGTAGAAGGAAAGGGTTTTATATCTAGGTAAAGGAAAAAAAAAATCTTCTGTTGCACAGGGCTGGGATTGCTTTAAATTGTTCTACAAGGAACTACAGTGAGGTTAAAAGATGAGGAGAGTTCCCAGCAGAGCAAAGGCATCTTCATTTTTCATTGTCATTTCCCATTAGAACTAAATGACATGAATCCAAGAATAATGTGGATTTCTTTGGGTAGGTATAGAGAGGTGTTCTGTAGTATTCTGTAAAGACAAATTCAACAGTGCTGGAGAGTTTCAGTTACTGAAAACTCTAGTTATCTTCATAAGCACACAAACACACATCCAAAACTACTGGTCATACTATTTAGACAAACATGTACATAAACATGTACAACAGAGAAAACAAGAAAGGGAAGTGTACAGTTTTATAAGCAAATGCAAACAGAAGCTGATAGGCAACAAGGTAATGATACAGTCTACTAATAATCTCAATCACCATATTAATAAATAGACATGAGAATTTTATTTCCACTGACTACTTAAATTATTTATAGAAAGAAATTAGCAACAATGGTAAAACACATAATACACATATCACAGTAGTTTTCTAGAGTAACTATCACAAAAAAAAAAAAAAGCCAAATTATTGAATAATAGTACTTCCATGTATTAAACACATAAAATATCACAATTTAAGTTATTGGTTTCCGTGGTTTTGTGGTTTTGAATTACACTAGCTGACAACTCAAAAAGGTAAATGTAGAATTTTGGTGAATACTAATTATATAAGATAAGTGCCAAGTACAATTTACTGGTGAGGTTTTTAAGGGCAAGAGGAAAACAGGAAATCCTTCACATCAAAGAATAAGTGTTTATCTCCAGGTACTTGAGCCCTATATTTCTTAGCCATCTACACATTTCACTGTTATTTGTCTTAGATGGCTTCCACTTACCCAGGATGATGATATTTAATGTGCTCAGTTTTGCACAAGATGAAAAGTCTAGTCAACAGAAAAGCATCCAATAAGCTGAATTTGTAGTACTGGTGTTAATCAGACCTTCGAATCAAGCAAGTGCAATACTATCTTTTTTGAGGAGGACTCTACAGCAAATATTGTATGACCACAGAATCCAAATGCTAACTAACATGGCAAAGAGGAAGAGATAGAAATAGGGAAAACCGCAGTGGCATGCAGTCATGGATTCTCTCTTAAACAGTGCATGAAGAGTCTGGGTTTTGATCAACTTTTGTTAACTCTATAAGTTAAAAGAGTTGAGAAAGTCAGCTAATAGATTGAAATTGAAATTCTGGTATGAAAGAACTCTTTCACACAGTAACAACTTAGAAGACTTAAGAGTTAGGAAAGGGAGGTTATTGACACCTTCATTTACTATTTGAAGAACAAGTCTACCAGAAATATTTAAACACATATTTACTTTTAAGATACTTATTCCAAGTTTCAATACCTTGTCAAAAATCAAGCCAACTAATCAGAGGGAATGTAGAGAATAGGAATGAAAATGAACAAATCAGGAATGAAAATGAGCAAATGATTAGTAGTGATGATATCTAATCACAGATAATCACATATTAGTCTTAAATCATTACATTGAGATTTAGATATGAAAGTTGCTATATATATATGTAAAATGTTTTAAAAATTTGGAGGGTGTATTTGATTCCCAGCTTCTTACCCTCCTTGCATAATATGTACCTCTACCAAAGATCAGAATTCATCTGCATGTTAATAACTTACTAGTAGCAATTTACCAGTCTGTTTAAATAGATCAAATCCAGATACCATTAAAATAAAAATGAAAACTTAATTTCTTTATTGGGACTTACTTCCCAGCTGTTAAGGAGCATTTCCACCTATTTTAAATCTTCTGATGCATTTCCATGAGTAGCAGAGATGTTTGAACAACTTTCTGCCAGTAAAAAGATGATTCCACTGTTCAGTCACCTGCTCTTGTCTGCATTGTTCCCTTCCTTGTGTTATATGGCTTGGAGGATTCCTTGCTGAGCCAACTCTATTTATCAGTTTGGCAAAAAGCTGATAAGCTACAGTAGGTCTACAGTTTTTTTAGCATTTTTGCTGAGCTACTGAAATGAAGTAACTCACAGAAGCCTCAGCTAAACGTCAAGGTGAGCTGAGCAAGGACTATGTAGTCAAGACAAGAGAAAAATGAGATGGAGGAGAAGAACTCCCTCCTTTTGCATTTGTGATCTTCCAAGTTAGTTCACTACAACTGAAAAACAAATAAACAATAAAACAAAACCTACTGTTCTACTGTTACTAATGCTGTGATGCAAGAGCTGGATGAAATGTTCTTGTCCCATCTCTCAAACCCATCAGTGGCATTGATTCAGAGATATGTGCTCATGTTGTGAATCAGATGTAGGAAGGAAAAAAAAAAGTGATGAGCAATGCTTAAATCTGACATGAATTCTTCACTGGGTATACATACATGTATATATCAACAGGTCACATAAATGAAGTGCCAATTCGGTACAAACAAATGTTTCCAGTTTAGATTTACTAAAAAAAAAAAACCATCAGTGGGTAAGCCTGGTACAAGGAGGTATTGTGTCTGTCCTGCAGCCAGCAGCAGAGTATAAACATATAAACTCAGAAAAAAAAAGAAAAAAACAAACAAAAATCTTATGGTCTGTTAATTCAACATTAATATAATCATGAATCTATCTGTGCCTCCCAGGTGGTCTTAAAGTACATAAGACTAACAGGAACATTGGAGGAAACACAGAGAAAGTGTTTCTTCTCTAAAATGGTGAATTTCACTATCTGGTTCAGCACACAGCAGCAAAAACAGCTGATTTAGCAGAAAGAAAGTGCAATATTGGAGAAGTGAGGAACACTAAGGGTGAGCAAAAGAGGGAAAGAAATACATTACTGTTAATGAAGATATGCCATTATGGCTTACACATACGTATTTTTCTAGGTATATGTTTCCTTGCAGTCATCTCCAGGCGTTTATCATTGCTTCTGTGCACTCTGACTCCAAGGCAGAATTTACCATCCCTCTGATATGTTGGCTTTTCTGCTACCAAAACAGCTTCAGAGTGCTATGTCTTAGGAAAAAATCTTGGTTTTAAATTGATTAACTTAACCTAGATAATTTTGATTCTAATTTTGACATGACCAGCTCTGCTGAGAAACTTGAAGGAGTGATAATCATGACAATCATTTGAGAGGAGTGATGGGGCCGAGCAGCTGGGACAGTAACTCTTCCATCTGTTCTCAAAGCACATCTCTGCCTGCATGCTTATGGGTTAACGCAGCAGCAGCAGTATCTGCTGCTTAACAAAAGCAGCTCTGTTTTGGTATGTGTGTGAAGCTAAGAAACAAGATTGTCCTTTCTGACAATCCTGAATGATTTTATTTGGACTGAATAACAAAGTTCTGAGGACAGCTTTTGGATCTATAAATGCTCTGTGAAAAGCATTGCTAAGGTTGTTAACCAAACTGACAAATAATTGAAATATATACCAGTGCACTTATTCATAGCCAAGCAGATAAGAAAGAGAGAGGCAATTTTTATCCAAAATAAGAAAGGATGGATTAATATACCAGGTCTGGTTTTCTGTGTTGGAAGGCTGAAAGTCTATGCTTCTGTGTTTGAATAGTACAGGCTTTTAACTATGCCTGAAAAATATGTTGTTTAGTCCATATTCCAAACATAAAGACTATGATTGGATAAGTAAGGATGAATTATTAATTTGCTGTTCTTTCTTTTAAAGTCATAAGGGTGAAATGGACCTCAGGAGTTTATTTAGTGCATGTGCTGCCTCAGAAAATTTTATTTGTACCTAAATCATTCACAGTTATCTAATCCATTCTTCCAGAGCTTGTTTGATGGAAATCCCTCCAAATCTCCACACAGTCTTTTCCAGTTTGAGAATTCCTTATTGTTAGGAAAGGGGGTCCTCCCAAATAACCTTCAGATATGCAATTCTAAGAGCAGAGAATTAAGAAACAGTCAGAAAAATAAATAATTATAACTTCATATTTGCATCTTCTTTTTGCTACTTTGCCAAGAGATTGAGGACAACTTGAAGGAAAGGTTTTATTCCACTCACATCTATACTCATCCAACTGCTGTCATTAAAACTTTGACAATGAGATGAATCAAATAAAGGCTTAGCTACACAAGGTGTTAGGATGCATAAGATAACTTTCTGCCCTATTCATAGGTATCATTCAGCTATTTAATTTGTTTTGCTCTTTTCTGTAGAACTCTAATAAATCCTCCTTTTGTTCACACAGAAATGAACATGACTGTGGCTGTGAGAGAAGGATGTTCTTTCATGATGTTCTGAGAGGAATTGATCCATGCCCTCTTACGATGCAGAATAGCACATCCACATCTAAGGGGGAAAAAAATAATAATAATAAAAAAAAAAAAAATCACAGCATTTGTAATCAAATCAAAATCCAAATTCTTTAAAGGATCCTATTGATTTTTAGAAACTTATTTTTGATGAAAAGAAAAAGATGCTTTATTGGACATGCTTTATTGGACATGCTTTATTGGACCATGCTTTATTGGACAACTGACCAGAGTATTCATCCTGAGTATGGAGCAACTCCAGTGTCACTTTTTTTCTAGAGCTGGATTCGTAGAACTCATATCAGATCCTTCTGAGACAAGATCAATATGAGTGTGAATTCTTTTTTTCATCAGAGAAGATTACTGAGTCCCATATAGAAGTTTATTTATTTATTATATTTTCCCCAGAATGAAAGCTATAATTAAAAATTATGCAAGAAATTGTATCTTAAAATATATATATATATATATATCCACAAGGTATTTTATTTGCTTTGATATGACAAAATTAAATTTTGAAGCTTTAAAAATCATTGAAAAATGAAAGTTTTCTTCTTTAGACAATTGTATTATGAATAAAATATTCAAAAATTAAATATAATAATAAAAAATATCTTAACAGATATTGCAAACAGCACAGCCAGAAACCTTGAATTAAAATTGGTTACAATTTCCTGTTGCACAGCTCAGATTTTTGTGGTAAATTTGTTAATTTAATTGAGTGGGGGGAGGGCATAAAAACAGAAAGAAAGCTAGGTATATGCAAGGAGCAACATCTCAAATTCCCACTTCAAGCCAAATTGAGTCAGCTCTGTCTGAGAAGGTGCTATTTTGCCCACGTTCCAAATGAAAACCAGAATTCTTGAGAAGGGCCATGACCAAACGTTATTGTATTTCCAAGCAGGAAATGATTCATAGGGTGTTAAATTTACCAAGTTCCACTGTGTTTAGCAAAAGCAGTGTTGTTTTACATAGGTTGAGTAAATACTGGTATTTTTTACCATTATATCTTACAAGATGTGATTCTTGTTAAACACACTTGATCCCCTCACAGCTCTTAGCGTATATAGACCATTATAAAGATAAATCTTCCAAAGCCTTTTTGTGTTTTTGGTGTGTAATTTCTTTATTATCTGTAAAAGTATAGTCTTTATATTTTACCACCTGACATAATATTTTGTGACAACACTTTTTTCCTAATACATAAAAAGCAAATGTGGTCTGCTTCTCCAGAAACATCCCAGAAATGTATGGTTGAATAGTCATTCAAATAGTCACTGACCATACAAAAAATAAATGAAAACAAAAGTAAAATATAATTTTGAAGTTTGATCAAACGCTACATTTGAATAAACAGCTTACACATTAAAGGAAACACTCTGAGGGCACCCTTCACTATCTGAATGATTTCTGCTTTGTTACAATGAAATAATTTAATTTTTCATTAGAAACAACGTTGTTGGTAGATTGAGGAAGATAAGTCTTCCCCTCTACTCAGAACTGGTGGGGCCACTCCTGAAGTGCTGCATCCAGTGTTGGGCTCCCAAGTACAAGAGACATGAGGTTACTGGACAGTCCAGTGAAGGGTCACCAAGACTGTGAAAGGACTGAAGCATCTCTCCCATGAGAAGAGGCTTAGAGAGCTGGAAGTTCAGCCTGGGGAAAAAGAGGCCTTGGGGTGGGTCCTTATCAACGTGTATAAGTACCTGAAGGGAGGAAACAAAGAGCCAGCCTCTTTTCAGTGGTGCCTAGTACCAGGACAAGAGGCAGTGGGTACAAACCAGAACACAGGAGGTTTCCTCTAAACACCAGGCAGCACTTCTGTGCTGTGTGGGTGACTGAGAACTGGCACAGGCTGCCCAGGTAGTTCATGGACACTCCACCCCTGGAGATACTTTGGGCAGCGGGCTCTGGGTGTCCCTGCTAGAGCAGGCAGCTGGACCAGGTAGAATCATAGAATCATTCGGGTTGGCAAATACCTCTAACATCATCTAGTCCAACCTTTAAACTAGTACTAAAGTCCATCACTATACCATGATAAGTTTAAATGCTAAACTAAGTTCTAAAACTACATTTCTCTTGAAGACCTCAGGGGATGGTGACTCAGATACTTTCATGGGCCTTCCTTTCACCTTCAACCATTTTGTGATTTTTTGATTCTGTAATTTTGGAGGTCATCTTTGGCTTCAAGCTTGACATTAAACAACAAACCAATAAAAGATGAAAATCAGCTTCTCAAAGTAGCCTTGTGTTATGTAAAATACTGGTTTCAGAGTTGAACAATCAGTCCTGGCTGCTGTATCATCCTGATGAGGTATGGTACTGTTAACAAGAATGTAATTTTTGATATTTACAATGTTTGGCTTTAAAAATGGAAAAATAATAAAATAAAATAAAATAAAATAAAATAAAATAAAATAAAATAAAATAAAATAAAATAAAATAAAATAAAATAAAATAAAATAAAATAAAATAAAATAAAATAAAATAAAATAAAATAAAATAAAATATCATACAACGATATGGCATAAATAGTTAATTTAGAAATCAAAATTTCTCAAGACCAGTAATACAGAAGAATGGAAACTTGCAATGGCAAGGACCAGCAGGAGGAAAATACTTCCCCAGAAGCCTGAGGTGTCCTTGCAGAACCACTTCACTGCTCTGTGGACTGAGGAGGAAGCACTGGTCATATACGGAAACACACTGGAGCTGACTAAGCCAGCCAGATCTACTCCCCATGTAACTACTAAGCACAACTAAGAAAAGGTGACAGGTGACAGTAATAAGTGACTCTATCCTATGAGGTACAGAGACACCCATTTGCCAACCTAATCCACACTTAAGAGAGATGTATTGCTTACTGGGGGATCAAGTCAGGGATATCATCGAGAGATTACCAAGCCTCATACAACCCACTGATTATTTGCTGCTGCTGTTTCATGTGAGTGCCAGTATTATAGTTAGGAGCTCTCTGATTAGTATCAAGAAAGTCTACAGAGCTGTGGGAACAAAAGTAAGGGGCTCCGGAGAGCAGGTAAGTTTTTAATCAATCTGTCAAAGGGAAGGGATTTGAAAGGTTCTGTCAAATCTGGTGGATCAACAAATGGTTACAGGGTTAGTGCCACAGCCAGGAATTGGTTTATATAAGTCATGGAACTTGCTTTCAGAAACCTTGTCTGCTAGGGTCAGATGGGGTCCATCTGTCTGAGGAGGAAAAGAACATCTTTAGTTACAGACTTGACAAGCTGATGAATAAAGCTATAAACTAAAAATAGAAACAATAAAAAAGGAGGATGGGAATGTTGATGCCAGTGTTAGCAACGGCTGCCCAGAAATAGGAAAAAGAACAGGGATGAACAGGGGAGCACCTGAAGAGCAGCACAAAGGAATGCCAGCCAGTAAGTCAGTTTCATTAAAGGCCCAACTTAAATCCCTCTATCTAAACAGAAGTAGCATGAGGAATAAGCAGGGGAAACATGAATTTTTAGATCAGTTTCAGGAGTATGATATCATAAGCCTCAGTGTGGCATGATGGGATGGCTCAGACAACTGGAGTGCTGAGATGGATGACCACAGGCTCTTCAGGAGAGATAGTGTGTTGGGTCTGTGGTGTGTTGTCCTGGGGGCTGCTGCAGGGAAAAGGTGACTCCAGCTCAGACAGACCCAACACAGATAGGCAGGGAAGAAGAGGTGGGATAGCCCACCAGTCAATGTTAGGGAAAGTTTGGACTGTATGGAGCTTAGTTATAGTGATGAAAGGGTCAAGTGTCTCTGGGTAAGAGTCAGGGGAAAGGCCATCAAGGGAGATATTGTGGTAAGAGTATGTTATAGATGACCCAACCAGGATGAAGAAGCAGCTGAAATATTCTCGAGTCTAGGAGAAATGTCATGGTTGCTAGCATGACACCCATTCTCATGGATGACTTCAACTTCCTTGACATCTGTTGAAATACAAAATAGTGGAGAAGAAAACATCTGTAATGTGGGGAGGATAACTTCCAGACACACATGGTGAGGGAAATGGCTAGGGAAGGTGCCCAACTTGACCTGTTTGTTAACAGGGAAGGTCTTGCAGGTGATGTATTGGTTGGAGGCTCTTTCACGCACAGTGATCATGAAATGATAGAGTTTTTGTTCCCTGAGGAAACAAAGAGGATGATCAGCAAAACTGCTACTTTGGATTTTGGCTTGTTTAGGGACCTGGTTGACAGGATCTCTTGGAAGACAGTTCTAAAGGGCAGGAATTAATTCTTCAAGAAGGAAATCTTAAGGAGTAGTTCATCCCTATGTGACAAAAATTGAGCTGACAGGGAAAGTTTATGACCTTTGGAAGAAGGGGCAGGCAACTCAGGAGGACTGCAGAGATGTTGTGAGGTTATGCAGGGAGGAAATTAAAAGGTCCAAAGCCCAGCTAGAACTTGGCCACTACATTACAAGACAATACAAAATATTCTTATAAGTTCATAAGTAAGAAAAGGAGGACTAAGGAGAATCTCCACCCTTTATTGGATGCAGGGGAAACATAGTGACCAGAGATGAGGGAAAGGATGAGGTACTTCATGCCTTCTTTGCCCTAGTCTTTATTAGTAAGACTAATTCTTCTCTGGGTACCAAGCCTGCTGGGCTGGATGACAGAGGCTAGGAGCAGAATGAAGACTTTATCATAGAATCATAGAATCACAGAATTATAGAATCATTAAGGCTGGAAAAGACCTCCAAGATCATCTGGTCCAACCATCCCCTACTACCAATTTCACCCACTAAGCCATGCCTGGATGGCTGGGCCATCCAGGAGTTAACAATGGAGTTAAATCTAGCTGGAGGCTGATTGTAAGTGGTGCTCCCCAGGGCTTAGTGTTGTGGCCAGTTTTGTTTAATGTCTTTATCAATGATATTGTTAAGGGGATGGAGTACACCCTCAGTAAGTTTGCAGGAAACACCAAGTTGGGTAGGAGTGTTGATCTGCTTGAGGATAGGAAGGCTTTGCAGAGGGATCTGGATAAACTAAATCAATGGACTGCATCCAATCACATGACATTCAACAAGGGTAAATGCTGGTTCCTGCACTTGGATCATAACAACCTCATGCAGAAATATAAGCCTGGGGAAGAGTGGCTGGAAAGTTGCCCAGCAGAAGAGGTCCTGGGATGCTGCTGCTGGCTGAAATGTTTCCCTTTTTAACAGAGTTCCTAGCTTATTGAAAGCCCAGAGAAAGGACTGAAAATGCAAGAGAGTTTAAAAACTCCTGACTTGTGAGTAGTGGATACACTGAGTCCAGTAATCTTAAATACTAATAATATTAAAAGAATTTTCCTTCAATAATATTTTCTTTTTGAAGCTGCTTTATACTACAGCTAAATTAAAACTGTATTTCCATAATGGAGTAATAGAGCAGGTTATTGTCTTCTTCCAAGGCAGTACCAGAAAATGTCATTTGTTAAGTAGTTTTATTACTTGCAGTTATTAGCATCTGAAATGTGTAAAGAGATGGGGAAGTAGAATAAGAGTACCAGGTGGTTGAAACGCTACCCACAATCACAGTCACTAAAGGATTTCCAGTATTATGGTTTATTTGACACACAAACATTTATTTATTTATTTTTTCTAGACTCTCAAACAAATATGCTCCTAAGTCCTGTTAAGTCTACTGCATAATCTGTGATAAGAAATATGAAGATTCCTGGTATGAGGAAATATTCCTGTTGAGATACCTTAGCTATCTACTGAAGGTATTATCAGATATTCCTATCCATGAATTTGTGAGGCAGCACTTTCTGTGAGCAGAGTTACCTTGTTCATGTTTGCAAATGGAGAATCTGGCTTGGCTCTTGAGTGACTCAGAAATCACATGAACAGCTTCATCTTAGATAGGGTACAAGTTCTATCTGATTTCTTCACAAAGTACAGTTATCCCTGTTGGGTGACTAAAGGACATTAGTATATAAAACTGAGAAGGAACAAAATGAAACCTATGTTTCTGTATGTAAGAAAATATATGAGTGCAACTGTACCTTAGAATCGTATATTACACATCATTTTTCAAAGGAGCAGGGTAGAATATATAAAGTGCATGAGACAGCGCATTTGGACTTGAAACTAAAAAAAAAAAAAAGATAAACACATTTGACTTTTTTTTTTTTTAGCATTAAGAACAATTAGGTAATGAAATGATTTCTGGAGAGAAAGTTCAGGTACAACTGCTGCAACTGCTTGACAGAGGATTGCATTATATTTTAGGAAATATATTTTGTGTACATATATATATGCATTATATATATTTGTGTTTCTGTGTTCACACACACACACATCCAGGTGACAGACTAGCAATGAAAAAAAAAATTTGTTAAGTGCAAGAAGATTGAAACAGATGACCCAAGAGGTCTTTTCCAGTCCTGTCAGATGAGTGATTCTGTGATTGGACATAAAAACATAAATAAAAAGTGTATACTGCATGAATTTTTTATGCAAAATCAAGGCTCAGAATTCATTAGCATATTCACAGTGCTTATTTGAGCAGACTACGGTAAGTTGCATTTTTTAAAATAGTTCATATAGTTTTCAATAATAAATGGCATAGAATAAAATACCACGTTGACAATATTAAGTAAGAGAAGTCTGTCCAAAACAAAAATAAATATTGCTAAGGGGGAAAAAGTCTCTTCTTGCTGAAGGTTTCTCACAGTAGACAAAAAAAAATGCGTATCTGAAACTGAGAGAAGAAAGGATGATTAAGATGAGTCATATCATGAAAACAATTATGTAGGTGTGACAGGGAAATATATTAATATATTACCTGCTTAACTTTACAATAAGATCCATGTAAGAATACTAAATAACCATTTTTCTTATTTAATACATAAAAAAAATATTTTTTTAATCTTAGTGTCAGCATACATTGTGTATTTTTTTTGTACGCTATCTTGTTTATTACCTGTGTTTTACCTAAAAAAAAAAAAAAAAAAAAAAAAAAAAGATTTAACATTTTGTATATATTGTGAGGATCAGTAAAATTTTCCAAAATATTTTTGTTTGTTTGTTTTATTTTGTTTTGTTTTGTTTTTGCCCTATTTCATCAGGATAACATTGATACACAGCCTCTGTGTATGGCAAAGCCGGTCTCCAAACACCATCTCTTCTCTAAGATATTTTGTTGCGCAGTTTACCTTTTAAAACAAGGCGATGATCCCAGCAAATCCTAGTCCTTCCTATATATGTGAACCTTCATTCTGCCCAAATTCAGAATTATTGGGACTTCTGAACAGAGTGGAGCATTTTTCACTATGTTGTATGGTAGCAGAGTGACTGAAAATCATCCATGTGGAGACGCAGCTGAAAGGTTCTGGAAATGCAGTATCATAGTTAGTGGGGAAAATTGACATTCAGGAGTCCAAATTATCATCTTCAAGAAGTCTAGATTTTGTTTTTCTAAAAATCTATTTTTTTAATAAATCTGGATTTTTTTCACCTAACCATGTAATTTCTTTGCTTAAAATACAAAGGCTACATTGGCAAACCATGAATGCTTTTTAAGCCTTGCTAAATTTCTGTTAGTTCTCAAAGCCATAAACTTATTAGACTAAAATTAAAATGAAAAATAATTACCCTCTTGTACTGGGTCTGGCTGGAATGTTAACTTTCCCTGCAGCAGCCCATTCAGTGCCGTACTCTGTACTTGTAGCTGGAACAGCAGTGTTATCACACCAGTGTTCTGTCTACTGCTGAGCAGCAGTGGCACAGCATTGGGCCTTTCTCTAACCCTCCTAGGGGGTGGGCAAAAAGTGAGGAGAGAAACATCGCTAGGGCAGCTGACCTAAACCAATCAAAGGGATATTCCATACCATGTGGTGTCACACTCAGCAATAAAAGGTGGAAACAGGAAGAAGAGGGGAGGGGTGGGCTCTTGTTGAGAAGACGTCGGTCCTCCTCTCGAACACCGGCTGCGTGCGTTGAGGCCTTGCTTCAAGGACGTGGTCAATCATCGCTCATTTGTGGGAAGTAGAGAGTAATTTCTTTCCTCTGCACTTCCATATAGCTTTCATTTATTTTGTTTGTTTGTTTTCCTCCCTTTTTCCCCTTTTCCCTTTTACTTCCCCTTAGTTAAATTGTTTAGTTCATGGTAGTCTTTATTTAATTATTATAATTATTTCCCTTTAATTAAATTATCCTTATCTCAACCCGTGAGTTGTTCTTTGCTTTACTTCTCCCCCTCCTCATCTAAAGGAGGGGGAGTGAGAGAGCGGTTGTGGGGTTTAGCTGCCCAGCACGGTAAAACCACCACATATATATGTATGTATATAGTGCTTAAATATGCAATTAATATGTAATTCCAGACTCCTTGAATTAATTAGCCATAGGTGAGAGTGTTACCTCACCTATGAGAAGTGATCTGAAGAAATATAAGCACATAAAGAATACTGAGCTTTTGCAAATGATAATATAAAACATATTTATTTGATCACCTGAAGAGGCTGGCTGGTTAAGGCTTGGACAGCTCTATGCCTTTTTGGATTAGAACCTGGCTGGGTGGCCTGGCCCAAAAAGTCATGGTGAATGGAGATAAATCCAGATGGAGGGCAGTCACTAGTGGAGTCCCCCAGGGCTCAATACTGGAGCCAGTTCTCTTCAATATTTTTATCAATGATCTGGACAAGGGGATCGAGCGTACCCTCAGTGAGTCTGCAATCAACGCCCAGTTAGGCACAAGTGTTGATCTGCTTGAGAGTAGGAGGGCTCTGCAGAGGGATCCAGATAGGCTGAACCAATAGGCTGAGGCCAGCTGGGTGAAATTCAATAAGGCCAAGTGCTGGGTCCTGCACTTCGGTCACAACACCTCCATGCAATGCTACAGGCTGGGGGAAGAGTGGCTGGAAAGAGTGGGTGGAAAGGGACCTGGGGGTATTGGTCAATAGCTGGATGAATATAAACCAGCAGTGTGCTAAGGTGGCCAAGAAGGCCAACAGCATCCTGGCTTGTATCAGGAACAGTGTGGCAGGGCTTACAACAGAAACAGTGTCACCAGCAGGATTTTCCCTCCATACTCAGCTCTGGTGAGGCCACACCTCGAGTACCGTATTCAGTTTTGTGCCCCTCACAACAAGGACATTGAGGCCCTGGAGCATGTCCAAAGAAGGGCAATGAAGCTGATGAGGGGTCTAGAAAACAAGTCTTATGAGGAGCAGCTGAGGGAACTTGGGTTGTTTAGCATACAGAAAAGGAGGCTTAGGGAAGACTTTATCATGCTCTACAATTGCCTTAAAGGAGGCTATGGGGCTTGGGCTCTTAAGACTTCCAAGCACTGACTGATAAGATGAGGGGAAATGACCTCAAGTTGTGCCAGGGGAGGTTTAGGCTGGATATTAGGAGAAATTTCTTTATTGATAGGGTTGGGCAGCATTGGAATGGGCTTTCCAGGGAAGTAGCTGAGTCACCATCCCTGGAGATCTTCAGTAAAGATGTAGATTTAGAACTTAGTAGCATGGTTTAAGTGGTGGACTTTAGTACTAGGTTAAAGGCTGGACTAGACAGCTTAAGACTGGTCTTAGAGGTCTTTTTCAACCAGAATGATTCTATGGTTCTATTATCTATACAATAGAGAAAGTAAGTGAAACACTGAATGTATCCTGCTGTCACTGCTAACTATAAAATATACAGAATATTTGATCTTGATCAGTAGGGTGGTATAATTACATATTGTGATTCTCTAGCAGGTATCTTTCATTTGTTTTCTTTTATTTAATGGATATAGGCTTATATCATTTAACTTCAATATCCCTGGGCTTAGAAGGAGAAACCAATGTCATTAGTGTGTGGAAGTGAGAATTTCAGGTGATGGGTGTCAGCCATTTGATAGTACTTCTGAATGTCAGTGAACTGCATGCAGTACAAAGTAAGTATTTATAATCAGTATTTTAATTAACTTCCATGATTAATGAGTTGCACATAGATCTGGTTTTTAATCTTTTGGAAAGAGATTAAAGTTATATCTGAAAAATATAATCCTGTAACGCTGAGTAAGCACATGACAGAAGCAGGGTCAGTAGACTGTGTTAAACTATCTCAGTATGACTGTTTTTAAGGACATACTATGAGAGAGATTTTGAAAGTTAAACTTCAGTTCTCACCATAATAAGTTTTGATTATTCTGAGAATTGATAACTGAATTAGAATTTCATGGCATCACATTTAGCACATGGTAGAAAGACACAATAAGTGCTAAGGGATATTTATTCAAAGAATTAAGGTCTCTGTTTTGGGGGGAAAGGAGAAGAAGGGAAGTTTGCAGACAAGAAATTTGAGGCAAGGTTCAGTGCCTGAATCCTCACACTGCAGCTCAGAACTTCCAGCTCATGATTTGTGAAACTACAGCAGCTTCAAATTGAACTCATAAGATTCTGTGCTGGTTCAGAGGCTGGGGAAACTTGGGAGTGATTCTAAATGTGCAGATCTGGATACTTTCCAGTAAACAAAGAAACATGTATATCTCTATGGACCTTAATCCAATTCTAGCTCTAAAATTAAGATGTATTTTGCTTAATGCAGGGTAAAGCTGAGAGTTGTGTGGGGATGTTCAAAAATATTTAATCAAATTGAGGCTTACTATAAAGATCCATTTGCTATAATGGATTTCCAAAATACGGCACTTACAGAAGAGAGTGCTTCTATAATGAACAAATAACCTTGTAAGAACACTGTTTGTTAGCACCTAACAAAATGGAGATCATTTAAATATTCTTTTAAAAAATACATAAAAATATATCAGCAATGAACACGAGAAATTAAAATAGAATGGCAGTATTTCAGCTGTCAAAAAGAGTTGTGAGGGAAAAAGCATGTCTGTCAACTTATGGGGAGGAGCTGTTTCATGCCTAGTGAGTGAGTGCAAATCAGTTAAGGAAAAAAAAATCGTGTGCATCTGTTTGGTCATCAGTTACATGCAGTAACTGTAAAGACTGATCATAAGGTTGTAATAGTCAATTTAAAGCTTTAGTGGAGGCAAAACTGATGAGTGATGGTAATATCTTTTATTGCTCCAATTAATAATGGTGCCAAAATTTCACTATTTTCTACATGCTTTTTTTCTTTATTTGAGAAATAATATTTAGTCTATGCACAGATACTGTAAGGATTCCTAATCTTGTCAACCATGTTGGGGGTGTTTTAACATCAACATTTCCCTAGATTTCCATTTAGTACTCTTGCCTCTAGAATTGTGACCTCTAGCTTGCTAAAGCTTGATGAGAATTGTGACCTCTAGCTTGCTAAAGCTCGATGACTTTGAGCTCTGAGAAAACAAATGAAAGAGCAGACAAAATCCCTTTGATTGTTGCTCTTGTTGTTTGCTTTCTTTGTTTGTTTTTGTTTATTTGTTTTTAATATTACTAATTCTTGTTTCATTACAGGTTCAGTTCTTGGAAATATGAGAATCTCAGGTTACAAAAATTAATAATAAATTTAGTGTGTTTCTAAACTTTGTGACTGTAAAGAAAAAGATTTAAGATTTTTAGAGAACAGCATAAAGATTTAAACTTAAGGAAGCAAACACACGAACAAAATGTGTTCCTTCTCATATAATCTTAATTATATCTTCATTATAAAGTTTTGCAATGAATATCTCCTTATTGTAATTCATTGCATCTTGATTATGATCTTCATCACCTGGGGAAGAAGGAGAACAAACCAATAATTGTGGGATATTTGGAACTGTCACAATTGTGTCAAAAATGTCATTTTTCTACTTTGGCAAATGCCATTCACTGGTACTAACCACTGCATCTATCAGCTAGAGAAGCACAGATGAGTAGAAAAGTCTGTCTTACCTATTAGGTTGCCTTTATAGAAAGTATAAACACCAACAAAGAACAGGTTTGGAGCTCTGTAAGCAAACTTGTTCTTTAATGGTTAAAAAGGAACTAAAGAAAAACTTACCTGCTTATTCATCTTACTTATCCGGCGAGATAAGCCAGGTCCATTTAGCTATGGTTATTTAGCTTTACGTATGCATAACATTTAGGCCCCCTCCCCAGCTGTTCAAAAGCTGCCCCTAGTGAGCGCGAGCAACGAGGAGCGCGGCAACTAGGACATGCAAACAGGGCGTGGCGCGTCAGAAGGGAGTGGTACAGCAGGTAGCGTGGCAGTTCGCGCAGGCAGGGCGAGCAGGAAGGGCAGAGCGCTCCCCCCTGCCCATACAAACACCTCCTCTAACAGCAGTCTACCGCTAGCTCAGCTGCAATGGTGTACACCATGCACAATGTGCGCTCCAGGAAGTCTGTACACACCCAGACCGACTGCCCACTCAAAACTGCAGCTGCTCAGGTCTCCAGGTGCAGGGAGTGTCTGAGCCTGTTGCTACCACCTGCAGGGGGCAGAGAGACTGTGTGTGTGAAGTGCGAGCAGGTGGACGACCTGGTCTGCCTCGTGGCAGAACTCCAGGAGGTCGAGAGGTTGAGGGATATCAGAGAGTGTGAGCATGAGACAGACTTGTGGACCGACTCCCTGTGCAGCCTGAAGGACTGGCACTGGGGTGAGACACCCTAGATGGGGTTGGACCCCCTGCCCTGTTGCTGTTGGGCAGAGGCAGGGGACCTAGGAGTTGAGGAGGAATGGAAACAGGTCCCTGCTCGACATCGCAGGCGATGCCCCCCTCTACCGGCCCCACCTTCCCAGGTGCCCTTATGCAACAGGTTTGAGGCCCTGGAACTTGAGAGACCGGTAGCTGAGGAAGAGGTAGAAAGTCTATGCAGGAGGATGCCTAGGGCAAGGAAGTTGACTCCATGCCTCAGGACTGCCTCCACCAGGACAGAAAGAAGGGTGGTTGTTGTGGGCGACTCTCTTCTCAGGGGAACAGAGGGCCCTATTTGTCGGCCTGACCCTACCCATAGGGAAGTCTGCTGCCTCCCTGGGGCCAGGGTCAGGGACATTGCCAGAAAGCTTCCCAACCTGGTTCGCCCCTCTGCCTATTATCCTCTTTTAATAGTCCAAGCTGGCAGTGATGACATTGAAGAGAGAAGCCTCAAGGCTATCAAATGGGACTTTAGGGGACTGGGACGGTTAGTGGATGGAGCGGGAGTACAGGTGGTTTTCATCCATCCCTATGGTGGCAGGGAGGGGTACAGAGTGGACAAAGACCACCTGATAAACACGTGGCTCAGAGGCCGGTGCCAAAACAGAAATTATTTTTTTTTGACCATGGGGTGCTTTACTCAGCACCCGGCCTGATGACCGCAGACAGGTCCCTATCTCTAAGGGGAAAACGGATTCTAGGCCAGGAGCTGGTGGGGCTCATTGGGAGAGCTTTAAACTAGGTGAGAAGGGGGATGGGGCTGAAACAAGGCTTGTTAGAGCTGTGCCAGGGGTAACAATGGCAAGTCTGGGAGAGAAGGCAATGGCCCAAGTGAAGTGCATCTACAGTAATGCACGCAGCATGGGTAACAAACAGGAGGAGCTGGAAGCCATTGTGTGGCAGGCAGGCTACGACTTGGTTGCCATCACGGAAATGTGGTGGGACCACTCTCATGACTGGAGTGCTGTAATGTCTGGCTATAGGCTCTTCAGAAGGGACAGGCAGCATGGAAGGGGTGGTGGTGTGGCTCTCTATATCAGAGGGAGTTTTGATGTCATGGAACTTGAGGCTGGGAATGATAAGGTTGAGTCCCTGTGGGTTAGGATCAGTAGGAAGGCCAACAAGGGAAGCATCCTGGTGGGGGTCTGTTATAGACCACTGAACCAGGATGAGGAGACTGATGAGGAGTTCTACAGGCAGCTGACAAAAGTTGTGAAATCGTCAGCGCCTGTTCTTGTGGGGGACATCAACTTCCCAGATATATCCTGGAAGCACAACACAGCCCAGAGAAAGCAGTCTAGGAGGTTTGTGGAGAGCGTGGAAGATAGCTTCCTGACGCAGCTGGTTAGTGTGCCTACCAGGGGAGGTGCCCCGCTAGACCTTCTCTTCACAAACAGAGAAGGACTGGTGGGAGATGTGGTGGTTGGAAACTGTCTTGGGCAGAGTGACCATGAAATGGTAGAGTTCTCCATTTTTGGAGAAGCCATGAAGGGGACCAGTAAAACCGCTGTATTGGACTTCCGGAGGGCTGACTTTGAACTATTCAGGACACTGGTTGGCAGAGTCCCTTGGGAGGTGGTTCTGATGGGCAGAGGAGTCCAGAAAGGCTGGGCGCTCTTCAGGAAGGAAATGTTAATGCACCTGGGGCGCAATAACCCGAAGCAGAGCTACAGGCTGGGAGATGAGTGGTTGGAAAGCTGCCAGGCAGAGAAGGACCTGGGAGTATTAGTTGATAGTCGGCTGAATATGAGACAGCAGTGTGCTCAGGTGACCAAGAAGGCCAACAGCATCCTGGCTTGTATAAGAAGCAGAGGGGCCAGCAGGTCTAGGGAAGTGATCGTCCCCCTGTACTCGGCTCTGGTGAGGCCGCACCTCGAGTACTGTGTTCAGTTCTGGGCCCCTCACTACAAGAAGGACAACAAGGTGCTCAAGCGAGTCCAGAGAAGGGCGGCAAAGCTGGTGAGGGGTCTGGAGAACAAGTCCTACGAGGAGCAGCTGAGGGAGCTGGGTTTGTTCAGCCTGGAGAAAAGGAGGCTCGGGCTGACCTTATCGCTTTTTATAAGTACATTAAGGGAGGCTGTAGTGAGGTGGGGGTTGGTCTATTCTCCCACGTGCCTGGTGACAGGATGAGGGGGGAACAGGCTAAAGTTGCACTAGGGGTGTTTTAGGTTGGATATTAGGAAGAACTTCTTTTCTGAGAGGGTTGTGAGGCATTGGAATGGGCTGCCCAGGGAAATGGTGAAGTCACCATCCCATGAGGTCTTTAAAAGATGTTCAGATGTTGAACTTAGCGATATGTTTTAGTGGAGGACTTGTTAGTGTTAGGTCAGAGGTTGGACTCGATGATCTTGAGGTCTCTTCCAACCTAGACAATTCTGTGATTCTGTGATTTAGCTTTATGTATGCCTAACCTTTGCCTACGTATGTCTAAATTTGCATGTATTCATATTTGGTCTACTCTATAATTTTCCAATTGAGACAGGACTTGTGTAATTTCTATTAGAGTATGCTGAAACTAAGAACTCTTTTTGTGTGGATTTGAGTCTTAGCTGCGTTTCTTTGAGTCTTTTTTGTTATTTTAAAGAAATTTTATCTCTTATTTCTTTAAATGTATTGGGTGTGAATATATAAAATAGAAGTGTGTGTGGTTTTTTGTTTGTTTGTTTGTTTGTTTGTTTTATATTCTGTTGATACCTGGTCTTTTTAGTACAAAGGAAACATAATTTTCCTTTGTGCTAAAGGTTGAGGGAGGTGATACTGTTCTCATGAGACACCACCTGGAGTACTCTGTTCAGTTCTGGGGCCTCCAAAAATATAAGAACATAGACCCGTTAAACCAAGTCCAGAGGAGGGCCATGAGGTTAGAGGGCTGGAGCACCTCTCCTATGAAGACAGGCAGAGGGAGTTGGGGTTGAGAAGAGAAGGAGTGTCTGAGGAGACTTTATAGCAGTCTTCTAGTACCTAAAGGGGGTCAACAGGAAAACTGGGGAGGGACTCTTTGTCAGGGAATGTAATGATAGGACAAGGAATAATGACTTTAAACTAAAAGAAGGCAGGTTTAGATTAGATATTTGGAATAAATTATTTTCTCGAGCATGGTGAGGCACTGGAACAGGCCGCCCATAGAAGCTATTGATGCCCCCTCCCTAGAAGTGTTGAAGGACAGGTTGGATGGGGCTTTCATCAGTCTAGTCTAGTGGCAGGTGTCCCTGTCCATAGCAGAGGACCCAACCCATTCTATGATTCTGTGATTCTAGAAAAATTTTACTGTTTCACAGGTTGTGTTGCTCTACGTGGGCATCTATATCACATAATATGCATGTTCAGTTTCTTCAAATTTTAATACTTTAAATGATATTCATTTACATATAATGGATTGACTATATAGCAAGTAAGAGCATATAATAAATTTTTACATAAACCAGTTGTTTCTAATGCAAGGTTGAAATGAAATTTATTTCATTATATCTCATGAAGAATCAAAATACACTTTTCTTGTGAACTAAGTAGGTACAAATTTTGTTATTGATAACCACTAAATTCTAATGATTTTTTTTTGTTTGGATTTTTTTTTTTTCAGCAATGCATAACATGGATTCTAAAAATAATAGAGGACAAAAAGTACAGACAAGGTAGAGTGTCTGACAAATTAAAAAGTATAAAGGTGTTTACTCCTTAAATATATGTATTATATATATATTTATATATATTATATATATATTTATATATATAATGTTTGGGAACAAATCTTAAAACATATTTTTATTTCAGTTAAAACCTTTTTTTTTTTTACAAATAAAGTATATCAATGAGAAGAAAAAAAAAAAAAAAAGTCTACTAGATTAAGTTCTGCTTGTGAAAATAGCTTATATCCAATACCAATAACAGAGAAAGGTTTACTTTAAACTGGCCTGTCCATTGGGAGGCTAAATGGATCAGAACTCTATACCAGTCTGGTAAAGGAACTCTGATAGTCCTTGGGATTGTAGAATAAACATTTTATCTTTCACAAGCTTTGACACCTATTTTGTGTTCTGAACTGGTTCAAAATTCAAATCGTAAGAGAAATTTATATGAGTCTTTCTCTGAATCAGGAAATACCTCTGTCACTATCACTTAAAACTCCAGGTTGGCTTTTATCTCCTTTGAAAATCATGCATAAGTCCACAGATTCTTATGATCTTTGATAAGTAAAAATGACATTTTTACAGCAGAATGAAAGAGAACTAAAATAGAAGAAGAAAATTATGGAAAAGTTTTTGGTCATTGAAAGAACTCTGCTTCTTTGCAAAACACTTCTTAATAATAACAAACTGTCAAGTGGACAATAAAGGTCTAGAGACGGGAGCTAAAGGGGGTTTTGTTTGGTTGTTTTTTTTTTTTATGAATCAATGTCTTTAGCCAGTAAATCTATTTTAAGACTGCTTGCAGGAACTTGTCTGAATGTGAATGAATAACAGCAGCAAATCCCAAAAGTTCAAAGACAAAGTACAGTATTAGTTCCCCTGGCTGAATGAAATTGGTTAGCAAGATAAAGGCAGAGTAGACCTGTAAATGTGGCAGATATCTACAATAATCTGAAAGTATGAAGATAGGTGCAATGACTATGACACTGGCATGCAACTAATAAAGCAGTGGGTTTACTAATGAAACAAATATTCTTTTATTGTCAGCTAGTCTGATCTTTACAAAGCTCCGCAGTGGTATAATTTATATTAAATTCTGAATTAAAACAACAAACAAACAAACAACAACTATCTTCAGTTTTTATTCTTTATAATGATTGTATAATCTAGTGTGAGTTACTGAGTCTTATGAATTCACAAGTGAGTAAAAAGTGAGAATTATGCATCAGTTAAATTAATTTTCTTTGATTATTTTTTTTCTTTGTATGTTTTTTAATTCACAGGACACTAATATACGGGCCAGGTAATGGTAGCTTTGTACTGACTGTCTTTTTGACCTTTAGAAGACTATTTATGCAATAGGAAATCATTTGGTGAAATTAGGTCAGACTTTGACCAAGGATTTTTTTTTTCTTCATGATTTATGTTTATTTTCATAGATTTTTTTTGCTTTGATAATGAAGTCTCAGTTGTATGCAGCTTTTCAAAGGGCAACTAATATTAATTCTTTTTTTCAGTAATAAAGGTTACTGATTTGATGCAAATTATGGAGATGGAGGTTTGGAAAAGTGTAGTTAAGCAACATTCACAGTTTAACTTGCATTAAATAAATCACCCTACAGCAATCTGAAGGTAGAAAATGTAATTCATATGCCAACTGTTACTATTAGGGGATGGATAAAGGATATAATCAAGAAGATATGCCACTATTTCATCCTGGTTGTGGGGTTGTATTTAATTAATTATTTATTTATTTATTTATTTATTCAGTTTAATGGACTGAATTTATCAACATAACATAAAACTTATATAAAGGCTTTTTTTTTTTCCTTGAAGTCATGTCAATGCAAAATTTATTCTGAAGAATTTGGCACCATAGGTTGGGTTAAAAAAAAAATAATAAAAAAAAATGATTAAAGTCAGTATTGCTGAACATCTCAGACAGGCAGCCAGAAATGAGGAATGTGCCAGATAGCAAAAGACCTCCAAAGAGGTGTTTAGCCAGTGAAGTGATTTAGACCCCAGTTTGAAAAGGAGTATAGAGGCCAAATCCATTGATCCAATGTGCTGCATATTTGCTCTTTGCATGTATAGCTTGCTTGAAAAATAATATAAATATAAATATGTATTTTTTTTTGCTTAGTAATAATAATAGGACTCTCATCATAAGCACAGTGGATATACATATACTTATTCACTAGGTCAAAGGCCTTTCTTGTTATTATCAAATTTAGATATTGTGGATATGCATATTTGGAAAAAAAGGTTTACCTCCCTAAGGAAATTTTATTGTCAGAATGCAAATGCCCATAGGCTCTAGGTGCTCTACAACTTACTATCAGCTGAACATTGGTAGCAAGAATTCTTTTACTTCTGTGGGAGGTAAGGGGTCTTTTGTTGTTTTTGTTGTTGTTTTTTTGTTTGTTTAGATTTGGAAAACAACATATCACCTAGATAATTCTGAACTGTTTTTTTTTTATTATTATTTATTTATTTATTATTTTTTATTTCTTTATAAGAATGACTAAATGCATACAGTAATACCATATAAATAAGAATAGTTTTAGTCAACATTGGATTTTCAAATATTTTTATCTCTTAAATGTATTAAGGATAATTTTTATGATTTTCTGTTTTCATCCTTATATCTCTGCTCACCCAATGTTATATTTCACAGTTTGTTTTCACTTTATTTTATCATTATAAGAATCCTACACTTGCTTCCCATCCCCAGCTCCAGAGAGAGGCTGCAAACAATGCATAATCAATTACCAAGTAGACATCTGCTCAGGAAGCTATTGACTACAAAATTTACAAATACCTGGAAGATGTGTTTTAAATTATTTGAAACTTTTACAAATCAGTAGTGGACTAAGTACCAATAATGAACCTTAAAAATATAAAATTATTTCTTCATCTTGGTGAATCAAGAAAGCATAAGTAAAATAAAATAATAATACCACCAAAAGTGCTCAGGGGATAAGTAAGCTTCCCACACTTCATTTCCTCTTGTTCCCTGGAAGCTTATCTTTTCCACTTCTAAGATGATTTGGTTTCTTTCACTCTGACGAATAAATTGATATGTTCCAATCAACTATTAATACATGTTTTCTTTGCAAATCTCTAATGGAATTTTTCTTCTTCTGTACAGCTTTCCCATCAGAAGCAATAACATCATATTGCCATGAAATATTTAAATCTAATAAGTGTAAGCTATCTTTTAACATAACTTCTAATTTAATAACATGCAATTTAAAAACATGCAACACAATTCAGTGGCAACAACTCTTTCTCTAAACTACAAATATTTTGGAATGTCCCCAAAAAAATGGGGGAGAGAATAAGGATGCCTGTTTAAATTAAATTTCATCACTTCACACTTTTTAATCGGTAAGTGGAATTACATACAAAATTTAGAGGGAAAAGATGAAGTTCTAAACAGTTGTTTTTAGATGCTTAACAAACCAAGTTGTCTTTTAGCTGATGGAAATACATGTATATAAATTGTAAGTGCATAGTTTGTATAAATGTATTGAAATTCTCAAATAACAGATGTGAATATAGGCGCCTTTCCTCTTGGATCAGCAGACTGTGATCTCCATGAAATGCTATAAAGAGCATTAAATTCAGAATAAATTATAGCTGAGTAAGAACATCATTTAGACTTTAGACAAAGCTACTTACTTTTTGTGAACTTTACTTAATACTAAGCCTGATAAAGTAAAAATTATGATTCCATTTTAGAAAAAAATGAACTTCACAGTACTGATATTTCTGTTCACCAATTTATTTTTTAAACGACTATACTGACATTAATATAAATGTCCATGTTGTCATATCATTTAAGCTCCTCTGCATGAGAAGAAAGTTTGGGAAAAAAAAGAAAAAAAAAAAAAAGACATCACAGAATCACAGAATTGTCTAGGTTGGAAGAGACCTCAAGATCATTGAGTCCAACCTCTGACCTAACACTAACAAGTCCTCCACTAAACCATATCACTAAGGTCTACATCTAAATTTCTTAAAAAGACCTCAAGGGTTGGTGACTCAACCACTTCCCTGGGCGGCCCGTTCCAATGCCTAACAACCCTCTTGGTAAAGAAGTTCTTCCTAACATCCAACCTAAAACTCCCCTGGAGCAACTTCAGCCCATTTCCCCTCGTCCTGCCACCAGGCACGTGGGAGAACAGACCAACCCCCAGTTCTCTACAGCCTCCCTTAATGTACTTATAAAAAGCAATAAGGTCGCCCCTGAGCCTCATTTTCTCCAGGCTGAACAAACCCAGCTCCCTCAGCTGCTCCCCATAAGACGTGTTCTCCAGAACCCTCATCAGCTTCATTGCCCTTCTCTGGACTCACTTGAGCACCTTGTTGTCCTTCTTGTAGCAAGGGGCCCAAAACTGAACATAGTACTCGAGGTGCAGCCTCACCAGAGCCGAGTACAGGGGGACAATCGCTTCCCTAGACCTGCTGGCCACACTACTTCTTATGCAAGCCAGGATGCTGTTGGCCTTCTTGGTCACCTGAGCACACTGCTGTCTCATATTCAGCCGACTATCAACCAATACTCCCAGGTCCTTCTCCGCCTGGCAGCTTTCCAACCACTCATCTCCCAGCCTGTAGCTCTGCTTCGGGTTATTGAGCCCCAGGTGCAGGACCCGGCACTTAGCCTTCCTGAACTTCATACAATTGACCTCAGCCCATCGGTCCAGCCTATCCAGATCGTCCTGCAGAGCCTTCCTACCCTCGAGAAGATCAGCACACGCACCTAACTTGGTGTCATCTGCAAAATTACTGAGGTTGCACTTGATCCCCTCATCCAGATCATCAATAAAGATATTAAAGAGGACCAGCCCCAGTACCGAGACCTGGGGAACGCCACTAGTGACTGGCCTCCATCTGTATTTGACTCTATTCAACACGACTCTTTGGGCCCAGCTATCCAGCCAGTTTTTAAATCATCAAAGCGTACACCAGTCCAAGCCATGAGCAGCCAGTTTCTTGAGGAGAATGCTGTGGGAAACGGTGTTAAAAGCCTTGCTGAAGTCAAGGTAGACCACATCCCCAGCCTTTCCCTCAACCACCTAGCGCGTCACTTTGTCATAGAAGGAGATCAGGTTCATCAAGCAGGACCTGCCTTTCATAAACCCATGCTGACTGGGTCTCATCACCTGGTTGCCCTGTAAGTGCCACGTGATGACACTCAAGATAATCTGCTCCATGAGTTTCCCTGGCACTGAGGTCAAACTGACAGGCCTATAGTTTCCCGGGTATGCCCTCTGGCCCTTCTTGCAGATGGGTGTCATGTTTGCTAGCCGCCAGTCAACTGGGACTTCCCCCAATAGCCAGGACTGTTGATAAATGATGGAAAGCGGCTTGGCCAGCTCCTCGGCCAGTTCTCTCAGTATCCTTCGGTGGATCCCATCTGGCCCCATTGACTTGCATACATCCAAGTGCCATGGCAGGTCGCCAACCATTTCCTCATGGACAGTGAGGGCCACATTCTGCTCCCCATCCCCTTACACCAGTTCAGGGTACTGGGTATCCAGAAAGCAACTGGTTTTCCCGCTAAAGACTGAGGCAAAGAAGGCATTAAGCACCTCCACCATTTCCTCATCTTTTGTATTTAAGTTCCCCCCCTCCCCCCCACCCCCCCATCCAGTAAAGGATGGAGATTCTCCTTAGTCCTCCGTTTAGCATTGATGTATTTGTTAAAACATTTTTTGTTGTCTTTGACGGCAGTAGCCAGATTGAGCTCCAGATGAGCTTTGGCTTTTCTAATTTTATCCCTGCACTGCCTCGCAACATCCTTATAGTCCTCCCAAGTGGCTCGCCCTCTTTTCCAAAGATTGTAAACCCTCTTTTTTCTCCTAAGCTCAAGCCACAATTCTCTGTTCAGCCAGGCCGGTCTTCTTCCTCGCCGGGTCATCTTTGGGCACGTGGGGACAGACCACTCCTGCACCATTAAGATTTCCTTCTTGAAGAGTGCCCAGCCTTCCTGGACTCCTCTGCCCTTCAGAACCACCTCCCAAAGGACTCTGCCAACCAGTGTCCTGAACAGTTCAAAGTCGGCCCTCCAGAAGTCCAATACAGTTGTTTTACTGGTCCCCTTCATATAATTAAAGTATGGCAGTTAGCTGTTCACTATATCCTAGATGCATGTTTCTAACTCCTGATAAGACTGTGAACTAAATCTGTTTTTTATGTATAATAAAGTGTGTCTGAGTATGGCTGAGTAAAGCAAATAATGAACACAATAGATTCACTATTGATACCTGTGCAGTTACATGTTAGAAACTGAAGACAGTATTTGACAGAATAAATGACAGTGCATACTAAGAAACATGCGGTTTATTTGGGCTGTACACAGAACATGTGCTTATCACATAGCTTTAGTAGAAATGATAATAAAACTAAGTGCATGGAAACAATACAGTGTAAGCAGCTTACACTATAGCAGTTGGCTCCTGAAAAGGAGTCAGGTCTGACCTTCATGGGTCTGTGGAATGGATGTTTGTTTTCCTGCTATACCAAAAGAAATGAGATTGCTATTGGGCTATTAGATTTGCCAGCTATCTTTTGGGAAAGTGACATGATGATATGTTTACAGTTCCCTTCAGGAATGGGTACATTTTCTAAATAGGGACAGTACTGTTTCTTTAAGTTGAAGAACCCAGTGGCTGAGAATTTGTCCACAATCAAACTATGCTTTTGTAATGAAATAGAATTTGCTGTGTTTATTAGCTTCTCTTTCAGCATGGGTAGTCTTCATCTCCAGTCTAAGTCCATGTGTGCAGCAGAATACAACAATGCTTGCTGTATGTTAACACAGATTTGAAATATATTATTTGTGTTTCATTTAGATTCTTATAAAGTAGTATTTGACATATTACAATGTGAGTGCTACATTTTAACCATATCATTTTCTTCAGCTCTACCAGTTAAATGGACAAAATGGAGTTTCAGCAGTGCAGAGCTGAGGTCTGTAAGAACACTTTAACCCAGGAATGCATCATGGCCATCATACAAAATCATCCTGCTGAGGATCTGTGAGCCTCTTGGTTCACTTTTCAATACCTTAGTTATGTGCATGATGCAAACAGGTTTGTGAAAATGAGCTCTGAATGAGAGCAGTCTGGGACAGCTGACATTCAGAATGCACTGAAGATGGGAATAGGGAATGAGTCAGTAAAGTAGATGTGAATCTTTTTTTTTTTTTTTTTTTCATTGTAACTGTTGTATATATGCGCTTGCATTTATTTTGTTCTAGTTTGTATGCACTGAAAGACATCTCAAGCAAATGCATCTCAAGGAAAAGGGTTACCTTTCACAAACCTATTTACATTCCTATTTTAGATGAATGTTTTAAATTGAATTTAGGTACAGATTTCCTTTCCACATTCTATGTATCTCACCTTCTTAACTGTAAGTTATGTGAAGAAGTCTTTCTCTTCCATCAGTAAAGTACCTAGCACAATAAGGTTCTGCTTTCATTTGACAGCTCTATACATTAATCATAATGGCATTTCTGAGTTACAGTTTTACAACTAATTAAACAGGTAAAACAAATGATTATCTGAGTGGGAATTATGTGTACTTACTACCTAGTTTTGTTGAAAAGATACTGAGTTTAGTTAGCATTGTATTTCACAATAACTATGTATGTAATTCATCTCACCTACTGCACCTAACTGCATGTATTTTATAGCATTGAAGCTGCAGATAAACTGTACCTCATAGGGAACCTATGTTTAAAATATTAATTTAATTTTTACAGCAAAGTCCTCTTCAAAGAAGTTTCTATCTCCACACAGGTTTTCTGTTTCTGCTTTCCAGAAGAAAGGACTGACTGTGATGAATTTCCTTTTAGGCATTACTTTTCTGATGGATATCTTTCCCACAACCATAGAACAGCATGTGAATTACAGAACAGTCAATGTTCTTTAGAAAAACTGCTATATTTCATTACAACAAACTTTACAACAATTAGTACAAACCTGTTCTTTGCATGTGCTTTCTAGGCCAAAATGAAATCATCCAAGGGGCAGGAAAAAAAAAATAAAAAAATAAAAGTTAAACCAGTTCCTCTATGAGTACCCATATGTAACTAATAGCATCACTTAATGTCAATGTACCTGCACGTAGTTTCATAAGCAGAAATTACTTTCTAATTCTGTTCATAATACATGAGACAAAAGAGAATCCATCCATTTAGCTAAAGCTATGGTGGCTTTCATGGTGTATTGGATTTAAATGGTATGCTGGGTCTGGCTAGGATGTAGTTAACTTGCAGCAGTCCATAAAGTGCTGTGTTCTGCACTTATAGCTAGAACAGCATTGGTATCACACCGGTGTTGTGTGTATTGGAGCACAATACTGGCACTGTATAAAGTCACCAAAGGGATATTCCATGCCATCTGATGTCACACTCAGCAATAAAAGGTGGGAAAGGGGAAGGAGAGGAGAGGCTCTCATTGTGGAAGCATCTGTCCTCCTGAACAACCACTATGTGTATTGAGGCCCTGCTTCCTAGCATGTGGCCGAACATCACTTATTGATGGGAAGTAGAGAGCAACTGCTTTTCTCTCTCTGTGCTTCTGCATGGCCTTTATTATTATTATTATTATTAATAATAATAATAATTTCTCTCTTCTCCCCTATTCCTTTATCCTGTAATTAAATCATCCTTATCTCAAACGTTGAGCCCTTTGTGTCATGTTTTCTCCCCCTTCCTCTTTGAGGAGGGGGAGTGAGAGCAGCTGTGGTCAAACTTGGCTGCCCACCCAAGTAAAACCACTGCACGTGGCAAGGGTTTGATAGTAGGGTGGGCTTCAGGGGTATACCTTTCTTCTGTGCAAAGAGCCCAGAAGCTATCCCATGGCTCCAAAAGAGACCACTGGCTAGAGCCTCTTTTTGTTGCTTGGACCTCTAGGAGAGCAGATTTAAGAAGGGAAAAAAATCTCCACTCTGCGGCCCATGGAGAGCCCCCGCAGGAGCAGGCCCGAGGCTGGAGCTGCAGCTTATGGAGAGGAGCCTACACAGGAGCAGGGGGTCTGGGTGGAGCCACCGCCTGTGGAGGATCCGTGCTGAAGCAGTTGCTCCTGGGGGATGGACCCCATGGTATGGAGCCATGTGGGAGCAGATCTTGAAGAGCTGCTGCCTGTGGGCAGCCCCTGCAGGATCAGTTCGGGAAGGACGACATCCCATGGGAGGGACCCTACGTGGAACAGTGGTAGAGAGTGACCATGAAGGAATGACAGAGGCAAAGTGCTATGGGATGACCACAGCCCCTATTTCCCATTCCCCTGCGCTGCTCAGGGGGAATGAAGAGGTAGAAGCTCTTCATTCCTGCGCTGCTCAGGTAGAAGAGGGTGGATGGGGAGGAAGGTGTTTTTCATTTGCTTTTTATTTCTCACTGTTATAGTCTGCTAGTGATAAGCAATAAATTATATTAATCTCCCTGTACTGAATCTTTTTCGCCCATGATGATAATTGGTTAGAGATCTTCCTGTCCTTATCTCAACCTTTGAGCCCTTTCCATGCTATTTTTTTGCCCTGTTCCTCTGAGGAGGGGGAGTGAGTGAGTAGTTGCAGAGGAGTTTAGCTACCCAGCAGGGTAAAACCACCACACATGGACAGCAATTAAAGTTATTCATGTAGGTATGAGATTCCCCTTGAAGTTTAATTGCATCGCGGCTAATATACAAGAGGAAAAGAAGAGAATGGTGGATGAATTTCCCTGTCTTATTTGTCACGTGTGATAGGGATAAGATGGTAACTTTATTTGTGGAAAACAACTTCCCATTCCTTTTTCCATCAGACCATATAAAAGTAAGGTAAGGAATTAATTCTTTATTTTCTACCACTTTGTGTTGCAATAAGAAAGTATAAATAAATAAATCTGTGGAAAATATATTTTGTTTAGAATATAATTATATATGCAAGTCAAACATTTTACCACAAGTTTCTAAAATAGAGACGTTTCCATTTATTGGCTGATTTATTTTTTCCTGTTTAAATCACCAGCATATTGAGTAGAAAGATTGTCACTCTTAGACCTGAGTGTTAAAACATCATTTATAAATAGTGTCTCAAAGTAATACAAACAAAACAACAAAGCTCACTGCCCTTAAGACCTTGAAAACTGGAAATTAGATAAGAAATAATGGATAGATGCAGATAGACAAAAGCACAAAGGAAACTTGAAAACAAGTTTGTCATCATGCTGGGTAATGAGCTAAGAGCCAGTTAGAACGTTTCCCATCAAACCAAGCATTACCAGCAAAGCTGCTTCGTTGAGACTGAAATGTTTTTCTCTCAAACAACGTCATCTCTAACATCCTCCTTACTTGTGGACCCCCAGAGTGCTGGCACAAGGCTGCGACCTGGTGCTTTAAGCCCTTGAATCATATCACCCCGAGATGTGCTAAGCTCATGAATCTCCCAAAGCTGCAGACTGTAGAGTACAAAAGATTAAATTTTCTGAGCAGCAGCATACTACAGTTATGAAAAGCTCTATTTCCAGGCTTCCTCATGGAATTTTCTCATCTTCAGTTTTGAAATTGAAGGAAACCTCTTCTTGCATTCAGGAAATAAAATGTTTTATGAGTAAAAGACTTTGTTTTTCAGACAGCTTTCTATTCACCTAGCATCTGTAAACTCTTTTACTACACTCTCTTGGTAACAGTGAATAGGTAACTCTTTGGGTAATAGTGAATTTAGACATTTACTTGGTAGCTTTGAAGTTTTAGAGTGAATGTAAGAAATACAGAAGAAATCATGGAAAATCCAATAAGTCATAATAGAAACAGATCTCATGGAATCAGAGTTAGGAATCAATCTTTTCACTGAATGAGAAGTGACAGGTAGATTGCCATGTTCTATGATATACCATAAGTCACATTTGATGATATAATAGTTTTGGGGGGTTTAAATTCCTGAAGTGTTAATGTGAAATTTCATTCAAGGTGTCTGGATATTAATCTTTCATTTAAGTCTTATTAAGTGTACCATACCTAAGGTAGGTCCTGTGTAATGATTTCTGAAAAGGCAAACCACAATCTGTATATCAGAAAAAAAAAAAAAAAAAAAAATATTTGAACAAAATGTAATATATTGGTTATATACCCTTTGACTATATTCTGTAGATGCAGCCATACATGTACACATGCACATACACACACGTTGTTTTCAGGTACAAGGCTGAAATATATTTAAAGTAGGATTAAAAGGAAGTCCTCTGTTACTGTCAGGTGAAGAGATAATCATCAAGGAGTGGTACCAGAAATATCAATGAAATGAGAGCCTCTGCTACCATCATACAGTCATGGCTTACACATTAATACAGAAGTAATATTTTGGCCCAGCTGAATTTGGCTCATATCTTGAAAATTTTATTATCATTCATAATATGCAGTAGGTCATGCTGTTTGATTTCTGCTTTACATACTCACGATTTGAGACATTCTTATTCATTGCAAATAGTAATTGTTCTAGGGCAGAATAGAATTGTGGAATATCCTGAGTTGAAAGGGACTCACAATGATCATTGAGTCCAACTCCTGACCAGCACAACATTTTAGATTTTGTTCTGAACACTCATGTATTTGCCATTTTTTTTAATTACAAGTCTGAGTCTAATTTTTATAATATATAGAAGAAACTTTCTCATGAAGAGAAGATTCTTAAAAGTTGTCTCTTCCAAAAGCTATGTGGACTAACATAATTAGTAGAAATGAAGACATTACTGCAGTTTTAAGATTACACTTAAGAGTGTATTTTCTTAGTTCACATTTCTTTTTACTTATTTCACTCTGATAATTCACACACTTTTCCTACTTCTGTCCATATTTCATATTGGTGTAACTTGTCTTCTTTATATTCTATTGCTGACTTTCCCCTAGGAAAACAAACAAACAAAGAAAACCAAAATAAGTGGGTTTCTATGTGCCTGAAATTATTTTTCTTATTCTCCCTCTTCTTTCTGCCCATAAAAATATTTTTTTCTTTTATGTCATGGCAAACAGCATAACTTGTCCTTAAGATAAGTTTTAAAATCTACAATACTATAAATAATTAATGAACGAAATAATGAAAAAGGGAGAGAACATAAGAACAAAGAGATATATAGATTACATGAGTTAAATGTAGTGTATCTGTAAGTGGGAGGCAGAAAAGAGAAAAAAGAAAACATGCTTCACACTTTAAAATAGAGGCAGAAAAGGGAAACTCTTAAAAATGGGAGTTGTAAAACTTGAGAATGACTATAAAGGAAATATCAGTGTGAAATTTGATAAAAATGAACTAGATAAACTTCTCTCTTCCTTCAAAGGCAATACCAATCCTAAAAGGTTAAAAGGATATGAATATGAAACACTATTGTGAAAGAAAATCTTTAAAATACATAGTTCAGATCATGCTGTTTTCTCAGTAACATATGCACTTTCTCACTAGGTGAAACAAGTGTCTCAGTAGGGGCCAGATTCCCATAGCTCATGTTGAACAGTAGAATGAATGGGACAAACTGTGAAGTAAGAAATAAGGAGCTTCTCAGAAGGAGCAGTGGTGTTGGAGGAGGTAAATAAAACATGATGACACTTGTCTAGACAACCACTGGTGCTGAATTAATTGCAAATGACAACCTCACAATGCATTGTTGCATTATCCAAACAACATCTCACCCTCATGCTTACCCTCAGGAGTGTTGCTTTTTGCATCTTCTGTGTCACTTACTGCAGCAGTAGTTTACAGTTGTGGTATTTTAGCAGCATGAAAGCAATGCCTTGTTGTCTGTTCTGACATCTTATTCCTCTGAGGGAACTTGGAGTTAGGCACTAGTGTAAGAGTGGTCTCTCAGTGAAGGCTTTTTTTCATGTATAGTCAGATCAGCACTTTTTTGTCAGCAAGAACAGTTACAGTTCTTACTAAAGTAAGTGACATTCTCTTAAGTGCATTCATAAAAAAAAAATGTTCCTGATACCATTTTAAAACTGGTGTGCTGACTAGTGATATAGGAGGGAAAGAGTTAGCCTGTTGGGGAGGAAAACTTCATAAAGACTCAAAAAAATCAGAAACAGCATTACTTCACCATTGGCTTTCGGATACAAGTATCATACCTTTATTTTCCATCTGCTTTTGCTGGGTAAAGATGGTGGAAAATAATCATCTCCCAGAGCAGTATATTCCTACTATAACATATCACCCTCTTCCCAATACATGGGGTTGATTTTCATCTTATTTAAGTACCATCCTGGGTATCAACTTAATTCATAAATTACTAATTTATAGACATCTTGAATGGGAGGCCTGGGATTTCTACCAGTGGAAATATTTTCCAGCAGAAATTATATTCCTAAAACTAATGTTTATGTGGTTTAGTCCTTCCTTCTTCCTGTTTCAGTTATTTCTTACTCTTAATCAAAGACGTCACTGTTTGAACCACTGAATAAGGAAAATCACTTGGCCATGTAAACTGACAGCAATACTGGATACCTCCTAGGCCTACACAAGATTTTAAAACTAGTTTATTCATAGACACGCTAAATCTCTTGGAAATTGAAATACTAAATCATAAAGCAAAAAATAACTCATCTCCACCATTGAATATCATCATCATACAATAGAAAAGAAATACATAGGACAGTATCTTTTTGCAAAAAATATAATTTGAGCAATGACAAAGAGCAAATATATTCCTAAAATCATTGTTCACAGAGAAGTTAAACAAGAAAGTGGTTACATTTCCTAAATAAATTATCCACTGAAAATTATTCACTCAAATCCCTCTACATTAAGGCTCCTAATTTTTCCAGGATATGTGACAAATGGTTTCAGATCATTTAAGTCATGCCTGGATGCAACTGTAAAGCCTCCAGCAACATTCAGATGAAGTGGGAAGAAATGTAAATACTCACAGCGGCTGCCATATCAAAAAGCAATCACGATTCTCATTGAAACAAGCTGAGCTCTTTAAAAGAATGTTAATCAGTGCTCTTCAGACAGATCATCTCACTGGAGACAATGAGTCCTCTATTGTATACAGTCTCTGAACAGATCATTTTAAAAAGAATTATTTGTGTATGAAATTAAAAGAACATTACATTGAATACCTTGTTTTTAAAAACAAACAAACAAAAATGCTGATTTGTTTTGTTTTCCTTGTTTTTGTTTTGTTTTTAAGTCTATCATGTTTTATTTGCATTGGTACTGATTATGAGTTCTTCAAATGAAACACCTCTGCCATCATTATTAAGCACAGTCAGGAGATTTCCTAGAAATTAAAAGTAACCAGCCTCATAATGTATATAACTTCCTTTGTGCAGTCTTCTTTGGTATGCTGTATATCATGAGCCGAGCTGAGGTAACCACTCAGAAGACATCCGTGTACAGGCTGGATAGAGCTATTGAACATAAAAGTGCAAGATGTTTACATAACCTCAGGAATATAAAGAAATCTCCCTTCTTTTTTGTGGTGCAGCATAGATGTATGTTTGTTTATCTGAAGGAGAAAATATTTCATTGGACTATAAGGATGCTGAATTGGATCTGTGCATACTGTTGACAAACATTGAAACCATTTAACAGTAAGTAGAAATACACCAGTCTAAGGAAAGGTTTGTAATGCAAGTAATCATAGCAGATTTATTTTCTAACAAACTTGAAACTGTCAGGTGGGAGCAGCAAGCAGTAGTGGACTTTAGTAAGATTTGGAAGATAAATGCTTTCTATTTGTTTTCAGCTGAATATCTTTGATAGATAGAATATTCTGCATTCCCTTACGCTCACTTCCTTGGAGCCAAGCCTACAAAAGTTTGAAACCTTTCTTTAAATTCTTAATTTTTTATTTAAATCAATGGGAATTTGTACTCACTTATAGCAATTAAATATAAACATATTTTTAATGGAGTTGGTCTTAAATTCCAGTGCACAAGCTAACCTCTAGTCCCTTTGGTTTTGTGTTTGAAAATGCCTAGTGGTGGATGACTGGATCACTGATGAGGTAGGGTAGGCATGGCCATAAAACAAAACAGTACTAGTAACAACTGTTCTGCATGGAAAACTATTACGCAACTTATTTATCCTATTTTAGGTGCAAAAAGGATTCTTCCTGCTAGCCTTGAAAATACCCTCCTTTGTGTTTTACAGCTATGGCAGATTTAGGGTAGTCAGGGAACTCAATATTCTTACTGAGTCCACTCGGAGCGGAAAACAGGGAACTTCAGAAAATAGCCTGTAGCATGTGTGTATGTATATGTATGTGTGCATATAATTCAAGCAATAACAAAGTATTCTTAATTATGCAGAGCTGATGTCATACACTCTTCCTTCCAGTGCTTCTAATACGGAAAAATTAGAGAATGTTAAAAAAAAAAGTGAAAATCTTTAGACTTCTAACAGCCTGCTGTAGGCAACCTAATAAGTGAGCAAGGCATTTTGTGACAAGAATATTTTGTCATTAATTAAAATGGCCTTTTAAATATATTTTTTTAAGCATCTGTAAAACTCATTATCAAAAATAAAACAGACTTTGAAGAGAAAGCAATGTAGAAAAATTAGCTTCTGAAACCAGAGCTTATCTGCTGATTCTATTTATTAATTTTGAAAAATAGTTTTTGTTGTTGGTTGTTTTTGTGTTTGTTTTTTCTTTTCATGAGACTGAAATAAAATCTTAGCATGGGCATATATGCAGTGTCTTTACATGGATGAACAATAGGCAAGAATAGAATTTAGAGAATTATGTAAATTTTCTTGGGATATTTTAAGGATGGATGACCATTTCAGGATAAAAACAAATCTCCACCTAGACAAAAGCACATCTGCTCTGAAATATTTTCTCTTGAGAATACATCTCCTGTTAGGAATTTTAAAAGGTCTGAGTTAAATTTATCTTGAATTCTAATGACCCATGAATGTCTTCAGAACCACCTTTTGACATATCTTTTGAATGTATATTTTGCCTGTCCTACCTTCAGTTCCAGCCAGAAGTTAAATAGAAGCATGAAGATGTTTTTTTTTATCCTCTCACTATTATTGCCAGGCATAGTTATAAATCCACATGTTCTAATTCAGCCAAAAAGAACATTAATGACAATGGACCCACAGTAGCTGAGCAGCCCACCTTCTGAAATACTGCTATTGGAAATTCTCAATGTTTATCTGCATTCACAGCATGGTTAGTACCATAAAAATAATATTTTAGTGACTTGAACACTGCCAAAGTAATCAACATCCCAGCACTAAATATGCAGCCAAGCATTTTGTGAGCAAGAGAACTGAGCACCATGAAGAGTATGCTAGTACAGTGGCACAGATTCACTGCTATGTTCCTCACTGAGTGCCTGAATAAAACACCAGCTCCAAACTGGTGGTGGTATCAAACAAGGACCAACTTGTAAACTTGTAAAGCTCCTTGACAAGGACCATAGAGGACTGGGGAGTAAGACCCAACAGGCAAGGCCAGGAGATGATCTTCAACATTTTCACAGCCTTGTGAACCAGGAGAAATGTGCACAGCAAGGTGCTATGTGTGTCCTGCAGAATAAATTAAAAAATAAATAATAATTAATATGTGTATATATATTCACACTGAGTCTCACAATTTTTAGAATGGCAGACAACCCCTACCTTGTGGAAGCAGACCTGTACTAATGGATGGATTTAAAAAGGTTTAAGCCAGGAACCTTCATAACTAAAACAAAAACATTTCTATCACTAACATGAGAGTAATTTCCACATGTTAAGATGCACAAAGTGCTTTCTCTTCAGTGGAACTGTGTAGAGATAATTCTTTTCTTATTTCAGTATTTAGGCTTTTTTTTTTTTTTTTTTTTCTTATATGCCATGTGCACTTTTTCTAGCTGAATGAGGGAAAGAATATTAAGTGAAGTAATCTCACATTTCCAACAAAACTGTTGAGGAATTTTGCTGCTATATGTTAAACAATATCTATTTTTGGTAACCTGATTTTTAATTTGCTGATCATCAAGCTGATTATCTCTTCTGACCTTAGCCCTGCTTGCTTGGCAAAGTCAGCAATAAATATGCTTTGCAAAATGTGCTAAGAGCCAAGTAAAAGTGGGTATAAAAATCCATTTACTCAGCAAATGTGCAAAAAGAGAGAATCTCTCAGAAATAACATTTTGTAGAATTATTTTGAAATATCATAGATAACTTAAAAGGTTCGGTTCCTTGCTAATCTTTCCAGAGCTCCTAAAAACTTAATACATGAAGACACATAAAATAATTAATAAATAAAGTTATTTATTAGAACATGATGGAAAATTCAAAGTGCTCTTTATATGATGTCTTTTCTTCCCTAAATTGTCAACAAAGACAGAGCCTTTTGAACATTCAAATTTGGTATTTCTCAGTCAGCTGTTATAAAAAACCTTATTTCACTATGATTTACCAAAAGTTATTATGTAATAAAAAAATGTTCATGATTTATATTATTTTTTAAAATATGTATTGTACCAGAAGAAACCACATAGCTATGCTGAAAGAAGATAGTGGTTACGGTGGCATTACCATATAGTATGATATTATTTCTCCCAATTGTTTTGTTAGGTGGGAACAAATGTAAAATATATTTTCTTTCCATTCAATTAGAAATGCAGATAGAGAGTAACAACCCTTGGTCCTAGCAGAGTTTAAATCACACAGTAGAAATATAAATAATAGAGAATAATACTACAATTTCATTTATCTTTCTCCACCCCTAAGCTAAATATCCATCTCTTTGCTAGCCATGTTTTGACAACATATGTGAGAAATGCAGGTACACACTGCTACCTGTCACCTATCTAGTTTTGATGGCAGTTGCAAGTGAGCATTATGATTTAAAATGGCTTTGTGCACACTCACTGATCACTGTGCACAGTTCTGGGATCCCTACTCTATTTTACTTTATAGGCTGATGATTAGGGAATACTTTTGAAAAGTGAGAAGTTTGAATCTTTACATGGAGGTGAAAGAAATGTGAAAAACTCCACACTTCTAAAAGGTGAAAAACTCCACACTTCTAGAGTACTCAGTCCACTGGGGTATTGTGAAAAAGGTATATGGTACCATTGCTAAAGTCATATATACCAACTGATACATTTGTGATAAGGCACATTGCCCTTTAAACGCATAGAGAAAGATAAAAATAAGGGCCAGTGTTGGAAAGTGGACCTGAAACCACAAAAGTATAGTATTCCTCTTTGATGAGTGTTGTGTCAGTAGTTGCTTTACCCTGCAAAAGAAAAAGTGTGAGAAAGCTGAGTGGCTGCTTGTTTTTTGTTTGTTTGTTTGTTTGTTTTGGCTGGTTGTTGTTGTTGTTTTTCCCCCAGCACAGATAAATACTCAGACTGGACTGCAGCAGCTTGCAATAAGCCACATTGTCTGCTCGGTCTCTGTGCACCACTATAGCTGTCAGGCTTATTTCAATTGTTCCATACCCAATGTTGTTTTAGCTTCAGCAACAGTAGCTGAAGCTACAAAGAACTATTTACAATGACAACAGGCTTGATCATATTATGCCCTGATGGCATACAAAAGGGGGCTGAATGATGATGGGTTTATCCCCTGACTCTTATGACAGCAGAGGAATAATTAGACACCTTCAGAATCAAATCCACAAACAGCTCAATGACCATTAGTTTGACTTAGAAAATAACATACCATACAGGTATTTAATATTTTGTTTTACTGGACAGGCTCTCAGCATGTAGTTACTAACACTCACATGCTTAAGAGAGGAAACTTACTAGCTTCAGTAATGTTGCACAAAGTCAGTTCATGGCCAAGACTGAGCTGCTGGTCTAATTTCACTCCTCTCAGCTGACATCATTTTGGGACTTCACCTTACACCAGTTGGCACTTGAAAAAAAAAAAAAAAAAAAAAAAAGCAGAAGGAGATCAATTTACCTGCTACTATGATGTCTAATTAAAACACCGTATGTGCTGAAAGACTTGTCACAGTTTGTTAAACCATTGAAGGAGTTGGTGGCATTAACTTCATTTTACAGGAAAATCCTGCTTCGTTTGAAGCCTATTAGAATGTTTTTCACAGAAAAACTTATTTCAGTTTTAAATCTGGATATCCTATTAGCTTCTGTATGGGTGTTATGTTCTCTAAATTTAAATATACCTGTTAATAAACCTCTTTACTGTTCACAGAACACATTATAGATTTCCCAATACAGTTTAAAATCTATTTCATTTCCTGCAACTGATACATCTAGTCTGAGTGTGATTTTACTACCTTGAAAAGTTCCTGGCACAGTTTTTCAGATTCCTAATCTTTTTTGGTTCCTATACTAGCAAGACATCACTCACCATCTCCTATGTCATAGTACCAGATCTAATCCAAATGGGAGGATTTTGAAATTTGCTCTAATTATGGGGTATCTAAGACATTTTAATAGATTCAACCGGTAGTCTCAATTATATATAACTTCAGTAATTTGGCTTAACTAACTTCAGAGCAGGGGAAAATTTCAAAAGAAATATCATATAATTCTAAAAATGCCATCCACAAAACCCTACATGAGAATATTTCATTATGAGAGGTGCTATATTTTACTGATAATAATGGGAAATACTGAAATAATGGGAAAAATAATGGGAGTAAATTCCCTGTAAAGATGTTTGGGCTGGCAGTTAACAGGTTCCAACAGATCCATAACATTTGATGTAACCTACAACTCAGAATACCAGATTATTCTTATTCTTCAGAGGGAGCTGAAGACATTTTTTTGGGTAACTTTGGCAAGGTAACTTTGGTAACAAGGCATCGGGCACAAGAGATTCAAGTGACTTATGCCTAAATGTAGCTGTATAGTGTCATGTGAGATGACCTAGGGAAACAAAGATATCATTGTGTGTCTAACAGACACACAGGGTCAATGGGACCCACGTGTCCTTCTGGACTGAAAACTGGAGGGAAAGCAAGATACCCTGGGGTATCCTAGGGCACCTCAGGAGGCATAAAATGTCTAAGTTTCAATCTGAATCAACCCAAAACACATTGCCTCAAAGGAATCCCTTTCCAGTCTGCAGTAGATCAGAGTGTTACAATTACACATTTAAATGCAAAGATCTGTGTGGAGTTCCTAATTTCAGATCACACTTGTATGTTTCGTGGGGGGAAATTTGAAGAGATGAACTTCAACATTTTTAGCATGCTATTTTGGTGCAATGAAGCATGATTAACAAGGAAACTCATGACAATGATCTAATCAGTTTACCAGCTATCATTTGTCACTGATTTCCACCCCCAACTGTAATGTGCTAGACTCTTTTTTTTTTTTTTTTCTTCACTTCAATATAAATCAAAATACTTAAAGTATTTTAATGGTCACTCCAAAATTTGCCTCCAGAGCTTTGTAATGCTGCTAGTCAAACAAACATAGATGACTTAAAATATATATACATAAATTTCTGAAGCGTTCATCATGCTGTTTTTTTGTTTGTTTTGTTTGTTTTTGTTATTGTTGTTGTTGTTTTCCTTACAAATGCTCCCAAACTACTAAAACAGAAGTAGAGAACGGAAGTCAAATAGTTTTCTTCAGTCCCCATTTATTGTTTAGAATCATAGAATCATTTAGGTTGGAAAAGTTCAAGTCCAAGTTCAAGTCTAAGTTCAAGTCCAACCATTAACCCAGCACTGCCAAGTCTACCACTAGACCATGTCACTAAGCACTACATCTACACATCTTTTGAATACCTCTAGGGATGGCTACTCAACTACTTTCCTGAGTAGTTTCAGTAAGAAACTACCAGATTACAATAATGGGCAAACAATAGATTTAATTAGCAAATTTAAATAATGGCAGAACAAGGAGCATAATCTCTATATTCTCTTTATTTCCAGAAGGCCTTTTCTTGTATATTTTAAAATAACATCTGTCAGAAATAAAGGCTACATATATTTTGTGACATCCAGCATACATAATCTACCAGATAGGGAAAAATAGGGATGGAATTGTTTGTGGAAGTCCATTTTATCAAAGATTGGGTGCATCTGTGCCATTCCTGAAAGATACTTATTAAGTCATTCCAGTAATGGAAATTCCACAGTTTCTATTAGTGCCTGTTCCTGTGTTTACCTACATTTACCGTTACACAGTTGACCTGAATATTTCTTCTTGCAGTGTGTGCTTAGCATTCTTTTTCTTGCCTGCAACAGAGGTGGAGAAAAGATTGTTCCCTTTTCCCTGGTGCAATCTATTATGAACTTGAAGGCAGATAATTAACAGGCTCCCATGCTTCTCTTCTCTCACTGGAATTCTCTCTATAATTTCAATCTCTTCTCCTAGGTCACATTACCCACACTTCATACTTGGTGTTCTCTATTAAACTCTCCTAACTAGTCTAGTCTCCTAACAGTCTAGTTATTCCTGAAAAGCAGTACACTAAAGCTAACATAGACTTTCTTATTAGGCTTTGTCATTGCTGAGTGAGGAGAGTTACTTCATAGATTTTTCACGTTATGCTATAATCCAGTAATTGCTTTTTTTTTTTTTTTTTTTTTTTTCCTTATGTAGTTCAGATTTAATTCCTCTATTATTCTTAGATTCTCTTCTGAGGGACTGTTTTGCAGTCAGTTGTCACTATTGAACCACTAATTGGTGACTTTTTTTGTTTGTTAAAATAACTTGAAAATTGTATCTGTCGTGTTAGCATTCCCACACAACGTCATGTTCCCTGAGAACTTAATAAACATGTCCTCTACTCCACTATTCAAGTCATTAGAAAAAAATATAGAGTGATCCAAATTCAGGAAAATAAAACTCTTATTCAAATGATATGTTAATTAAAATAATAATTTTAAAATACATTTTTAAAAGTTTTTTTTTTTTAAATTATGATCTGAGCCATTGGATTTTGCCCTCACACCACAGTTCAACATAGGCTCTATTTGCTTACTTTCGTTAGCAAAAAAGCATTTCAGACCCTGCTGAAAGCTTTAGGCAAGCCATAGTATTAGACATTTATTTCTTCCCATAAGAACAGAGAGAAATCTCACTTCTTGTCAGAAGTGTTATACATTTTTGGAGGAAATAAATTTGGTTTCAAAAATGGCAATTCTTAGCATTGTCTTCTTCTTGTATTAATTTTCAGTACTCACAAACATCTAGATTGATTCTTCTGTTACTTTTTCGTAGGAACTGAGATTAATCTGAATGGTGTGCAATTGTAATTTTTACGCCTTTCAGAAGATTTGTAACCATCTTCTTTCACTTTCCTCATCCAGAGTTTTTCTAAATGATCATTAAAAATTATGAGATCACTTCAGCCAGTTGAGAAAGCCTTTAAGATAAAATTCAGCCAATTTAAATGACATACATACCCTTATGGTCTCATTTATCTAATCTTTTCATGCACACGTTATTCAAGGCTGAGACTTTTCCCCTTGTTTTGTATTAATTGTACCTTCTTCCTACTTATAGGCTAGTTTTCTAGTCAAAATTAAGCAATGTTAAAAAGGTGGGTTTTCCTGGCAACAGCTGCCCATATTTTTCTCCTCTCTCTAGTAGTAAAGTTTATTTTTCATTCTTCGAGTTTCTTTGAAGCAAGGACCTTTCCTTAGGCTTGCTTCCATGAGCCTATTCCCTGCCTATTTCCTGCCCTATCTGCCTATTCCCTGAGACCTTGTGAAGCCACTTGTTTTCTTTTTGCTGATGTCCCTTTTCCTAATGATACTGAACTCCTGCTATTTCAAGGTCACTCTCATGATCTGTTCCTCATTTTCATGTGATACAGAGGTTTCTCTGTATCAGTGAGAATCAAGTTTAGAAGATTGCTCTTGCTTTTTCCTTTCCATAAAAAAAAAAAAAAAAAAAAAAAAAGTAATCAGTAATCTGTTAATATTTTCCTTCTTTTTCTTTTCCTTTATTTTTTTTTTTTATTCACATAAAGGAATCATAATATAATTTTCTAACTTCACCTGAGTGAAAAAGGAATAATTTTTTTAAAAAAAATTGTGCTTCACTTACCCAGCAAGAATGCTGTGATATTTGTATCACAGTTACTTCCTTACCCTTAGGAACCAAATTTATGAATGCTTAAAAAAGAATATAATATCAAGGTCTATTCACGTGCCCAAGACTCTGCCTCACTTTTAACTGGTTATTTCTCCACATCAACTCAGTTGTCCTTCCACTCCCAAGCAAGCCAATGTCACAAGAGGCTACAGCACACATTAAAGATGTGTGGATTTGCTCCTTTGCTATTTCTATATTATAAGTTAATACATACTACAGACTTGTATTGCCTCAGAGAATTTAGTTTCAGCATCAGTTAGTACTTAATAAGTATATACATTATAGCTCCCTGTAATGTGACATACACTGCAATAATTTTGATCTGGAGCTTTGATTTAAAATTGCAATGATCTGGATTGCCATCAGTTAATTCTCAATGGTTAATTGAAAAATAATTTATTTTCTTTAAGTAATTCTGTCTAGTTCATCATCCATTTCAATTCAAATTAAGAACTGAACATTGTAAAAATTGAGTCATTAGGAGTAACTTCTCTTAAAAGAAGAATAGCAAGTAATTTAACATTTAATACATAGGACTTCTTATTTCCGTTACCATAGTTACTTTGTTAAAAACATATATATTCAGATAATAAAATGGCACACAGTCATATGTCTCTTTTTCTTTTAACTGAAATATTTCTTCAGCTTGTAGGTGAATTCTGAAAATACAGTAATTAAGAACTCTTGAAAAGAACACATCCTTCCAGAAACCTAAATGTAATTTTATCAGCAGATAACATGAATACTGCTGATTCAATCAAAAATGGATTTTAATACACAGAGGCAGTGACCATGCTATTTCTACTTAAACTGTTGCCTCTGTCATATAGTTCTCTGTCTTCAAAGTGCATTATGAAGATTAATGTAATTACTGATTAGATATAGGAACTGTCTTTCAACCAATTTTTAGATTGTTAGTGATACAGCTTCTAAAATAGGTCCCCTTATTGGTTCTGCAGACAAAAATAAAAATGAAAGCAAAAAAAGTCCATTTGAACATTCTTCATTAGAAGCAGAAAGGTCCTTTCATAAGTTTTATTGAAAAATTGACGCATAGATAAACACTGAGCTGCATAGTTATGTCTTTGAAGTTCTCATCTTTGATCCAATTTAACACATGCATTTAATTCTGTTGCATCACTCATTCTAATGGCAGTGCTCAAACCATAAAACAATATCTCCCAAGTTTTCGGAGTCACTTTGGCACCGACATATTTTTTCTTCTTTTTATTTAAGATGACAGATTGAAGTATAAACTTGTTTTGGCAGCAAACATTGGATATCTTAGCAGTAAATAAATAAAAGCCACAAGCAAGTGAGCATCATGACACTGAGGATTTTGCTGGAGTATATATATATATATATATATATATATATATATATTTATTTTTTTTTAATAAAATCGTACAGACAGGTTTTCATTTTAAGATTTTGCGTTACCAGGTTAGGTCAACATTTATGGCTATCTTATGGGATTCTGTGCTAGACAGCTGTTGCAATTTTCAGTGGTATAACTGAAGAGAAATCCATGAGGTCTTCAACTTGTGTTTTTGTTTGTTTGTTTGTTTTGTTTTGTGCTTTTTTTTTTAACTAGAAGTAATGTTACTTCATGTTGTCATATAAGTGATTACATGAAATACAGCTGAAAATTTTTTCATTAATTGTAAAATCTTTGTAGAAATGCTTTAGTAAGAAGCAAAAATAAGTAATGGGTTATCCTGCTTAATTTTGTACTTATTTTCTGTTGGTTAGTTATCATAGAATCGTAGAATTATTAAGGTTGGAAAAGACCTCCAAGATCATCCACCCATCCCCTACCACCAATATTACCATGTCCCTAAATACCACATACAACCTTTCCTTAAACATTCCCAGGGCCAGTTACTCCACCACCTCCCTGGGCAACCCGTTCCAACGACTCTTTATGAGAAGAAATATCTCCTCATTTCCAACCTGAATCTCCCCTCGCACAACTTGAGGTCATTCCCTCTTGTCCTATCACTAGCTATTTGTGAGAAGAGGCTGACCCCCAGCTCCCCACACCTTCCTTTCAGGTAGTTGGGGAGAGCAATGTTCTTAAGTTCTGAATACCTGTTCTTAAGTTTTTACATTGAGAGAAATGTTTCTTTACAACTCATTCCTGGGGCTTTGACAAAGCTAGAATCTGATCAGGGTGAACTGGGCAAACGGATGCAGAAAGAAGTTAGGCAATTTGGACTTCATCCTACATATCATTATATATAAAAAATGTCTTTTGCTATCATATTTAGTTTGCTGACATGAACTTTATTGTTATTTTTATAATTTTATTAACCTGTTCTTGTGTAACTTTCCAAATTGGCAAAAGTAAAAATAAATTAAATAGAATGTGTCTTTCTCTTTCTCATTAAATCAAGAAAAATATGCTAGTGACCTTAATTCAAATAGCATTCCACATTTTTTTCAAATCATTTTTTCCATCAATATGTCATTCATCATATACATAAGTATTCTTTTACCATTGTTTGATAGTATTTCATGAAAGAATGGTCATCTGCTAATATTTATCTTTATTCATAATTTTTCTTGCTAATTTTCAACATCAATAGCATACTTATTTGAACATTTATTTGCATTTATTTGCATTATAAGCTGCAGGCATACTACTGCTAAAAGATCTGAAAGCTGAAGTCTTCATTAAATTCTTTAATAAAGGAGTATTCGTAAGTTTCCAGTTGCATTCTTTCAAGGATTCTAGCTTCTGTTACTGCAGCAGGTGACTTTTACTCAAAGGGGTAGCTATGCACAATCTATTTAGGACATGGACAAGAGAACTGATGCAGAGATAGCAGGTATTTCAAGTCTACCAGCCCTCGAAGTAACATATATCCTTCCCTTATGTTGTGGGTCTCTTTACAACTCCCCCAAGTAGGGAAATGGCAGGCACATAAAACTGAATAATTCTGACTTGAAGATGGATTTGAAAAATGCACCATTTGTGCATGATGGTGACTTCTCTACAGTTGTGTTGTCTCCTGAGGATGTTCCTGGAGCTGCCAGACTCATTGCCTGCCAAGTTTGGTTCTGTTTTATTAGTCTGACACATTGCCTGATGACAGTCTCAAGCCTTGTGTGTCTGAATTCTACCTTTCAACATATTGCTTCAGGCCTGTGGTTTCTAACTTCCCATCAGGTGCTGTCATTTTCTAGTAGTCAGCTGTGGTGAAGTACCCTCTATGCTTACCTAGCTCCTGTTTATATTAAAGCAATCTGCACCAGCTAGAATGTTGACTCACCCTCTTTTATTTAATAACATATAAACGTCAACTGTATATATATATAATATATAATGTATTTATATACATAATATATATATAAAAAAAAAAAAAAAAAAAAAAACTGCTCTGGAATGAAGCAGAGATTACATTTGGGTTTGTCCCAGAGGATTTTTTTCAATGAACTTAAATATGTGCTACTTTTCACAGTAAATGAATATCTAGTTTATGCCTTGACTAATTTCCTTTCTCCAGAGATGGATATTACAATATAGCATTGTACAGGACAACTCTCTTATTTCACCTAAATTAAGAGAAAGTTATCTACTTAGATTTGAAAAAACTGAATACATAAACACCAAAAACTGAAAAATACTGCATCACAACATGTTCTGAGATCATTTATTTTTTATGTTGTTCACATAACTGTAGTATTTCATAATTTACTAGTAAATGCAGCCAAGAAATGTTTGTAAATATTGTAAGTTCTGAATAATATGATTTTGCATTGACACTCTCCCATGAGATCTTCCATTCTTATGGAACAATGACTTTGTTTTACAGCTAGGCATTAGTTTTCAAAAGCTATTAGCTTTCATCTCATTTTGCCTAAGTTTCAGAAGTTAAAATTTCAGCTTTGAAGAGAGAGATGGTAGGATGGCTAGTATTTTACCCCTGCTCAATTACTATTGTTTTCTTGATTTCTTAGTCATCTGACGAGGAAGTGGATATATGCAAAGGTATGAATGAATTCAAGAAAATATCAGAGATCTGCTAGTAATTGTCTATAAAACCCAATGTCTAGATGCAGGTGAAACTCCAGGTGAGTTTTACTTCTGGTAAAACTCAGTGAGTTTTACCAGATTTACCATAAATCAACACCTGTCTAACTCTGGAAAATTAAAATTTGGTGAGGGAATTCCTTAAGGTACAGCATATTTTGTGTATGGATACTTTGTATCCATGTTCAGTCAAGAAAACAAGGCCGCCTTTCACATCATATCTTTACCAGCCATAATAGTAAACTCCATGCCTAGCTTAAATAGACTAGTTAGGAGTTTGTTCTGACATCCAGTTGCATTCATTTTCTTCTTTTATGTTCTGCATTCCTCTCTCTGAAAGGTCTGAAAACAAGATGGTTTCAAAACATCATTTTTGTACATTCGTATTTAAGAGGTTGGTTCATCTACCTAAGCCATTTTAAAGATTTACTGCGGCTTCTTGTGTAAATAGCAATAATGATTAAGTCTAATCTGAAAAAGTCCTCTGCTGGAGGGAGTGATCCTCAGGCTAAGTGGAACAGGACAGCCCATGCTTGCACGCCTGTGGGATGCTCCTCTGGAGCAGGTCAGCTGTACCTTTGCTACACAGTGTTCTGGCCTGGGTATCTTCTGGGTTTTCCAAATCAATACTCTGTTTGGAAAACCCAGAGAATGCACCATCTACATCTGAGTGTCATTAAAAAATATATTAATTATATTTTATTATATTCATTCAAAATATATTCAATACATTCAGTCATTACCGAAAAGATTAACTCTGTATTTTGTGTTTGTTAAAGCTTATTTTTAACTGCTCTCCAGAAATGTTGAAATCACAATTGTGGTGCTAATCCACATTTGGGAATTCAGCTTTGAGATGTCTATTGTTATATTTGACTGAATACAAAACTCATAATTTCTGCATATCAACATTTTTTGTGCACCTGTTTTGAAATAGGAAAACAATTTTTCATCATCTGTCTTGCATTTATGCATTCTATATATACATATATATGTCATAAGACATAGACCAATAAGAATTAGTTGCACAGTGCTTTTCCTCTGTATACATGTATTGCTGAGTCTTCAATAAAAAAATGATAAGAAGCAAGAATGGCTAAAATCAATGTGCTGTCTACTGGGTTTTCTCTGGATAGTGGAAGTAGAATATTTGGAATCAGCTTTACTGTTTCTTCTGTCCCTTATGCCCTACTAACCACCAAGTCTTTTTAAAAGAAAACACTATAAATATCCTCTATTTTAGTTCTGAAGTACACTTCTCAAGAAAATAAGAGTGCATGCACAGTACATAAATTAGAGAAGAGAACATCAGACATCAAAATGAGATATTAACTTCTCTGTTAGGGATAAACAAGGTAACTCCTAAATCAGACATCTAACATTGTTAGCTGGTAGGGTTCAGCTTCCTCTGCCTCCAAAACTTAATTCTTTTGTATCTTAATATCTACAATTTAATGATAAACAATAAATGGAAGCATGACTATTTAGAGGATGAATTATAATATGATGAGGTCTAGGGTAAAAGGTACTGAAATGAACAGATCAAAAAAAAAAAAAAAAAAAAAGAGACTGGGAAGTTGCAATATGAAAAAATTAGACTTGAAAAACAAACAAACAAACAAAAAAGCTTAAGTACTTTACCTACCAACCACTTAACCTACTGCTTTGTTTTAGTAAAACATGACCACATATGCCCAAATGATACAAAAATTTCTATTAATCATTTAACATTTAAGGGAAAAAATATATTTAATAGCTACAATATTATACAGGATACATAAAGATTGTTATTATTTAATTATTCACCTTTCTTCAACATATTGAACATTTTGTTTGTTTGTTTGTTTTCTAGAAAACACCTTTTCATTATTCCTTGAAGTTATAAAAAAGCCTTTCCCTCACAGAATACAGCTCTTTCCATGCACAATTACATGAATTAGCACATTGTAATATTTTTCATATTTGCTCAGAATTTCATGATGTAAAAAGATGAGTCCTTACTGCTGGAGATAAAAGATGTATATCTGGTAAAAACCTGAAAGACTCAATTTGTAAACAGGGAACATGAGCTATGTAAATCATATAAAAATAATAGAAATATAATTAAAGTCTTGCAGTGGGGTTGTTGGGATTTTATAAAACTGAGTAAATGCAGTCATGTCATATTGGTATTTTTCCCTTAATTTTTGCCTTTAAAATTAGGTTTCTATAGATATCTGGAAGTGATCTACTAATTTACAAGTACATAATGGTGCTAAAAACAATGCTTCTGGGGTATTGTTCCTTTTCTATATTTTTTTCTTTAGGGAAAGGCAGAAAGTCATGAATTGCTTTCCCATGCCATAGAATCAAGAGTGGGAAAACAATCTATTCTTTCCAATCCTCAGTCATTTACGAAAACAGTCTTTCAATTGCTCAGATTTTTCAGTTTAGAAATTAGTTCCTACTACTCTAGAATAAAATAATTTTCTTGGCATGTGGATTCTTTTTGACAATTCTCTGTTGTGAAAGAAATACCAATTTTCAGTTAGAAAAATCTAATTATAATTTCAATAATTATAATACACAAAAATTTTGTTTTTCTTATTTTTATAAGAAAGAAATTTAACAGTATTTGTTTGTTTGTTTATTTTTGGTAGGCATTCTGGCTTGCCAGTGGTCTTGGAAGTAGTTTATGGTTTATAAATATGTTGACCCAGTTCTTAATACTTCTGTTGAACTGGAGGCCATTACCTTCAAAACTGTCATAAAAGCATCTTTTCATTCTGTTATATAAAGAAACATAAGAAGTTGTCTAAAAATCTTATGTTCAACACCTACAGACTGACTCATGCAGTTTTTAGCTATCCTGAAGTGTACCTATGTAGAGAATTACTTGAGATATTTTCCTTCATGAGGGAAAAACCATCAGTGTATAATGCTAACAAAGCAATGACACTGTCTCTTAGCTGTTTTCTACACCAGGCACAGCTAGTAGCAAGAACTCCATGGACTGATGTGAGGGGAGACAGGGGAGCTGGGGGCTGAAGGAGAATGGGAAAGTGATGTCACACTACTCATCCGAACTGAAAATGGTGAATGAATCGATAGCCCTAAGGATCTTCAGCCAGAAAGGCATGTGGTTTAAAGAAATACCAGTATGAGACATATCGGGATCTGCAAATCTCAAATCATTGTTTTTCAAAATAAAAATCAGAGAATGAAACATATAGAGATTTAATTGCATCCCTCTTCTTGGTGTCTCAAAACATTGCCTGAAAATGTATTGGGCACCATATCCTTCTGTACTGACTGACTACCTCATATCCTATCTTCTGTCTTCACCAAGCCTCCTGGCGAATGCAATAAAAATTAAAACAGCACAATTTAGGTGAATTTCATAAACTCCTCCAAACCACCAAGCAATTCTTCATATTAGTACTGCCAGCATTTCATTTTCAATTCAAAACTTAATTGCTTTCAGTTTGCTCACTCTTCTGATTGTGTTAGTCTAATTTTCACAGTATTCTTCAAACACAGGGCTGATAGATAGTCACCCCAACTCTATTATCATCCTCAAAGGAGTGATTAACATTGTGTGTGATCTCCATGAAAAGTCAGTAATAAACCGTGGGTATTAATCTTTTTTTCTATTTTTTAAAAAGTGGAAATGTTAATATACCTGTTTTATGATGAAAAGCCTCAAAGCCTTGAAAGGAGTGGTCCCACACACAAGCAGGTAGTGGCACCCCACATATTTCTAGCAGGACTATCAGTTTAGGAGTTTACTATCCTGTTTATTTATTTATTTGGGGTTTGGACGGAGAGGTTTTTGTTTGTTTGTTTGTTTGTTTGTTTTTCCCAGTTTGTTGTTGTTGTTGTCATTGCTTTCTTTGTGTTTTTTGTTTGTTTGGTTGTTTATTTTACTATTTTGACCTATATTGTTCTTCACTTTAGACCCTCACTAACAGTTACAGCAGCACAAGCAAGAATCAACGAATTAAATTGAGGGAGCAAAAAGGAGGTGGCAAGAAGATTGCTCTTAATGATATTTTGTCAGCGGATAAATTATAAAGCTAGATCACAATGGAGTTTCTTGAATAAAGAGCATTTTATCCTTCAAAGAATTAAGTGCTTTCTAGCAGTTCTTTGGAGTAAATGAGGTATTTCTGTTAGCTCCAATAAACAGATAATCTTTAAAAAAGGGCAGATGATAGGCTTGGCTAAGGAGATTCAGAATGTCTCCTCATTAAGGGCAAGTAATCTCTGAGGAAGGGAAATCTTGAAATTGTAAACTCCACCTTCAAATCCCTCAAAAATGTTGTGTTAAAAAAGCCAGTGTTCTACCTCAAGCAGGTATTTCTTACAAGGGCATAATGTCCATTAGGAAACTGTTTCTGGACTACACAGGGACTGAGTTAGGGTCCAGCCTGACCAACGGAAAAAGAGGGAGGTAGATGTTTTGGTTTGATTCTGATGGGGTTTGTTTTCTTCCTTTTGTGTCATATAAATTATTGTACTTTCATCCCTATTTTAAGTTTTGGAAACAAACTGAAAAAAGATTTATTCTTATCTTCCATTGTTATGTAACCATCCATATGCTATGGGTGATTGTAAGCTAAAAATCAAAGCTCACCATCTCTTTGATATACCTTCAGTGAGGAAAGTGGGACTTACTGGCAGTTTGAACTCTTTCCAGTTTATGGCTCCAGAGAATCCCTATGGTAATATGTTAGCTCAGTGGTAATATGTAGTATCTCAGTTGCATCAGGAAAAACCTAATGAAATAGGAAAATAGGAGCCTTGATGGGATAAGATTTTTACAGTCATACATGCAAGTGAAAAAGATAAAAAAAAAAAAAAAAATAGAAAGGGAAAGTAGGGCAATAAAGAGCAAACTTGTATTCTAAGGTTCCTGCCTGTTTGGGGAGGTTTGGGAGTCCTACACAACCATTTCCTGGGTATGTGCATTTCATATCAGGGAATGTTCGAGAAATGAGTCTGATGTAGTTGTTGGGGTCTGTGGTGGTCTTCTACCTGCCCCTATCTCTTCCCTCCCCCCTTCGTATTTCAGGCGTAGGCAGCCAGGTTACTTTTGCCTATGTACTTAAGTAGGGAAACAGGTCAAGTGAGACCTGTGCCTCCATGAGGCAAATTCCTCATCTTTGCTCCCTCTCAGGATAGTTAAGACGTAATAAAAACTGTGTTGTGGTTGCTTGGAGGAGCTGGGCTGCACACCAGGAACAAGAAGGTAGCTGAATGCTAGCAAGGTCTGGATTCTTTAATGATCACAGACTCACAGGAAGTTTAAGGTTGGAAGGGACCTCTGGAAGTCATGTGGTCCAACCACCCTGCTCAAACAGGGACAGCCAGAGCAGGTTGCCCAAGACCATGTAATATCTTTATTGATGACTTGGATGAGGGAATTGAATGTACCCTCAGTAAGTTTGCAGGTGACACCAAGTTGGAGGGAAATATTGATTTGCTAGAGGGTAAGGAGGCCTTGCAGAGGGACCTGGACAGGTTCGGTCGATGGGCAGTGGCCAAGGGGATGAGGTTCAACACGGCTAAGTGCCAGATCCTGTACTTTGGTCACAATAACCCCATGCAGCACTACAGGCATGGGGCAGAGTAACTCGAAAGCTGTGCAGAGGAAAAGGATCTGGGGGTATTAATCGATGCTTGCCTGAACATGATCTGGCAGTGTGCCCAGGTGGTCAAGAAGATCAACAGCATCCTGGCTTGTATCAGGAATTGTGTAGCCAGCAGAATCAGGGAGGTGATTGTGCCCCTGTACTCTGCTCTGGTGAGGCCACACCTCAAGTACTGTGTTCAGCCTTGGGCCCCTTACTACAAGACACCAAGGCCCTGAAGCCCTTCCAGAGAAGGGCTATGAGACTGGTGAAGGGTCTGGAACATAAGTCCTAAGAGGACTGGCTGAGTGAACTGGGATTTTTTAGTCTGGAGAAGAGGAGGCTCAGGGGAGACCTTATTGGTCTCTACAACTACCTGAAAGGAAGGTGTGAGGAGCTGGGCGTCAGCCTCTTCTCACAGATAACTAGTGATAGGACTAGAGGGAATGGCCTCAAATTGTGTCAGGGGAGGTTCAAAATTAGGAGACATTTCTTCTCAGAAAGAGTAGTCAGGCATGGGAACGGGCTGCTCAGGGAGGTGGTGGCATCACTGTCCCTGGGGGTGTTCAAGGAAAGGCTGGACCTGGTGCTTAGGGACATGGTTTAATGGGAGACATTGATAGTAGTGTGATGGTTGGATCTTGAAGGTCTTTTCCAACCCTAATGATTCTATGTCCAGATGGCTTTGGAAAATCTGCAAGGAGGCAGACTCCACAGCTTCTCTCGGTAACCTGTGCCAGGGCTCAGTCACCTGCATGATAAAAATACAGAATCATAGAATTATTAAGGTTGAAAAAGACCTCCAAGATCATCTAGTCCAACCTAGTAAGGAAGTACATCTTCCACAAGATGGAACCTCTTGTGTTCCAGTTTGTGCCTACTGCCTCTTGTCATTTCACTGGTCACCACTGAAAAGGGACTGGCTCCACCTTCTTTGTATATTTTTTTTAGGTATACTAAAGGTATACACATTGATTCCCCACTGAAATGATGTCCATGTATAAAGCTTTGATACAGGAAAAGTTTTTCCATCAGAGAAAACAGTTACTTTTTTTTTTTTTTTTTTTGGATATGTTTAAATCCCATAAATCAGAATTACCTCCACACAGTTTTTATGGAAAAGAACACACAAGTAATGAGCACACCATAACATGAAGTTACCAAGTCGAGATCAGACTTCTGAAGCTGATTTTTAGTTATAAACAACTTGCAGAACTTAGCACACAAATAAGTACATAACATTTTCCAGTTTTGGTACATAAGGTGTTGGGATAGATGGTCTAACCACAGCTTTCAGGGTCAAAAGCTATGAACATGCTAATATGTTATCTTGATTTTTGACAAATTTAGGCATGTACCTAAGTACTTTTTAATCCAAACCCAAACCAAACAAACAGAACCTTTAACAACAATCAGTTTGGTCTTAATTGTAGCTAGTAAACACCATTTTAGAAGTAATTCCAAAGACTTTTAATTATGGAATCAGTAGAGAGATGTAAATATTTTTACTGTGATTACTTAAAAAGAACATAATGAGTAGTCTGAAGCAGTCTGCAAACCCAGAGACTGTGCGGAGCAGATAATTACATAATTGGGAATATGTCAGCACCCATACTCTGAATTAGAGAAAGGACTTGAAAAGGAAAACATCTTTCTTCTATTTGAATTTTATGGATTTTTTAAACAAAGTAATCAATCACTTCTACTTAAGAATAGGTGTTGGGTTTCTTCCCCTGCAATTTATACCAAATTGTCCTCTGACTTTTTATTTTGCTGTTTAAAGTTGTTGCAACTTTGAATAAAACACTTTTTGTGCATTGTGTGTTGCAAATTAATTGCTCCTGTCAGATGAACAGCTCATCCTGGGAATACAGCAAATTATTATATACTTGACAATGGCTTTTTTAGTATAACCATGAAAACTGAAGGGAACGGATGCAAAAGAACCCCCCCAAACAAAACAATGAGTCCCACTCCCCCTTGAACAAATAAAACAATAAGCAGAGCTCAGTTCATCTCAGAAAGAGCGTCCAAGCAGTGTCATGTCAGATATTGAAGTGTAGAGTACATTCACCCTTCAGGAAAGACATTTTTAAATTCATTTCAGTCATTGCTCATAATTGAGTTTAACAGTTGAAAATCCTTCAGTTAACCTCCTGTCCATCTTTGTTTCTTCTTCTAACACAATTGCTTGGAGAGAGAAAAAAAAAAGACTATCTAAACAATCTGGAATGTTGTTTACACCAATACATATAAATACACACACCTATTTATGTATATAACAACAATACCATATATATATATATATAGTACACATACATATATTTTAGACACATGCATATATACCTAATATATATGTCTAATACATATATATAGTACTGTTGTTCGATATATGTATTGTTGTTCATTATATATAGCAATATATATTTATATGTATCCACCATCTCTTTACATACACAAAGAATAAAAGAAAAAAAAGTCAAAGCCATCTGTTTTGAGAACGTTAGAACTGATGCAGGCAAATAATTGCAATTGCTTAAATTGCTTCTTTTTCCATACACAAAGAAAATCTCAGAGCCACATGGTACAAACAGATCACATATGGAAACTAATTAAAACCCTGTCAAAGTGAGCTTGTCATCTTCAACTGAAGTGAGTGAACAGGAAAATGGAACAACACTGCTATAAAATTTGGCACAAAAAGTTGCTTTTATTTGAAAATATCTTGAAAGAATTTAGAAGCTGAAATAGCAAGTTCTTGAAAACACTGCTTTTAATCATATATATTTTATTACTCCCCTACTATTCTTTGGATATTTTGAAGTTTCTAGCCATGCAATTCCTCCAGCTTGACTGGAATAGTAACATCACAACTTTATCTTGTTTTGACTATATGCTTTTTTGACAAAAGCATATAGTATTTTGTTCCGTGGAAGAAAGATATGTAAGGAAGTAGAATATGGATAGGGAAAGAATAGTGAGGAAAACAAAAAAAATTAAAGGAGGAGGGTCCTTACAGATGCCCCTTGAGCACACCTACTGGGTCTAGAGGTCCTACTGGTCCATCAAACATTTGATCAAAGTACCAAAAATGATCTAATTACCTAAACAGCTGATAGTCTGAAGCTCTACCTCATCCAATACATTTTTTTTTTCTTATTTAATTTGCTTTGGACAATTCCTTTAAAATGTTGGTTTTGCAGCTACCAAATCATTTCCTTTTAGCTTTGTCTCTGTCCTGTCAACATTTCGTTTTGAAATCTGATCAGCATGTTTGACTAAGCTAATAAGAGTATGCACTTCTAAGAGAGACACTTACCACTGAACCACCAAACAGATAGAAAGGTAGGAAAACAGAAGTTTTCACTACTTGATTTCCAAATCCTGTTGTCTTACTGTGTACCATTCTACTTCTTCCTTCCTTGCTGCCTCATTTCTTTCTCAACTAGTAGAACAGAAAAACTTTCTTACCCCTAATGAAAGGTCAAATAAATTTTGACATCTCTCTATTGATGTTTTAGTAATATACTGAATACCTTAGATCCAGTTTACTGAAGTAAAAAAATATTCCCAGCTAGGTTTTCTACCTGCTCTGTTTTAGTACTTGCTGTCTGTCCAGCTCCACTTCTTGTAACAAAACAAAACCTAACTTTTACTAACTTGTAGTTTATTTCTGTCAGGATCCCAGCCAGCCCCGTCTGGAACCTCAACCCAAAACAGTCATTCCAGGAGCAGGATTTAAGATAAGCCTGGGGACATTTACTCTGTCTATAACAGAAATGAACTAGTCCACAATTTAGTATCTGTCTGGAAACTGCTGGACCTAATCCTGATCTGGAGGCTAACCTAATGGTTTCAACTTGGAACTTAACTTAGTTTGATCCTCTTCATCACTGTGGGTAGGAAAAAAAGAAAGAAAAAAAAAGTTTACTTTAGTTTTCTCTTCCCCTCAGTTCCTTTATTTCCCATTCACCTGCTGGCTTCCAATGCTTCCACACTTGCCTGAGTAAGTTCCTCTGCTTCAGGACTGCCTTGAAGAGGTTGTCTATGCCCTTATGGTGAAGCCAGGTTGGATGTGGTAGGCCTTTTGTTCAGGACACCTAGCCTTCAACACTTCCAGGGAGAGGGCATTCACAGCTTCCATGGGCAGCCTGTTCCAGTGCCTCACCACTCTCAGAGAAAAGAATATCTTCCTAGTATCTAATCTAAACCTGCCCCCTTTTAATTTAAAGCCACTACCTCTGGTCCTAGCACTATACTCCCTCCCAAAGAGTCTCTCCCTAGCTTTCCTGTAGGCCCCTTTAAATACTATGAGGCCACTATGAGGTCTCCCTGGAGTCTTCTCCAGGCAAAACAACCCCAACTCTCTCAGCCTGTCTTCATCGGAGAGGTGCTCCAGCCTTCTGTTCGGCTTTGTGGCCCTCCTCTGGCCTCATTCTAATACTCTACGTCCTTCTTGTGATGAAGGCCCCAGAGCTGAAAACAGCACTCCAGATGGGTTCTCACAAGATCAGAGTAGAGGGGGAGAATCACTTCCCTCAACCTGCTGGTCATGCTTCTTTTGATGCAGCCCAGGATACAGTTGACCTGGGCTGCAAGCACATATTGCCAGCTCATATTGAGCTTCTTGTCAACCGACACTCCCAGATCCTTCTCATCAGGGCTGCTATTCTACTATATATTCTTGGGTAGGTAATGCTTGTTTGTTTGTTTTCTGATAATTTGAGAAAACTAAAGGAAGAGTTAGGATAGAACTGAATATCTTTAAGCGTATTTACTTTATTTATGAAGTAATGTAGAAGGCAGTCTTACTGTGGCGGTTTTACACCTATGACCAAATGAACTCCACCACACTGCTCTCTCATTCCCTGTCCTCAAAGGAAGAGAACATGATGAAAAAGGGATTAAGATTATTCTTCTCCATAAAAACAGGGAGATTGCTTACCAACTATTCATGGGCAAAAGAGACAGCACAGGAAGATTAATATTATTTATTATTACTAGCAGACTAGAACAGTGAGAAACTAAAAGCAAGTGAAAAACACCTTCCCCCATATTCACCCTCTTCTACCTTATCCCCCTCAAGTGGCACATGGGAGTGGGGTTGTGGTCAGTTCATAACACTTCATCAACCGCTGTTCCTTCACGGTCACTCTCTGCCCTTGTGGGATGCCGTCCTTCCGAAACTGATCCTGCGGGGGCTGCTCACAGGCAGCAGCTCTTCAAGAACTGCTCCCACACGGCTCTGTACCACGGGGTCCAACCCCCAGGAGCAAACTGCTCCAGCACGGGTCCCTCACAGGTGGCAGCTCCCCCCAGACCCCCTGCTCCTGCGTGGGCTCCTCTCCACGGGCTGCAGCTCCGGCCTGGGGCCTGCTCCTGCGGGGGCTCTCCATGGGCCGCAGCCTCCTCCAGGCCACATCCACCTGCTCCACCGGGGGCTCCTCCACCCATGGGGGGGCTGCAGCGTGGAGATCTGCTCCGTGTGGGACCCATGGGCTGCAGGGGGACAGCCTACCCTTTCCCAACTGCTCTTGTACAGCATTTCCACCCCCCCACCCCCACCCCCACCCCCACCCCCCTTCCTTAAATCTGCTCTCCCAGAGGCCCACCCAGCATCACTCACTGACTCAGCTCTGGCCAGCGGCTCCAACCCTTTTGGAGCCGACTGGAGCTGCCTCTGATCTGACATGGGGCAGCTGCTGGGCTCTGCTCACAGAGGCCTCCCTTGCAGCCCACCCACTAAAAACCTTGATATGTAGGCCCAATGTGAGAAGAACCAAATAAAGGACAAACATTCTATCCTGTTATTATGTAGAAGACCAGTCAAGGCCCAGGACTCTTACGTAAGTTTTAGTAAAAATCTTAAAGGATTTTTTTTAAGAAGGGAGCTTAAATTCATATGGATCATGAGCAGAGAATGAAAGGTTTTTGTAACTAATAATTGCTTATTTTGTATTCTGCACTGATAATTTCTGAATGCTTACTTCATTCACTGACAGAGTAGGAAGAGTTTGGAATTTGGCTTTAGCATTTGATAGCCATTTTCCTTTCTACAGAATAGTTAAATGTGTACTGGTTAAATATCATCATAAACTGTTTACGGTAGACAAAAGTGGACTTTATATGAGTAATGCATTCTGAATGGTGACTGAAAAGCAAATCAATGCGTGTGATTGTTTACACTATTTACTGTATAGAAGTGAGGCCTGAAAGGTGGTTTTGTATTTAGAAACAGGCTTATCTTCTCCCATTCATTTTGCATTGGAAATATAAACAAGATTGCTTTTTGTCTCCCTTGGTTGCAGGACTTCTGAGCATCCTATTAATATTTTAGATGGTCTTTGTGCTTACACAGGAAAGTTTATTCAGTAGCATGAAGGATACATTTATTCACTGCTGCCAGTGGATGTTTATATAAAAATTTCAAATATTATTTCTACTATTTAATATATGTAGTTTGACTATGTCCATGAGCTCTGGCATAGAGAAAATATGATTAATTGATCTCTACAGCCTGCACTTGGTTTGGATATCTACCATTGCAAAGACTGTGAATCCTGCTACCATGTAAGATTTCTCAGATCCAGCCTCTGTTCAGTAGTTACGCTGAAGCAGGACCAGAATAAATCATTGCAGACTCTCTAGGCCAACATATATCATTAGGCTTGAAGTTATGAGCTTAGACAGATGTCCTGAGACTGCAGTACAGATCCATCTGTAATCAGTGAAAACGAAGAAGAAAAATTACAGTTGTACTTCTACAGTGAATATTAATCAAATCCCAAACTCCAGTTAGAAACAGCCAAGGTACTTTGGTCCCCTTCATTTGAGGAGCTCAGACATGACTTTATGCAGTGGTTCTAGATCTCAATTTGCACATGACTCTCCGTGTGAAACATATTAATCCTGGAGAACTGCTAAGAAATCTAGATCTCACAGAAGACAGCAATTCAGTACTGCTTTCTTACTCAGAACTTATTAGGAGAAAAGAGGGGAACAGGATTTTTTGCTTTCTTTTCATTGTGGTTTCAGAATAGTCAGCTGGAAAGAATTCGTCACCTGCAGATTCTTCCTCCTTGAAAAATACTATAAGAAACAAAACTCAGGTAACTCTGCGTTTCCTGTTCTAGCAGTAATGGGAGCACTGGAGGACCTGCTAAGTCTATACACCCACGGTATTTTTTTATTTGGTTGCAGAACAAAAATCCTCAAAGCATAGACATGTTTGAGATGAAATGCAGATCATGTCCTTTGAATTATAATTTCAGTGCCCTGCATTTTGTCCAATCAGCATTCCTGATTTTTCAGGTTGTTTCCTTGTAACCTTTCTATGACATTTTCCTCACATCTCTTGCTGTCTTCCGAATTAAATAACATTATACAGGTAGTGCTTGTAAGGTATATCTTGATTTGATTGTCTTGAAAGCTAACTCTTACAATGGCACTTAGAAGTGACTGGCAAGTTAGGTGCAGATAGTGCTTAAATAAACAATAATTTGAACCAATGAATCTAAATTTATTTTGCTGTTGTTCTATGTGATTTGTTGCCTTCATTTATGGAGTCAGACAAACATATTCATAAAATTTCATTCTCTCTTCCTCAGCTAAGTTATTGCTTCATTCACGTGTTAAAGCTTCAGCAAACAGACTTCCAAATCTTCATAGCAGAATGGATAATTTATGTAACACATTTCACTGAATGAATTTATGATTTTTTCTCCTTATCTTGTTGTTCTGAGTGTATCTGTCCAATAATGATGTTTTACACTCTCTGGATCAATTGAGAAAACTTAAATTTAGCTACATTATAATAATATCCATATTGTAATGAAACTATCTAAATTGCAAAGAATTATTTCTGTTCCCTGGTTGGAAGAGAGATCAAACTACTTCAGCACAAATATTAAAAAGTAATTTAATACTGTTTTCCATAAGTATTAATGCCAGTAAACTTCATTTCTTCAATGTTTGTGGAAAGCAAACAGAAAAAAACACACCTGGAATGTGGCCAGTTAGATTCACTTAGCAAGTCTAAAAAATACAACTAAGAACTTTTATATTGTTCATGATATTCTTTTTAATACTAGGAGCTGATGTTGATGCTGGAGACAACTTGATCCTATAGTGGGGAAAGAGACTAAGCTACAAGGAAGTCATTTCATCTAGTGGTTGTTCCTTTACAGGTGTATATTTTTAGTGTTTCTTCTAATAAAAGTTCTAATAATCCTTTTCCAAATAGTATGAAATAAATGTTATCCTGTTGTAACTTCTTTTTGAAAGGTTCTAGGTAGATTACATTAGTTTTATTTTGTCAGTGCTCACCCAGAATATGGTTCGATGAACTTGTGTGAAAGAAGAGAATATAGAATATATTGAACGATTAACAGATAGACCTGGTTATGCAGATTTTATGGGTTGATTATATTACTGAAGGATGAAATATATGACACAGTAAGCATCAAATGCATTTTCTGATGCCATATTTTAGAACTGACGTTCTAAGTTTACACAAAAAATACTGTTATGAAAATACCAAGGAACTTGAATACAGAATGGAATAGTTTCAGTGTGTTTTAGACTTACTCATGAGTATGTATTCTTATTGCTGTTACAAATCTTGCTGTTTGACCATTAGCTGAAGAATTTAAATCAATGGTTCATAATTTCCCCACAAGGATACTAAATGGATACCCTTATGTCTCATGCAGCTTGACAGAGTGCAATTCATCTCTTACTTCCATTTGCCTTGCTACTTCTTTATATTTATATATATATACTTATTAATATTTATAATATTAACAAGTCCCAGTCAGACCAGACAGGAATGTAGAAATTAAATATAGCTCTGAAAGCACTCAGATATTATTATTTTTTATATTTTTTTATTATTATTATTAATTTGTTTTGTTTTCACACTTCCTCCGAGAGTAGGCATCTGAAAATATTGTGGTACTGCAGTAGGAGGAGAAGAACTTCTGAAGAGAAGGTGTAAGCAGAGCTGATGATCAGCAGAGGCAACTGTCAGTTTTTGGAACAGGGAAAACCCAAACACAGAGCAAATCCTGAGATGAACAGCACACAAAACATGCACACATGATAAAGAATCAAGGAGGAAGGAAAAAATTGTGTAGAAGAAAAAAGAAATATTTATCTAAATGTATATCTGACAGTCTAACTTCCTAGAATTGTTCCTGGTTCATATGATGCTACTTAAGAATGCAGTGGCCTCTCAGTACTATCCTGGAGAAACATATCTAAATTCTACAACACAGAACTGGAAGGGTGATAATGTTCACAGTCCTGACTCCTACACACAGCACAGTTCAACAATGTGTATGTGTCTATATTTAGTCATTTATACAAGAATTCCAATACACTGAGATAATAAGTTTCTTGCTATATATCGTACCAATCCATTCATCTCAGGATTTCTCAGGACAAAACTTATGTCTTAGCTCAATTTTTAACCTGATACAAAATTTGAAAATAGATCAGGTATGGAGGTCTGCTCAAATCTCAGCAACCTTATCTGCCTAATTTGGATGCCCTTTGCCATCCAAGATAATCTGGCTCATCCTGTTCTGAATATTCTACCCTATTTCCTTTGTTTGTTTGTTTGTTAAATAAAAATCCACACACAAGTGTGTATGTGTATACATCTCCCTTTCCTCCCCCTCCCTGTATATCTGAGAGCTTCTGCCACTTCCAAAGACTTTGGTTTGAAGAAACATTTGGATTGCAGTTTTGTTACTGTCATTATATCATTTCTGAAATGTCTTTCAGGTTTGATTTTGATTACATCATCTATTTTGCCCTATGTGCTTCAGGCCACGATTTGAGCCTGAGAAAACTTTGTTGTCAAATAGTCTATGGATGAAGTAGTATACCACAAGATATCAAACAGGAAAATGGGAAATACAAAGACCTCCCTGTCAGCTTCTGTTCATAATCTTTACAAGGGTAGAATTACCTCCATTTTAATCTAACCTTAAGTATTTAAATTTCAATAAAACAATTTTTGTTTGTTTGTTTGTTTGTTGTTAATTTTGAAATAACTTACCTTAGAGAACTGAGTTAAGAGGTTTTGTAATTTGCCCACTATTGGAGGTTTGCTCTAAACATTATTAGTATTCCGTACTAATCACTTCTGTATCATACAATTACATCTGTTATTTCTGTAAAAACAAATGAAAAGACTCCTTTAAAATAGTTCTGTTCCTTCTCTATTCTGTGAAGAAAAACAAGAACATAAGAGAGAATACGTATAAAATCCTGGAATTTTAATTGTGATAGCTAGTTCTGCTGCAATTTAACCAAAACAGGCATTTTATGTCCTGATAGAAATGTTCTGACTTAATCTTGCAGCCTGACATATCCCAGCTTTCCCTGAATCTTATTTATTTATTTATTTATTTATTTATTTATTTTGTCGGTGTAGCTATTTCTTTTGCCTTGTTGTTTGCCAAAGTTTGGGGGACAATATGGATTTATTTTTTTTTTTCCTGATATTATGAATATATTGTTCTACCATTCTTAAGTAGCCAAGTTCCACAGGACACAATGTAGTCTATTCTTCTTTCTTAGTTGAAGATTTTTAGCAAATATTCCTCTGGAATGTATTAGCAGATTATATTATGCACTTATGGTATATAATGCACGCAGTGAATGGTGAAATACTCCCACTTCAGATCTTACATATAATTTGAAGTGTTGATTCCATTAGAGAAGGGAATATAAGCTCCCTTTATGCACCTTACATATTTTTTCAAGTGTCTGTTTAGACTACTGAGGAAGAAACAAGTCTTTATTGTTGGTGTTGCAAAGTCAATACTTGAATCACAAAATGCAACTTTTTTTTTTTTTTTTTTTCCTGACATAAGGATCGCTAAAACTAACTGCTTAATTGCAGTTTAGGAATATGTTATTGTATGTAGTACCTGCCAAAGACATTTCTGGAGCTTCAGAGCAACACAGTATTTTTAAACAAGCTCTTCATATTTCATATTGAATGGTTTGATGCAATAAAAGGGAGATAGATGGGCAAGTGGGACAATCATTAACAAGTTTTTTAAACATTAAGCTTTTTCTTCATCAGTGTGCCTGTCCATTTTCCAAATTAATCATTGATATTGACTAATGAATATCAGACTCAGAAACCTGAGATATAATACAGAGATGGCCAAATTTCCAAGAAGGATTTCTTTCCTCTCTGTATTATCAAATATTTAGTTTACTCTTCTAGATATATTAAAACTGAAGCAAAATATGTAGCCACTAAAAAGTCTGTCTGTTAGTTTGAGTCAAATTTGGTTTTAAATTTTAAAATGCAGAAGTGAAAAAGATCAAGAGTTTTCACCAAAACTATTAATGTTGGTTTCTTCAGAGAAATTTTTTAATCTCTTTAGAGTTTGAGATGTGGGTTTATGGGCAGAAGTGGACTGCAATCTTGGTGGCTTTGACATCAGTGAGATCAGAATTTCAAGAGTTAATATGTTGGTGAAACAATATCTCTAGCACACATATATTTTGGAGTTCTTCACATACCTGTACTGAAATATTGCCGTAAGTTACAAGACTCAACTCATTAAATATTTAAGAACTGGCATATTTGAACATTTATCTGAAACCTTACAAAAATCTACTAGAACTCACTAAGTTCATTCCTACAGCTTTTTGTTAATATAGATTTCAATTAATATTGAAAAATTATCTCTGATGAGAGATCAAGTTTTGTAATTTTGCAGGTGCTATTGTAATTTTTTTTTTTTTTTTTTTTTTTTTTTTGGGGGGGAGAGGCAGTGGCAGCATTCTTGAGTTTATGCCTATTCAATACTATTGTTAGCACACATAGGCAGAATAAGATGTAACAGCCATGCATTATTTAAAAGCCACCCCCCATCCCTTGACAAGTGATGACAGTTGAACATGACAATTTTGGAGATGCTTATTTGTTAAGATTTCACAATAATCACTTTTCAGACTTCTTGCAAAATTCCTGTTAAATAATAGTTTGAGGCAGCTCAGAAACAGTACTTTATTCTATTAAACTAGAAAATTCCTCCCCAAACCATCTGGGCTGGCAGGTGTTCATCATCAGATCTAGGTTGCTATGAGACAAGAGATTGCTCATGCTAATTAGTCATGCAGCAAGAAACTCTAATTTTGCTCATTTAAAGCAACGTACATTTACTAGAGTATATTATCAATACCTGTGAAGCTCAAGGTTTAAAACTCAAGTCAAGGATGTGAAAAAGTAGTGATTTCATCTTTGAAAAAGTCCTTCAGAGTAAGACCTGTGAGGGGGCTATGAATATAAGAACATAAATGTTCACAGGTTTGTCCTTAGCTCTCTCACCCATGGACATCTACGTTGTATGAATGTTAGTGTTTACCTGCTTGAGATAGTCCCAAGTCTGGCTAAATTATTCAATTTAACAGAAATTTGCAGTGCTTCTCTGAGCTGGAGTTATTGTACTGTTAGACTCCTGTGAACTTTCCTAAAGTTTCAAGGTGCAGGACAGAAGAAGGCAGGAAATGTCATGCAAAGTAGTATGAGAAGCTGAAAAGTCCTTGACTAAGTGTAATCACTTCTCTGCAACAATTGAAACATCAGTATGTTATCAACTTAGTTCTCATACTAAATCCAAAATACATCACCATATCCACTATGGGGAAGATTTATTCTATCCTAGCTCAAACCAAGAGAATTCTTCATGCCACCTAACCCTGGTAGCACTCTAAGGAAGACTCCAATTTTGGATCCCTAATTTCTCTACCCACTGGTTCCCAGATACACTGCATATGATGTTCTAAACTCTTGGACTCTTTGTAAACACCATAAAAAATCATTAAAAAATACTTTAAAAGTTAGGTTGAGAGTGGTATACAAGGATTGGTTATACCTCCACTAAGAGGTCAAGACTACTAGAAAAAGGCTGAGTTCGGTCTAAAGAACAATTGGACAAGATTTCACCATCACCGTGGTCTCATTCAAGAGTGATAGCTGCAAAAGACAGTGTAACTAATGGTTCCACAGAATGGTTTCTAAAGTATCTTCTGATCCTGGCTTTCAGGTTTATGCATGCATATTTTTCTTCACCACAAAAAAAAATGTAAGGATTTCAAAGAAAACAGAACTCAGAGAGTCCTCATGCCACAGGAATATAAGTTTTTTGTTTGGTTGTTGTTTTTTATTCTGCTTGTTGTTATTTTTGTCCCATAAATCTTGCAGAGCTTGTAGATGGGCCTATAGAGGGGAAAGACAGTTTGTCACTGTCATTCACCATGATCGGTGAATAATATTGTAAACTATTAGTGAAAACTGAGGATTTCAATTGTCTTGGACTGATAAAGTCCCCATTACCCTTGTATGGCAGTTTCTCTGTTTATCTAAAAAGACAGATATTTTTCTCTTTAAGTTTTCTGTGCCTGTTCTGAAACCTATCTAAAACAAATTCCTAATGAGCAGCCCTTAGTCAACTGTCAAGGCACTTGAAATGACCTCAGACATATTCTTTGCCTACTTTTTCTCATTGTCTGGTTGTAGCTGCTCCCTGACAAACCTACAGGAGCACTGAATCACTCTTTGAAGATCTTGCTGTTAGAGGGCTGAGACTGTCACATCAGAGGCCATGCTGTCTCTGATTTTCTGTCCAAGGTCATGAACCATGTTCTGAGCTGCATCAAAAGAAAAGTGCCCAGCAGGTCAAAGGAACTGGTTCTCCCCCTCTACTCTGCTCTTGTGAGACCCCACCTGAATTTCTGTGTTCAGCTCTGGGGCTCCCACCACAAGAAGGACATGGAAATATTAGAACGAATCCAGAGCAGGGACACAAAGGTGATCAGAGGGCTGGAGCACCTCTCCTGCGAAGACAGGCTGAGAGAGTTGGGGTTGTTCTGCCTGGAGAAGAGAAGGCTCCAGGGAGAACTTATAGCAGCCTCTCAGTATCTAAAGGGGCCTACAGGAAAGTTGGGGAGGGACTCTGTCAGGGAGTATAGTTCTAGGACAAGACGTAATGGCTTTAAACTAAAAGAGGGCAGATTTAGATTAGATATTAGGAAGAAATCCTTTTCTCTGAGAGTGGTGAGGCACTGGAACAGGCTGCCCAGGGAAACTGTGGATGCCCCCTCCCTGGAAGTGTTGAAGGCCAGGTTGGATGGGGCTTTGGGCAACCTTAGCTAGTGAGAGGTGTCCCTGCCCATGGCAGGAGTATTGGAATTAGATGATCTTTAAGGTCCCTTCCAACCCAAACGATTCTATGAAATGAAGTCAGATCCAGAGACAACATCTACATCTTCTGATGCATGGCTTGCATTTTAGGTATGTAATTAGTTCAAACAGCATAACAAGGTTTGGTTGGTTGGTTGGTTGGTTGTTGGTGGTTTTTCAGTTGGAAGCTTTTTTTCTGTTTCATCTCTGTCCTCTTTGAGTGTACTCAATAAAATGCATATGGATTAATTCCAAGGAAGAGACTCCAGGCAGCTTCTCCTGTAACTAATACGTGATCATATGTGTTCTACAACAAGCATCCTCCTGGCTTAATAAATATACAGGGGCTCAGATTTTATTTTTATTTTTCTTGATGGCACACAGCCACCCAGACAATGAAGAAAAAGAAATAGTGTGACAGACCAGTTTATGATGCAGAAAAATGCTTTAGACTTTTGATTCATAATGATAATAAGCAGTAGTCAGCCTTCAACAGAAACAGTGACTTGCAGTGTGCAGCTTATGTTGCTTTCTGTGATTCAATATTTCCCTTATCTTTTTTAATCAGAAGAGCCCAGTTTCAATTAAAACAGGACAGTTGGATTCTGCAAATTAAATTTTACTGTGAAAAATTCTTCACTCAGGCTTAATACTGCAAGCCTGGTTTTACTTAAGATAGTCCTGGGGGACAATAACTATCTCCAGCTCTATATACATTTTCAAGTTACAGGAATAAAAGAAGTGGATCTTCAAGAATGGATCACATGATGATGAAGGCTTGATGTCCATATGCATTTTGGAGGTTGAGGTGGGGTTCTTACTTCTTCCCAGAGTCTGATGTTATGGAATGAATTTTAATTATTTGAAGTGCACTAGAACATTCCTGAAGCATGACTTTCAGTTTATTTTTAATCTGAAAACAATTGACTTCATGTACTCCAAGAATGTCCTGATATGAAAGACAGCAAAGAAGGTCAGTAGATTCACTTTCAGAAGCCTTTCTTGATCTGAACTAAAAGCTTCATACAGATGCATCATTCATTTTTCAATTCTCCAGAAATAAAATGTGAATTATATTGCAAATCTCCCATTGTATCTCTTTAAACCTCTTCAAACCATAAGTTATTTAGGTCTAAATCATCTTGAGTCTCTCTATACTGTGCATAACTTCAATAGGCTTTTACAGGTTAACTGCATTAACATGAAAATAATAAAGATATGGTATACCCATTAAGTTCTAATGCTTGACTGGGGGGTCTAATTTTGGTTCTTAGTCTGTTCCTAAATTTTAATTTTCATTTTCAAATTTTCAAAAGGCTCAAAACTTTTGATCTAGTAATCCAACTCTGAAGAATAGAACTACTGCAAAGCCCCTCTGTTTCATGTTGAAAATAAATGTCATCGTGTGTCATTGTCCCCCCAACCCAATCCTACAAATCCTCATAATCAAAAATTAAAAAAAAAAAAAAAAAAAAAGAAAACAAGGAGATCATTTGAAGCTGACTTGAAAGGTATTCATTACTTTCCCCACAGAAAAAAGTTTGTTGCAGCAAGAGATGAAGCAATGTAATGTGTTCCACTCCGTTGTTGAGTGGCCGGATTCATTAAAGCCTTATTCACTCATGCAACAAGCAAACTGAGAAACATGCTGATTCAAGGAAAGTTTGATTATTTTTACATACCTCATTCTACATCCAATTATGGAGAAACAAAGTTTTGTTCTGTCTTGGTAGGGGGGACAGGAAAGCAGGCATTTTATTTTCCGGTAATGCAAACTTTTGAACTGAGAATGTGGAAAAAAAAGCTCTTAATATTTTTGATGAACCAAGTACCCAATGCAGCTGCTCCTTTTATTTTTTTCTTCCTGTTTAATTCACCTGCTTGTTACCTGATTATGCCATGTGTTTTTCATTTATTTTGTTTGTTTGCAAAAATATAAGAAAAGCTCTAAGAAAGAGCTTTTATCTGCTATTTGTACATATCACAATATAAACACTGTTTTTGTCACTGCATACCTGCCTTAGGTGGTCTGAAATGTAAATATTGCAAAAAGAGCAGGAAGATAGATTTCCAAGCACTAAACAATCAATTAAAGTGAGTTAGAGGGTGGAGGAATGTGGGGAGTATCCTGCACACAGAAGGCTACTTTGCTGGAGAGCATGTGTTCTTCAAAGAGTGTCCACTCTATAGCTTGATAAGACAAGTTGAAAGACCAGATGTTGCACAACATTTGCTCCTTATAACCATATTTGTGTGAACATAAGTTAATAGGCTATGGGTTTCCAGACTAGTTTGACTAGTCAGAGGGGATGGGAAGGAGATATACCACACATGGTTCTTTGTTCCATGAAGAACAGGAGAGAAAGGAAGGAGATAAGAGGGTCATAGATAAACACTACTTCTTATAACTTGTATAACACCCCTTTAACAATAGAAAGGCTGTTGAACACTTTTTCATACTGTCCTACTAGGTCAGGTGTTCCTATCAGCATCTTATCTTACTAAGTGCAGGTCACTAAATTCCAAAATAGTCATTTAAGGAGCAAAGTTGTATGCTTTTTAATAAAGTTTTGGGGTTAGAACAACAACATTTACACCCTGTCTTTGGAGAGCTGTGAATACCCATTGTTAAAAGCACATAGTCAAAGAAATACTGCTTTCTCCATTGTCCTTTTAGATGGCTTTAAGCAATCATCTTTTCTATATTTTTTTCTGTTAAATCAAAGCCATGAAGTTGAGATTATATGTATGTCCAAAAATAACCTGTCTGGACAGATGCCAGAAAAGGAACTAAAAAAGAAAATCTGATACTCTAATAAAGAAAGTATAACCTGTGACTTTATTCTCTCTAGACAAGTATTTGCATAGACCATAACATACACACACCCTCCACAAAAAAAGCACAAAAGTGGGATGTGGGAGCAGGTGTTGTGATAGTCACTACCACAAGAAGGATGAAGTAGGTGCTGTGGTGGGTTGTGCAAAGCTTTATCTGGTCACAGCTAAGAGACTGAGAAAAGGAGAATGGGGGAAGCAGCACAGAAAAGTTTTAACCTTGGGGGGGTGGGGAGAGGGGGGAAAGGAGGGGAAGGAAGGCAAACAAAAAGAAAAACAACCAAGAAATAGAATGGAAACCTGAGACATAATGCAGAACCTGGACTTTTCTCTGGCAAAAGAGAGCAATCAGCTCAGTCTCAACCACAGCTTTACTTACTTTCAGTAGAGATTTAGGAAATACTGTGTCCTGAAATCTTTGGCAATGAAGTCATACACAGTATGACACCCTGCTTACACTTTTGAGTCAATCACACTGTAAATCAGAATGGTTTCTACCCCCTCTTCCATTGCCCATGTCTTTAAAAATACCTATTAATGAGCAGACTAAAAGTCTGCCGGATACTCTGACTGCTGAGCTGACTGTTCCCACAGCTGGCAGTGAGGGTTGGTGTGGGTTGCAGCCCCCACCTCACACGAGGCTGTTGGAGGAGAGGGCTAGGTGTGGTACTCCCCAGCATGAGACTTACAGTGTATGCAGCCCATGGGAAGGCTGAAGGATCTGCCACACTGCCCCACATTCAGAAGCGGCAGCAGTGTGGAGTGAAGCGCCTGGTCAGCACCTGACCTGCTGCAGGGATAATGAGCTCTGCTTCGCCTGCTGATACCTGGGACACACCAGAGCCCCTGTGCTGTTCAGGGCAGCCTAGAGGCACCCTGCTGTGGCTGAACATAAAGAACATAGGTACTTCCCCTATGTTGGTACAGAGCAAGGTTAAGTTTTTCATTTCCAATAACACTTGAGAGTTTCCATGCCAGAGGACGTTTCCCTTAGACCTTTCCTGCTGTCCTGTGACACCCTTATGATTCATCAATGATGTAGAAGGCCTGAGTCACAAATGTGGCCCACACCTTGCATATAAATCACATTGCTCTGAGTACTTTGTCTCAAAGGATGCTGACAGAATTTTAAAATATCCTTCAAAGAGAAAAACAACCTCAAACACATGCAAAATCCTATAAAAGCAATTCCCTTAAATAAATGTCTAATTGGGAAGTGCTTAGTGCTTATGGTTCACAACTTATGACATTTAATTCTTTTTTTTTTTTTTTTTTTTTTTTTTTTAAATAAATTAGTGAAAGTCTGTTGCTGAGCTAATTAGTCAACTGCTTTTCATTACAGTTTTGTTTCAGCTTCTTGCCAGCTTGGATTTTTATAAGTAAAATGAGCATGATGATTACAGCTTACTTTCTAGCAACCTGATATACTGAATCCTTATATCTCACATACCTCAGTAATTAGCATAATGTCCAAATGTAATGGGTTTTCTGGTACAGCATCTGAGCTCCACCTCTGGTAACTCATATAATTTACTAAACAAAATTAACCAAGCATGGCTTGTAGATGCTGAAGCTTATTGACAATAAGACATGCAAAAGCTTAAACACTTCTTTGCCTCAACTGTGTGTTCTCTTGCACTAACATTGTACTCCTTCCCTGAAAAATCAGGTTAACAGAACTGAGCAACATTGTGAGCAGAGGATTGTTATATATGTGTAGACGACAGGGTATATATACTGATGAATACTGATGACAAGGACTTCATCATCAGTCTATGTGATGCAAATGGGTTGTACAAAAGGCTCAATCGTTAGGATGCCTGCATAAAATCCTTTAAACTACCAGTTACTCTCTGGAATAAATTTGTCCCAAGGTATGCTTATTCCTCATATGGTCAGGTGTGAAACAGGGAGAATGGCTTTTCTGCGTCTGTGAGCATAAACACATTTTCAGGGCAGGGCAACAGGAAAAAATAGGTAGAGCTGTGCTAACAGCTAAAACAAACTTCTGATCCAATCCTTTTCACAGTAGAGAAATAACTGCAGATAAATTCTGCACCAATGTGGACATGAGAAAAGATCCCCTCAAAACTATCTTTTTTAGCCCACATTAGATTTAATTTTTCATCTTTGAACTCATTGCAATAACAAAGCACTTCAGAAAAGCAAACAAACAAAGTTTAAGTCAACCCCTCTGCACCTCAACCCAAGAAAAGCACTGCTGTTGTTTTCTTTGGATTTTGCTGTTGTTTTGCTGTTGTTTTCTTTTGAAACTGAAAAATGTGAGGGAGTACGCTACCAGTTGAGTAATAAGCAAGCGATCCACAATGCTTTGCAAGACTCAAAGCAAGATAACAGGATAAGAAGCCCTCTACAAAGCGATAATGGATACATTGTTCATGATAATACCAGCGATAACAGCAAGTTGCATTTTACAATAATGTATCGTCTTGTACAGATGATAGCGTTTGAACTCCTCTGTGCTCTTCTTTCTTGCTTTGAAAAATGAACAGTAAACAATAATGAGTGCTTCTGCCTAACATCTTGATTCTCTGTTTGAAAGATGCCACTTTCAGGTAAAGAAAGCTTCAAAAGCCTGCCATTATCAAATGAAATAAAATCAGTATGCGTTGAGATGTTTGTACTTGTTGGATTTGTAGCAGCATTAGTGCACACACACACACACACGCACACAAAATAAATAAATAAACAAAACTAAAGCTATCTGATATAATTTGTTTCTTGCTTTGGATGCAATTCTATGTTGAAGCACACTTCAACGTCAAGCCTTCTTATTCTTTACATTTTACTGTGGCTGATATGATGTATAGAGGCAAAGGAAAATACAGACCAGATCTTACTGTCATTAATCACTCATCTAAAAGAGCAGCCCATAGCTGTAGACTGCAGTTGGAGCCATGATCTCATTACAGGCTCAATGCCTGGATGAGGGCAACTCCAAGGCAAACTGCAGATCATAGAATCATAGAATCATAGAATATCCTGAGTTGGAAGGGACCCTTAAGGATCATCAAGTCCAACTCTTGACACCGCACAGGTCTACCCAAAAGTTCAGACCATGTGACTAAGTGCACAGTCCGATCTCTTCTTAAATTCAGACAGGCTCGGTGCAGTGACCACTTCCCTGGGGAGCCTGTTCCAGTGTGCAACCACCCTCTCTGTGAAGAACCCCCTCCTGATGTCAAGCCTAAATTTCCCCTGCCTCAGCTTAACCCCGTTCCCGCGGGTCCTGTCACTAGTGTTAATGGAGAAATGATGTGTGAGGAGGTCGAGCGGATGCCATAGCTGCGACTCAGCTGGCACTCCTGCCTTGACATGAGAATGGAATGGCCTTGCCATTAGGACGGAAGGTATGGATTAAAATGCTGAAGATGGTAGTTTTTAGTAACTGAAGTAATTAACTGAAAAAAAATAAATGGAATATTCCAGAAGCCTGTGCAGGTATATTAAGTTGCTCACAGCTGGAAGAGGCTGGATAGTGCAATAGGCTAACAGGAAATTAAATGTAGTACTTCCAAGAATATGTAACACCTGTCTTCTGTTACCCTCTGTTCCACATGGAACTGATACCCCTGGTCTACGATGTTTAAATGAGTCAAAACAGAAAAGCAGAAGCACCAGCTAGCTAAATAGAAAATGTCAGTAAGTGCTATGGAGAGGAAAGTCTAAACTCTGCCCCTCAAAGGGCTGACCCCCACAACAGCTGGCAAGCAGTCAGCAAAGGCCCTTCGCATTCTTCCTATGCCTCAGAGAAGGCATGAATTTCAATATTTTCCTGCACTAGTAGTTCACTCCATTTCATAGTAGTTCACCAGAAGCAATCCTCATTAGCTGCTCAGATGGTGACAACTGCAGTTCTGAATCTTTTTTTTTTTTTTTTTTTTTTTTTTTTTTTTCCCTCCCTTAATGATACAGGGAGCTTCTCTCTTTAAAAGCAAACTGTTAGGGCATGCTGTGAGCAGTTGTTACAGGATTTGGCTCTTAGCTCAAGCTCTGATTTATTTCATGAGAGAATATAAAGTCTTACTTCCAATTTCTTTTTCATAGATTTTTTTTTTTTAAGTTAACAGAAAACATGCCAATTAATTTAGGGTAGGTTTAATTTTATCCAAGAAAGAAGGATTTAATGGTGAATTAATAGAGAAGGTTATAAAAATAAATTGCTTTTTATTTATAGCTCTTTTAATACCTGGATATGGTAGGGTAAGCTCCTTCATTCACCTATTTATTACATTATTATTTTTTATTATGATGATTTATTTTGTGTTTATTAAATGTTAATGATGGGAATTCTTCTCATACATCTGTCTCTAAATATTAGTCAGTGCTGGACCTGCAGACAGTCAAAATTAAAGAAAATAAGATGGTTGTTTTCAGATGTTTAAAACTGTGAAGGTGATTTTTTTTTCCCACTTTGGTGCTAACTGAAAAAGATTACCTTCATTTTTTCCAGGAATTTAACCTAAATTTTGCTATGGAATGAAACACCAATGAAATTAATGTCTGTGAAATTTCAGAGGCTTTTGAGGGTAGAAGAAAAAGTGTACAATGAAATGTTAATATGTAGTGATATTCTAATTATTCCCATGGGCTTAAAATTGTGAGGGAGACGACAAAGATATAATAAGTAGATAGAGCAGGTTTTGTGTATTGTTCTTTTGAACGTATTTTTCAGGACAGCTCTCTTGGTATTAGCACTAGCTCCTTCCTGGTAAGATTTAAAAAAAAAGCAACTAACTTCAGTACACTGAAATTATTACATGAACAGGACTTGGCATTCTTTAACTTTGGAAACAACTACTTTGATGTTCTAGATGTTCTCTGAATGCAAAGTCTCCATGAAAGTGTGTTAGCCCTTGAATCTGTGACTAGTAATGAGTTTTAGCTTTACTCTACCTCAATTCATGAACACTCCTGTATTACAATTTTGTATCAAAATGAATAAAGAAACCTCTTTTTCTTTTAGATTTTTTTTCATGCTATCTTTTCATCTGTGAGTACTGAACAACCGTGGACACATATATATAATTGGTTAATACAATTGCACTATTATCTGTATTTTTCTGTTCAAATTCAGTGAACTTTCTACAAAGGTTAGCTGATTCATATATGCAATTTATTATTTCATGGTAAAGAAGCATTTTAAATACAAAGAAAAAATAAAATACATTATGCAAACATGCACTTAAAAATTATCAGCAGCTAAAGATAAATCTGAATTTTGCATTCATAACTTTTTCAGGAACAGTTCAGAAAGCCATGAATATAGTAGTCAAAGGCTATATCTCTATGGACGTTCATAGAGATATGTTGTTTTCATGCATGTTGGTCTACATGCATGAGAACTCCACACCGAAAGTTACCTATCTCACTCTATGGCACATTTTTTTTCAACTAATCGCAATAACAATAGCAATAACAATAATAACAACTAGATTCTTGGAAGAGAAAAATATTTTACAAATATGTAATCCTCATCGTTATTTTCTTCATTTGTATCCAATGCTCACACAATCACAAATAAATATAAATTGACCAAAATAATTGATTTCCGTTATTGGGTAAAACAAGTTATAGCTAAGGAAACTTTCTAATGAACTTCCCAATAAAGTTTTATTTTAAAACGCACAGTTCCATCATAAGCATATAAATATTGTCAATGTCCCTTATACAGAGTAAGGTTTCTTCTCTCATTTTAAAAACCATCAGAAGTGTTGTCCCACAGATAGGAGCAGATTGAAAAAGTTTCTTGATACAAAGTATGTAGAATACATTGCCTTGCATTAAAAATCTCAAATGTTTCCCATTATGTCAAATGTAATTTCCTTCTCCAACTCCTAGGAGGTTTTGAAGGAGATTGATTCCTATAAATTTTACAGGCATATCAAGCTACCTTTTCTCAACAAAATAACTTTTTTTATTTGACTTCTGAGCTGCAACTCACAGCAACTTTTATCTTTCATGTAGTCTGTTTCTCTTAAAGTTTCAGTACAAGACATTAGGACACATTTAATCACATTTAATCAAGAGACTTGCTTTTTAATGAAGTAAGTCAAAAAAAACAAACAAACAACAACGACAAAAAAAAATATAGCATTTTACTACTATAACTTAGAATGTCAGTGGATTTAGTACTCACAGAAATAAAACTGAATTTCAGCAAATCTGTCAGTGCACACTACCACACAGTGCAATCATTGTTGAAGGTATCCATGTCACTGTATGTGATTCATCGCTGAGACACACAGTAGGAGGCTAACAGTCATAAATGTCTTCTCAGGGTCTTTTGATGCAGTTGTGAAGAATGACTGAGTTGGAAACATTGACTTCTCTCATTTTCATTTAGTAAACCGAGACAACATGTGAACAGAGGCTACACAGATTAAATAAAATGTATTGACTGACAGTGTCATTAGCCACCAGCATTGCACGTATGGAGTTGGAGAATCTATTTCTGCTTGGAAAAATGCAAAGTTTTATAGAAAAAATATGTAAATCAATGGAGTTAGAGTACTGTTGCACTGACAAATTGACTCAAGAAAGTTTGACTTTCATAGCTCTGTGTAACAACAGGAAAGTATTTTTGACCACTGTGGGATTTCTACCTTCACATATTTGTAGCAATATTGTCTGATCATTATACAGATCTGATGAAAACATGCAAGACAGGAAGTGAAAATAATATCTTAGTTTTGGTTTAGTTTTTGTTGTTGTTGCTGTTGCTGTTATAGTTTATTTTCCATTCTGAATCTTTTTATATCATTATTGCTTTTTTTTTTTTTTTTCCTTGAGAATGTATTCTTCTAAATAAATATTCTGTTTCTTTTCATTCAGTAACAGCCAATTGCTTACTGTTTTCTGGAGGTTAGAATTAGATATTTTCCTCTTCACCAAAATAATTATTAAAAAAAGCTTTGTTCTAGGGGGGGGGGAAAAATAAAAAAAAGTTTTCCTTTCCTTTGCTGTTTAGAGCACTGACGAACAAAAGCAACCAGCAGATTTGGAATTACATTGGTAAATATTTGTCAGCTAACACAAAAAGTAGGAAGCACCAGTAGCACTCTTTCTTATTTCATGTGTGTTTACAGTATGTGGTGTCCCAGCTTGCTTCCACAGGAGGGACTTGAGAAGAATCGTGTGTATCTAATGCTGACCATCATCATCAAGAAGTGCTGTCTGTCAGATTACATGACAAACACTGCCAAAAGTGAAGTGGTTCTGAGTTCTGGAGTGGAACAAGGTGGGTGTCTCACGTGCTTGTGGTGCTAGCACATGGCACAATGAGGGTGTGCTCTCAGTGTGTGATGCTGGCCTGCACCGAGCTGGACCAGCTAGAGAGTAGATCAGGTGCCTGGGGCCCAGAGGAGGGTGTCCCTAGAACTGGGACATGTGGAGGCCTGGGGTGCTCAAGAGGCCCAGACTGCTGAAGGCAGAGCAGGAGGCCCCTCAGCCCCATTACAGGGGTATGTGACTGTGTGACTTGCTGGACAAGAAACAGCTCTCCAAATGTCACCGGCACTGTGCCTGTGACTCAGACTTTTGGAATCAATCTTTGACTCATCTATGGTACTTTGACTCATCTGTAGTACTATTACTGAAATGGAACTTTATTTTCCAATGAAATGGAAATTACTGAAATAGGGAACTTTACATTTCAGATTTGAATCAACATGACAACATTTTAAATGGTGGGTAATGTCATCTTTCAGTATTCCATTTTATAAAGTGATTTCCATCTGTTTATGAAGATTTATGTAGTAATGGGGAAACTCTTGAATTAGATCAAGCCTCTCTAGGAAGAATTGGATTCAGGTAAATCAAAATGGAATATTTTAAAAGATTATGGGGAATTGAAAAATAAAGGGTGGTGGAAACGTGACAGATCACACTGATCTGTGCGGTCTCTGGCCTTGAAGACATTCATGACCCAACTGGATAAAGCCCTGAGCAACCTGCGCCCCAGAGCTGATGCTCAGGGTGCCGTGAGGCTGGTGGCTCCCATGGGCAGGCAGTGGTGGTGTCTCCCCATGGGGTCTCTCATGGCAGGGCTTCCCAACCAAGGCCTGTCCCACCACCCCAGCAAGGAGCAGGACAGCCAGGGTCACTGGTATAACCTCTGCCCCAAACCTGGCAATGGCTGAGCCTAGGCCAGACTGGGCCCACAGTTGGGCCTAGCTCAGGAGGGCCTAAGTCCGGGCAGGACAGATCTGTGGGGAGCTGCAGCCCAGCCCTGCTATGGCCTCACTGGGGTGGGGGCTGGCAGCCCAGGGGACAGACATGAGGCAGGGAAGGGCAGGGGAGGGGAGGCCCTAGAAGATCAGGTCAGGGACAGTCAGGACTGTGATGAGATTCAGGACCCAAACAATGACCCTGCCTTGAGCAGGAGATTGGACTATAGATATTTTAATTTGAACTATTTTAGGATTCTGTGACCTTGGGAATCTCAGTTGCATTAACAGTAACAATTAGTATAGCCAGTGTTTTTTTTGTTCTTGTTTTGTTTTGTTTTCCACAAAAAAAGCTGAAAGAATTATTTGTCCAAATACTCACAATCGTTTTTTAGTTAGTGGTGTGTACTCCGTTCATTAAGTTGGCTTTGGTATGAGAGAATGGAAGTCAATAAAAAGTGACGATTATTATAAAAATGTTTATGGGCTTCTCAGAAATTACTGTTCAATAAATCTGACTCTTTCTAAATCTAAAGCTAACTGAAAATATATATTTGACAATGGTCAGAAATAGAATACTTGGAAATATGAGCAGCTGCTCTTGTGAATGGATATTTGAGAATATCTGTAATACTATTTCATTTCACAGAGAAACAAAAGAAAAGCAGCAATACAAGAGATGCTAATACATTCTGAATCATTAAAGAAAATCCACAACCTATTATACCTGATTCATTTTCACTGGTTAAAACACAAAGTAACTTCAGTTGTTTAAAGTGCTTTCGATTTACACTGTCAGATATAGTAACTGGATTGGGAAAGCTATTGGATTTTGCATATAAATTTTTATTACATTATCTGCCTGATGCTCTAATGAGATGAAAGAAAGTTAGAATAATAACCTTCTGTAAAAAGAAAATAAAGTCATTTTCTTCATTTTTTTTTTTTTTTTTTTTTTTTTATCAATTATAGGCTTTAGATATTTGGTTTAGTCAATGTAATGTCTTCACGTGTTACTGGAAAAGAGGAAATTAAGTCTATTATTTGCTAATACTTGAGGTTTTATTTTCTCTCTTTCTCTCTCTCTCTTTTTTTTTTTGGGGGGGGGGGGAGGGGGAGGAGGAGTATAATCTCTGCCTTAAGGCACTTGACTAAAGTTTGGATATGTTCACAAAAAATGTTTAGTAAGGTTAAATACAAAATATAACCTTGCTGTTTTAGCGGATTTTAGGTGCTATAATGATTTCAGTCAGTAGCATGGGCACACTTTGAATGCACAATATTATTTAATTGTCCAGGGAAGAAGCCGGTGGTGATAGGTGTGAAAATGGAAGCTTTCTCTGGAAGAAGTGGGAAAACAGTGGTGACTGTGGAGTAAATTTCTAGAGGCTCAATGGTAAGTAACTGCATTATCAAGTTGATTTACATGTTGTACACTTACAATTACTTTTATAAGGAAGTCTGTGAGGTGAACTGACAGGAGAAAACATTTATTTGCTTCTCAAATATTTTTGCTTCCTAAAAGCATTTCTGATTCTCTTTGAGTTGCTTATCCACTAGGAATGTTTGTGACTAATAATGGCTTTTTGACACTCTGTACAAGAAGTGCACATGACCTCTTTTATGTTTTTAGGTTTCCATTAAACATGCATCCAGTCCCAGCTCTTTATCAAGCAAACAAACAAAAGATGATCTTTTTAAAATGTGTGGCCAGCAGGGCTAGGGAAGTGATTGTCCCCGTGAACTCGGCTCTGGTGAGGCCACACCTCAAGTACTGTGTTCAGTTTTGGGCCCCTCACTACAAGAAGGACATCAAGGTGCTCGAGTGAGTCCAGAGAAGGGCAACAAAGCTGGTGAGGGGTCTGGAGAACAAGTCTTACAAGGAGCAGCTGAGGGAGCTGGGATTGTTCAGCCTGGAAAAGAGAAGGCTCAGGGGCGACCTTATCGCACTCTACAGGTACCTTCTTAAAGGAGGCTGTAGTGAGGTGGGATCTATTCTCCCATGTGCCTGGTGACGAGGTAATGGGCTAAAGTTGTGTCAGGGGTGTTTTAGGTTGGATATTAGGAAGAACTTCTTTACTGAGAGGGTCGTTAGGCATTGGAATAGGCTGTCCAGGGAAGTGGTGGAGTCACCATCCCTGGAGGTCTTTAAAAGATGTTTAGATATAGAGCTTAGTGATATGGCTTAGTGGAGGACTTGTTAGTGTTAGGTCAGAGTTTGGACTCGATGATCTTGAGGTCTCTTCCAACCTAGACAATTCTGTGATTCTGTGATTCCCAAGTCCCTCTTATGCTGGAAGTTAAGTTTTCCTAGGAAGCATAGATATGAATTCCAGTTTCTCCCAGAACACTGAACCAGGGTATTGCTCTTAGTGATCCTTCAGATAAAAGGATAAAAAAGGCAAGCTTCTTGTACCACTGCCATCATACACAGACACAGAATAATTTGTATTCAGCTAAATTCTGATTAATAATCTTATGAATTAATTTCAGGCTCCAGTTCCTAAGTAGTAGTTGTTATACTTGTAATACAAGTTGTTATACTTGTAATACCAAGTAGTACTCAGTAGCCTGATTCTGATGATAAACTCTGAAGATGAATTGTTTAAAGGCACCAAAAATATCTGCCTTATTTAAGTTGAAGGCACCTAAGCATGTAACAGGGTTTAATCTAAGAAGATATTTGCAGGACTACCCTCTAATGCATAACAGGCTGTTTAAATGTAAGACAAACAATGGGGAGCAAAAACTTGGTGTTACCTTAATTAGTAGGCTGCTCAAATTCTCAAAAAAGCTGTTTTGTATTTTTGTGTGTTTGTTTGTTTGTTTTTCATTTAATCCAGCATCAAGTGGAGATTATCTACGTGTTTTGTTCAAAGGAAAAATGATATTAAATAACCACCAGTACTAATTCCTGTATCATGCAGTTTCCTTAAGGGTCTCCAATCCAAACTGAATGTCTCCACTTCCTTCCACACACCCTCAATTAATTTATTATGTCTGACAGGACAACAGTTGGGAGTAATATGGCTGTGAGGCATAAATTAATATTTAATATCTACTAAAGAGAAGATATTACCTTTGTAATATCACTGAATTTTACAAATGTAAGTCAAAAGAGGGTAAAGATTCTTCACAGCACTAAATGAGGTTCCATTCACATGATAGAACTTACTAATATACTTTCCAAATGGAAAACTAAGCAAACATGCACTTTAGAAGTTGACTGAGTCACACTGTTCCAAGCACTAACTCTTACTACTGGCAGGACAGACTGCACTTGTATTCCGGAATCCCTCAGAGAGTCTCAGTGCTGTGTGAACAGGACAATTTATTCTTTTTTTTTTTTTAATATATTTGTCCAAAATACAGAATATGGAGAGATGCTGCATTCATGTACAACACAATACTACAAATAACAAGTGTGTCTACATAGCTTATTATTTCTTTATTAACCTACCTTACCCCTCCCCCCTTCTGCCTGCCTCTGGTTTCCCGTGTTTTTTCCTCTACAAACCACCTCAATCCCTCCCTTTCTGCACCTTCACTACATCTTCTAACAATTCCACAGCTAGTCCTGTGCAGTCCCAGTATCTCTTCCTTTCTCCCCAGTGGGAGCCCTGTATACCAGACAATGTCCTTGGGCTGTGGGGCAACCTTCTTGGGCTGTGGGGAGAACCTCCTTGCTGATGTTGGGGCACCTGGCCTGTGGGCCTGTGGCTCCTCTGTGGTGGTGGCTCCTGTCTCTAGACTAGGATAATGGGTTTCCCCCCACAATCACAGCTTTGTCGTCCTTCAGGGCTGTGGCAACAAGCCTTTCTGCTCCCCATGAGACAAGACTCTGGTAACAGAGTTTAAGTGACTCAGCTTCAGAGTGCAGAGGTCTGCAGCAGCACCTGGAAATGGTGGCATGAAACCTCCTTTTTTTTTCACTCTTCCAAATTTAGAAAATTCCAAGTATATGTGAACCTGTGCAGGTCTCATATAGGACTCTGTCTTATAACAGATTTGATATTTTTTTATCTTTTATAAATGAAGTTAGATAACAAGTATGTAAGTATATGCCTTATCCTTTATATGCAGTTTTCTTAAATAAGTTAAAAAATGAATTACAGCTTTGCAAATGTAATATTCTTGTTCTGTCTTGACAATGATTTTCTGAGCTCCATCAAATGCAACAGGTGAGACTGCATTTCCCAAAGTAAATCAGGATCTTATATTTGAGAAACCCCTCTGGGACATAAGAGAATGCTCCTTGAAATATTAACATTATTTTTTTTCTCTATTTACATTTGGTCATTTCTATTCAAATTGATGTTTTAATCTTGGCCTAGATACGTCACTCTTCTCAGATGCAGTAATGGACAAATTTAAGCACCTGTTATTGAATGCAAGTTCAACAAATCATCAGACACTTCAGTCTTCCTGCTGCCAGACTTAGGTCATCACGTATCTATTCAGCTCTACTGCCCACAAACAAGGCTTCCATAGTCTGCTATCACTGATAGTCTGTGTCACTGAGACACAATTATGCAACTTTGCCTCATGATGGGATACTTTGTTTCCACTAAAATTATGACGCAGTTATCCTGCATTCATTTTATTTTCCTTGCACAAGAAAAAGAAAAACAAAATCCAGAGTCTCCAAACCCTACAGGAGTTTGACTGAATGCTGAGAACTCTGTGGTAGAAGTTCCATAGGAATAAACTGAGAAGAAAATGATTTACTAGGAAAACAAAAACAATTAATCAAACAGACAAACAAACAAACAAACAAACCCTGAAAAAAAAAAAAAAAGTTCTTAAGTTTGAGACTGATTCAAAGACATAGTATTTGACTCCTGTATTATTTTAGTGTTTTTTGTTTGTTTGTTTGTTTTAATATTCCTGGTTCAGTTAATATTTTTTATTGATAATCAGGAGGAAAAAATAATTACCATTATCCTCCTTCCACCTCTGAGACATTATAGTAAAGAGCAGCACATCCTTGCAGGGGTGGGAAGATGAAGTCCAAAAATAAAGACAGAAAAAAGAGATAGGCAATCATAGCAATGACTGGGAGAGAAGGCAATATATAATATCTACAAACTGGAAAAGATTGAAATAGTCACACGGATTTCAGTCATTTCTTTAGTGACAAAGAGAGTACATATGGCGCCAACCAGTTTTGTTTTCCTTTGTCTTTCCTACCAAGGCTGACCCAGCCTCACACTTAGTAATTACACATCTTTTATCACACACACACACACACAAAAAAAAAAAAAAAAAAGTACATCTTTAACGTGTGATTTGATGAGACAGTTAGGCAGACTAGTTTCAAAACACACAGGGTGTAGCAGTTCTCATTTGGTGACCCTTGGATACCTGTGCTAATGGCTTTGTCTCGATTATCAATGTCAATTGTCAATTGCAAGTACTTTCATTACATATATATGTGTGTGTGTGTTAGGAACTTGATAAACTTTCCTAGCCTACCTGGAATACATGGACTGACATACCATTTTTATCTTCTGTTGCTGAGCTTAAAAATCAAAGCTGAGTCAGTGAACTGGTGTGTCAGTCCAGGCCTAAATGCTCCTAAATGTGATCATTCTATCTGACACTGTGAACAGCAATTTTCTTTGTAAACAGCATGTTTAATTTAGACTGGACCAACATAATTGACAGAAAATGTTTGTATTTTTCTCTTATTACATAAAGGTGATGAATGAATCCTAGCTTGATTTTTTTTTTTTGGAATGTTTTTAATTTATATGTATAGAATCAAATGGAGTAGTCATTGTTCTTCAGTACTGTTATTCCTGTCTTGTCTTGGATTTTAGAATTATTTGTAATAAGGTAATAAGGTAACTTCACCAGTAAAGTTGTGGGGAATAGTAAACTTTCAAAGAAAATGTAAGGCTTGCACTTTAATATTTCGAGAAGAATAAGTCAGCATAGCATATCATAACATACTCTCAGGCATCTGAATTTTCATATTGAAATAGTACAAGCCAAGAAAATAACTAAGAGATAAAACATGATAATTTTCAAAATATACAGAACCTATGTGAAGGCTCTTGCATCATTTCCTCTGTTTTCCACTACTGTTGTAGGGGAAAAGGCACCCAGACCAGACTCTTCTGGTCCTGGTGATCACTGTACTGAGAAATCCTTGATGACAGTGAGAGTGAAAATAGCTTTGAAACAGACTGGTCTAATTAAAAAAAAAAAAAAAAAAAAAAAAAAAGTTTTACTTTTTAATTTGAAAATAGCTCTTTTTATCTGAAAATAGCTCTTTTTATTTGAAAATAGTTATTTTCTTCCAGGATTTTTTCACTTTGGTGAGGTGTTTGTTTATTGTTGTTGTTGATGATGTTGAGTTTCTGGTATATTTTTTTCAGTGGAATCTGAACAGTGAAGAAAAATGAAACTTTACAAAGATAGAATGAGTGTGGAAGAAGGAGAGGAAGAGGGAGAGGAAGAGGAAGAATGGACACTCAGTTTGCAGATGAGACAGATGTCTCTACACGTAATTAATCTCACCTCACTTAGAGATATGAGGACAGCAAAAATCCCCTTTATTAATAGGATTAATGACCAGAAGGAGAAAAGTGGCTTATGTGTGAAACGAATTAAGTATCAAATACTAGCAGTTCAGAGAGAGAACTCTCTGAACAGAGCAGTTCAGAGAATAATAGTGGTTATTTTCCAATAGTACAAAACTAGTTCAATAGCACAAGACATACATTAAAAATATTAGGTTTATTGTGAGTACACAGTCAGATTTATCATGTAGCTAGTGTATTTCTACTGAAAACGCTGTATTTGCTCTCATGGAGAGCAAGAGCTCCTGGGTTTTGTTGTTGTTGTTTATTTTTTTTTTTGTATTTTCATGTTTTTCTTGTGGTTTTTTTTTTTGTTGTTTGTTTGTTTGTTTGTTTGCTTGGATTGCCTTGTACCATGACTAAAAATATACCTTCATCAAACCCCATTGATTCTAGATAGAACTGCTCTTCTCTTTGTTTCCTTATTGAGTGCAATTATTGTGTAGGAAACAGACAAACAAAACTTATTTTTAAAAAAGAAATATACTGTCTTTGTGCTCTTTAAAACTAATGTAATTGTTCTAATTCACATCAGACAACAGTCTTAAAGACAGCATTATTTAATCAAGTGTTAAGGATATGATTTTATCTAAATCTATTTTTTCTGTAACACATGCTTTTCAGTCTGTTTTCAATCAGTTTTACAATTTAAACTTGTGACACATCAAATCCTCTTGTTTTTCCCTGAAATATTATTTATGACAAATTCACATCTCTTAGCACCAGGCTTGAAATGCTTTAGATGATATATGACTTACATAGTGAGATTTTCAAATGAACAAATATCAGATGACATATCTCTTTTCTATACTAGTCAAATCTCATTTAATTCTAAGAGTGTACTTTTATTTTTAAAGCTATTTCCTTTATTCTGCCAAAAAATTATTTTTCCCTTGCATACAACTATGTAGAAGGAATAATCCAAACATTTTTGTGGAAAAGTGTATGCTACTGAGGCTCAAGGAAACTTGTTACAAGATAGCTATGATGGAAATATTCTCCATAACGCTACTGGAATAAAAGAATCAGAGATGGAGGATCACTGACTTAGCACAGGTTTTCACTGCAATGCGCTGTGCAGCACGCTGGGAGATCAGGTGAACAGAAACATGCTGAAAGGTCAGAAATTTGTAGATGGGCATAAACTTTAAAATTCTCAGATGACTGCATAAAGTGTTGTTCCAGCACATTAACATAGTCTTTGATGAGATTTAAATATGATTGTTTTGGAGTGGGTACATCTTGTACTTGGGTGTGCCTTGTCAAATTATTTTAAAAGATGTAGAGTCTAGATATCTTACAGGAAGACTTGAAACACTCTTTTTAGGCTTAAACCTAACTTTTTATTCACTTCATTTCAATTCAAAGCTTAAGAGTCTTGAAGTCTGAGAAGTCCAAGGATGCCTTTCATTTCTTTTGTTAAAGTACGGATTTCATGAACAGAGCAGCAAGTATGCTTTTTGACTTTACACAACTACGATTACCAGGATGTTTTAGGGACATTCTTTTAATCTTCTGAGAAGATTCACCTGATAACTCAGATTATAAGGATAGATCTCATTTAATGATCAGTGCAAGCAGACTAAATTTGTTATACTTTCAAATATACCCCCCTGGCTTTTTTTTTTTTTTTTTAATATAATCTTCCTAACAGAAGAGCATAAGGAGCTGAAATATAAAATAGACAGTTAATTATGTATATAGAAAAACTGCCTGAATGAAATGAGGATTGTTCCCTGTGAGCAGGAAAGCTTTAAAAGTTGAAATATGAAACGTTTTATTTTTAATAATTAATATTTTAAAATTGAAATGAATCAAATGGAAATTCAGCTGAAAGTTACCTAGAGAGTTCTGCAGGAAGCATATACTCAGTACAGTGGATTCCTATGGACCTTTACACATACTTGCTAGAGAAAATGAAAGTGAAGTGATATAAAAGCTGTATTAAACAATGGAATTTTTAATTTAATTGATTGGGATTTTTAACACTGACAGAAAACTTGCCTGATCTTTTCTATATACCAATTTTCATTAAATGTAAAATGCAAATTAAGCAAATGAGTTGTCTTTTTTTTTTTTTTTTTTTTTGGAGGGGGGTGCAAGGGAGAGGAAGGGGAGAATATTTACAAGATATTGAATACCAAGTAAAATGTGTAAATAAATGTGATAAAACACCTTTTATAAATGTATATGTGTTTCTTTCTGTTTACAGACATATGTAATTGAAATATGTGTGTATATATACATGTATTACCTCTCTCTCTCTTTCCCCCCTGGGTCTTCATAGGTATTTAGAAATTCAGTTGTAAATCCAGTGTTAAGTTAGAATGTGTATCAGAATGGACATGTCCTATCCTAAAACACAACTGTAAAAGTGCTTCAACTAGCTTCCTAGAGGTTTGTTTCAGCTGTTTTGTAATGTAAAAGAAATAATATTTAAATAAAGAGTAGCATTCAAAATTACATCAAAATTAGTAGCATACAAAATTACAAATCAGCAGATAGAAACTCGACATTGCAGCTGAGGGTTGGGCTTTCATGTAATGCAACTGAAGGCAGTGAATGTGATTTTCATCAGTTTACAGTGGGTTTCATAAACCCACTTGTTAACTGAAGACACCACTACACTTTGAACTTCATATATCAGACCATAACTAACAACCAAACATATCTTACCTTTGTGGTTTGCATCTGTTGTTTCCTTGCCTTTGCACTGTTGAAATTAAGGCTTTGGAGAACAGCTTATTTCCTTTTCCTGAGAAGATGCTGTATTGTTATTGTAGAGTCCCAACAGGCAATTCATCTATGACAGTCTCATAGACATATGTAAGTTGGTAAAACTGAAGCAGTAGCAGAATGTGACAACAGAAGACCTCCTCATTCTCTCTTCCTCTCTTATAGCCTTATGAATGAAGAGTCAGACTCTGTTTTGAAGGGCTGTTCATCAATCCATTGCTGCCTGAAAGGACTCCCCACACACACCTTCTTCAAAGTTTCTCACCTTTGTACAGGAAATTTTTGCTTTCAGATGGGTAGAAACAGCTTTAGAGATAAATTTATTTGGTGATGTAGCCAGGCATAAGGACATACAGAGATGAAGTGAAAGATCTCTTAGTATAGTAAGTGATCCGTTTCTTCACCTTTAACATTGCGTAAGTGAAAGGGCTTCTGTTTTTTGTTTGTTTGTTTGTTTGTGTTGTGGTGTTTGTTTTTTTTTTAATTTTTTCTGTTTTAACATAAGTCTCTAAAAGTCTGCCATGAAAATCCCAATTGCTACAATATGCACACGTCACAACCCGTCATGCAGCACCAAAACTGTATTGCTGTGAAATTATTCCTATTCAGCAACTCTTATGTATATTTTCAGGTGGATTGCACTTTGAGACACAGAGGTGGATTGGGAAAGCCTCTGTGAAAGGAAACAGTGAGAGAAGAGCTAACCCAGCTACTATGTTTCATGGTAGATGCTATTGACATGTCACTGGGAAGGGTGAGTCTTACCCCTTCTGACCCTGACTGGGAATTCTGAGATACAATACTTTAATTTGTGAAATGGGGGGAAAGATGTAGTGGGAAAAGAAAACTTTATACCAGCCTTGCAACATTTGATCTTATCTTCAACTGTTGGTAACAAAAAGAAGCTGTGTCTCATCACAGCAGCTTTGAATGTTCAAGGGAATAGGCAGCTGTATGAACATTCCCTTGCTCCACATCCTCTAAGCTATGCAAGGCTGTATAGTGTTATCCAGTCAATACAATTTACGGGCAACCAGCAGATGCGTGTTTTCATAGTAAAAAAAAAAAAAAAAAAAAAAAAAAGGAAAAAGGGGTGACTGTAAGCAAGGTAAGTTATGTTTTCATGCAGACTAGATACTGTTTCTCAGGTACTTGGCTTACATTTTCAGTTTTGTCTCCTATGATAATAAGCTTGACAGAAATAACAAACTGAGCAGAGAAACAGTTGTCTTTAATTTAATATGTGACTGTGAGTGTTCTGAACTATGAAGTTATTCCTAGCTTAGAGGTGTTAGAAAGTGAGTAGCTGTTCTGGTATTCTTTCTTCAAGGATGTTAGCAGCCTCATGCTGAGAACATATTGTCTGCAATTCTGTAGCACGGAAAGTGGTTCTTCAGCTGCTACAAAGGTGACAAAGAAAACAGTATGTGTTTTGAGAACATAAAAATATCAGTAATCACTGATATTACACCTTGAATTCATAGGTCTCTCTCTCTCTCTCGGGCCCCCCTCTCCCCCCCCCCCCCCCCGAGGTCTTTAGACATCATTTCTTGTATGCTTAGAAATGTAGGATAATAGTCCAGAAAATCACTAGTACACTAGGAAACTTCCTAAAATAATCCACTGGACAGATACAAATCAACTTCCAGTTATCTTATATTTTAATCTTCATTTTATTTATTCTGTGGTTCTATTTTAAAGATAAACTTTCTAAATATACAAGTTTTTCCAGAAAGCGTGTATGGACTTTCGAGAGAAATGATATAGGAGTGGAGGAAAGACTCCTGGGTGTGCAAATTCTGATTCTTCTTAAATTCGGTCATTTTTTTCATATTCCTTTCACCCACCCATCATGGGATAGCTAATGATTTTCACAGCCACATGTGATTGGTCAAAAGAATTATTCCCAAATGTATTCTTCCATACAGTGACTGAAAATTTCTTGGCAGAGATGAAATTATCTTAAGGACAGGTTGCGTGAAGTGAAAAAATCTATTCAGAAAGCTTTTTGATTCCTTCCAAGTGAAGAACTTAAGGTCTTTGGCAAAAAAGAGAATTCCCCATATTTAAAAACCTGGTGTTTCTTCTGGTGGAATATATTCATGCACACTGAATTTCATGACTAACAGAGAGAGAACCCTCTCACCACCACCACCACGCCTCAAACTGTTTAACCTATAAACTTTGTGTTTGTCCTTTGAGATGGTTTGGGGCAAATAGAGGAAGAATTTGGACTGTGTTTAAAACACATAACTTTCACTAACATAACTTTCAATGAGCTGAGCCACTGAACTGAGCAACTTGCAGACCTGATGTAAGGCATTGGTTAGTTATTTTGTATTTTTTGTATTGTGGATGCTTAGCTATAAGCTGGAGAAAGTGGGGGGAAAAAAAAGAAAAAAGAAAAAAAAAAAAAAAAGAGAGAGACAAGCGGCAAGCTATTTTCACCTCAGGCTCTCCAGGTAGCTGTCTGATCTGCACTTGGAGGAAAGTGAGAGAAACATTATCATGGAGGCCTCTCAGTGACTTCCTTTGGTAAACAGAAAACTCATTGCTAAGACTGATGACACAGATGTGGGAATAAGTTATTAACTGATATACAAAATGGAGTTGTAAATAGTTCCAAGGTGTTTCATGCTTGTTGATGATGCCCTTCAACACATGCAGAACTTCAAGCAGTCTGCTGGCTGCAAACTTGTGTTAATTTCAAATTCTTGAAGGCTATTAAGCATGTCACACTTTTGAAAGCCTGTGACTATAAACTTCTGTCAAAAGCCCACTTGCAACCCTCTACCAGCTGCACTGAATCTCCAGGTTGCTGCTGCTGCTTTTGTTAAAGCAGAGTTTAGGAATGAGTTTTTAGTATCTTTTCACTTGATCCCTGAATTGAGATCATTTAGTGAGATCATTTAGGCATTTGAGATCATTTAGGCAGTATTTCACATTTTCTTTTTGCATACTTTTTATATACAGATCTAGATCTGAGGATGGGAAGAGAAATATCTAGTTGTGTGAGGTAGTCATTTTCAATCAACTCAAGTTCTGAGTTTGATACAAAAAATCTAGTGTCCATGTAAATACAAAATGTCTGACTGTGAATTTTATTAATATCCAAAAATTAAAACTTTTGTTTGCAGTGTACATCAACCAGGTAAAAGAAAGAGATCATCAATACAATCTATTTTTTTTCATCTTTCAGAAGTGATGCATAGTGTATCTTTCTAAAACAATGCATTTCCTACAATATTACCCAAACACAATTCCATAGGATTTTTCTGGGTCTAGAGTAACAGAAAGTTCTTTCACTGGTGCTGTTTCACTTTGCATAAAATATTCACTGTTGAAAGACTTATAATCCAGGTGCTAGAGTCCATCCATGTGAAATGGAAGAAAAGATTACCAGTCACAGTGGCAGTAAAAATTACGTAGAGCAGAGAACAGCAATTCACTCACTAATCCTCAATTTTTTTTGGAAGAGGGAATCATGAGTACCTTCACAGAATGTACAGGCAGAAGAACTGAATCTGTCTGTATGAATGAATAATATGATCATGAATGAAACCTGTTGTTTCATAAATAGTATCCAAATCTTCCTTTATTTCCATTCAAAAGGTCCAAAAAGTCATTGAGAACATGTGTTTTGTAATTAAGGCAAAGAAACACTTTTTCCGGGAAAAATAAAAAAAAAAGTTCAACCTAAATCATTTTTTTCTCAATTATTCAGTTCAGTGATTGAACTGAATAATTGCACTGCCTAAATGCTACTCATTTATCATTCAGACCAAAATGGAATTGCAGTTATTAATCAAAGTATATTATGATGGTTGGCAAAATGAATCACTGTTCCTCCAAAATAAACTTTTTGTCAGTAAAAAAAGATATATGTATGACACTAAAAATTTTGCCATTTCTTTTGATGCCTAGCTATGGCTTTAGGGTTTAAAAGGACCGTTTCTGAAAATGTTTGTTTTGTGCAAAGTATGAGCACATAAAAGTTAATTATTTCTTTTACTGTTTGGTTTAAACTTATTTTAATAGCCATAAGACCTGACTGGGAGTATGTATTGTTGGTATAGAAGGCACCAAACTTTTCTAGTATCACAGTAAATTGGCAACAGTTTTATACAGAAAATGGACTCCCAGCTATTGCTTGATTTTCTATAATTGAACAATTTACAGGGAGGAAATTATATACATACATATATATATAATTACATTCAGATTAAAAAAGAAAACAAAAAGAAAAAAAGAAATAATAATAAAAAAAAAAAACAGACATTGAAAGAAAGAAACTTCATATATTTTGTAAGAAAACAAAGCCTTGCAAAATACTGATAGATTCTGTTGAATATAAGTCAACAATATGCTGTGGTGGCTGAAAAAAACAACTATATCCTGAAGTGCATCAAGCACGACGCTGCTAGCCAGTCAAGAGAAGGGATTGTCCCACTCAGCTCTAAACTGGTGTGACCTCACCTTGAGTACTGTGTGCAGTTTTGGGAGCCAAAGGACATAAAAAGTGTCCAAATGACACTGTGCAGAACCAGAAGTTGAACTTGATGATCCTCATGGCTCCTCTCGAAGGGAGCCATACCGTACCAAGATGGGGATGCTAATACCACTTGAAAGTATTCAAATTAAAATTGAAAAAATCAAAGCAATAGCATCTTTATTATAATATAAATATATTGCAGTGTATTAGAATGGCTTTTATGAAAGCTGAACAATATGTCCTCCAGTCATGCTTTTTTTTTTTTTTTTTTTTTTTTTTTCCCTTTATGGAGACATTGCCATTCCCAAGAATTTTCTGAGAGATTTTTATCACATATGGTATGACACTTCTTAATTTTCCAAGATGTTGGAAAAACAACAACATTTTTTCTTACAGTTTTTATTTAGGTGTTTGTGCTTTTGTTTCTGTTGCTGCTTCATTTTGTTTAGCTTTGATTTTCTTTTTAAATAAAATCAATGTCTAGCAGCTAAAATGTATCACTTTACTTGATGGGTATTTGTTTCAGCATGGCTAGTGTGGAAAAGTCAGGAGGAGAAGAGTACATGAAAGAGGAAAAACTACTTGGTTACCCTCCAGGTCAATTTACATATTAAAGCTCTAAACAGATGATAAAGAAAAAAAAATACAGACTGAGGTCTCCATCTATCTTGCCACTGAACTATCAAAATACAAAGGCTCAGAAACAAGTACATTTGGTTAAGTGTCTATTGGTCATTGTCTACTAATCAGAAATATATTTTAGTCAAGCACCTGGATTCCTTGAGGCAACATAGGTTCAGCCATAGAAGTGATAGCAACAATGTCTTTGATCAAGCTTAAATATTATATTGACATGGAAAACAAATGGGAAAGAGCAGTATTGGACTACATTCATTCTGCCATTTCTTTTACCACTCTGTATCTTCAATTTTACTTTTAGTCTTTGTTTGGTCTATGTCTCAAAATTGATTATTTATGAATATTACACATATTGAAATATGTAAATATTATAAGAGGCTAGAATCTAAACAAGATCTAAATATAGTTTAGCTGAATCAACATTTCCATATCAAGAGAATTATTGATAACATTATTTTAAAATTTGTTTTGCAGTTATTAGAAATCTAAAAATAAAGGCCATTTGCTTTCATATTATTTATTTATTTATTTATTTTGTATTCAGTAATTCAACTTTCTTTAAAAATTTGGCACATTTGTTTGCTACTAGCTTATTTTTCTTCCGTGTAGAAGGTTCATAAACTGTATGTAAAGGATATTAATCAATATCTCTAATTTTAAATACCCAATCACATTCTATAAATAGACACTAATTTAACTGGGGCAAGCAACCATAACATTAAGCCAATAGACAAATACATAAGACCTTAAACACTTAGAGAGATGAGAAGGAATAGAGTTTTCTATATCCAGCATTTCAAGCCAAATTCCTCTGAATTCAAGGACAAATTCCTCTTCTATATGAAAATGACTGTCAGTGATACATTAATGATATTGCATGTACATGGAATATAGAAAAACATCCCAACCAGACTAGTGGGTGTCCAGACATTTTTTGAGTAATGTACAAGATTCAGTTGTAATTACAGAGGAGGTAGGGACAGCAAAGGGCTGGTAGCATCCTTCCTATACAGGAAAATTTTTAGTTCTGTTTCTGTATGCAAGTGTAAGTGATTTTGAGATCTTAGCTAAATCTGAATAGTGACTCTATGAATATCTGCACATTTTAAAACAGCAACAAAATTACTACTAAAGAATTAAATAATTAAAAAAAAAAAAAAAAAAAAGGTCTTACATCTTCTCAGAAACTTTACATGGAAATTTTATTTTAATTTCTCTCTCTCTTTTTTTTTTTTTTTTTTTTTTTTTTTTTTTAATTCTTATCATACACATTTTTTCCTTGTACTTTTCCATAAATATATATGGACAAACTGGACATTAGACACTAGTACAGGCCTGGAATAAAGGTTTATGAGCAAGAATGCATTTAAGTACAATTTAATGCAGTGCATAAGCATTTTACAGGGTTAATATACATTATGAACAATGAATTTTGTCAGATCAAAAATGCATTTGGCATGTAGAAAGAGAATGTTATGATCCACCCAGATGTCTTTGGAACATAAATAGCACCTCTAGCTAATAAATGATTGTCAAAACAAAACAAAAATAAAAGCCTAGCCAATATATTCAAGTAAAAACCATACAGTATTGCAAAATACAAAAAAGGAAGAAAAAAAATTGTTAGTCAACAACAATGGCTACTGCATGTTGAATTATTGCATAGCAATACCAAGTTCTATTGGTAGACTGTAGACACGGTGAACTTTCCAGGTAAGTGGTAAGCGGAAAATACACCTATGTCACACTTAAGGAAGGGTATTCATTTAAGTGCTTTATGTACCACTCTGAAAATTTTCTCAAAAAAAGCCTTAAGGTAGAATGTTTTAAGAGTCAGAGACAAATGTAGACATTTCACTGACTTGCCTATTTGCAGACAAAATAAAAACAAAATGTGGAAAAGATACAAAAAATTGTCATTTTTTTATAGCCTCGTGTTCTGGAGAGTTTCCCATAATAATTTTATGGGAGTATTGTTTGCAGGGCCTTCAGTATCCTCATTTTCCATAGTTTTTACAAGAGTATCATGTCCATCAATTTTTCATATGATCTTGTCCTACATACTATAGTAGAAGAAAAATCAGTCTATATTTTACAGTCTATTCAGAGATCAAGTAGATAATACTTCCACAGCAAAACCAACCAACCAACCTCTCTACAATGGAGGATTTCTGCTGTCTAACAACAATGATAATTCTCGATTATTTTAAGCCAGGTGAATCATTATTGAAATATCAGTGTTATGGAATATTTCAGTTTTCTGAATGAATTTCTAATATAAATGAAACCACCAGAAACTGAGAAATAATAAAATATACTCTTGTAGAAAACATTTAAAATTTTCTGTCATTTGCTGCAGTCTTTTATCTGTTTACAAATACATTTATCAGGCACAGTATGCAACGTACTCTAAAACATTATATATATTTTATATATACACAAATATATATAATATATATAAATTAGAGTTGTATATATAGGGGAATACATATATACACACATACACATGTGTGTGTCTATATTCCCATATATATTTATTAATATGTACATTCCAAAAGACACAAACTACTTGCTCTGGAAAGAAGAATGGGGGGCAAAAAAAGGGAAGAAAAAAAAAAAACAAAAACAACAACTGTTGAAGGAAGGCTTGATTGGAAGGAAATAGATAATTTCCTTAGGGGCTGAACAGATTAGATCCGATATATATTCAAATATATCCCCTATATTTATAATCTACATTCAGAATGTTTTTTGTTTTGTTTTTGTTTATTTACAGACTATTAAAACAATACATATTGTGCGTTAACTTAGGGACTGAGTCATTAGGAATATTATGCAGGGATAGCTAAATTTGCCAGTTGCAACAAATCTTGCATTTGCTGTTTTATATCTGACATTCCTGAGATTTGATATGGAGAAAATAAGGCTGAAGCCTCCACTGAAGCCAGATCATTTCCCATGTTTCATAAAGTTCTTTCACTTTGATAGTTTGTTTATATTGGCTTCAGTGGACTCTGTACTAGGTCCTAGAAGGCAAGAATGGTTTGCAGACTAAAAAGAGTATCTTTGAAGAAACAATCATCTCTGGTTTTGTAAAGATGATATGAACAACAATCATTTTTCCTTGGCCCCAGTGCAATATTTTGTGATCATCTTCCCCAACTACCCCACAAAGGGAAAGAAAGTTAAAATTCTGTATGAATTCCAAATCAAATAATTTTATTTATTTATTTTTAGGGGTGACGAAGAATGTGAAATATTCTGTAATACTTTTTAGAAATGTGTGCAGGTATTAATCATGTAATGTTTCCATTTAGTTGATTCCATTAATTCAGAAACTGGGGAAAAAGAAAAAAAAAAGGCAACATCATCTCACAGAAAGGGCTTTGGATACTTAAATGATACTTTTTACACTTCATTTTTTTTTCTTTTAATGACACTTTTTACACCAGTTCCGTACTGTAAAAACTATACCAGTATGGCTTAAGTCTTCATACTTACTAAAACCTATTCCAATTGATTTAAAGAATTTGGTCATTTGGTTAACGCACTGCCTTAGAATATAATAGAATATAACTGTAAGCCAAAAATATTGGGGAGACTTTATAATATTCTGTATGTTTTACCACTATGCTTTTGTTAGCTGTATTCTTCCAGGGTCATGCAAGTCGCCAAACTGTAATTGAGAGGTAGATGACAGAGAAAAAAATGATTGCAAAATAATAACATGCAATTTATGTTGAAATTATATAGCAATACTTCTGCAAATTGTGATTTAAAAGGTGTCTATACATGCAAATGCTTTTAAAGTATATATGCACAAATATCAGAAAAGTACCCACTCCCCCAAAAAATCCAGAGAGCCTTGTTAAAATTGATGTCATCTCTGATAACAATAAGTATTTTTAAAAATTCCCTTTATATTCCTCAGTGTGAATAGAAAAATAGTAATCTATAGAGAAACTAACAAAAATTGCCATTTTTTAGGCAAAATTGTCAGTATCAATTACAGGAAGTTCATCTAAAAAAAAAAAAAAAAAAGTAATTTGCTTTGTTTAATGAAATCCTGATGGCAGCACCCAATTTAGCTATGTTGTATCTGTAGCTTCCAAATATCTGAATAATACCACCCCACAACCACACAGACTTGAAAGCAGCAAGTGAAAAACATTACTTAGGCAATTGAGGAAAGACAATGAAAAGAAAGCATTTAACAGAAGTCACTACATGCCAGGTACAAGATCTTTGTGTCACATCAGAATGGAAAATTGGGGGTGGGCAGAACCTTCAAGAGCAATGAGAGTGGAAATGAAATTATAAAAATTGCAATTAGGTATGCATTTCTAATGGGAAATAAAATCAGTATGATTTCTACATGGGTAAAACTAAGTAAGATTAATCCTACTTCTTAAGTGAGTATAAGATGCATTGTTGCTTCATGGAATCTTTATGAGCAGTTGTACAAAAGTTGTACATTTGAAACTCCTCATTTGCCAGCACAGGTTGTGACTCTACAGAGTTCTCTGGGAGAAGTTTCAAACAATTATATACACACTGTCAAGTTTTTGTTTTGTTTTGTTTTTTGTTGCTTTTTTTTTTTTTTAAGTACATTGGATGCTGGCATGAAAAAAAATAAAATTAAATTAATGTGAATTTTAATTCATGAAGTTAGTGAAATTGCTGTCATCAACTTCAGCACCAAGTAACATTGAATTTATTCTCATAAGAAGAAAGTAAATAAAAACAAACAAACAAAAAAATCTATTTGAAGATAACTTTTTCCAAAGCAGTTCACAAATCACACTCCTGAAATAAAAGCATTGCAGTCTAACTACTTATGCTACAACATTTCTTATAAAAAAAATACTTTTGTGAACTTGAGGGAGATACAGAACTGGCAACAATTGCAAGCACAGTTGAATGGTGAGAAGTGGCAAGGGTGAACGTTTGTTCTTGAACAAGTACTGAGAATTATTGGTGAAAAGTCTTTCTCTGGAGTTGGAAAGGGCAATGCAGAAGAACCCTCCAGCTACTAGAGAAGTATGCTCCCCCCAAAAAATAAAGAGATAAAAGTACCTGGATATGTACTCTGAAGTATTTGAAATTTAACCTTGATGTTAAAAAGGAAAAATATGATTGATGTAGGTTCAACCTCCTTTCCTACAAATTTTAAGATTTTGGCATTACTTGATTGATCAGATAAAATTAAGATGATAATTTAACTCAGTGACACTATGGCAGAGGTTTGAAGAGGCTGAAGTATAAAGGAGGTTAAGACCAACTCAGGATTTGCTTGCATTGACTGACAGACTACTGACTCTGTACTGCCTAACATGCATGTGGTACATCTTCAAATTTGAGAGCACATTTCTTGATTGTAGGGCAGAGGCATCTCTTAATCTAGACCCTGCAGTGGTGCACACTGGAGGCTGAGGTAACTAGGAGGGTTTAGAGAGACAGCGTATACCCAGGTCTCATTCTGAAAGCAGAATTATAAAGAAATGATATGCAGTAAAAATTAGTGCTAGTACGAATGATATTCAGCGGGTTGTAAGCAAGTTATACTCATTTTGAGACTGCTGCTTAATATAGAATTGATGCAAGGCTATTTGTTATTACTTTTAGAAATAAGACCTACATATTCAAAGCAATTGCCTCTTTATAAGCTGTTACTTGGAAGACATAGTTTTTTAATTCCAGGCAGTTTTTGCATAGATATGGTTCCAATCTTCTTCATCCCACTACGGATTCAGAATTCCATAATACTCATAGAATCATAGAATGGCTCGGGTTGGAAGAGACTTCAAATATCATGTAATTCCAACCCCCTGCCATAGGCAGGGATGCCCCCACTAGATCAGGTTGCTCAGGGCCTCTGTATCAAGTGTATTCTGATTTTTTGTTTTGTTGCCAGTTTTAAGAGGAAACATAATGAAAGAGGTGTAAAGAAATGTTTCGCTTGAGTCAGTTCACGTTTTATATTGTTTCAGTTACTTGCTACATCATTTTACCTTATTGTATGATTAAAAATTGTACATTGGTGAGTGGTGGTGAAGCAGCTCTTTCATTCCTAACATAATTTACTGGTAATAAAAGAGCAAGAGCTCTGCAGAGGGTTGTGTTTATATAAATTTTGATTTCCTTTGAGACAGGAACATCATTTTTGTTACTCATGGTCAGGTGTGTCTATGGCTCAAAGAAGCTTGTTTTTCCCTTATTTCCTATGCCATGTGTATTCTGCAATCCTGCACAGAACAGATTAGATGCCTGCATGTTTCCTAAGAGCCTTTTTGCCCTTTTTTATCATCTTTCTTCTGAGTCTCTTATTTACCCAACAGCATCTTTTAACAGGCTTAAATCAAAAGATGATGCTGTCTTCTACCCTGTATTTTTTTATTTTTATTTTTTGTATTTTTTTTTTCCCAAAGAGATAATGAGCACCTCAGTTATTTTGGCTCATTCAAGTACTCAAGAAAGGCTTCAAATCCTTTCAAATAATCTCTGCCTTTCTACCACTTGCTGTCAAGAATAGAAAGAACAGAGTAATGTTCCTGATGACTACTCTTTAGCTGAAGTTTCGGTTCATCTTTTGCAATCCAACCTTTATAGCTGATATTCCTAACTCTATGAAAGCTTAGTGCTTATGAAACTCTTCCTCTCTTTCTGATTCTGGGCATGTAGGGCCTTCACAGACTGGATCCTAGAATTCACCCATTATGCCCATATAGCCAAAACGAGAGAAATGCTTTTACCTCATGGGGTGTTGGCAGGACTACATCCTGGAAAGAGGTGTTTATTTGTTCTCTGGAACTGAGGGTTGGCAAAGGAACTGGAATTTTACTGAGATTAAATCATTTTCCTTTACACAGTTCATTGCTCAAATCCGAACATGTAACCCTTATTTTCTCCCAAAACTCTGAAATGCAACTATTTTCTTGTTAGTGTACCTACAGAACACATAGGAGGTGTTTAATTTTCCTGCACATAATTAGGTAAAAAGAAGACATTTATTTCTGTACCATGTTGCCAGTAGATTCATGATGTCTCTTCCCCAAAACTGCTGAGATAATGAAAAAGATCAGCACTACTGTGGAAAATCATAGTGGAATATCATGATGATAACCCTGCAAAACAGAGGCAAGCACTATCAATATTTTTTGGAAAAAAAAAAAAAAAAAAAAAAAAAAAAAGAAAGGAATTAAAGGAATTAAGATAATTGTATTGAACACTATTCTTAAGAAACTGCTTTCTCAAAAGCAGTAACATCTGCTAGTTTTTACTATTGTTCTTCTTTTGTTATTGGCACTTCAAAGTGTGTTTAAAACATCTGTTAGTCCAACATATTTGCAACTTTTTGATATTTAAAAGAGGGCTAAAATGAATGATACTATTTTTTCCTAAACTGAATGTACGTGTATCCTGCATAAACAGTGCATGTTTTAGGAATCAGACCCTTAATTTTCACAACATCCAAAGTATTTATATACAACACTCCAAAACAAATATCACCCTTCCTCACCTATAAATAGAATAAAAGTACTTTAATTTAATACCTGCAGAAGATTGCAATGCTAAATCATTTTTGTAAAGTAAAATTTTAGGCTTTGTTTTCCTTTACATAAAGGATGAGGAAAAATTGTGTACGTTTTAATTGGTGTAAGTGAATGTGTGAAACCATAGACACAAGATCAAATACCCTGCACAAAAAAATGGTATGTCGATACAAAGCTCCCAGAGTGGCACTGTCAATGTGCCTTGCAGCATTTTTGTTTAAATCAGCAATATGAAAAAGAAGTAGCTTTTTACTAAATGCATAGGAAAAGGAGATAACTAGCATGAAGTTACCTGTCTGCAAGGATCAGGATCAGTTAGACCTTTTATCTCCTCTTAGGAGACCATCAACTGATGACTTGCCAATAAAGCCAAGCAGTTACACTGATGCCACTGCCATGAAACTGGTTCAGGCCACAAAAGACAAGGGTGGCCTGGATCCTTTTAACATCAGCAGGTTAAATCTAGTCAGCAGGGTTAATCTAGTCCCTGTAGAAAGAAGGCTTCACAGTCTGGTCCAGTTCCTTCAACCATACAGGAATACGCAACTGAACAAACTAATTGATGCTCCTGTTAGCAATGTAAATCCTGGTTCAAAATTGTTTCATTTAGGTTAGTTCAAATTAGTGAGCTGTGTTCAAATATATTTGTTGAAGTACAACATAGCCACCTATCACAGGAGGAAATAACCTCCAGAATATATTCTAATTCAGCTGTTTATTGCATTTTAGAGATGGTGCCCAACAGTTGTTTGTCTTCCAACCTTAACTTTTACATCCATATTATAATTCTTTATACAGGTGTAATGTATATTTTGATCATACATTTGTATATTTTGAGCATACAAATGAGAAAAAAACGTTTCCATTGTGCTTCACTCAGGTACTCTTGTTTCCTTTCAAACAGACCTTTGAGCTTACATTGTTTTTTGACGTAAGTGGTAAGTACAGTTTGGCCAGATTTTTTTTGCAGACATTAACAATAAGGGTGAACAAAAAGCATCCTCCCATATAAGAGTAAGAGATACTTTTGTATTAGATGTACTTTTGAAACAAAACTGTCACTGGAAGTCTTACGTGTGGTTTACCTGACTCTTGATTGTCCAGAGTCATAGTTTGGATGGGCTCATTGCATGGAGTCACTACCTCTGTAACCTCAATTTTGTATCTCTGAAATAAATAATCTGTAGATAGTAATTTAACTTGGAGTCTTGCCATGGGGCAAAAATCTGTTCCCATCCAATATAGTGACTGATCATTATTACCAGAAAACCTGTCCTGTGTGTTGAAGGCATATTTCTAATGGAAGTCATAAATGTTGCCTTCTGAGATACATTGCAGATTAAATATTGGTTTCTCTTTCTGAAGGATCTTCAAGAGCTTTGTCTGCTCTGCTGGCAGCATCTTCGTTCTCATTGTTTGTTAATGGTTCTGCCTCCTTCGAGTCAGCGTTCTTCTCGGCTTTCTGCTTTTCATCTTCTAACTTCTTCTCTTTTGCCAAAAGCCTATAGTTAATGGCATTACCAATGAACAACCAGATGCTGGCCACAATCACAATCACTCCACAGACAAAATACATGTATCGATATTCACCAGTAACATCCACTAACCAGCCTAGAATAGAAAAACAAGAGGAGAGATGCATTTTTAGAATAGAATACTCAATACAATACAAATATTTCCTCAGGAAAATATTTATATATGGCCTGGTTTTGAAGTTGGAGCAGAAAAGCTTTTTCAATTCTATATTCAAATTCTATAAAATACAGAGTGGACCTCTAACAAAACCTGTATTAACCAAACTACCAATTGTCACTGGAATCAAACACAACAATAAAATATTGAAGAATGAAATGAGTAAAGCTTAATGAATAATGATAGACATTTCCATTTTTTTTCATTTTCATTTTTTCATTGTCTTATTATTTTATTCACCTCCTAATTTTGTTTCCTATTGTTTTGGAGTGACTGTCTGACACTCATAGAAGCTGCATAAAGACAATAGGATGAGGAGGAATGTGCCTTCTTAGGCTGCTGTCACTGTGCATCAAGTGCTTGCTTTTCATTTTTATTTTCCAGTGAGTGGTGAAAGAGATAGAAAGGCTTGTCCCTTCAGCCATCACCTTCAGCTGCTGAGTTTAGATGAAGCCTGTACCTTAAAATTATATTCACAACTCTCAGATTAGTTTGGTCACAACAACGAAAATAAAATCTAAGTGTGGTTCCACTTTATTAGCCATTCTTTCTGATTTTTTCAACTCCCTAATCAACATCTGTACATACCCAAGTAGTTAGCTCTGAACTCAGCTACACTAGCACTGAAATTCAAAAGATAACCTGCCCATTACAATGTATCTATTTAGATGCTTTTACTGGGTTGCAGCCATAATGCCGTAATTCACCTGAGACACACTTACAAGCCGTCAAACTATTTTAGTCTTTTCTCTATTTCACAAACCTAGTATTAGGAAACACTCAAGTAGCACTGCAAGTGTATAATTCACCTATTAGTGTAAATAGTACTATTTACCAGTTTTTATCTCTAAGTAGTCTTGCATAACATTAAAAATGAGATTCTGCATTAACATTACTTCAGCATAATATTTGAAAGGATATGAACTAGTCAAAACTGGAATTTAGCTTTTCCCCATTGTCTCTATTTAACAAAAGGAATCAATTACTCATACAGTTATAGCACAAATGCATGCCTTTCAAATTGTCTGCAAACCTAATATATTGAAAAATACTCATATATGCTATTGCAGCATTAATATTAGATTTATATCCTTAGAGTTAATTTTAATATCAATTTCACAGCTGGAATGAAAAGGCTGGACTCTGTAACTCACGGGCTCACTCCCCCCACTAGGTGGCATAGGCAGAGTCTGTGTGAGAAGAATGCATTTCTTCTGCCATTACCAAAATGAACTCATATGTTAAAAGACGAGGAAAATATGGAATATCTTGTGGACTATTTAACATTTACTTTTACACATATAATTGTATTGAAGTAAGTGGAATAGTTTTGGCTTATTTAAAATTTCACTCAAGAATGCTCTTTTCTTACAGATACTGACAATAATCCTTAAAATATGTGGACGTGTGTAATGGCCTTTAGGCACATATGGTCTTGCTGACTTTTCTGGCACTGCTTTGTGTGTAGTGCATATTCACAGGACTGGGAATCTCAGTATCTTTGTATTTTTTATTGTTAGGCTTACACTGCAACACATGCACACACATATTTAACCTATACTTTTTAGCAAGATTTGAGCATCTATGTCTTTAGTCTCTTACATGCTAAGAAACATAATGATTATAAAACTCACTAACAGCATTATTAAATACTTACCAAAAAAAAACAAAATGGAAAAGATAAAATAATCTAAGAGAAGATGCTTTTCATCATTTTTGGTGCCAGAAGCCCCAAAATTAAAAATAGCTATACACCAAGCTATACACCTAAGTTCCTTTTGAGATCTCCTTACTTGCAGTGAAAAGAGAAGTCAGTAATATTAAGAACTTCCAATCCAGGCAGGATGATTGAATTATCTTAAACATATCTACTGGCTATAGAAACAAGCTGGACTACAGGCTGATCGTTGGAGGTATGGTGTGAAGTCCATGCCAGAGCACAACGCTCCACAGCACAGCACTTGGAACCCTGCCTGGGCTGCCCTGTCCTTTCCAGCACCTCTCTACTGGTCTCTTCTGTTTAGATACACAAATCCTCTTCATTCAGACAAATTAAAGTTGCTACTTTAAATGTAAGCATGTGCTTCTCTAGCTGTAATGAGGTTGGAGGTTTACTGAGATCTTCATAAAAACTGAGCAGTGGATTTGATCAGTTCAGGAGAGTAAGAATTGTGCTGCTGAAAAACAAAGTGGAATTGACTACATGTAAATTAAGACCACAAAGATAGCACTAAGTGCTATCAGGAAAGCATACATATATCACCTGGACTTATAGGTCAGTCGAGATATGCTCTTAATCTATCTATTGCATATACATGCAATACACCTTTAGATTTTCATGTGGGTCTGAAATTGTAAAGTGCAAAGTTAATAGATATAGTGCAGTGTTCCTATAGTTCATTCCTATTCACAGAGAAAGTGTTACATAATATTAGGTATAAGTTTTATATTAATTCAATACTATACTGCAAATTTCATGCTGTCATGTCTGGAAAACAAATAATAAAAGAAATTCTTACCTCCTAGAGGAGGGCCTATGAGCACAGGGCAGCATTCCACAATGGTAACCAGTCCAACCGCACTGGAAAATCTGGCAGCCCCAACGAGGTCCATCAGTGTCTCAAAGAGAACACTGCTAACCATTCCAAATGCAAACCCAAAAAATACAGCATATATCACCAAGCCAGTGTAGTTTGTTGCCAGAGGACACAAGATATGACAAACGCCATTGTAGAAGACAGCAAAACTAAAAAAGTACTGGATCTTTGGCCGGATAAATTTGGAGTTTGCTACAAGTCCCATTGAAGGCCTAGCAAACATGTCTACAAAGGCTAAAATAGATAGTAAAAAAGCAGCAGAATATTCATCAATTCCCTTGTGCTTGGCATAAGGAGCCAAGAATACTATTGGAGCAAAGAAACCAATAAACATAATGACATTTCCTGACAAATAGATCAGAAACCCTCTGTGTTTGAATAGGGATAAATCTAGGTATTTATTGATAGTTTGCCAAAAAGACTTCTTGTTGTTTTTGTGCAGGGTAGAATCTCCTGTGCCTTTTTCAACATCTTTTTTCACAGGAGGAATTGGTTTTGGTCCAACAGGTCTCATAAGTGACCCAGCCACACAGCAGTTCAAAAGAAGTCCTCCCAGAATGAGAAAGCTTCCTTTCCAGCCAAATGCATTAAAGAGGAATTGATTGAGAGGTGCCAATGTGCTCAAAAACACTGGACTTCCAGCCATGGCCAGTCCATTAGCAATGGGACGCTTTTTATAGAAATACTTGCCGATCATGGTCAAGGCAGGTTGTAAGTTGAATGCCAAACCCAGACCTAAACAACACATAAAACAAAGTATTATTGCATTTCATGCACTAAACAAAACATATCATACATTTACCAAGCTATTTTTAAAATGACCAGTATCTAATCTAGTGATTTTCAGTGAAGATTAAAACCAACTAGCATAAAAGAATGAAAAATACAACTTCTTCATGGCTTTCCGTGTGTGTAAATGCCAAGACTATGTCACAGTGATATTCTGTCATTTCTCCCTGTAGCATTGCAATAAAAGCCCAAATTTCTTGCTGTGTTTCAGCAATGATAGAGACAGTGGAATGACAGAGGAATGATGGTGTCAGTGCCATGACTCTCTGTTTTTTATTTACTAAGCTATAATACAATTCTCTCTTGGCTCATTTCACAAAAGTTATTAGATGTCATCTCAGCTACAATGAAAGCAGGGTGAATTTAAGTGCATTAATCTCCTCACTTTATATTTCCCAGCCTATTTAAGATTGAACTTGTGTATAAAAGTGGAATTTAAAATGGCTAATTCTTTTGAAACACGTTCAGCTCTACTTCCTCAGGTACTGAAGTCCCCACTAAAGGAGGAAGAGTTGTGGAAGAGGGCGACAAGTATGGGAGCTGACCACACATCCACATCAGCCAAGTGCATGAGCTGCACCTCCAGGCCTTCTCTCCACATTAAGACATCTAGGCAATAAAGGCTAAGTAGCTATGAATCTTCGTGATGGCACAGGAAATAAGTTTTCTTCTCTGACAGACACATTACTGGCCCCAGACTTTACTGTTTAACTGGGAACAAGTTTAAAATGTAGTAAATTAGAACTTAAAAAAAAAAATTACGGAGGAATCCTTTAGACCCAGTGTAGAGAAAGGTAAGCTGCAACACAATAATAAGTATTATTCATTCATTACATGCCAATATTTCACCTCTAATCTCATTTGCCTTCCTTATTCTGAGGAGATAGTTCTTTTAAGGTACTTCTGGTAAAGAGGTTATTTAATTTACTGGCTTTATGACTACTTTAGTTCATTGCCTTTGGCAATATCCATATCTTTAATGACATTTGAATAATTTTATTTGGGGTTTGACATGGATTTTAAACAGAAAGCCATTGAGCTGAAAGTTGTCATGTTTTCTATGGGAGTTTATGTATGTATAAACCTACAGAAAGCTGGGAGTGGGTTTTGCATTTTCACTAGAATTCTGCTAGCCTCTGCCACCCCATTTGACATTTAATGTGATTGAAAGCTAAAACAATGAATGTGAAATTCCACACAAATTACTGTAATAAGTGCTGTCACAAGCCAATCAATTTTTATACTATAATTACAGTGAAGCATGAAACAGTACATACATACAGCATTTATTGAATAAAATCATCAGTTATTCCTGGAATATCCTATGAAATAATTTAACATTACACCAGCTAATTTAAAAAATTAGGCAGTTCAGCTAGCTAAAATGAATTGATCTTGCTACCTTCTTGTATTGCATTTGTAGAATGCCTTGCACAGTGGGTTCTTGCTCAGTAAGGTAAAACAGCATTAGAAAAAATAAAATATTTTAAGGAACACTCTTACCTCCAACAACCCCAATACATAGATAAAGCTCCAAGACGCTATTGCAGAAAGAGGAAGCAATCATGCCAAATGAACACAGGATACCCCCTGCTATCATAACTGGCCGGCTACCATACTTATTGACCAAAATGCTGCTTATGGGACCTGTTGGTAGAAAGAAAAAACATTAGCAGGTAACAAGTAACTCCATCATACATGCCATTTTCTTCAGGATATGTTGGAATGTCTTACTATTCCATCCTAGAAAATGTTTAGCTGTTTCTGTACCAATTTGTTGAACAAAAACTGTTTGTGGCCACGTGAGCCTGGATGTGGATACATATACTGCCTCCATGACAATATAACTATTGATTAGTCATGGAGATGGATCAAAAGATTAAAGACATCAGACAAGTGAGAGGGATCGTTACAGTTCACAGGGAATCAATGCTGAGATCAGTCAATGGAAGTTTTGAAAGTGCAAGGACTGAAGAATTTCACATACGAGACAGATATCGAAACTCCAGTTAACAGAGCAGAGGGAAGCTCCAGGCAAGCAAAGTAACAGATCTTCTTGATCCTGTAGCATGTCTTGGATACCTACTTAAAACTACACAGAGACATAGAAACACCATCAAATGAGAATGTAAATCTCTGGCCCCTGAGTCTCATTTCCCTTACCTGACCCAGAGAGGAGCATTAAGGGGCAGTAAAATGACTATAGGCTGTCTAAGAAAATCTAAGATGTGGTTTAGCAAAAAGACCTATAAACTTTAAAAATATTGCTACAAGCCTGTTTTTCAGTTTCAACTGCAGTTCAGTTTATAGTGTAATTATGTCCACACTAAACAAACAGCTAGTGTCCAATTTAGCATGACATGCATTATATGTTTTTTAAATGACCGTGACTAGAATAGATGGCATGCTACATATCAAGATTAAGAGGTTGTCAAAGCTCTTTAGGAAAACCTGCACACCATCTGATTGCACTATATTTGGCCCAAACCATTATGAATAGTCTTGTTTTTGCAATAACTAAACTTATTTGATTCAAAAATAAAAATACCCATAATAAAAAGTAATACATTTCAAACTGTAGCTGGCATAAAGTGGAGAGCCAAGCACTGAACCTGATTTCACTGCAAAACAGTTTTAAATCTCTCTGTATAGATATATTACTATTTAGGAATAAATGCCAGTGTTTCCATGATGCAAAGAAGCCAAATTCCAACAAATTTAAGAATGTGCGCTTCATAGGTACACTGTCATTTTAGACTCCATTGCTTGAATTGCTTTAAATATATTAAATTACTATTGTGAACATACCAAAAATGTTAATTACTGTATCTACAGCAGAAGTCTTAGGCATACTCCAGATGATCAAAATTTAGCTTTCTTCCTTAAGGAAACAAGCTTCTACCATAGTGTTGCCCTTTGCCTGTCCCCCTTTTGTGAATCCTGAAGTCAGTTTGAAATTACATGTATCTTGACTGACAAACTTTTCAGCTTGACTGACTGAACATTTAAAGTTCTAATTTACTACAAAATTTCAGTGATATTTAGATCTTACAGTCTGTGTATTCATTCAATAGTATAGGTCTCAAGGAGCCCGGGATCCCAGGGAAGCCTCTGTTAATAAAAGGGCAGCACAGACACTGGGAAATGTGCTCAGCTCTGCCCGAGTAAAAGCACGGTACATAAAAGCACTTTATCTTCTTGCCCTGGCAGCTGGGCAAGGCTGATAGGTGGGAGCATGGATGATAAACGGGATGGCTATTGTACTGGGAAGGTAAAAGATACTCAAAGTGAGGGTGTTAGGGCTCATCTTGAAGACATATAAAACAAGAGAGCAGGCTCTGTTAGCTCTGCTGCTCACTGAATTCTAGGTTAAGCATAACCATGTATTGAAACCAACAAACAGAATCCCACAGCACAGAATGACCCACCAAATATATAATAGCCTAGAGATTTAATAAAAGACTTTAAATCACATAAGAAGCACTAAAACATTTAGCTGACATGACACCTTATAGAGATACCCAACACTTTTTTTTTCTACTTGAAGAACTACTACTTTCATTTCTACTAAGAACTGTAGTGAAGTGGGGTTTCTCCCTGGAAGGCGTATGCAGAAGGCAGTGAATGATGAAGGACTGACAACGTATGTTCAGAGTACTTCCTAAAAGCACCATTCTTACCTCTCTTGTCTTAATAAGCTTGTGCACTTACAACTACACATAAGGATAATTTTGATCATTAGTTTTTCAGTAAACATTTGTATGGACAATTGGTAGTTTGGCCCATGTTTGAATTAGATAGAAAGCCCTTTTAAAATACATGAGTGGTATAAATATTTTCTCTGGGTCAATAAAAAATAATAAAAAAACATTTTTAATTCAACTCTGTTTAACTAAAAGCAAAATGTTTCATCCCAATATCAATGATATTCAATATTACTTCAATATTATAGAAAAAAAAAGAATTTTAATGTAATTTCCTGACAGAAAAAGTTGAATTGTTCTCATTGCTAAACACAGTAACAGTATTTCACTTCAAACATTCCAAATTAATTAATTTTTATTATTTTCAAGATCCTTTTTTTATGATGAGATGGAAGTACTTCTAAAATTGAACTGAGTACATGAACAATTTTTAGTATTTGTTAATATTTTGACCTCCCCTCAAATCACTGCAGTATTAAATGTTGCCTTTCTGTACTCATAATTAAAATATTCCTTACCTCATCCTTAGGGGAAAAAAAAAATCTACAAAAGAGGCATGACACTAGGAATATTTGGCTATACTATTTACAAATTTATTCACCATAGGCAGCACATTGAATTGTACCTTTATGTACCTTTAATTGTACCTTTATTGTAAATTTATACTTAAGAAATTATCCAGATATCAAAAGACCTGTTTCTTTTCTCGTTAAACAAAGACAGTATGAATAACCAGGATAGGTATGAGACCATATGAAAAAAAGATTAGGCAAATCCACACATAGTAGACAATCAACTGTTGGAAAGAGAAGAATGGTAATAAAAAAGATTGTTGTATAACATTGCTAAATTGCAAACTTATTTTCAGTAAAACTATTGATCAAAAAGAAAGCATTGCACAGCACTGATAAAGTTTTCCAAATATAACCAAGGACAAAAATAAACTCTGCTGTAGTATCTACCACAAAATAATACCAACTGTAGTATCCATTTCTTTATTACTGTTCCATCAATCCTTCCTTCCTTCTATAAGCCAGGAAAATGAGTCAGACTCTTGTTTGTTTAGGGGGTAGGGAGGATATTTGCTTTTGGATTTTTTTATTTAAGGGGTGGAGGGTATCCAGAAATGGTGATTTTCATAGCAGAGAATTCTTTCAGGGAGATAGTTTAGAAATGGTTTAGGAACAAGAAAACTGCATCTCTGTGGATCGCAACTGTGGCAGCTGGGCCAGGACTGTAAGTTACAGCTTTTAAGATGACATGCATGCAACATCAGCCTCACTTACAAGATCTGTTAGCTACAGGTCAAATATAGATGTATTAATTCAGGTTGGTGGATGAATTCAGGATGAAGACACCAGAGGAAAGACAAAGCTGCCTCATGTGTCTGAGCTCTGCACTTCCAAATGACCTAAATCTGGACTGTATTATAAATTGAAAATTATTTTAAACATTAGACTCTCTTTGAGATATTCTCTTCAAGTTAATGATGTGTATTTACTATAACAGCTCAATCTATATTTCTATTTTTTGCATATTCTGGTCATTGGCTTAAAATTTTTGTATTTGGGAAATATTGTTTTATAAGCCATTATATTAGTTTAAGCTAACTCCATAAGTTATCTAGAAACCCTTGCAACCTGATGAGTAGGTTAAATATTTTCTTGTGACAACTGTGTACATACTTGGTTTTGAGTCTCATAAAATCATGCATATTCATTATCAAATGTATATCAATCTACATAAATTCCAGATGTTCACCTGTCATCATGTGTTTTATAGCTATACACAAATTTCACTTCACATTTAACAGCTTGTGCAATTACTTAAGCAATGCTCACATGCAGCAGTTGCCTTGGTTGTTGTTTTGTTTGTTTGTTTGTTTTGAGAAGCATCATTAAGCTATTTAAATAATGTATTACTGGCAAAATCATGCTATACATTAACACATGTTAATGCACTAAAGGACTACTGGATCTGTGACTCTACTTTCCTGAAGCCTGAAGTAACTACCTAACAGATGTTAAACTCACAAGAATATTTACTCTGATCTCTCCCTTAGCACCTACAAAACACTGGCCACATAAGACTGTGTACTCCCTAAACTAAACTTAAGGCCATTATCATAATATGCTAACGGTCCCCTGGTTGTATTTTTGTTTTACATCTATCTGTTTGAAGTAATGACCAGACCCTAAGAAGGAGTTAGATAGCAACCATAACTGTGCCACTGAAGAAGAGACTCAGGAACAAACACCTTAGAAGAGGATGAAAAAACAAAACAAAACAAAACAAAAACAAACAAACAAACAAACAAAAAAAATGGAAGCTTTTCATGTTCATCATATGTCAAGGGAAAGATGGCAAAAGCTATTTCAGCTATGTGGGCAGAAATTGACTTATGCATTTGGGAACTGTTTATTATGAGTTGCTTATACATCGAAAGTTTGTTTGTTGTTTTGTTTGTTTACCTGTTTGTTTCTCCCTAAGGAACAGCTAAGGAACATTATGACTACAGCAAGACAACATTTACTACTACCATAATTTGAGGGGAGGTCAAAATGTTAACAAATACTAAACATATGCTCATACATACATAACAAAAAGCTTATAATAACATGCCATCTATTTTGATGGCTAAGTAAAACATTTACTTGTCTATCTGTACCATGGAAAATGTGTAGACAAAGCTGCTTTGACTTCAGTGAATACCAAAATAGAAATATATTGCTTAAAAATAAAATCTATTATTATTTGTAATAGCAGTGTTAGCAATAATCTCTTTTCCTCTCACTTCCAAGTTAAACTTTTCACTCTCCATTTAAATCTTCCTTCTTCTGTTAAGCAATACTGTTGTAAATGAAAAGCACCAAAAAAGACTATGTAACTGAGTAGATTTTAAAAGCAGATGCCTGAAGAAATAATCACTTTTTTTTTTTTTTCTTTTAAAAGATGTCTATTTTGCTAATATGTATTAAACAGAACTTGAACAATAGAGTTTTCTTCTTACAGGTATGATCGCTTTGTATTGCTTGCTTTTTTTTTTTTTTTTTTTTTGAAATAAATATAGAGCTCAAACTATGCACTATACATTTAATAGTCTCTCTCTCATGTTACATTCTGACACATTCACATGCACACTTATGTACACATGTATTTATTTGCTTTTTCCAGTCCTAGGTAAATACACATATAAAAAAATGATCTGAATCTGGTTGTGTATCTAATATCTCTAAAAGTGTAAAGGATGCAAAACAGGTGATAACAATATTTCCACTTAATAGCTACAGGTAATACCATCAGATCAGTTTGAAGGCCACGAAATAGAATAAAGGAAGATTTACTTGGCATAAAATCTATATCTTGCTCAGCTCTCTGGTAGAGTAACATTTATCTGTCCACATGTATGCTCCATTAATTTACAAGAGGAAGGGAATCTAGGGAACTAGAATTCTTGCTGTCTTCTCTCTTTTCCACCTTTTTTTTTTTTCTTGCTAAAAGGAAAAATAAAATATATTTACCTTAGTTCTCCCCTAAATAGACAGCACTTTCTGTGAGGGATGAAAAGAATGATCTGCGGCTTAAAAATGTAATAACTAGTCAGAACAATTCCAACAGGGTTTGTAGCAGTGTACTACAGGATCCAACAAGATATTTGTAGCAGTATCAAGCTCCCATAATTATCTTTTATTTCAATAATGAAGTCATCCTTGGGTCTTTTCTACATTTATATTCACTGGAGTGGCACTTTTCTAAAAGTATATAAAAAGCTAGGTTTTAGTATTTAATTTATTTGTTCTTGGTTGATTACTTGATGATATAATGTAAGATGCAATTGAAGATAATTCACATCTGTAATTTTTTTCATACACAACCCGTGCCTTTATGTTTTTTACTTTCCTACATGCATTATATTTGGTAGGCAACTAGAAAAGAACCCTTTTTGATATAAATGTAATTTTTTAACATAAATTGACAATGTCATACAGTGTTCATAGTGTCATTGACCCAGAGCAATCTGAAATGACTCAGTCTGAACAATCTGACATTTATTCAAATAAAGTGAAATCATGAAAGAAGCTGAGAATAAATGGAATAATATTTGAAGTTGCACAAATGCAGTATCGTAGATTGCATCCTGTCAAGGCAAATGATTTAAACACACATACATTTTTGGCACCTGCAGAGCATTGCACCAGCTATCCTTCTAGTCTGGCTGTATTTTGTTTCTGTTTCCTACAAGGCTGGAAAACCCAGAGGAGTTCCAAGAATTAAAATGAGGACAAGCTACTTGCTAATATCAGTCAGACTTGTATTTTTTTATTTTTTACTACATAGAAAATCCACTTTCTGGAGCTGATTTGCTTTGTTTGGCAAAGAGTTTCCAGTATTTTACTAAAGTAGAGTCTTACCTTTCATTTTAAAACTATTCCTTCAACCACAAATGCTTTATGCTAGTACTTAGTACTACTCTTAGAATTTCATCTCTGTCATTCAGAGGAAAAGCAAGTCAAAATTGATTCTGACACTGTTGAAAATCTGTTAATGAAAGTGAAAAGTGTTTTAAAAATTACTTTGTTTTTCTCAAGGTGGACTAACTCAGAATACTAAGCAACCTATGATATTTTTATTTCTAATTCAAAAACTTTTGGCTAAATACTATAATTTTTCTCATTACTCTTGGGTTTGTAAAAAAAAAAAAAAAAGTATGCATGTTAAAAAGTCGGGAAACCTTTGTTGTATTAGATTCTTTATCACATTTGTGGGAATGGTAACCCCTTTCAAACACAGTCTGTTTGTGTAACAGCAACAGAGGTAACATAGTTCAACAATGGCTGTAAAGCTTTCTCTGTAGCTCCTTTATGCATTTTGCAGTATTTTCTTTCTTGTTTCATACAACATGGCTGCACTGATTCCATAAAACCAGATAATATAGTAACTTTGACAGAAAGCAAAGAGGAAAAAAAATGTTCTTGCAATAAATAGCATCCCAAAAAAATGGCTAACACCAATTTCAGGTAGTTGAAGTATGAGTTAAATAGCTCAGCAGCCCAAAGCACTGACAGGAAGCAAGCAGTCAATGGCTCAACCATCCACTGCCGCGGTGAGATTTGCTCATCACTTCCCCATCTCAGACTATGTTTCCTCAGTGTCATCACCTTACATCCTGAAAGAACAATGAATTACTTTTATAAGAAATACAATAATCATGTGATCATGTGTGTGGTATCCCATAAAAGCCTGGGTGATAGCAGAGTGCCTACAACTTTTCTCATGTTTATTCCCCCTCAGAAAAAAAAAAAAAAAAAAGTAACAGATTGTAATTTTGAACTGATGTACTTATTCAATAATATATACATCCAGCTGTAAATATCAGAATTTCCTGAAATATTCAGAAGAAACGTAAATAAGTGATGAATAGTGCTGGTGCATACTCCAAATGAACTACTTTTATATAGAAATTACAGATCCTTGTACTTGTTTTTAATTTGTTTTATTTATTATTTTTGCAGATATATCAGAGTCATTACATACTTTGATGAAAGGTGTTGACTGGCTTGTACTTTTTTTTTCTTGTTTGCTAGGGTACTGAGGTATGTGGAGCTATGGACCACATAATTTATAAAAGTTATCTCCAAGTTAATGAACTGCTCTACGCATATGAATTTTAAAAAGTTGGAAAAGTACCGATTTTTAATCAAGGGGTAGACATGCTGATTATTATTTAAATGGATACATATCAATGCTTGATATTAATTATCTTTTGTATGCTCTGCTATGTTTGTTTTTTTTTTCATGAAAGGTTCAAAGAGTCAGTCACAAAGCTGAAGTCTTGAAGATGATTTATGATTTTTTTTTGGAAACTAGCAATATGAAACTTCGTCACATTTAATCAGAAATGAATGTAAATCTGTGTGTTGCTGAACACTCAGCAGTTTTCAGAAACATTTATGGTCACCGACTACCCAAAAGGAAAAAAATAAAATAAAATTAGTTGTCCAAATTTTGCATTAACATATTTATTTTCAGAGAGGTCAGAAGCAGCAGAACATTTCAGCATTTTTTAAAACTTCACTTATATTTGTATTCCTGTTAACTTCAGTATCCCTGAGTAAACTGAAGCACATGGTATATTAAATATGAAGCGTAAATAACATAAATACGAAGCATAAATATATAAATATGAAGCATATTTGCAAATAAATTATTTTTTCAACTTGGAAAAAGGAAAGAAAAGAGAAAGAAAGGATGGAACAAGCCAATGATAAGATGGAACAAAAGCACCTATAAGGGAAATGTATTTAAATAGAGACATTGTAACACCAGGCACATTCTTCTCACATAGTAGCCTGCATGCTTCTGTAATGCTGATAGCTGGAAATAGAACCAGCACATGGTAAGTGAATCCTAAACAGTCTTCTCAGAAACCTGTTGTTTTCTTCTCAGAAAACCATTGCAACCAGCTTGTAACTTAGTAAGCTGTAAATGTAATGTAGTGCATCAACATGAACATTAGAAAACTCAATTACAAATGTGAGTTTCCTGGAAGACTTAATGAAAGTTTCCTGTAGAAGAAAAGATGATGAGTTTTTCCAGGGTGGTATTTAACAGCAATCAACTTAGCTCCTTAGTAGCTCATGTACTTTTGTGAATCTAAAGTTAACACATCTTTTTCAATCTTAAAAATGTGCTGGAAATTACACCTAAATAATGCTAGTGGTGACAATCACAATGAACCCATGCCATGAAAGGTTATTTCTCCTTCAAATGAAAAAAAAAAAAAAAAAGAAAGAAAAGAGAGACAATCATCTTGCCTCTCAAAAATACATACAAAATAATACTAATACATAAATATTAATAAAAATAATTATCTATAGCAAATAGTTAACATGAATGTGTTAATAATAAACTTCATTAAATTTCTGTCTTTTTTAGGGTTTCAGCAAGAATTTCAGTAGGTACAGAACTACAGAATGCTCCAATGGACATAGTTAATGGTCAACATGCAGAATTTTGCATGTCAATGCAGATCACAATTCTTAGCAATACAAGTTGTCTTTACATCTTGCTACCTGTATGAATCAGATTACCAGACAAATTCTGTATATTCTGATGCTACAAAAGGGGGATGATTTTCTGTATTCTTGCAGATCACAACACTGAAATGAAAGACAGCAATTACAGTATACCATTGTTGTAGCTACAATTTTAGCAACTAGAAAGTAAGAACAATGTTGTTAATTTCAGAGTTAATCACTGGAAAAAAAAAGAAAGAAAGAAAATAAATAGTCCTTGCTAATATTTAAATTATTCACAGGTATTTTTGCAAACAATGTTATTATATTACAAATATATAGTTACAAATATTTCCCTAGTTTTTTTCTTTATTTCCTCTTTGAGTAACAACTGTCTTTTCTCTCTCTGCATATGTGCATGCACACATGAGCACAATATTCATAAATGTTTATTATTCAACACTTTCTATTTATTATTCCCTATTATGATTCATAAATTTTTTTATATACTTTCTTAAAAATCACAGGCTACTTTTCCTGGAAACAGAACAAAACTGTCATTTGGAAGCCAAGCAGACATCACAGAGACCAAAAGTCAACGCAAACTCTTTCAGAAGACTTTGAACAGGCTATTTAATAGTTCTTATGAATGTAAGATACATTCTCTGCAACCCAATTCAGTATGTTTTTCAGATAATGCATTCACTGTGAAAAATTCAACCGACTTCAGTTAAGATTAATATTGCCATTTGGATTTCTCTGTCTTCTTCAAACTTCCCATTGTATTTATGTTCATACAATATCCCATTTTCTCCCTACACATCATCCTATGGTTTGTTTTCTTCCAGAATGATATTACATCTAACTCAACTTTGAAATCACAGAATCACAGAATCACAGAATTTTCTAGGTTGGAAAAGACCTCAAGATCATCGAGTCCAACCTCTGACCTAACGCTAACAGTCCCCACTAAACCATTTCCCTAAGCTCTACATCTAAATGTCTTTTGAAGACTTCCAGGGATGGTGACTCCACCACTTCCCTGGGCAGCCTGTTCCAATGCCTCACAACCCTTTCAGTGAAGAAGTTCTTCCTAACATCTAACCTAAAACTCCCCTGGCTCAACTTAAGCCCATTCCCCCTCGTCCTGTCACCAGGCACATAGGAGAACAGGCCAACCCCCACCTCGCTACAGCCTCCCTTGAGGTACCCATAGAGAGCGATAAGGTCGCCCCTGAGCCTCCTCTTCTCCAGGCTGAACAAGCCCAGCTCCCTCAGCCGCTCCTCGTAGGACTTGTTCTCCAGGCCCCTCACCAGCTTCGTCGCCCTTCTCTGAACCCGCTCAAGCATCTCCATGTCCTTCTTGTAGCGAGGGGCCCAAAACTGAACACAGTACTCGAGGTGCGGCCTCACCAGAGCTGAGTACAGGGGGACGATCACCTCCCTAGCCCTGCTGGTCACACTGTTCCTGATACAAGCCAGGACGCCGTTGGCCTTCTTGGCCACCTGAGCACACTGCTGGCTCATATTCAGCCGACTATCCACCATCACTCCCAGGTCCTTCTCTGCCAGGCAGCTCTCCAACCATTCCTCTCCCAGTCTGTAGCTCTGCTTGGGGTTATTGCGCCCCAGGTGCAGGACCCGGCACTTGGCCTTGTTGAACTTCATGCAGTTGACCTCAGCCCATCGGTGCAGCCTATCCAGATCCTCCTGCAGAGCTTTCCTACCCTCAAGCAGATCGACACACGCACCTAACTTGGTGTCATCTGCGAACTTACTGAGGGTGCACTCGATGCCCTCGTCCAGATCATTGATGAAGATATTAAAGAGGACTGGCCCCAGCACCGAGCCCTGGGGTTCTCTACACATTGTAACAGACATAACATACATAATTTCAAAGAAAGCACAACATACACGCTTCCTTTGCCTAGTTCCTTTGTCATCATATTCCTGTCTTGTCTCAGTCTTGCACTGTATAATTATATATGAAAGTGAAAATACTCAATCTACTGGCTACAATGTTTCTGTGGACCACTTACTGTGAATTATGGATCATGAGTGGATCATTAAATGTCATCTACATATTCCGAATATATGCAATGAGAAGTATAAATCTGGATTTATTTAGAATAGGGCGTCCTGAGAAGTCATCATATATATGTCATTGTCGATAATACTGTTAGATTAGTTTCAAATGCATTTGTTATTTAACACATATGTAACCCGATATTTAAAATATACTTTATATAAAATATTTCTAAAATATTATTTTACCATTATTTTCCATTATAATTGTATTCTTAATAATATCTGATAAAACTATCTGGTAATATCTGGTAACTTTCAGTGGTAACAATTTTAAAAGCTTAAAAGTGGGAATTTCCCAAGTTCCTTGATAGCCTCTAAACTAGCTGGTGTCTGAAAATTTGTATAAGGTAAATAAACATATCTCAATAATATTTAGGTCACAAAGTACTAAAGAAAGGGGGGAAAGGGAAGGGAATTTATTTTTTGTTCAGAGACTTTGTACAAAATGAGAACTGGGTGTTCTCATTAGATTTTGGCATCCAAGATATTTAGAGTGTAAATACAGGAGATAGCAGTACATTAATGGGATCACAACACATGCAGAATTTGCATTTTTCCCAGTATTTTGCAAAAAAGGAGATTGATCAGTCAGGGTAGTGGAATGGCAAGGGATGGGGTAGAGGCACAACTACATGCAGTTGTCAACTTAAAGTAAGAATACATATATATATATATATATTATTTTTTTCCCCTGTTTTCAAACGAGTGAAAAATAAGATGGAGAAAACTTAGTGAACAATTCCAGAATTTTGGAAGTGTTCCATGGGTTCAGAACACTTTCCAATTCACTTAAAATGTAGACACCCAAAATTATTATTATTTTTTTATAAGAATACTTAGGAAAATATTTTACAGTCAATAAGTAATTTAAGAATGAGCTCTTTTCTCTCTTAGTTCTTTTTCTCTCATTTCTCCTTTTCCTTTTACAGCAAAATATACGCACATGACAATAACATTATACTCAATAGAGCTGAAAGTGAAATCATATCCAAAATGTTAAAAGTCAAGCAGGAAGGGCAGAAGGCCGGTTTGGTTGAGCAAAGATCTTCTTCAAGAGCTTTGGCAGAAAAAGAAAGCATATGGCATCTGAAAGCAAAGTCAGGCAACATGGGAGGACTACAGAGATGCTGCTCACCATTGTAGAGAGAGAATCTGGACAGCCAAATCTCAATCAGAGTTGAAGCTGGCCAGTAGTGTTGGGGACAAATAAAAAGTATTTTTTAAGTATTCTTACAGGAAAAGGAGGACCAGAACAAACACTGGTCTGATACTTGATGAGGATGGTCACTTATCAAACAGGGACATAAACAAAGCAGAGATGTTTTATAAATTTGACTGTCTTTAACACCAGTGATGGGCTTTGGGACCCCAGCTGTCCTAAATTGGAGGATCATGACTGTGGCAACAGTAAACTCCCAGTTAACCCTGAACTTGTGCAGGATTTGCTGCTCCACCTGGATGTATACAAGTCCATGGGACCTGGTGGGATTCATCCCAGGGTACTCAGAGGGCTGCCTGATGTCATTGTGGGACCTCTCTCAAATATTCTTCAAAGGTCTTAGAAATCTGGAGAAATCTGGAGAGGTTCCAGTTGACTGGAAGCCAGCAAATATAGTCCCAGTTTTCAATAAGGGCAAGAAAGAAGATCCTGACAATTACAGGCCTGTCAGTTACACTTCAGTGCCTGATAAAATTATGGAGATTATTCTGAGAGTTATTGGAAAACACCTAAAGGACAACACAGTCACTGGTCACAGCCAACACGGGCTCACAAGGGGAAGGTCATGTCTAACAAATTTAATTTCCTTCTATGACAAGATCACCCAGCTAGTTGACCAAAGGAAGCCAGTCAATGTAATCTTTCTGGATTTCAGTAAAGCTTTTGAATTGTCTCTCACAGTATCCCTCTAGACAAAATGACCAGAATACACTTAGATAAAAGCATAATAAGATGGGTGAACAATTATCTGACAGGTCAGGCCCAGAGGGTTCTTGTAAATGGGGTTACATCAGTCAGGCAACCTGTCACCAGTGGGGTTCCCCAGGGCTCCATTTTAGGACCTGTCCTCCTCGATGTTTTCATAAATTTTTTGGATGAAGGACTTGCAGGTTTTTGTGAGCAAGTTAGTGGACAATACCAAACTGGGTGGAGCCGTTGAGTCCGTCAAGGGTGGTGAGGCCTTGCAAAGAGATCTGGACAAATTAGAAAGCCGGGCAATCACTACCAATATTCAGTTTAACAACAACTGCCAGATTCTGCACCTGGGAAGGGGCAACCCTGGTTATATATACAGACCAGGAGACAAGATGCTGGAGAGCAGCCCCACAGAAAGAAATCTAGTGTTTTGATCTACAGCAAGCTGAACATGAGCAAGCAGTGTGCCCTAGCAGCCAGGAGGGCCAACTGTATCCTGGGATGCATCAAGAATGGCATTGCTAGCTGCCTGACAGAAGTGATTGTCGTGCTCTGCTCTGTGCTGGTGTGGCCTCTGGTATGGTGTGCAGTTTGGGGTGCCACAGTATAAGAAAGATATAAAACTATTAGAGAGTGTCCAAAGGAGAGCTACAGAAGAGTCTGGAGGGGAATATGTATGAGGAGCCGCTGAAGTCACTTGGGTTGTTCAGCCTGAAGCTATCACAGAGTGAACATCACAGTCTACGCCTTCCTCACATGGGGGAGTGGAGGGGCAGGTGCTGATCTCTTTTCTCTGGTGACCAGCAGTAGAACTGAAGGGAATGGCTTGAAGCTGCTACAGGGGAGGTTCAGGCAGGATATCAGGAAAAGGTTTTTCACCAAGAGGGTGGTTGAGCACTGGAACAGGTTCCCCAGGGCAGTGGTCAAGGCCCTGAGTCTGCCACAGTTCAAGACGTGCTTGGACAACACTCTCAGACATATGACCTGATTTATTTATTTTTTAATTCTATGGTTCTATGATTCTATACTATACATGTATATTTTATCTATACATTCATTATATGAGCAGGTGTCAGTTTATCTTTGCATATTCCCATACCTACTTCACATACATTTTGTCATCTGATTTGTCATCAGACTGACACTTTTTGATTTCCATCTAGCTACAGAGCTTTGTATAATGTGTCTTTCAAATTTTTAGAAGTTTCCTATGGATATTAGCCATATGCCATTTCTTTTGTGTTGTTCAACACATACTCTTTCCACAGACCGCAATCAGCCAAAACATGATGACTTCCTTTAATGTGCAGGAAAGTACACTTTCCCCTATAAAAAGAATATTTTATAAAATATTACCAAGTAAGGAGTGTAAGAGTCATGAAAAAATGAGTGGAAAAAGAAGATATTAGCAGGGAGCTGGGCAAAGTTATTTATGGCATTTGTGTTTTGCCTGGACTACAACGGAAACAACATGCATAATGTTGTCTACAAAGTCCTTTCCCTTATAGCAACAGAGAATATATCCCCGTAGACAAGGTGTTTTTTTAAATGGGAGGGGTTAGGGAGGTCTAACTCAAGTTTGCACATATGAATAAGGAATACTTGAGCTCTGCTGCAAGCAGCAACATAAAGTGTCTTGGTGACCCATAGCCATCTGATTGCACTTGAAGATAATATTTGTTTGGCTTTTGAAACAGTCATATTTCCTTACCTGTTGTGAACAAATAAAACAACCTAGTACTGGCAGAAACCTTATTCTCTACCAAGTAATATAAAGCAGCTTAGTTCTAATGATTGTAATGCATCATAAATTCAAAATAAATTAGTGGCCATTAAAATATAGGCTTCCTATGATTTGTATTACAGATGCTGCCTAGATATCATGCATTCCTGGAGCCACCTTTCATCTAAGGAGTTATGCTGATATTTTTCAGCCAGAACATATTAAAACGATCCAGTGAAATACACCATCCTCTGCAATGATTTAACATATGTGCTTGTGAGGAGAATATTGCTTAGGTTTCCTAATAAAATAATTATTTTCTTCCTTCAGGAGGAACTATGCTTCTCTAGTAAATTTTAATACATCTTACTGAAAAGCTATTTCTTAGAAAATTGAGAAAATTGACTTATTTAGGCAGTATGTATATCTGAACACCCTGTTGTTTTTGTTTGGTTGTTTGTTTGGTTGTTTTTTTCTTTGGTTAGCTGGTTGGTTTGTATTTATTCTTTAATAATATCTGGAGAAATGATCAAGAAGAAATTACATGATCCAGATTTGTTCCTGTCTTAATCCCACCTGCCACTTCAACTGGTTCTGAGTATAGGGTCAAGTGCTGTGCATTTAAGTTACTGTTTATATTTGAGTAAGTAAATATGAAAAGCTTCTGAACCAGAATAGCAATGGATTATATATCTTTGCGCATTCTTTCAACAGGTGTAGATTCACTGTGTGAAGCACAAAAAAATCACTCCCAGATGCATTACCTTTGTGAAATACTATTTGATTTTTAAGGAACAATACATAAATTAGAACTAGCATTGTATGAAACATTCTTTAACATCCATTTTATTCCTAAAATGAAATAAAAAATTCAAATCTCAGAATTCTCAGCTGAGTTAAATCTGTTAAAAATCTTCAAATAACTCGCTCTGAATTATCTCAAACTTCTTCTGTGGAACTAACTTAAGAAATCAGAAATAAAACTATGCAGCATTCCCATGTTCCAGGTCACTCAATAGTATTTTGCATTTCTAAACATTACCAAATCATCTAAAAAAAAAATGTTGCAGCTCTACAGTTTTTAACTGCAGCTTAGTGTAAGACCAGCTACAGGACTGTATTGCTCATTATTACACATAAAGTCACAAAATGTACAGTGGACATACCACTGGGATGAACCCCCATCACATTCTCAGAAGTGCAGTCTTTGTGTAAGTCCAGCCAATTGGAAGGAGGGATTTCATTTATTTATTTGTTTATTTATTTTGAGATTTTCTGTAAGTTTCTATTACAATATGTGTTAATTAGAAATGATTGTTCAGGTTATCAACAGCTTAAAACCATCTCTCATGTCAACTGTATTCTCACTTGAGAATCATACAGTTTCAGGTCATTACCGGTGGATACTTTGTTACACTGTGTGTTACATCAGTAAATATCAGAACAATTCTTACAGTCAGGGTGCCTGCTTGCCTACTGCTCAGCCCACTTTGCAATACTGGAACTACACAGAATCGAAATAATTAACATTTATATTAGGAGAAAGACTCATACTTCAGGTCAAATTGTACTGCGTCCTTGAATTTTTATTTTTATTTTTAATTTATTTATGAAGTAGAGACAAGATTACTGACAAACAAGTCATACCAAAAAGGTTGGTCAAATGATTAATAAAGTGAATACTCCCAGTTTTTCTTAAATGCTATACACCCTCAAAACTACTCTTGCATATTTTATATTTTATTTGGGGGAAAATAATAATTTATGCATAATGTATTTTTAAGGTTGATATTAATAAAAATGAGATTTTAATGACTGCCTGTGGGAGCACTTAAGTCATTGAAAGTACACTGCCAAAAGACCTTTATGTCACAAACACCTATGCATAAACATATTTACATATGTTTATATGTTAACTTGAAGCAAGTGAGAAATAAGTCTTATCTTTGAACCTGATGAGATCACTTAGGCATTTGAAATTAAGCACATATTACAGGATTAGCATCATGGAGACCATACTTGGAACAGAGTCCCAGGCAGTTATTTTGCGTATCTCTGATAACAGCATAACATTGTTACTGAAACATGTAATTCATCACTATATATTTTATGTTTTAAGTTTTCCTACTGACTCCTTCTCTCTCCCCACTCCCCCCGCCCCCAAACAATGATTCTAGAGTATCTAGCTATAGATTCAAAAAAGACCTGCAGATTCATCATATGTTGAGCATGAACATATCTTCTTTATCAATAATGTATCTATTTACCTGGTTTAGTTATTTTATTTTACTGCATTTTGCTCGGGAGATGTCCAGGGAAACTAAAATAAGTAAATACATGAATAAATAAATCTTATTCACCATTCGTAATGCCATGTTGCTTCTCACCAGCTTCAATACTTCATGTGTCTTAATTAAATCTTTCATGGCAACAGTTTTTAAATAGAAGATCCAAAAATAAAGCCTCCTGCACTTTGCTTATTTACTTGCTGCTTTGAAAATTACAACTATTCCGATTAGGCAAATAACACGAGCTTAATTAGAGACATTCAAGGCTTAGTAACATCACAATAAGGAGGGATTAATACTGCCATTTACATATATGATAACAGTTCAAGCAATTTAGAACAGAATTGGTCTTGAAGCATTTTTGAGTGAAATTTGACTTCCAAGGACACAAGATTACTCCGCTTCTAAGGAAGGCCAAATAGGAAACCTCTCTTCTTGAATTGTGCCTACTCTAAGAGCCACTGCAAAGAGTCCTTAGTCCTGACACTAAACTGTTCCTCTGAGTAAGTTATGTTTTACTATGTAGAAAATAACAAGAAGATGAAATCTAGGCTACATCTTCAAATCTGGAAGCAGCATGTATGGGACAGCAAAGCTTATTCTTGTAAAAGAGGAAAAAAATAATCACTCACATAATTACTGTTCCTGGAAAATCAAAGACATTCCTCCATAGGAGAGCGGTATGAGCAAGATTTGTAGCAAAACACATTTGGTACTGCCAGCTGATACTGATAGGGAAGTGTTTTGGAGCTTTCTACAAAAAGACTGAAATGTTTTCAACTTTCAGATCATTCACAGAGAATAGGAAAATACAACATAGATTATAGATTTCTGTCCATAGATTTTTATCAGCTTATAATCAGCTACAGAAGGATGTGGACTTAGTCAATTATCAAGCAAAAAACCTTTTCTCCCAGCTGGGTTTTTTAATTAGCTAATGATGGGAGCTGAAGAATTATGGGTATGAGGAAAGATTAGATATTTACAAGCTAATAAATAATTTTAAGATTACCAGAGAGTTTTAATAGCATCAAAACTAGTACAACCTAAACAGTGTCATTGAAACATGGAAAAATTACAACCTATGCAATATTCAAGAGATCTAGAAAGACTACAAATATTAATAAAACCAGCAGGACAAGTTCAAAATCACTATCAATTGGGTGCATACCTCTGCAGGAACATACTTAGATTTTAACGTCTCTAGAGAGTGAAATATATCATATTGGTATAGGGCAACAATTGTGTAGAGTAGCATCACTTAAGGTAAGTGCAAAATAGAGATCTGAAAACTTCCTCTAGGTTCCTTTAGCACTGAAAAGACAGCCAGTCTTTCTAAAACATAATTTATCTGTCGTGTTTTGGACAGTTAACATAGGAAAGGACAAATCAGAAATTTCCATTTTTATTGACTGACAACAGAAGTTGTCTAGACAACTGGTTCAGATGTAAGTACCTATGCTGAGGAAGACTAAACAACACATGAATACCATCCATATGATCTCTAGTTACTATTGTTAAAAAACTGTAAGGGTACAACTATTTCCTTCACAATTTTCCAAGAGTCAAAGCAGTTAATGAAAAGTGTTTCAAAGCAGTATATACGGAATACCTAAGAAGGCACAATTAATGTGAAACATGTCCATGGAAAAGTACTACAAGAATTGTTTGAACTAGATGATGAAATGAACAACTTATTTCACAATACATTCTCCTATTTTAATCACAATCTTCACATTTAAATCCATGCCATTTGGTTGTCTCTTTATAGTACATATTAATCTGAACAAAAGTCATGTAAAATTACAGCCATTGCACTTACTGATTTCTTGATAATTAAATAAAAATGCCAACATTTGTGAAAAATGAAGATAAACTTGTTTTCTGCTTAAATGCTCCAATGAAACATATATTATTAATGAAGCTGTAGTTGTATGTACTCTTTGACATGGGTAATCTTAACAGCAATCTTAATAATCTTCACGGTAATAGCAATCTTAATAAACTTCAGTTACATGAAAAGTTTCTGACTGATTAGAAAACTCTCTGCGTGGCATGTATGTTTACATGCAATCTCTGCAAAAATCTTCAAAATCAGTTAATCAATTAAGATTGTTTGAAGTAATCTTAAAAGACAATTTAAAACCATCTCATTCTTTGATTTCTGTAGTTTCCCTGGCATCAGAATAAACCTGTCACTAAGTCCAGTTACCTCTGTTAGCAACTATGTATCTACATACCATTACAAATGTCAGTAAAAATTCAGTTGTTGCCAATTTATACTGGTTTGTAGTATCTTATAAATATCTCAGTTCAGCTCTGTTTCCCTTGGCTATACCTTTCAAAATAAACAAAGGAATAGTTCTTAGACATTCCAAAACAATGGACCAGTAAAATTCTATAATAAGTTCTTTGTAGAGTGTTAGGTTTATTATTTCATTTGAAGTGCTGGTGTGACTACAATGGTATACACAGCATGAGTAGATAGACTTTTCCTTCCCCACAGAACTTCTCTGGTATCTGCTTAAATATCTCATGATTCCCAGTTGTGCTACACCATTGTTTCATTACCTTTGAATTACGCGACACAGATCACAAATGCAGCCATTGTATAATCCAGTGATATGAAAAACTATATGGGAACTGATCCAACATTATTAGTATACAGAAAGAAGAAGAAGAAAAAAGCATTCCTTCGTCTAAGTTTTACAAGCTCAATGAATATATCAAAGGCCTAAGTTAGTCCCTTGATATCTTTTTAAAACAAACCCGAAGTTTTAGTCCCTTAGAAAATGTATTTTATGATGAATGCTATTTATTATTGTTTGTCTTTGACCCGTTACTTGAAATGAAGTGGGAGAGAAAAAAGAATCTTCTTTATGGATAAAAAAGCTGTAAATATTGATTACTTTTACCTATAGAAATGAAGATCAAGAAAAATACAAAGCCTTAAATGGGAAAAAAAAAGAACCTAACTAATGTTCATTATGTAGTCTATTATGTTGCCTGCTTGTATATAAACAAGAATTTTTTTCCTTATAGGATGGAATTAATTTAATTAAAGTCACCACAACTATCTCTATGATAATCATTACTATTATCCTATGTCATGGACATGGAAAATGTTAGTAAAAGTACAGTGGGAATTTTCTTATAAATGGTTTTCTGTCAATTACTGAAAAGACAAAAATATTTCTCTCAATGGCAGCATGTCCTTAACTTTAAGACTGGCTTTTTGAGTGTGGCTAAACAGATCCCTGTAAAAACTGTTTCATGAAAACTTGACAAAATTGGATAACCAAAAGGCACTGAATAACAATTGCATCTTGTCTGTTCAGCCAAACATAACAAGCTGAAGAGTAAAAAAGCAACTAGCTCCTGTAGACAGAATGGCACTCCTGTTCAAAAAAATATTACGTATATATATATATAAAACAATCTACAACAGGTGTTTTTTCTCATCCTTCTTCCCACACCCAACTTTAAGGGTGCTTACTAACTTATTAGGGTGTTAGAAACCTCTTTGTGTTTAAAACACTCATTACTACCACAGAACATTGCCCTACAAGGTACAGTTTTATTAAAACTCAAAGGCTTCCAAGAAATGTAAGAAGTGGCTGTGTTACCCTTCAGAGGCTTTATCAGAACTCCTTAGCATTCAGGTCTTCTTTTAAAAACTGAACTACTGTAAGTTCATAATATTTGTGTTACTCCTGATACTTCTTTTTTGTACTTATCTCCATTTGTTAGTAAGATTCAAAATGCTCTGTTCCTGTGTCACCTCATTACGACTTCTTTTCCTTTATCTGTGAGTCTCAAATTAACTTGACATAGATGTTTTACATATATTTTAGGCTAAATGTGAAGTATTCCCTCATGCCCATGAGGCATTTGGAAAGTTGATAAGTTCTGCTTTCAAGGACACTCTAAATGAGGTTATTAAAATTCAACACTTTGCATATTCTGATGGAGAAAAACATTTGTCCCTGACTACAAAGGACATAGGTCAATTCAAGAAAGCTTCTCAATCTTCTTATCCATGGGTACTGAAGGCCTTGTACCAGTATTTGTAAAATCTAAATAAGAAAATGTTACCAGGGAGGGAGAAAAGTGTAGGAGCATAGATTCTGTCCAAAAGTAAAAATCCATAACCATCTGTTGTTTGTGTTGCATGCATTTCGCAACTGTCATCTCCACTGTGCACGCCATTTCATCTTCACAGCAATATCTCTAAAACACCCACTGAGATAAAATCACAAATATTTTGAACATACCATATGATACGTTATTTTCCAAATTAATATTCGACAAAGTCATAATGAGAACTTTTTTAGTTTACTTTTGTGTTGTCACCTGAAAACTCTTTTAATAGTTTGTTACTACCTGATAGTTAAGCTCAAACTTGAACAATTAAACAAACAAACAAACAAACAAACAGAGATAGAAAACTATTAAATGCTGCATTTTTTTAATTGTTGGTATGTTTTCAAAAACAGTAACAACCACTATTTACAATTCTATAGCACTTTTCTCTTCAAAAAAGGTTTCCAAATGCTTTTTTAATCATTTACTTGGAAAAATCATCTAGAATTTTGTCACTATCCCTTGGGTGGTTTAAGAAAAGGTTGCATGTGGTACTTAGTGACATGATTTAGTGAGTAGTATTGGTAGTAGGGAGATGCTTGGACCATATGATCTTGAGGTCTTCTCCAACCTTAATGATTGTATGATTCTAAGACAATCCTACATTTCACAGCTGAGTCTGGCTTGGAGAAATTAACAGCTCTTAAGATAATTTCTACAGTGCAACGTCAAACCCACTAAGTAATTTTTGAAAACAAACAAACCAAAACACCAACAACAACCAAAACCAAAACCAAGCAAACAAATAAAAAACACCAAATAGAAATCTGTCCTTGGAAAAATGACAGAAAAAGAGTTAAATAAGTAAACCAACTGCTTTTTCCCTAAGGAAATCTAAAACCCAAGGTCAACTGTGTCTGAAATCAACAGACCTGTCACGCAGCTTTCATGGCTGCCACTAAGGCTCCCATCAAAACTACAATGAAATTATTAAAAACATTTTGTGTTGTGTTTTTGTTTTGCTTATTTTTAAGTTTTTTCTTTTTTTGCTGGAAACAGATTGAGCTTTGAAAAGAAGCTCTCTAATCATCTTTGGCTGGTTAATGATGCACAAAGCAAAAGGTGAAGTTTAGAAAAAGAGAATGAACTGAGAGAACTTGATATCAAATATATTTGGTCTTTTTCTTCAGTTCCTTAATGCTTGCATGTATCAGAGCACACATACAGCTCTGTAAGTATACATACATAGTTGATATATGTAAGAATACATATATGCACACATATCATATATACCTATGTGTTCATATACACACAGAAACACAGGGTACCCTGTCAAGATAGCTCAACTAATTTCATCTTATCCCAGATTCTGTCCTCCAGCACAAGAAGTTTGGTGGTCTCAGTCACAGTCCCTTGTGTGTAGGAGTCCATCACAAAACCATCACCCCTAATCTAATACAATTGACAGTCTCTGCTCAAGAGAGGCAAAAGAAGGAGTTGCCATGGAGACTGAACTATTGCTCTTCTCCAGAGGATGCTTCTTTCAAGCACAGGCTGAACAACAGAGGCTGTCCAATATCTGTAACCTTGATCACATTACAGGATCTTGCAGTTCGGGAAGGCTTTTTAGTAAACTCTAACAAATATCCAGGAGACAAGAACAGGGGAGAAAACAGAGAGCTTGAGGGGAAAAAAATAATAAAAACAATAAGAACAAACAAACAAACAACAACAACCACAACAAAAAACACCACCACAACAAGAACTATATGAAAGTACATATTATGGTAGATTGAGAGAGGGAAAAGAGTTTCATATTGACTTGATTTATCAGATTTGTCACCTCTGTTTAGTGCTTTCCTAACAGGGTGAATGCTGTGCTTGACCTATTTGCTGGAATTAACCAGGACTGCAGGAGACCATATGGATTGCCAGATGGTCTGCTATAATTTAATGCCATTTATTCTAAGTATGAAGTAAGTGATAAACATAATTAACATTCTTTTAGCTCCTTACTGGATGCCTTTTATTAGTGTTTTTTTTTTTTTTTTTTTCCTCAGGAATTGAAAGGTAAGTTAATACCTTGTTATTGAAACGCAGATGCCAGCTAATTAACTGCAAGAGGCTGCAGCCTCTAAAGCAAAGAGTGTCGGCACAGACTCTTACTTATTCACTGACCCCACTGTGATGATTAATAGGTTGAATGCTAAGCTCTAATGAGGATGACAGATCTTAGATGTTTTCAAGTTACCTTAATTAATATCATGATGAACAGAGTGTTCATGCAGACATATCACACTTCATAGTAAACACTACACCCTGTACCATGGTCTTAACGTGTCTTTCACATTACAGCACATCAAATACTAAGGAATCAAACCACCTTCAGACAGTAGAAACAATGCAGTGATTTCCTCCAGAAATGTTTTTCCTGATTCCTATTTCATACTCTGCCAGTGATTGTCTAAATGGCCTATTTTTTAGGAAGTGGTTCTAGAGAAGCTGTGGCTTCAAAGAGTGTTTTATCAGGCAGGATCGTCATTCTCAGCATTTCAAAACCATGAGTCCATAACAAGATATGCAAACAACTTTGCCTACTGTTCCTGTGCTAACAGTCTTCATAGGGACTGGGCTAGGTCTTAGCAGAATGAATAGTCAACTATTTTGTAATGTTTAACATCAATGTACAGGTGAAGATATCATGCTGGTACTCATAACATTGAAGGAAGTACTAGAGAAAAGGCAGCAGTACTGAATGCTTTGCATTTTACATTAAGTATTGTGTACATTGAACCTGGTATATAAACATAACCACAGCCGAATGCCCTTTGATTTGCATCTGTACTGTTATTAAAACTTAGGTGAACTTTGAGATGACAGAAATGGCATAAATTAAATGTTATTCAGAGATTAAAACAAACAAACAGCACCTGTGCTATAAAGCAAATCTGTCCTTAGAAAATTTAGCTATGTATTTAGCTAAAAAATACAATGAAATAGGGTCCAGACCAAAAGTCATAGCATAAGGTAAGTAGAAGCAAAACACAGCTCTTTATCATCTGTGTTCTTCCCTTCTTCCAGATGGGTCCACATTTGTTCAGGGGCTTCAGAAGCTAATTTAGAGGGGACCTGAACATGACATGCTGTCCATGCCCAGAGCAGCCATGCATACTGCCATGCCTTTGAATTGCTTGTAGACAGTCTGTCCAGATGTGCCTGGCAGAGTCCTAGTCAAGCAAGCCTGGGCACATGAAATGCCACTTCACAGGGTAACTCATTTCTAGGCTTGCAGTACCCATAAAAGCCAGTCTGGTTTAAGAATGACTTGGTCACACATAGCAAGAACATACATGATCTTGCTCTTTACCCTGCTCTTGAAGGAATTAATTCAAGTTACTTCTTCATTTGGTGAATTTTCTCATGATTGTTGCTGTTCCTATAAATTCCTTCAGGATTCTCCATATGAACAGATATAGGTTAAAAATATCTTAACAGCAGATGTTTATTGCTATTGACACCACTTGTCATGTCATCTTTATTGGGTCTCTGCCTCTGTCACCATTTGAAAAAAAACATTCATTTTTCATTCCATTAACCAAAAAATATTTACCTGCAGTACTTAAGACAACACTGTGCTGGCTGCAGGATCTTTTTTATAGTCAGAGGTGAAAAACAGATACTTAGAGAAACTCCCATAGCCTGAAATCTCTTCTATGCATACCTACCTCTCTTCCTTGACTGCTAAAGCAACTATGACAAGTGCTAAGATTTAGGAAGGCTGAAATCAGTGATAAAATAATAACCATGAAAAAGTAAGACCATGGTTGTTTCAACAGGTTGTTTACTGGACCTGACAATACCATACTTTATTATAGATACCACTTCTGAAAAATATTGGAGTGATGCTTTTCAGTGAGTAAAGACACAGTTCTATTGGCACAATGTTTTCAGTTTCTCTTTATACACTTTTATACATATGTACATATGCATACATAATATATGCATTTAATAGCTCCATTACTGCAAATGGTCAAATGTTCCAGGTGCTTACCTTACAACATTTTTATTTTAAAAAGGGCATTAGGTAAATTCTTACCTGATCTTAAAATTATTACCTAATAAATTTAGGTAATAATGATAAAATCAGAAAATAATTAACTTCAACTGCTTTAAGATCATAGGGAAAAAAATAGACAAACACAATATTTGCAAATTTCACAAACATCTTACCTCCTGCATACATGACAGCCAACATTATTGATGATATCCAAGCTATTTCACTATATGATGTGTGGAAGATTTCCTGTATTTCTTTGAAGAATACTGTGATGGCTTTGGGGAATGCATAGGAAAATCCAATGGAGATAAAAGCCCCAAAGACCACAACCCATCCCCAGCCTCCATCTGGAGGAGGGTATTGTGGTGCTCCTGTTGCTGGTGGCATTTCTATTCTTTGTCTCTTCTCCACCTAGGCTGAAAAAGAAGAGAAGAGACAAAGTTTCAAACAGTTTTCCTTTTTTATCAAACAGCAGTATTCTGTCATCATCTGCAGAATCCTCAAAGCTGAGACCTTCCAGTTTACATGGGACCACATGGGACCTGTTTTTAGAAGCAAAACCTGTTCTGAAAAACAAAGAAACAAAAAATATGTCAAGAATATTTGAAATATCCGATTCAGTATGTTCCACTATTACAAAGGACTGACCTCAGTTACTGAAGTTGTGCTTGCAATTAGTCACTTAGAACATTAGTCACTTAGAAAGCAAACGTGTCTCTATGGGTAAATTTATGTAGCTTTATGCTCTACATTATGCTCTACAGTATGGATTTATGATAGGTATGAAACAGAAAAAAAAAATGAAATCAGATGTACAGGAAACAATGGAAAAAAGTTATAGTAAATTATTCCTAAATGCTATTTTTTTAGCAACATTTGCAGGTACTTCAGAAAAATTATCAGCAATGACAGCAAGTCATAACACAGTGCTTTGTCATATGCTGCCATTTTCCAATTGTTGACAATTGTTAATATTACTTGCTTAACTCATGAGAACATTTTAAAAGCATATTTAAAAAAAAAAAAAAAAAAAGAGAGAGACTTAAAATTTCTTGTGTTTCCATAAAATAAATGTAAAATATTACAATTCCAAATTGTATTGTTTTTAATGTTTTCATATGTGAATTGGTAGATGTTGCTATTACTTGCACGAACAAGGTGGTGGTACTCTTTTTGCTGTTTCCACATGTTTAAAGACATCAGGAAGTCTTTCACTAATAAATTTTCAAACTTTCCACAACTATTCTCTAATTTAGAGTTTACCATAATAGAGGACAGCAGAGTGATTTTTTGTAGAGGTTCTGAGAGGTGCAATCAAGAAATTCAAGGAGCTCAATACATCATAAGTAATTCACATAAAACTCCTAAGGCCTGAAATTAATTTTATACTTAATCACCTTGATATCTAAATACTTAAGATGACTATATTATCCATTACCTTTCTAGAAAACACGTAGTAGCAAGAATCCATTTTGTAGTTTAGAGATTTTTCCAACATAAAAACCCTTTATTACTAAACAGAGTTGGGAATCTACTATATTTTCTTCTGTGCAATCCAGCCTACACAGACAGCATGAACCGAAAATTCCTGCTTCCTCTGTGTTCCTTCCTTGGGCATTTAGGTAACTTAGTACTCTTGATTGGTCTCCAACCACACCAGTACAAAAAGCTGTGATTCATAACAGTATGTAGGTTTTTGTTATGCTTATGATTAACAGCGAATCTCTGTAAGACTTCTACGCCACTTACGCCATATCCCAGTTTCTCACAGCAAACTGCATTAGCAGTGGGATGATATAATTACCTTAACAAAAAATAAAAAATGAACTGTGCCAGCTTATATTAATCTCTCAGGATAGCGTCTAGAGTACTCTCAGGGTAAATGCCATGTAGTACTGCCTACAACACGACAAAAAAATTGCAAAGTGTTGCTTTTCAGATTATCACAAGGCCACTGCTGTGACAGAAACCTCTGTATTTCTGATTCTCCAATTTACTGCTTTTCGTTGTAGACATCACCTTCATATTGGCAGACCTCCAAAGGAGCTAAATCAACCACTAAAACATCTGGCTTCTACGCAAGGTTGGAGAAGCCCAGGTAATTTGGCTTCTGCATCGTATCATACAGATTTGCTGCTGGCAGCAATAGGTATTTGCCACTCTGTACCCAGACTGCATATATATTTTTATATGCACATCTAGAAAGAACCCTTGGCATATATTTTGTTTCCAGTTACCCTGGTCTCAACTTAGTCCACTGACATACATCAGTGAGGAAAACCTGGGTCTGCCCCTAGAAGATGGACAAGTAGAGACACTTCTGGTTGCTAAAACTTAACATTGGCAAAGCAGTTAAACACCCATTTGCTGTTGCTGAATCAGGACCCATTGGTAGGAAGAGTATCTCAAAAAAAAAACACTGGACTTGAAAAAACACATAGTAATTGATTGCCACCACAAATACCAAAACACAAATTGGTATGAAAAGCAGAGCCTATTTCTGTAACCTAAGTGGTAGTAAACAACAGAGTTTTCTATCTGTCCCAGAAAGCTGTTGTTCTGCTCATCAGAGAAAACTTTTGGTTATATCCTAAAAAAAAGGGTAACTATTATTTTCTTACACTTCAAAGTTTGAGCATATTTGTTTTCATATTTCATATTCATATGACAACACTTCTATCTTTATTATAAATTTTAGTAATGCAACACTACATCAAGGCATTGCTCCCCATACAAATGGCAAGTGCTTACCAATTTATTGAGGAAGTACTCCTTTTTCTAAAAACAACACACAACTGTTTTGCAAAGTCACTGCCACCATATTGGTCAGAATAACTCCAACGGTTCCTGAGTGTTGTAACAACCCAATGCCCTGATACAGGCTTGGGGAAGGGTGGCTAGAAAGCTGACCAGCAGAAGAGGACCTGGCGGTGCTGGTCGAAAGCCGGCTGAACATGAGCCAGCAGTGTGCCCAGGCGGCCAAGAAGGCCAAGGGCATCCTGACTTGCATTAGAAATAGCACAGCCAGCAGCGCTAGGGAAGTGGTTGTCCACCTGTAAGTGGCACTGGTGCGACAGCACCTTGAATAGTTTTGGGCACCTCACTTTATTAAGGATACTGAGTTGTTCAAACGTGTACAGAGAAGAGCAACAAAGAAGCCTTTTGTAAAGACCCCATTATATCTGCTTTTCCAGAGGAGCAGCACAGACTCTGACAATTCAATGCTTTCCCCCCTTCAAAAGCTGCACAGTAAACTAAGAAGGCACCAGGGAAAAGAGCAAAGGGGCAGTGGCTGTTCCTATGCTTCAGCCTAGAGGCAACCTGCTGCAAAGCCAACTGCACTGCCAGCTTCTAGCCCTGCTACAGTAAAAGACTGCCTGCTAATGTATGCCAGGCATTACCCTGCCAGAAAGAAGAGTCTGGATCATCATATCTCACACCTCCTATTTATCCCACAGAATACAGTTAATAATAGCTTCCCTGATATTTCTTTATGATTGTGATAGTCAACTTAGCAGCAGTTAAAAGGTAAAAAGGGAAAAAAAAAAAAAAGAAAAAAAAAAAGTTACAAACAAATACATTTACACCAAAAGGAAAAAAGTATTCATTTTGTCAGAAAGATTAAGCCCAACATTTCAAGTATTCTTCTTAGCAGCTAAAGCAGCTTTCTTCTGTAACATTTTCATTTAATGTCCCTGAAACTGAACTTCTAGAGCAGTCTAGCATGTTAACATCTTCATCTCTTATCTAAGCCTAACTGTAAAGATCCGGATAGTATAGGAAGTATACAGACAAATGCAAAATCCATTAGCAACCAAAACAAAGCAGTGTTTTAGATGAGTGCATGTAGATGCTGAGAAGGTGAGAGACAGAAGAGGGAGGACTGAAGCAGTGACAAGTGAAATGTCTTCCCAGAGCTCTCAGGGCTTATTATGGGCTATGAAGAATAAAAAGACATAGGGTAGAAAATGTAAAAGCAGGCATACATGAAGATGTTCAAGTGAAGGACATTGCGTCTGAATAACAACAACAAAAGCTGCATCTGAGTAAATAAAGGTCACCAGCAGAATCCATAGTCAGTCATGTGAATTCCACCATGTGCTCAGGGCTTACACGGGAGCATTGCTCATACCCCTCCTTTTACAGGCAGGTGGTGAGTGAGGGACACTGCCTGCAATCTGTACAGAGTGGAGCAGGGCAACAAGTTACTGAAGCATGTCCCTGGTGAAGCCATCAATGCCTCTTCTCTCTGTCAGGTACAGAAAGGCTACTCAGCCTTTCCATACCCTGAATGAGGCTGTGCACAAGGATCTTCTCCTCTGTATAAATCGCATTTATGAAAGCAGTGAACAAATACATAGCTTACAGTAATAAGAGCTCCATGTGTTTACTAATAAACAGTAGAAAGAGGACAAGAGGACACTTTAAAAACATGTGACGTGCTACACTATTATTATGTGGGTCTCTCATCACAACAACGTTTAATTGGGCAAAAGAGAATTGAATTAAAAAGAGAGAGGTGGAGAGAAAGCAAGGGAAGGAGGAAAGAAAGAGAAAGGAGGAAGAAAAAAAGAAAAAGGAAGAAGGAAAAATGGAAGAAAGGGAAAGGAAGAAGGAAAGGAGGAAGGAATGGAGAGAGAAGCAAGCAAGCAAGCAGCAAGGTCAAACTAAGAGCAAATGCTACAGACAATGCACCTTGATGCAGACTTCATTCAGTCATGATCAACCTGTTCAGACTGCTCTTGTACCAATGCTTTGTTAATATTCTGCAGCTGTCAGCTGCCAGAACCAGCTATCAATACAACTCTTCTCAAAAGGAGTTGTATTGTTCTCATGTTTACAGAGACACTGATTTTACTGGGAGTTTTAGTTTTGCATTTCTGCAACATTAGAGCAACCCTTTTCTTTTCCATTCCTGTTTTGTCTGCCTTGCCCTCAACACGCCCCATCACTTTAACTCAGCAGATATTTGTCCCAGAGGAAAAGAGCTGGTATGAGAAAATTCTGTCCCTAGTTGTAGAGTACAAATATTTGGCATGTGTGTAGGGCATTCCAGCTCCATGTGGTAAGCCAAGGACCGCAAAGATTTACAAATTTGAGCTAATTCAGTCTTGTAATATTCCTGCAGGGTGATTCAGAAGTATCATCCACTTTCAGACATGGGAAACAAATAACAGCAACAGGTTAAATAACTTGACTAAGTCTTGCACCAAATGAATGGCAGAGCTGGAATGTGGACTAATGTCTAAGTAAATTGTCAGTTAAGCCTGAGATGAGAACACGTGTTTTAAAAGCTCATTAGGTAATAAATGCTGATTGATCGTACAGCTTGATACCTGAGCTGAAAGCACAGGTGTGGTACAGTTTTTGCTTTATAGGTTTGGAGAGTCTGCTGCTCTAGCTAAAACCTAATGAATATTAATTGCATTCCTATATTTGAAATCAATGATTTTGTGGTAGCATTACCTAAAGAATGAGCTATATAGGAATTACACTTTTATTAAATACCCTTTTTTTAAAGATATAAATAATAATAATAATAATAATAATTGTGATTATTTTAAAAAACATCAAGCCCAAGCAGGGAAAGGGGTATCATCTCACCGAATGGTACTGCCTCAGCAACTTCTACAAGCTCTTCCCATTATTTTGAGAGCAACATTCAGTATTTGAAAAAAAAAATCTTATTAGTTTTGAGACATGATGTTGTTCTGACTTGGGATTTTGTTGTGGGGAAAGGGAGGATGTGGAAAGACTTGGACTGAAGGGACCAAGAGAGATTGTTCTCTGCTCTTATCTCTAACTACTCACTTCTAGAGGCAAAATAGCTCCTAATGAGCACTGGTACCCAGACTGCCGATCTTCCTGAAAGAGGAAAATAGGCTATATTTTGTGTGAATATTTGTATTCAGAGACTGAAGAGCATGTGATAAATAAAAACCAGGTATATTACATATATACTCAGAATCTGAGTTTACCGCACTTTTTCCACTGGGGTCTAACCTGCAGGACAAATACTCCCCGTGAGAGAACAAACCTGCTAAAATGTACCAAGGTTATCAAGCATTATCGAAAGCTGTTGGACTTTGTAGTTTCTCCAACATGCTTGAATTGAAAGGCAATGTCTGTGAATGCTTTCCAGACAGCAAAATGTGACAATAAAATACATTATACTATAGCTATAGTATACTATATTCATTTGCATTTATGGGGCTTATGTTAGGATTTGTTATTTCTGATAAAACTCTAGGCAAATCTTAAAAACAAAAAATCACTGGCCTTAATTGGTTTTAAACCCTTTTTCACATCAGTCCTCAACAGCACAATAACCAACAAAGTTAAAATATATTACCATCGTTATTCTACATACCCAGTTTTATCCTACTAAAAAAAAAAAAAAAAGACAAATTATTTTTTCCCTTGATGAGGGGATGAAGGAGTAGCTCTAAATTTTCATATTTATGAAAGAAACATGCTGTTAGTCAACCCATCCATAATTTATAGTTGAGAATCAATACTGTAGAATACTTTTCATCCCACTGAAGCAGAACCAAGACAAGTATGTGCCTGAAGACAGCGTGGGAAAGTAACAGCCCCTCACACATCCAAAGCAGGCATAGCAGTATCTTTCTTCCAAATGCGTGGAAGGTGAACATAGGCAGGCTCTGTGGAAGGAGGCAGAAGGAAGGGAAAGCTACGTGTTGTCAGATAAAATAAATGAACAATCCTAGTACCTTTCTTTCCTCTTAGGGTTTGGTGTTGTAATGGACTGAGTCTTAGTAACAGCATCAGCTGAGCAGATAATTGGATGGAAAAGCAAGAACTGTTTGTTGAGTAAAACAAGCATGATTACAGATGTGAATTCCTGATGCCTGGGGGAATAATGAAAGGTCTAATTCACTTTTACCAAGAATACTGGAATAAAGGCACGTCCTCTGTTTGTACCAGTTTGAGGACTCATAATAGGATTACTGAGACAGAAGTGAGTCTGGTGTGGTAAGATATTGTCCTATAAAAAGCAAAAGTGTATAAATTGCACTGGGAGAGAGTAACAAATCCCATTCACACTAAGGCACTGTTTAATCGATGTTTAAACAAAGTCTGAGGCCAAAGGCTGTTTCTAAGTCACAGAAGTCAGGTTTTTACAGAACTGGGACCTCCACCTGACAAAATTATATTGAAACTAGTGTTGCTACATGTATGAGATCAGATTGTGAGCACTATTAAGTCAGTAGTGAGATGAATAACATTTCTCAAAACTAATATTAATGCAGCATTTATAATTCCTTGGATTTAGTTTCCTGTTGATGTTGTTGTTGCTGCCTCTTTCTTCTAGGAAATCATATTCGAAACTTTAGAAACCTGTTCTGTATTCACAGTCATTCTGGGTAGGACTTCCATTCATCATGCCTTCTGTTATTACCTTTTTTCTTTGACTTTATGGGAAAACTAAATGACTGGCTTACTCTGGATGACTAAATGCCTAGATGAGTAAAGTTAAGTGAAATGAATTCCAACCAAAGTGATTGCAATTCTGTTTTAATTACTTCAAAAAAGAAGTCAATAGAATATCTAACCCAGAGAGGCTGGCATCTCACCCAAATTGGAGCACACTGAAATGAAATGTTGATGGCTACATTGAAAATGACAGTGATACAGTCCGAAGAATTAATTAGTTTTAACAGTAAGTTGACTGAGGACGATGAAAAATTCTGTGCATTTGAAAAAATCCCCAAACTAATCAACCTTTAAAAAACAAGAACAACAACAAAAAACAACCTCTGTTGTACCATTAAAGAACAAGCTTTAATAAGCTCAGCTAAACTTGTTTGTTATAGCTCAAAGTATCAGCTCTCTGCACTGTAAGAATATTGATCTGCTTATTAGTTTATTTCTAATCACCACTACCATCCTTTCAGTTCTGGGAGTACTCCATCATAAGCTTATTATTTTAACCCTTCAGAAACCAGTTTTGGACCACTGGCAATATACATGTAAGCCTTTTCAGTACATCGGCACGTGTATATTCTTTAAAATTTATGTTGAATGAATGTTATAAAAAAAGTATATCCAGAATAACAGAAATGACTTCATATAAATCTGGAGCTGTATGTTTGATAGATATTTTTAACAGTTCTGATATTTGGAGGGAGTAGAGTTATATATTCACTTACTTGTAATATTTTATACATGGAAGAACAAAGGTTTCAAGTCAGTGTTAATGGAGTTATCTGCACTGCTGCTGCACATTATTTGAAAAACATATAGCATAATCTTTCCAAAGCAGCAGATTTTCCATTATCAATAATAACATATATTCATTTTAATATCATTCTCCAGTACTAGGCTGGATATTGATGATGGGGAAAAAATAATCTGTTCTTAGTCTGTGCAACTAGTTAAAGTTTTTAAAATCGAGACTCATATCTTTTTACATAATTATATAATTCAGAAGTGGCAATATTTAATTCAATTCCTACTGAAGATAATATTCACATCCATCAGTTTAATATTTAATGTTATGAAGATGCAATAGATTCCAATTCAAATTCTGCTGACATAAATTTCTGTAAATGCTATCAAAGTTAATCTCTGCTCTTGAGGCTAGAATCCAAGCCCTGGCTGTTTTCTTTACTTCTACATTACAGACCAGGGTACTTTCTGCACATGTCCTAGCACTCACCTAAATCCTGTCCTGGAAACATCATCTCAGACATAATAAGAAAACATTTTCTTCAACGTTTGTGCAGCACATGACTCCCATGGGTGGAAATAGTTACTAATATTTAAGTCTCAGTGACAACTACTTAGATTATGTAACAGGAAGCAAACTGATCTGGATTCTGTTCCTAGGAACATATGACTGGGATCAAATAACAGTCCAAGCCTGGAAAGTATCTCCAGACTGCAAAAGCTTATGAAGGGTTCACACTTCAAGTATTCCTGCCAGTTTGGAAATTGTTACTGGTTTAAGAAATGTTTTCTATATTATTAATAAAATGGAAAAGGTTAGTAATGCTTCTGATGAGATAGAAACATTTAAAAGTGTGAACTGAGAGATCTAAAGAATTATACATTACCTTAGCTACAGTTAACTTGTGTACTGTACTGAAACTTACCACTTAGACAGGTAAGAAAGAAATGGACAGAACCATCAAAACTTACAATAAGCAAAATGCCTTTTAAAAGAAATTATTTGGGAACTATTGTATCTTGGAAAAGCCAGAATATTTTCTGCAGTTGTAGGTATATGGTCTAAAAACTTCCAAAGAATTTAGGTCATAAGTAAGAAGCTATTCAGGTAATGTAGAATTTTTAAAGCTTTGTGGGAGCTAAGAAAGTGAGCCATCTATTTGTACAAAATAAAATTAAAAACATATAGTTAATTCAAACTGAAAAATCAAATCAATATATCTCTGCCCATAAAGGCTTGATGCATGAGCTCTTTCTGACAGTGGAGGTTAAAATGTGAGCCACTGATTCCAAGCACAATAGAATCAAGAGAGAAATTAATCCAGAGGTCATTCAAGGATTACTGAAACCTATATAAGGCCAGTAGAAATGATGAAAATAACTATTTCATCCATCTGCCTTAACAGAATTTAGCAGAGATTAAAACTTTGTATACATTTATTTTAAAAAAAAAAAAAAAAAAAAAAAGATTTGAGAACTGAATCAGAGCGAGCTCATAAAATAAAGTGGAAGAATTCTGAAAATGTTAACACTTTTCTTACAGTCACAGTTTACCCAGAAGTCTTCTCAAGATGGAGACATTAATTACCATTGTATTTATCTTATGACCAGTGCTTCCTAGGGCTCTGGAAAAGCAAAACTTGTTAAAAAAAAAGTGAGCAAGGTATGCTTACTCCAACCACCTCTGGTTCCATGCAATAGATTAGCAAGCAGATATACTAATACATCTGTGTTGTGGCCATGCAGAACCCATCCTTGCAGATGCACTTGCCTTTCCTTTAGTATGGGTATCAGATTTTAATAGCACTTTGAAGACTGTGCAGGGGGAAGGTAACATCTCTAACCACCTAGCACTAAACAAGACAGCAAGTCCAGCACATCCAATTTTACAGTCTCTCTCATACTGATATTTATGTTAGTAAAAGATTGTAAAAGAAGATCTATTTTTATTTGTTAAACTCTAACTGAATAGACAACTAAGTAAATGGGGAGTTACATATTTACATGAAACACTGTAGTATTATGCAGAGATACTCACACTCTTTTGATGACTAAACATGGCTAGTAGGAGCAGAACAGCTATATTAGCTCATTACCCCTTCTAAGCAAATTAGTTCTCCTCTGGTATCATGGCACTGTGCTACATAAAGTAGGTACATGTATGACGATTATTTGTCCAGTCTGGAACATGATGATAAAAAATTCATTTGAAGTATGTACCAAAACTAATATAATTTAGGCAATGACAATGTTTTAGTATAAACAAATACAGGGAAGGAAGAAGTTAGGATTGTATTTGATTTCCATGGGAAGGAAGAGGATGTTTAATTACAGACTTACTATGTACTTTGTCCAAGTGTTAATGAGGTGACCTGCTGATATATATACAACATAACTTTAAAGACCAGGATGATTTAATCAAATTCTGATTGTACTCTGCCACCCATTGTGAGAAATTGGACATGGGGAGTTCAAAAAACCTCTCATGCCTATTATGGGGGACACCTTCCTAGCACAGTACACATTGTCCAGAGAGTGTATCATACAGCTGTACCTCTCATAGAGCTGTTCTACAATGGTGGAGCTACAACATTCTCTGAATACTTTACAGAAAGTTTTAGAATTGATCAAGAGTTAAACATATTGTTTATACCTGTATCATTTGCAACTTTTACATTCTGCCCTCATTGAATGTCCAGAATACATGTATGAAGTCTGTGCCTCTACTCTGGCATAGTGTCAGTGAAAAGTCATTGTTTGGCATTGCTTGATGCACTTAACAAGATGAAGAGATGACCAGCCACTAAAGGGATCAAGAGAAGCACTATACAATTCTGAAACCCCTTCCCTCTCATGCTGACATGAGAAATGACAAAGACTCTTGAAATCAAGTATTTACTTTTCCCATTTTTTCATATTTTTCTGTATTTGTCCAGATTTGATTCTTTGATAATATTTTTCTCATTGAGCCCAGAACAGTGTTTACCTTATACACCACCTGTTTCCCGTGCTTATGGTGGCTCTGCAGCTTTTTCCAGAACTTAAGCCTTTTGATCAGAACTTATGAAGCATCTTAGCCTGTTACAAAAGGGCTCCTTTCAAACATTAAGAGTAACTCCTTTCCTTAATACAAATGGACAGTCTAAAGAGACCATCGTCTGGGTTGCAGGCCCCAAAAGATATGCAAAAAGGAGTTTTGAAGTCTGGCAGCCTATATGTGGTATGAAATTGCTATTGTGATAGTTCTGTTTTAGCTGATAAATTACTCATTTTGGACACAGCACATGAACAAGGGCCAGCATTGTTTCATTATTCAAAAGCAACCTGATAAATCCACAACTAGAAGAACTTTTGTGCTGAGCTCTAGTAGTAATATATTAGGTGCTGTAATTTGTGAATTGCTCTTAGATATAAAATAAACATACTGAAGCTCCACACTCAGAATCAGTTTGGTTGTAATGAACTTGTATGGCTATAGTGGCCAAACATTGCTGTGGGTTGCTCCTAAATAGCCTTGAATCATCCACACTTTAAAGCTTTTACATCACTCAGTGAAATTCACTGTATCCTGGTTTCTGCAAATGGAACATCTCCCAAGGTTCATTAAGGTAGGTTTAAAAAAAGAAAAAAAAAAAAAAAAAAAAAGTACAAAAAGGCATAATTCTTCACAGCTTAACACAGTCTGAAAGAACTGAAAGAAAAGTTTTACAAGTTACCTTTCTCCAAAAACCTAAGAAAGTGAAGACTTAACATCCTCTGTGAATAATTATATAATGCCAAAAAAAATCATTCCAATTATGAAAATAGACTTAGAAATAGCAATGATGTTGACATGAGCTAGATAACAAGGTTTTACTTGTTCCTCCTCCAGAACTGCATAAGGAAAAGATAACTTGCAGTTATGTACCTCACATACACAAGCTGCAAGTCTTTACAATGAAGATATATGCACAGGTGCACCTCACTTTGAGAAAATTATTTCTTTTGTCTCTTAACACTGCAAAACAGTTTTATTTCTCTAATATGTCATACATACCTGTTCTGATGTGCAAAAATGTGATACTGCTCCACCATATGCTGTCATGTAGCTACAAAATCATTGTTAATTGCCAATAAAGCACTTGAAATAAAGTGCTTTTTTAAGCAAAGGAAAGCAAAGATGGCTCTAGGGCATATTTGACACAAAATGGCTACTATAGAATCCCAGATGGAATCTTTATCCTCAATTATATATATATATGTATATATATATACAGACCATCATATGTATCAGACATACATGTATATGTATGTATGTATATATATATATAAAGAGAAAAAAAAAAAAAAAAAAAACACTCTATCCAAAATAGAATTATTATGTGCATCCTAGGGTACTCCACTTACTTCACAGAAAATGATACACACAGATGAATGTAGATATAATAACTGGTTGTAGGTTTTTGTTTTAGTTTTTGTTTTTCTGAATAACAATGCTGTCTTAGCAGCTGAATGTGCAAAATATGCAATATGATGCTTATTTTGCAAATAGGTTGATGTAACCAGGACAGGGAACATGTAGCAGAAAGACATATGAAAGTCTTCAAAGGCATACATTAGTTCTCTCACCACAGCACATGCTTTTAATCCAGTATGAGTTGACTGGTATATGTCAAGTTGATTGACACATTTAATTCCTTCTTTTAAGTGTCTTGGTTTTAGTTGGTTCCATTATATTTATTCTTTCATCTTAATGATTTTTTCATAATCTATAATATGAGCGTACCAATAATAATAAGTATACACCTGACTTATTTTTAACTCCCTGCATTACACAAAAGCATATTCTTCCAGTCAAGGAAGTGACTTACATTTCAGATGACCTGGAGCCATTCTCTCACTCTGCATCAAACCTTCTAGTAATTTTAGGGAAGCCTTTCATATTTCATTTCAACAAAATGCTTAAGAATTAGGATAAACTTATTTATATTTTAAATAAAACATTTAGTCTTAAGACCTTTGCAAACTGGTTGTGAGTTACATGTGCCTAACATGTCTGTATCAGAAAGAAACCACTACAGGAAAATCTCTAGAGCTTCAACTCACCTCTAAAGCAGCAACTTCTCTAGCTCAAGCTAGATTTTGTTTGTAGTTATATTTTCAGCAGCCATGGAAAATGAGATTATTCCCTCCAAAACTGAACAATTTGATTACATGGAGCGGCAATGTTCTCCTGAACAGTCTCACAACTGAAGTACTCTCTTGAAATAGAAAACATGCTGGCTAGAATTCTGTTTGATAGAAAACAAACCTGAATGTTAGGTAATGCTCTGATCACTGCAAAAGCAGCTAAAAATGAAGTGACAGGGTCACCTGACATGGCCAACAATGTGACACCAACTAGGTGTACTCTACTAATGTCAAACAGCCCAGAACTATCAAATAACCTTATGTTGTTTACTTAACAGATCCCAAAGGCAGAAAAACATCTAGCACGATCAAGACTGGGCATTTTTGACCATGCTAAGCAGCAGAATTTTAGAAGCCTGAATCAACTAGAAAAAGAAATTTAAGGGCATTCAGTGATACAGTGGCTGTTTGAAGTTTTGATTATTGACATTTATATACTTGCTAATAAATATAAGCTTATATGTATGAAGCTTGTATATCAAGCTTACATGTGAAGCTTGTACTCCATTTTGTATCAATTGTATTGAATTAAGGGATGATGAGAACTGGCCAAATACATTTCTACAAGGCAAATACTAATGATGACCATTTATTCAGGTCATGAACAGCAATCAGTGTAACTGTTTATATATTAGCAGTTCTGTTAGTTTTGTTTTGTCCATTAGAGGAATTCAGTGATTCTATTGTAGTGTATATTGTTTATTGGCTTCTTTTCTCTTTCAGCCTTCAGTAAAAGAATATGTATTCTTGATGGCAAGGTCTTTAACACTGTATTATCATTGCCCTTGAAAACTGCCTTTTGTGCAAGCCAATGTCAAATCCTGTTTAATCTATCTGCATTTTTAAGTGTTTATCGCCATGTCAAAGTCCCGGGAGTTATGCACAAAGATTAAAATGCAACAGGCAAGCTACCTGCAGGTAGGTAGTGGCATCTGTGGTTTTTGAGAGCTGTGATACCATGAAGTTTCTCCAGAACAAGTATGGCTGACAGAAAAAGACCAGCCATGGCAGACATTAAAAAAAAACAGAAAAAGAGACCAGTGCACAAAACTTTCCAAAACGAGAGTGGTAGTAGGGCTGAACTCCAAATTTCAGAATGTCTTTTTTTTTTTTTTTTTTTTTTTTCTCACGGATTTTTGTGACAACATTAAAGGTTTGTTTATGCAAATAACCTTACATGTAAACTGATAAAAATAAAGTGATAACTTCCAGCAATTTAGGTAATAGTTATCAAAAACATTCCATACAATAAAGCCTGAAAAGATAATTCAGTGAGAGAAAGGTTATTTCAGAAACATTCTTTCTCACCCTCTCTTTTCTATAAAAGAAAAATAAACCACAGATTTTTAAATGCAACTTTCTTATTTGGTCTAGCATACACATTCAAAATTTACAAATTAATTTATTTTGCAAGGAATACAATAATGAGTTTGTGTTTTTTTTTAGCTGAAAAAGAGGCAAAACAAACATTGAAGTCAACATTTCAGATGAGGATAATTCTTTGTAATATGAGATACTGTAAAATATTAAGGCCAATGTATACTTTGCAAAAATATTTCCCTATGTCTTCAGTATAAACTTGGCAATTTCAATGACAATCTCTATTTTAATTGGGAGTGAAGGAAGCCTAATAGCAATGCTAATTTATTGATTATATGTTAGCAACTTTCTCTCTACAGTTCATCCCAATTACTTCTCTCTCCTAGGCAAAGAAATGTATCTCTTTTAGTATTATTACTTCAACAGATTCCATCTTTAGCAGGCCAAGTTAGAATCTACGTCCAAGCTCTTCTATTGGAAAAGTATGACATCTTGATTTTGAAAATCTGAAATCATTATGTAGCCATAACCTCCCCTTTTTACTTGTTGCAAATGAAAGAGGGTAATCTGTAAAAGACCCAGTATTCATCCCCATCTCCAAATGTATGGATTTACTGGAAAAATTGAAGTCAGTGCTGGCTTTGTGTCATATGCCACTTAGCAGAAATTGTATATCCAAATTCCACACATTCTGCACTAACAAAGTTACTGAAAATTTGTGTTTTGCAGCATGAGCAAACATTTGTTAAAAGGCATGGGAAGAGGAGCATATCAGCCTATTTTTTTTGTGCCAAAATACAATTTACTTTTAAAAAATAAAAGTTGCTATAAACAAAACAGTATCTCATTTGAAGGGAATAGCATACTATGCATAGTATTATTATTATTATTTTTTTGAAGCCTCGATTCTCATCCATTCTGGTTTCTATATTGCCACACTCATCTTATTTAAACTTATTTATTTTTCCAATACTTCACTACCTGTGCTAACACTCAAGGATATAGCAAGAGGACTCAGTTCAGGTTTCAGATAAAATATTTGGCAACACAGCACAAGGTCACCTTTTAGCCTTATGACTAGAGGTTTTGGTTCTCCATCACTGACCCTGCCTGTACTATATTCTGTGTTAAGTCATGCAGGGAGGTGGAGAATTGTGTAAGAAAATGCAGACAGACTCAGCAGTGTGTATAGCCACATACACTTGCTACAAAAGAAGTACTCAACTCTCTCCTCTCAATAGGGTTTGCTTCTCTTTATGGCCTTACAGATTTTTCTTCCTTTCTCCTCTTTTCTAGTCAATCCAGAGGAAAAATCTGTACTTTCACACAAATAGTTAGGGCATGTTTCTTTTGTATAGTATCAACAGAGACAGGTATTTTTAAAAAAAACTATTCATGGCTTGCTATCACACTGCAGCACTTTTTCTAAGAGACACTCCCACCTCAGATGACCAGCTCTGAATGCCACAGCATTTCTGGAGAACTGATATGCCAAAAAGCTTTCAACAGTGACATCATTCAATGGATTTTGGAAAGGATGTAGATCTGGGCCAAGCTGCTGAGTGTTAAATAGAACTTATCAGCAAAGAATTTCATGCAGGTTTGTAAGAAAATTTAAGTTTTTAGTTTCTTCATCAGATGGTCTAATTAAACAGTATTTCAAGGAGCAAATACAACATAATTTCTGTGGTGTGGCAAATTACTGAGAACAATCAGCTGACAATGTAGAAAATGAAACACACAATATTTCCATATCCTTAAAAGGATACGGAAATATCCTTTTTTGATCCCTGTCAAACCTTACAGCTCTGAGGACCAAACAATATGTACTACAGCCAAAGGAAAAATTTCTAGTGAGTTAAACTAAGAAAATGAGGACTCTAAATTATTCCACTAAAAACATTATTCCTTTTAAAAACTGAAATTTTAGTTCTGTGGAAACATATAAAACTTCACACCAATACTGAAAATGAAGAATGGGATCAAACGATCTCATATCCATGGTGTTGATTTATGTGATATAATTAGCAAAGCCTATTTAACCATGTCATATATGGTACGTAATAGTTTATGAAACACAAGCAATAAAGCAACAAATGCACAATGGCAAACATTGGAAATGATGTCAAATGAGTCAAACCAAACCACACCAAAGCCTAATTTTAGTTTTACTCCACACACTGTCTCTCAGAAATTTCCGGATTCAAGACTACAAATCCCTTTTTTCTGGACTCAGACTACAAATCCCTTTGCTACTACTTGACAGGGGTAATTAATGGTCTATCAAAAATGACAAGGAAGTAAATTTTATACTAACAGAGTAACTTGCTGAACCACCCCCAGCTAGCTGAAGCCAGATAAATGAACCAAGTCATTCTGCACTGTGTCAAAGCTTAAGTACAATTTTCCTACTTGCATGGTATGCCTGCAACAAATACAACTTGAGGTTTCCAACAACAGACATGCTGTTATTATGGCAACTACACAGGATAATAAAAGAAACCTTGTGAAAGTCACATGTAACAAAAGTTGAAAGGAAAGTCGCAGTAAATGACTGAGTCCCAAAAGCTTGGCCTATTGCTGTTATTTCAAGTATTTCCATGATTACTTGGTAGTTTGCAGGTTACATAAATTTCATAAAAAAATATTTTTTAATCAGTATTGCAGGCAAGCAGATGACACAACATTTTGTAAAGCAGGTTTTAGACTAGAGGGATGTCTTAATTTTTGATTACTATATCATGACAGCATCAACTATTATCTTTAATTGACTTCATCCTCCCTTACAGGGCATGGGAAAGAAACAAAGTTGGTTCTCTAGTCACAGAGATGATAAGATCTTAAAAAAACAGCAGGAGTCTCTTGCATCTCAAAGACGTGTCTTTGAATCTTCTGTGAAACAAAATAGCATTTTATCCTTATACTTATTTAAATAAATAAGGCATTTGTGGTTATTGATATAAAGATGTATGAACTTGACTGGAGGAGAAGTAAAAATGTGCATAGGAATTTAATGGATGACTTTCAGCATTTAAATAAAATGCAAAGAAACTTTTACAATTTGTAGCGATATAAGATATTTCCATGACATCTCCACTCAGTGTCTATGGTGACATAAGGATCTTCTGGAAATCTAGCATTTCTAAAGTTGGATGAACCTTTTCAGTTCTGAGTAGGCAGAATCACGTTTGTGCTGTTCATACAGTGGAACGAAGGAAAAGATTGAGAAGTAGCTAGAAGTCTGTAGCTAGGCATTTCTGGTATAAGTTCAGAAAAATCCTCCTTCCAGTTCAGTACAGTTGTGGTGCTCATAATGAACAGATAAGCTAACTGTGTTCTGAAAGCAAGTTCAGATACTATTGTCATATGAAATGAGGGAACAGTGAAAGCAAGCCTTCTTGTGAGAGTATACCCCTCTGACCTGCCATTTTAGACACTGAAACTATTTTTCAGAGGCCATGGTCTTGCTCGCCAGTTTTAAATTACCCACAGATTGAACAGACAATGTTTTTTTTGTCCAATGCCATGTACAGGTGGCCATCAGGTATGTGGCCATCAGGACAGTCTATGCTTTCTGCTGATATCTCCACCACCATACATCTCTTCATGGCACTGGTCCTGTTAGCAGGTACCCACACACTAGGCTATCTTGCATCTGGAAAAGCAGCTATTTTCTGCTACCTTGGAGAACATCTGAGATAAATACTATGCTGTTGCTGGATTCACCTACCACCTGAGTGATGCAGAGACACCTACACACCCCTAACCACTCTGGGGAACTGCAGATACCTCCAACTAAAAAATGTGCTCTAGGCTTCCAAAACACACAAGATATCCCTTGATTTCTCTAATACCAATGCTTAGAAAGCATTAATGCTTTCTAATTTCTCTAATACCAATGCTTAGAAAGCATAATGCAAGCCTTAGATGTCATACAGATAACTAGACAAACAGAGAGTTCTTACACTAGCTGCAGAACCAAACCACAACAAATTTGGGGTTAAAGAATTAAAGACTGCACCAACGTCAAAATAATTCGGGGAGATGAGAGTTTGGGGAGATGCCATGGTCAGTGCTGCTTAGGATCTCAAAGTCAGAGCTTGCCACCTTAAGCTTCTTTTTGAAAGTAAGGGATGTTACAAACCTTCAGTAGAATCTTGGTTGGATAAGGAAAAAATGAATTGTGTGTCAGATGAAGGGGAAAAAAGAAAAAAGGGGAGGAAGAGAGAGAGAGAGATGGATGGATGGATGCATGGGTGGATGCATGGATGGATGCATGGATAAATTAATACCTGGGAGACAAAAAAAATGATAATTGCTTTTATTGAATATTGGCAGACAAAAAAAAAAAAAGTTTCAACTTCTGCACTCTTATGGTTAGCACAGAAGGAGAGATGAAGAATTTATATTTAGCTAAAGGACAATGTTTTCCTAGTGGGATAAGGAAATTCAGTCATACCTACTTCTCCATCAACTTAAGGTTAACTTGCCCTTCAGACACCTCTGTGTTTGAAATGAAATGTTCCTCAAGAACAGGTATCAATTGTTACCCTAGTCTTTAGATGCAATTTTGTGACTCAGCCAATAGGACAACTGCAATAACTAACAAAGACACATTTTTGTTGTTGATACATTTAATTGTGATAACATATCTACCGGTGAAAGATTTGTTTCTGTCATTTCTTCTTGAAACTTCTGTTTCAACTGTACGATACCCAGCAAATCACCAGCCTTACAGCATGATTTGAATACATACATGCCTAGCACAATTTTTCCTGTTTATATCTGCTGCTTAAATTACAGTAACTTTTATTTTGGAACTAATTACATTTTCCCATATTAACACATCTCAAACTGTCTCTGCTTTGTTGGTCTGTTTAACCAGCACTGCACAAGAATACTGGGCCATTGAGCCTAAAATTATGTATATTTGCTTGCCATTTTCTTCTCTTACTGCTATCGCATGAGTAATTCAGCTGCACTATGCAGCCAGATGTTAGTACATACAGTTGATCTAAATCATTCTTGCCAAGTCAGAAATGAATACCATGGGATCATTTTGAACAAATAAAGTACTTACTGTGGGATGGAAAACAATGTGTCTTATGTGAAGGATACAATGCATCTCACAAGGCTTTTCAATAGACTGTAATTAACTCTTTATATTTTCATACATTATAGTAAGTCTTCCTTGTGAGTCAGAGATGAATTACTAAGCAAAAAATATTAATGTTTGTTCCAATGGTGCATTTCATAGTTATGGATACAAATGAGTTTCCTAATAACATGTGAAAGAGAGTTCATTACTAATGGAAAAATTCCTAATCTATGGAGTTACCTTCCTGCTTATGTCTTTTCTTATTTCCAAGTTAAAAATGAGTCATTTTGAATTTCAGATTGAGGACATACCAGTAACTGTATACATCGTAGTGCTATTAAAATTCAATTCATCATCTCTGAAAAGCCCATCTTACTAAATCAATAGATAGGCAGACACAGATAATCCAAGCCGCTTAAGATACAGCAATGTACACGCTGAGGCCTTTAAATGATTGTTTCATTATACCAGTCATTTTAATACAGTGATGGTCTATATATAAGGAAGTAAAAGTGTCTGTAGCACCAGATTTGGAAAAAATACATTTTATAGATTCTTGATTTGTCATTAAGCAAGATTTCTTCTTTTCCCATCTTTCTTTATTTCACTATTCAATATATTTTTGAACTACCTGTTTTGTGGGAATGAAGGTGCATAAAATGAAAAATTGCTTCCTCCTGAAACTATCCTTTGTCTTCTGATTTGCAGAGGGTGTAATTTTGCCCTCATTCAAACAGATCTTTTCAAATGTTAATGATGTCTACTTTTAAGATGAGTGGTTGTTATAAAACTATTTGAGGTAAAGGCTTTCTGTTTCACAGCTTAAAGATTTCTGCATTTGAGTAGATAATCTTAGGTCACCATGCTCAAAAAGAGCCAGTTCATGTTCCTGTAGCCACATCTCAATTGTCCTAATCCAAAAAAACAGCAAAATGAAGTGTTTTCTGGCTGCTGCTCATGAAAACTTCTCAATTTAGTACAGTCAGTTGTCCCCCACGTCATATTCTCTTCATCACAGACACCTCCTTAGTCCTGCCTTTCCACTGCATGTCTCAAGGTCTCACATCACTTAGGATTGCCACAATTCCCATCGCACACAACGACAAAACCAAAGTGTGTCAGAGACTTTCTTCCCCACAGAGCAACTGTTCTATTTTTGCTTTTCTAACACCTCTCCACCTAGCACACTAGCCGTAATGATTGCTTGAGCTGGGCACCACCATAACATTACAATGATCTCAGGCTGATGGTGTATCCACCTGCCATTTCAAATTTAGATTAAGTTTTTCGCCTGGAGCCATAACTCAGACAACTTCAGCAAGGGCCAGCCAGCAGCATAGGTATGAATTACCTCCCTAACTGTTCTGAGAGCACTGGCTGCTGTGTGAAGCCTGCCAGGGGCTTCCCTTCAAACAGTGGCCTGAGTACCAGGCTGCACCAGCATTTCTCTGTGTCTGCATTCCCAAGAAAGTGAAGGCTGTGAAACAAACACAAAGACCAAGCCAAAAACGTTCATACTGTATTATCAAATGAGTATCCTTTTTCTTTTTTTTTTTTCTCAAAATCCATTTGTATCATACTCTTCTTTCACAAATATCTGAAGTTTACTGTCAGCCAAGGCAAGAGCTTCAATGAATCTGACAGGAATGGGGGAGAAGAGAAAAATGACATAACACTTCACACGGTCACCAGAGATAACTGTGAATGAAGTAAAACACATGAGGTGGCTCTTCCCAGGCAGTCTGAAGGTGATGTAATGATATTAATCACATATTCTTGCTGCTGTGTCTGTGACACTATAAAATCTGAATGATGTAATAAAGGAAAGTAAGAACCACTTGCTGTTTCTCACAATACAAAGGGGGGGCACACAAAGAAAGGATTAGGTAGATTTAAAAATAGTATTTTTTTACAAACACTTCTCAGATTGACAGGGGGAAACTTGTCACAAGACATGATGGACATCAAACCACCAAATGTTTATTACAAGATCATACTAGACATTTCCAGTTTCTTATAGTCTACGCATATCCAGTGAAACACTTTTGTAAACAGGATACTGGGCTGACTGGAACATTAATTTCACATCATCTGTTAGCTTTCATGTTCTTGCAAGGGACATAGACTATAAAAAGTGGTGTAAAATGGAACCTAGTTTCCATTAGGAAAGTATTCTATAGAATGAAGGATTCTCAACTGTACAACCAATATAATTATTAGATTTTTTGTGAAGATTTCTCTTAATGCATACACACATATATATACTTTTGCATATATATTTAAATATAATAACAAACTACTTACTCATTACTATTCCTGGTCCTTTGAAAAGGTTTCAAAGGAAGAACTAAGGACATAAAAATCAACAATATGTTTCAGAAGATGATTTATAAGAATTTCCTACAAATTTCCTACAATATTTTAATTCTCCTTTTCCTGTGCATCTACATTGTAAAGTTTGTTTTCTTTAATGATGCATGTTTTTAAGGCAAATCCAGAAGGAGTGAATTGCATCCCATTCTACTTTCCTAAACTGCACTTTGAACCTTGTCTAAAATATTTCCAAAATGTGGAAGAGTCCTATTCCTCAAATAGATATATAGCAATGCCACTATTCCTTTCTCTTAGAACAAGCATTAAAAAGGTAGTTTGATATTATTTCATCTTTCTCCCGCAGATCTAGGTATAAGAAGACACTGTGTGGACTAGAACATTTTGCAGTTACTGTCAGTAGTGTATTTCCTGAACATATTGCAAAATTAACCATTCTGAAGAAGGAAGAGCAATTATTATTCCCAAATGCAGGAGTTAGTCTTTGGAGGCTAAGTGATAAGAGCTTTCCTGACACAAGGCAATGCTAAATTTAATGAAATGTAAAATAGTTCATTATTAAGCATTGTAAAATGGTAGTTACCAGGAAAATACTAATTTCTTCAGACAATATTCCCTAAAAATAAATAAATAAATAAACAATGTTATTATCTCTCCCAACAAGGACTGTAGCATGCCTCTAGGAAAAGACTCTTTGGCGGTTCAGTGGCACAAGCAGAGGCTAATTATCTTTTTCTGGTTCAGAGCTAGAAAGCCCAACACACACAGGGACTGATTTCTAGACAGGCCAAATGACCACTAAGAAGTTCATCTTCCCCTTTTTGCTTCCTGTTTGCAGCTCAGCTGCATCCTGGATTGAGAGCATAACTACTGCTGTCAGGCTGATCTCATGAAAAGGAGGGGGATATACAGGACAGCTGGCCAGCAACAGATGGGGATATGCTGTTCCATCTCGCAGCTCCTTTTGCATCACATGCTGTCTAGAAGGAATCCTAACTAATGTAGCACTGGTCTTCTAAAGGGGACCTGGCTTTAAACAACAGTTGAGTCCTAGAACTCAAAGCACTTCCTAAATTGCCTATCCACTACTTTAATAATCCAGTTCATTTAAGTTCAGATCAGTTGTTTGTGCTGGAATTTAATTATTCAGTTCTTTAAATTTCTTTTTGTTTAAGACAAGGTGAAAGCATGCCATAAAATTTTCCAGTTTTGTGAATAGAACTTGATCCACCTGTTGACACTTTAAAGTATCTTGCCCTTGAAGGAGAAAGTTCTTTGCACTTCTAATCACATGATAAATGCAAAAAGGTCATCATCTGTCCCATTTAACACAAGGATGACTGCTTCCACTCACTGCTTTACAGCAATACTGGCTTTGACAGTCAAACGACTTCTGAAATAGTTAAGCTGCATTAAAATTAGACTGTTGTTATTGAAATTTACAATGAACAGAAACTATCTTTTATTCATTCTCATCTTTGTATAGACACCTAGAATTTAATTTTGTTCTTTTGATATTTCAAATTAAATATTACTTGAAAACAAAAAAGTAAAACTAATTTGAAAGCTTATAGAAGCAGAAATGAAGATACCAGTTCATTTTGACTTTCCAAGTGAAAAGAAATGAATAAATTAAACATTGATGCTGGTTCTCATTATCTAAGGGTAACTGTAGGGTTCTTATTCTATACAAACCCACACTGACCCAACCAGTGATTGTGTGTCGATTCAAAAAAATCACCACCTTGATTAATTGCCTTAAAACATATATACTGTTTATTATGGATAAAGTTATCTATATATACCATAGACACCACATCACAGCACAGTAATCCTCTGTGATAGGTTTACGCCAGGGTTTAAATTGCCAGGTACTATTATATACTAATGTAAAAACTGAACCCAAATATATAAAATGTAACAAGCAAATTAAAGGGGATTGAAAAATAGGATTTGGCTGAGAAATATTGCTTCATTGCATTACTGTCCGTGGCACTGCATCTTTATACAAAAAGTGTTATAACATCTCAGCATATGACTGGACACATTTAGCTCATATTTGGCAGCTTGTTAGAAATGTTATGCAAAAGACACTTGTCAATCCCATAGAGATCCACAAGTGTCATTTTCTTCATGTGTTTTTCTTCTTTTAAAGTGGATTTTAAATTAAAAAAAAAAAAATCTATATTAACAGCAGTGTATAAACAGAGCTCTGTATTAAATCATTTTTAAACATACAAATTATGAATTAGAAAAATTGATTTTGCATAATATTAATTAAATTTTATTTTCATACTATTTATCTATATTTAACCAAAGGGTCGGTTTTACATACATGTACAATTTGACCCTTTTAATTCATTGTTTACTGATTTCAAAGAGAATTTCAAAGAGAAAGAACAGAAATGCATTTTTACAGCTTCCACCTTATTATCAACAAATATTTCAGTTTTTGAACTAAAGGAGCAATTCTTGTGAATGCTTACACACAGCACTTTAGTACTTCTGCATATTCTTAATAGGCTGCATGGTATAAAGTTTCACTCTGATTAGCCTCTTAAAGGAAGTACTGATGGGAAAAAAAAGAAAAAAAAAAAAAAAGAAAACACACAACTTCACATAATGTGCTCTATGAAAAACAACTAAATATTCTTTTATATGAATAAAATTAATATTCAGATTAAATGTTTTCAGATGTGAGCCTTTATACAAATGCAGTGAACTACAATTGAGTTTACCTTACTCTTAGCTACTAGTCACCCTCACCAACAAACAGAGCACGCATCAGATCGAATATCACCCAGAAAAAGGAGTTACCTCACTGAATAAAATTTTGCCATTTTTACATCTTTTCTTTCTTGGCAAAGTCACAGCCCATTCTTTCCTTTTTTTGACCTTTCTGTGCTTAAACTTGAGTCCTGCAGTTAAAACTTACTATTACTACTACTAAAATAATTAGAATTGTTATTACAACCTACTACTCCTTCTCCAGTTTCTTCATACACCAGATATTTATTGCTAGTTTTATATGTGCATTATTATCCATGTAAATCACAATCCCCATATCAGAGTTCAAAATGCAGTGCAAAACCACAAGTATAGATAAAATTACAGTTTATAATTTTCATACCTTATTTAATTTGCATATGTACAGTTCATAGCTTGTGCATCAGTGTACACCACATACAGTGACGATTTTATGATCAAAGAAATGCATCAATTATGATACACTGTTTCTAAACCTATAATACTAATTTGTTTTAGCATAATCAAAGTACAGAATTTTAAATGTGACAATGCAGATAGTTGAGTGTTTTGCCAGAATTTTTGGGACCTTCATGCATCACATATGGTAATTTTATTTGAGGTTGATGGCTATATCCATTTGTCATCTACAAGAACTTGATTCCATCAGTTTTGTATTGTTTTGAATCACCAGATGCCACTTTTCCCTTCTCTAAAGACTTGCCATCTGAGTGTGTAGGAGTTAGGTCTGGTAGAAACACTGTCAGCTGAACTGAGATGCTTTACAGATCTTGAGCACCTTACCAGTAAAATAATAATAATAATAATAATAATAATAATAATAATAATAATAATAATAATAATAATAATAAACAACTCTTGTCTCAATCTCCCTCTTTAGCTGGGAATATTATTTCTCAAATTAGTTGCTGTATATAAGCTATGTCTACAGAAATGGAAAAAAATAAGAAAACAAAAACAACACTTGTCAACACATATGCACTACCCAGGGACATTTTTAAAGGCATTCTTTCACATTCCCTACAAGATTATATTTAAAGTTGCACTTCTAACTTGAATAAAATAATATTCACAAGTTCAAATAAAATTGTGTTGAAAAGTTTGTCTCTGTATAAGTGCCATTATAATTTTGCCACTTCTATTTTAGTTACTTTCTTCAAGTAATTTCTCTGCCTTGTTTCCATGTGCAATCCACAAAAACATAACAAAACAAAACAAAAAAATTAGAGAAGAATGCAGTCATGGCAAGAGCTCTTAGCGAAGTTCAACCATGATTCATTGTCATCACATCGTAATGGAATATCTCAGTGGAAACACCATAAAGCAATGTTTAAACATCATGCAGTGATTATTTTATAATGTCTGTAACTACACTGCACACGTCTTTCACTCTCCTGCATTCTTCTGTTATGTGGGTCAAGCACAGTGCTTCCTTTCTCTGTGACTTTTGGGAAGAAAGGCAAGCTGATTTTATTATTTTTTTTCTACTCCATTTCTTTCCATTTTCCAACTCTTTAAGGGGACAGAGAGGTGTATTAGCAAGTCGACTTTGTGTGACAATCTGAAAAACAGAGTTTTAGGAGGTAAGCTAAAACAAAAGGAATTGTCATCATTTTGAAGCTTCACTAAGATTGCATGTTGCATCACACTTGTTCAAACATGAGTCCTTTATATAAAGATTCAAAGGCCTCTCTATCTTTATCCTTTTGGAACAGCATTCTGTTATCTCCTTTTATCTTTACTAATACCAAATGACTGTTTTTACTGTTGGAGAGTTACAATACATCAGTTGTACATCAGGATGGGACCACATGAAAAAACACTGGGGTTCCAGCACCTGGTGAAAAACAGTATTTTTTTTTCTAATCTTCCCAATATTTTTTTTTTTCAGAAACAGTTTATGTATAATGCTTCACGTAGATTTAATGAGAAACATACCGTGAACAAATAAGAACCAAAAATATATACAGAGAGGTATAAAAATACTCAATGTAAGTTAAGTGTGAAAACTGTCACCACTGACCTGTTGAGTAATTTTTGATTTTGTAGTCTTAGTTATTAAGCTTTGCTAAATGGGAAGCCATTAGAGTGCTTTAGAAGAGCTGTGAAGATGACAATGAAATTCTGGTCACTGAGCCATCTCTAGTGAAATCTAAGACAGTTTTGCGCTCTGATTTGAGCTCAGTAAGCATAGAATTAGACCTTGAAGCTGCAAACATTGATAACAGAGGTAAAATAAAAACAGAATTTAAAAATGACATCCTATCTCCATGAAATGAGCCCAGTAAACACTTGTCCACAATGTTGTATAAACAGCCACTGTAAAACTGCTAATGCATCAACCACTAGAAAAACTGTTTAGGTTGGTTGGAGGTTTTGGAGGGGGGAGTTTGTTATATATGAAAAACAGAATTGGAAATTACTATTTCATTTGCTTCAAAGGAATCTAATAATTTTAAAGTGCCTACAGCTAAACTCAGTCATAGGACATTGAGTTCTGAGGTTGCAAAAGACTGAAACAAAGTTACTTGTGTCAGTGAAATAGACACCCACAGTGCTTGCTTTAAAAGCAGTCCATCATTCTTTATTATAAAAATCCCTGGCACTGCCAATGAACCAACCGCGTAAGTGCTCAGCAAGGCAGAATAGCTTTGATTCCATTACTTGGTTCCATGCAAGGGGCTTATGTTACTGCTGCCCTCCCAAATGCTTATGAAAATAAGATGTATATGATAATGACTTTTCTTGTAAGTAAAATTGATATTGCATTTATAAATTGTATGTTACTTCAGAACACAAGATTAATTTTCCCTGTCAGCCTAGGCTGTAGTCTTTATTACCACACGTGTTGCCACAGAGATCATCCACCTTCCCTGTTGTCTCAGCCGTGTCCAACTTGTCTTCAAATCTTCTTCCTGCCCTCATTCATCTTTTTGTATATTAGTTGTGAGGTTCTTGAGTTTCCTAGAAGCTGTGCTTCTGCCAAACACTTTGCTTGTGCTCTTCATCACCATCTTATCATTCTGCTAATTCAATCCAAGTCACATAGCCACATAGCAACCTCCATCACATCCTTCATTCTAACTCCAATTTACATTTCACATCCATCAGTTCTGAAATCTGACCTGAGCTACACTGATCTGAGCTACTTCTTCAAGTTCCTCCTTAGAAGTCTCATCTTTGAACTCTATTTTCTCAGAAATGTTGGCAAAATACATGAAGAACAAATGCCAATCAAACCTATAAAGCCTGACAAGACCAGGGAATTTCACCATTCAGTCGTATCAATCCTTGTTATAAATCATTAGAGGTAGGAAGAGTGTTAGAATATTTCTTTTGTAAAGCACTTCACTCTTTTTTCTTTTTTTTTTTTTTTTTTTGTCAATATATGCTATATAATCATTAAAAAAACGATAGCAAATATTGTGCAATGTGTACTGGTGCACTGACTTGTCTTGAATTTAATTAGTCAATTAGTTTTGCATGGATTACCACAGTAATCTGAAACTATCTATTACACAAAGTAAAGCTAAAAGGAAATAGAAAAACAGCACATTACCTGGCAGGGAGCTGCTGTCCAAGACAATAATCTGAACTTGATAGATACAGAGCCTTTGTTCAGTTTGAACATTTAAAGGCTCTTTGGAGACCTGATTGGCTGATGATCACACATGATGTTTGGATAGTTTATTTTGTGCGACCAACTGCCAAACCAACGAGCATCTCAAATTACTGAGGCACAAGAGGTTATGGTGAAGCTCAAGACTCAGAACATGATCCCACAAAAGTGTATCCTTTGTTTATGAACTCTGCATAGGGTTTCTTTCACAGTTTCTTTGTCTGACATACAGGACTTTTCTTTATCATCCCCTGTAGAAATGTGTGCATTCAAAAGTGCATTCAAATGCTATAGCCTCCAAAATGACTGCTACTGTCTGGGGACATCTGCACATCGCTTATGCCTAATGCTGCAGGAGTTCAGCATTTACAGAGATGGTGGGCGTGAACTTGCCATTTAAAATGTAGAGCATTAATATGATTTTGTTCAACCAATTAAAAATTTAATACAAAATGCTCTAAAGATCATAAGCAGAAACTTAAAAGCAAAATGCAGGCACTCAATCCAGCTAATAAGTTCCAAAAGTCTAATATTTTTTCTCATTTGAAGAAAATTGTCCAGCAATTGACTATAAATATGCAATTAACTTAGACTTTTTTAGACTGTTCCATTTACAGGCATAGTAAAATTCCACATTAGGCTTTGTAGAGTAATTAGAAACTTCTTTGTATTAATAAGCAATACTAGCCACTACATTAATCAAAAAGCTGTACTTTGCTGACAATAATGCAGAATTTGCTTCAGAGCTCCAGAATTTATTTGTACAAGAACTCACCATTTTTGTATAGAAAAAAAAAAAAAAAACATCTAATTATTTGCCATACTGATGACAAAATAAATGCATATATAAAAGGCAAGTTGTACCTTGGAACAAATCACAACTTCACTCATGAATTCTAAGCAAAATGCATACACAAGTTCACTTCAAAACATCTTCCTTTTTAATTCAATAATGACCTTAACTATTTTGCTGGAGAAGCAAACAAAAAGCGTACGTGTTGTTACAGTTGTTATTTTTCACCAGTTCCATTCACTATTCCTTGACCCGATAAATGCTGGAAGGGATGAAACTGCACACTGAAGTGAAATGGAAAAAACATTCTGATGACTCAGGTTAAAAAAAAAATGAAACTTCTTGTCCCAAATATCCACTGTGCAACAAATATTAAAGTCTCAAAGGTCTTAGAAGAGCATTGTTTATGAATTTTAGGCTGTCTCTCGGACAGATTATATGAGAAAACTGCTGTAACTTTTACAGCCCAGCACTTGGAATATTCAGAGGGAAAGAAGCAATTCTTACACCTTTTTTTTTTATTATTATTTATCTGAAAATAATGATGCTAATGATGAGAACTGTTCATAAGAGCTGTGGTTATCTGTCATGGAAATTGAGACAATTTTAGAACTCCTATAAAGGTACCCAATGCAAGGGTTACTCAAAGAAAAAGACCGGCCTAAACATTAGAAAATATTATCATTTAATTAATCTCTGTACTGTGTGAAACTTTAATTTGAAGCTGAAATGTCTCCTCCAGGAAGGATGAAATATAGTGGAGATAATATGTAGCAGGCATAGGTAAGTGTCTAATGTAGAACTGCAGGGAGGGCTCTTCGCAAGCGGCATTTATCTCAGCACTGAGGACAACGGCAGGAAGGGAACATGTTTGCTGACAGAAGCACATAAGAGAAAAAAAGGGAAGTAAACACGGGTTGTTGAACTCTGACAGAGAGAATGTGGTAACAACAATACTGTGTTTCCTATTATTGGGAAGAAATAGGAAGCAAGCCATTGTTTCTGCTGGACACCCTCTGTTAAGATTTTGACAACTTGCATGTAGTTCTGGGTGCAACTTCTCACTTGTGTCAGCAAAGCTGTTCCCCCCACCGTGGCCTTCAGGAGGGGCCCTTCCTTTCACAGGCTCCCTGTCCCACCCAAGGAAAAATGGGACTGGGGAAGACAAATCAGTTGCAACCTCCAGATCTCTGCAACCATCAACAGCAGATGCAGAAAAGAGCATCAACACTGGGTACCACTTCAATGTCCCTAGAAGGTGAATCCCCAGCTGACCTCTGGAGACACTGACTGCACAGTCAACATCAGCAAGCACAGCACAGAACAGCATTAACTTGGCACCACAGTGGCGGATCAGAACCAGCTTTTGTCCACCCACTTCAGATACCAAACAGAATGTCTTAAATCCACTCCTACAGCAATCCTAATCTTCTAAATTCAGGGAACTGAGCATGAGGTAGAAGGTCAGAGCTCACGTTAAAGTGTGCTTCTGAGTGACAGAGCTAATTGGCACAGGGCACAAAGGTGGCAGACAACTGGCTTCCAGTTCACTGTCAGCTTGAACTTGACTAAAATAAAGTTAATGCTGTCTTGGATTGTTGTCTATAAAAATGTATAGATACCAGTAGGGCTACTGCTCAACTCAATGTACAGGACGAATCTAGCAGGGTATTTTGTGAATAATAACTGCAGGAGATTTTTAAATATGGATCTAACTACTTGAGAGCACCTCTGATATGGATGCCTTGATGTAACTGCCTTACTGCACCTTGCAGCCCACTCACACATACGCACATACTCATTAAATTTAACCACTCACTCCTGGAAGAGATCCAGACCTCAGAAAGAGGCTGAGATTTTATTCTCAGATCATGAGCTTAAACTATAAAAATCTAAGTAGGTTCACAACAATCATTTACTTCAGATGCTTACCTTCCACTCAAGTTTGCAACTCACTAATGTCTGTTCTAGTACAATGCCTGCTTATTTACAGACATCTAAAAACTAGTCCCATTTGCATACAGCCAAGTAGTATCTTTAATACTCCAGCACAATTTGTCCTTCAAACACAATTTAATGATGTTGGCTTTCTTGAATGCTTTATGTTAGCAGTAGTAATAGTGCTTAAAACTAAATAATGCTTTGTTCTAATAATAGGGATTTGGTCACAGTGTTTTCTGTTGGTGTGATTTATTTATTTATTTTGGTCTGATTCCCTACAACACCTCAGATATTGGTGGAGAGTCTCGATTTCTCCTGCTTCTTCTACTGCCACATAATTTTAGCTTTTCGTATATTAGGAAAGATTAAGGTTTGTAATAAAGCACTTCAGGGTATTCTTTGCCTTACACACCATGTGTCACTCCTTATGATTTAAGGGAGAGATTCATCACAGACATTGACATTGACAGTGCTGATATTTACATGGGATCTCAGTATCTGCGTTCTCAATGGGCAAAAGTCAATGGGCAGAAATGGGCTTTTGGGATGTATCTCACTGACCTTTTTAGGTGTCTAAGCTACAATAAAAGTATTTGTTGCCTAAAAGTGCCTATATGTTGCTATTATATAAAGTGAGTTTAGGTAACTAGCTCAATTATAGATATCTATGCTGATGAACTCAGCATTTGATCAGATGAAACCAGGCCTACATGCTCATAATACATTTTCTTGGTATTGCAGGAGACTGAAATAATAACTCATTTGCTTATTTGAGTCAAATACTTTTAAATGTTAAGTTTTGGGGAGTAGGAGGTGATTTTTCTTGTTTATTCAACTCATAATAAAATAAGAAATTGAAAAGTATGTGTTCTGGATTCTAAAAATAGTTCTTATAATCTTCCTTCAAATAGATCCACAGATAGACAGCATGGTGTTGAAAACTGAAATTTTGCTATCTTTTCTTCATTGCTCAGAAAAAAAGAAAAAAAAAGTTCATTTTGGCTGAGTAATGAGTCTCTGAACATCATGTTCTGCAATACTCATATTTTGTGCACAATTTTATTTTGCTGCGTTTATAAAATGTGCAACTCAGAAATGCTGCATTACTAATGTTTTTGTGGCTATCATGGCTACATAGAAGAAAATATATGGAAAGGGAATATGAAAATACACTACCTCATGCTTTATGTACATACCATAGTCAACTAATACTATCCTTTTTGAAAGTAAATCTTCAGGACAAGTCTTATATAGCAAAAGCAAATATCTAGCTGTCTTTAGTCCAAAAAAAAAAAAAAAAGTGACAAATTTCATATGTGCCATATTAATTCACAATTTACTCAACTAAGTCATCACATAAACCATCCAAAGAAACACCAATTAAAACTTGAAAAAAAATGTACGATGTTTTACAGAACAACATAGAGGACAGCTTACCTTATGTAAAGACTGGACAATTTCCCAGAGCTGCAAAATTGGAGAGGCAGCATTTTCAGAGCCAATTTTGACTGCACTGATTAAATTGCTAATAAGGCATTAATTTGCATAAGGTACAAATACTTTGTCTCATATTTTTTGTGGGATTTTGTGAGACTGCACTTTGTAAAAGCTGAATATGTATCATTCTGAAAGTCTACAAAATGTGTAGTACTAAATACAATTTCTTGTGAATGTTGGAGTAGAAGCAACAGAATATATTTTATTCAAGGCAACAAAACAGCAAAGGATGTTCCTGTTGATATAGATATTGGATATTCATGAGAGAGAGTTCACTACTGAACAGAAAAACAGTAACTGTTTGCTAGATAAAGTGGCAAACTTTTTGAATGAGGCCAAGAATTTCCTAGTAAATCAACTTGCAGGGGAAAAAATAAAATAAAATAAAATAAATATTCAGTTAAAGTCATTCTCTGTGAATTACTTTAAAAGTGTTATCATTCAGGCCTGAAGTTTTGTTGACTTAGGTAACTGCAGATACACAAGAGCTTGAGTAATAAGGCATGCCTTAAGGCATGATAGTACTTAATAAAAACAAGTTTGAGTGTGTTAGGTATGAAGAAAATGCAAATCTGAAAGTTACGTTGCATGTTATGTTGCCTAACACTGTGTGAACTCATAGCCTTTTGGTCTGGTTCTTGTTCGATTCTCCTGCAGGCACTTGTTTTCAGTGGTTAGCATTAAGAGATAGCAAGAAGTGAATGGAGAAGACCGTAAGGAACCATGAAGAGACAACAGCAGGACAAGGCAGAGCTGCTGTACCTGGGCAGTGAAAAGAAAAAAAGGGTTTTCATCTGCCTCCAAGGTGAGGAATGGGGAAGAGGTAGTGGTAATAATTCTCCCTCTTGCACACCACCCTTCAGAATTAGCCAAACACACCGGTGGATTGGTTACAAGCTGCAGCACACCGTGTACACAAGTGTACTTTTGTGCACAAGTTGCAAAAGCTCAGGCTGAAGAGAAATATCAGTAGCTTCCTTCTCACTACCTCTAATCTGGCATTCACTGCAATGGCACTGCTGCGAAAACACATGCTCCCTACCAGTCTGCCAGCCCTCCACAGCAGCCACCGCTGCGTCTGCCTGCCCCACAGGAGCACATGCTGCCAGCCTGCTGTCCACTCTGCCTCCCTAATCCACCAGCCTCCAAGCCTGGTGGGTTCACCCCTCTTACTGTTACAGCTCTAGTAATTCAAGCACACATTCAAGCCAGCATACAAAGTCCAAATGAAGAAAAACTCCACAACTGACTTCAGGCTTGTTCACCACAAGAGTGTTGTTTAATGTTTCCCCTAATCTTCTGACCACCTTATATTACCTATATGAATGTATACACAATCAGACACAAGATAAAAGAATGCACTACCTCCAAAATTATTTTTAAGGCTACAGATGGCTGTAATGCTATAAGGGCAGAGCTAACAGCTGTTCTTATCTCAGTAACCCCTTAATGCATTAAATAAAGCAGTATAATCATAGCCACTAACTTTCTTACATTTTGTGGTTGTTGTTTCTTTGTTTTGTTTTAAATAGCTCATGAAGGACATGGGTGAACAAATCATTAATATTTTTGCCATTCTTCTGTTTTACTCAGGTCACTTCAAATTCTGGTATTGAATCCCTCCATTTATCTTTCATGGATTATGGTGTTTGCAGGCAGTGTATTTTTTTTAGAGTAGAAAAATATCTTTTTGTAGTCAGATCAGATAATGTATTAAGCCTAATTCTGTAGAACCGAGTGTGTGTACATGAGGATTAGTGAGTTATAGAAAAGGTGTTCTTCAGAGGAGACTGTATGCTGTGAAGGCATTACAAAATATAAGGTAAAAGGCAAATGAGCTTGAATAGAATTATATCACTGTCTTTTCTGGCAACTTAATTTTTAATGGTATTAGTCTTGTGAAAGGCTCCTGTAACTCTTAGTTTTAACTTGGCAAATATTTATAGTTGCATAATTATGTTAAGGAAAAACATTTGTATCCAGCCTGTAAAAAAATACACATGGTCTACAGCTTTTAGGTTTATAATTTACATACATAAATCTTTAAATATGTGTTATATTTGTTGGAGGTTCACTCAGTTTTCATCCAAATGATGAAAAACAAGTAAGCAGTAAGTGTAGGTGTACATTATAGTGGGAATGTGATAGTTGTATGCATTACTTCACATAAGCATAGTGACAAAAGTATTCGGCAATTGATGAAATAATTTTATTTAAAGAAGGAGATATACCGCTTACTGATTAAAGTATAATTTATTTCTGCTTTGCCTAGAGGGGCAGCTGTGCTGGCAGAAGCCCTCAGCCTTGAGGGAGAGACTCTTGGCTGTAGTATCTACCAGGGTAAAGCAGGTTTATTTTTATGGGCAGAAATCCACACAAGTCCTGCCAACAGAGTCTCCTCAAGAGAGATACAAATTTTACGCAACTCCCAGCTGGCCTGAATACTGCCACAGCAGCACCTTTCCCTCACAGCTCACTTTTCTTTTTTCTTTCTCTCTGAACTAATCAGCTTCTTTCAAGCCACCCTGAGTATTTGAGAGAAATATAACAGCTTTAACAGCCACAGACAAAAGATTCAGATTGTACAATTTTGTTATAGCTGTACAGCAGCTATTTTGTGCATGTACGTGTTTTTTAAAGATTGTAAACTTAGCAAAAACAGCCTCTCAAAAGTCAACCTATGGTCCACAAAAGAACTGCTCAATCTGATCTAATACTTATTCTGCTGTATTTTAGGGTTTAAATTAAAGCCAGTTCTCTGACAGTACAGGATGTCCTTTCCCTTTGAGGCACAGAGGTTTTTTAGGTATCTTGGGCTACAATGCCTTCCCTTAAGAGCAGGGCAGCAAACGAGTTGATGCATTGCTGGACTGCCTGAGAATAAAATCCCAGCAGCCTGATGTAATATATCACATAGCTTTCCTTCCTTTCTCTACTTTCAAAACCTTGCATCTTTTCACTGCTGTCACCAGTATTCTTATTCCTGCGCAAAGAATCACTGCAACAATATCCAGACAAGAAATTGCCATTTCTCTGAAAAAAAAAATAAAAAATAAAAAAAAAATCTTACATAAGCTCTTCTCTTTTTTGGACAAACAATAGTTTCTCTTGGTTCCCTTTTGCAGCAGAAAGTAGGCAGCCCATATCTCCCCCGCAGGCCCCAGGTAAACTTGTCTACCAAGTGAAGAAATAAACAGGGATTCCCTCAGGCAAGGTCAGTGGGACAGATGAAATTGACCGTGGGAGCATGAGTTCAACCAAATACAAAAGATTCCACACTGTGTGCGGTTTGGATAAATAACTCAGGTCTAAGTCTTTTAGGAACACAAACGCAAACTGTTCCCTTCTTGATTGGGGTAACAAAAAAAGAACACACAAAATTAATGAACTTAGCAGGGACTGACCAAACAGTTCAACCTCAGAGCAGTGAGAATAGCCATGAAGTAAGTCTTAGCCACTTGGCACTGGAAAACAGAACCTGCTCTGCTTTTCTGGATCAATAAAAATTTCCGTTACTTCCGTTTCCTTCATTCTTTAGGGGTCTAAATTTACTATTAAGTAATTTCTAAAGGGTCAGTTCTGACAGTTCACGGGGTAAGACAAAGCAATGGCAGTAAAACATCTTCTCCAAGTATTCAATTCTTTCATGTTCTTACTAGGTGTAGAATCTACATCTCCTTACTCTCCAGTACTGACAACATGCAGAGCAAGTTCCCCTCCTTCACCCCTATGCCTTCTTTCACACTGTTCTCCTTGAAAGAAATAGTCTTCCTTTTCTATCTATCAATATCTATTAGTCCTTCTATGAACCTGGTCATAGAAATGTTCCAAACATCCTCTGCTTATAGAACTGTATTTGCTTCTCAACGTACTTTCAAACTAGGCTGTTCAGACTACAGTTGTAACTTCTGATTTCATTCTGTAAGTGTTAGGTAGATGAGAGGATTGGCTTGAAAGTAGGATTTAAGCTCCAGTTATTAAGAGATAACAACCTCCTTATCCAGGACCCAATACCACTGAAATTAAAGAACCCAATTTAGGTGCCTAATTTAGGTTTGATTTGATGAGACTATTTTTCTGCATATATATATAAAAAAAAGTATTTATACAACTGGGATAAAGCTGGTAAATGGTGAAAAAAAAAAAAAGTGTAACTACCTTATTTGGGTCAAAAACATATTCTCTGTCCTCAATAAAAAGTATAATTCAATATTCTGAAAGAACCCTATTCTATTAGACTGGCAATTTGAGTATAATAATTTTAAAATAAGCTTGTACGTGTTAACTACAATATTTCTGCTAATTTTTCAGGAAATAGGTACAAGGAAAAGAAAAAGAAAAAAAATGGCCTTGTATATTCATGAGTGAGTGAGAACAGGATTTAAATTTTAGATATACAGCTTTTAAGCAATACTTAAATACATCCAGAAGTGCAAGCTGATTACCTAGTTAAGCAAGAATGTCTAGTTTCATTAACAGCTGTTAATGTTGTCAGAAGAACTTATTTTAATTATGGAAATGACAGGTTTTTATATCCGATTACATTATAAATACAATATAACTAGGTTTTTCAGATTGCATAAAACAATCAACTTTATTATTAAACAGAATATTGGAAGTAATTTCTTCATTTTTTAATCACAAAAATAATTCTGAGTTGGAAACCCTCAACTGGATCAACACTCCCTTATGCATTTGGGCAGTATAGGACATGGCAATGTACCCATGATATATCTTCATTTCACATGTTGGAGCACTTTTTTCATGGCACTGAGGGAGAACCACCTGTGCATGTGAACATGAACCTTGAAAACAAGCACTGCAGAATGAGTTCACAGGCTGCATGCTGGTACCTGGCTTCACAGTGCTGTACAAGCAATAAGTAGAGAATAATGCCTGTTTCACCCACCCACCACTAAAGCACCTGAAACAAATCCATACTGCAGAGTCCACATCTCCCACTCATGAGGTCACCAGCTATTATTACTCAAGGAAATCTTAAAGATCCAACCTTTAATCATTTTTACAGTGTTAAGTGTAATGTTTTTGAATGTATATTTTTGTAAAGTAGTTCTGGAATCCAAGATATTCTCAACAACACGGCTTAACAATGACCATAAAACTCAACACTTTTTATTTTCAATATTTTAGTATTACTGTTTGTGAATTGTATTGTTTGATTGTTAACTCTTCTCATATTGTATTTGGTATTCAATCTTTTATTAGCATCCTGTTTGACAGATATACTGGTATACAAAACAACACAGCCAAGACTGTGTGCCCATTGTGAACAGATAACACAACAGTTCATCAAAAACAAAGACCTTGCTGGCTATGGCCTACAATTACCATACAAATGTAATAAAAGCAAAGGCCAACATTCTTTCCAAATAAATAAATACATAAATAAATATCTGAAGACAAATAAATACAACTCAGAAAATATGACCCGTTATTCTACTTCTTCTAGCTTGAAGAATATTTGCCTCTGTGAAACTCCTCAAAGTAATATTTTCTCAGGTTAACATCTCTTGTCCTTCTACTCTATTTTCATCTCTTATGCTTGTCATCCTTCTCAGGCTACATGTTTTCCTTTATCCTCACCATAAGGAGGCAGAATATGAAAGGCAGAATTAAAAAAAAAATGGTAAAAATGTAAACACTTGTAAGTCTAAAGATAGCGTGAAAAATACATAAATACTTGTTACTATGGAAGAGCATCAACTATGCCATATAAAAGCTGTCTTACAAGTGAGCATGTTTGTGACAGTTTCCAGTTTTGAACACAGAATGCTTGTAAGATGAGCAGAGTAGAATAGTAACTTCACTTTTTACCTTGGAGTAATATTATCATATATAATATATAATATATATTATTATAAAGGAGGAGAAGGAAAATGCTCTTACAGAAAGAAAGAGGACAAAGAAAGACACAGGACACATCAAAGGACAAAGAGGATGGATACATTAAATTATTTGTCTGGAAACAGAGAAATCATTTTTCCTTCTCCAAGTGATACAGGAGCCAACAAGGAGATACAAGAGGTATTATGCTGAATCTCATTGGGAGATTCGACTTTGGGAGAGCAGACTTTGCCCTCCTAAGGGATCCGCTTAGTAGAGTATCATGGGACAAAGCCCTGGATTGAAGAGATGCCCAAGAAAGATGGTTGATATTCAAGGATCACCTCCACCAAGCTCAGGAGTGATGCATTCTAACCAAGAGGAAGTCAGGCAAAAATGCCATGAGGCCTGCAAGAATGAACAAGGAGCTTGTGACCAAATTCAAACAGAAAAAGGAGGCCTACAGAAGCAAGGTGGACAGATAGCCTGGGAGGGATACAGAGACATTGTCCAAGCAGCCAAGGAACATCACAGAAAAGCCAAACCTCTATTAGAATTAAATTTGGCCAGGGATATCAAGGGCTACAAGAAAGGCTTCTGTAGATACATCAGTGATGTATGATATATGATGTATGCAGTCTTCACTGTCAAGAGCTCAAGCCATGCAGCCTGGTCCCGAGAAGGCAAAGGCAAGGACTGAAAAAATGATAAGAGGGACACTACAGGCCCACTGAAGAAGATTGGGTTCAAGACCAGCTAAGGAACCTAAAGATGCACAAGTCAATGGGTTACATCCAGGGGTGGATGTATCCACAATGGGATACGTCCAAGAGATACATCCAAGGATCATGAGGGAACTGGGGGATGACATTACTAAGCCACTGTCAATCATATTTGAGAAGTTACAGCAGTCCAGTGAAGTTCCTACTGGCTGAAGAGGGAAAACATAACTCTCATTTTTAAAAAAGGAAAAACTTAAGACCCAGGGAACTACAGGCCAGTCAGTCTCACCTCTGTACCTGGCAAGATCAGGGAGCAGATCCTCCTGAAAACTATGCTAAGGCACACAGAAAACAAGGAGGTGACTGGTGGCTGCCAACATGGCTTCACCAAAGGCAGTCAATACCCTCAGTCATGCCTGACAAATCTGTTGGCCTTCTACGACAGGTTTACAGCATTGGTGGATAGGGGAAGAGCAACTGACATCATCTATCTGGACTTCTGCAAAGCATTTAACACTGTCCCCCATGATATCCATGTCTCTAAACTGGAGACATTGATTTGACAGATGGACCACTCAATGGGGAAGGAATTAGCTGGATGGTTGCACTCAAAGAGCTGCAGTCAACCGCTCAATATGCAGGTGAAGATCGGTAATGGGCAGTGTTCCTAAGGGTCAGCACTGGGACCAGCGTTGTTTAACTTCTTTGTCGGTGACAGGGACAGCGGGGTTGGGTTTGCTGATGACACCAAACTGTGTGGTGTGGTCAACACACTGGATGGAAGGGATGCCATCTAGAGGGACCTGGACAGGCTTCAGCAGTGGGCCTGTGCGAACCTCAGGAAGTTGAACAAGTGCAAGGTCCTGCACATGGGCTGGGGCAATCCCAAGCACAAATACAGGCTGGGTAGAGAATGGATTGAGAGCAGCCCTGAGAAGGACCTGGGGGTGTCGGTTGATGAGAAACATAACACAAGCCAGCAACTGCAACCCAGAAAGCCAACTGTATCCTTGGCTGCCTCAAAAGAAATGTGGCCAGCTTGTCGAGGGAGGCAATTCTCCCCCTCTGCTCTGCTCTTGTGAGACCTCACCTGGGGTGCTGTGTTCAGCTCTGGGACCCGCAGCACAAGAAAGACATGGAAGTATTAGAACAAATTCAGAGGAGGGCCATGAAGCTGATCAAGGGGCTGGAGCACCTCTCCTATGAAGACAGGCTGAGGGAGTTCGGGTTGTTCAGCAGGGAGAAGAGAAGGCCCCAGGGAAACCTTACAGGAGCCTTTCAATACCTAAAGGGAGCCTACAAGAAAACTGGGGAGTGACTCTTTGCCAGGGAGTATAATGCTAGGATAAGGAGTAATGGCTTTAAACTAAATGAGGGTAGATTTAGATTAGATTTTAGGAAGAAATTTTTCACTCAAGAGGGTGTTGAGGCACTGGAACAGGTTGCTCAGCCAAGTTGTGGATGCCCCATTCCTGGAACTGTTGAAGGTCAGATTTTATGGGGCTTTCAGCAACCTGGTCTGGTGGGAGGTGTCTCTGTCCATGGAAGGAAGGCTAGAACTAGGTGTTTTTTTAAGGTCCCTTCCAATTCTATGATTCTATGATTTTGTCAATAATTAAAATAAATATTTTTAATTTAAAAATATAAGGCAAGTCAAAGCAAGTGATCCAAAAGGCTAAGTCTTCAGAAGAAATCAGAAGAGTATCTTAACCCTTACTGTGTGCAAACCAAGAGTAACACAGTGCAATAGTACCAAGGAATGCAGATCAAGATTTAGAACTAGTCACAGAAACAGAGGAATTGCCAATTTAGCAGTACTGTTGAATTGTTTGAGTGCATCTCCAAACATAAGTTACAGAAAATACCACAGTGTGTTTAAGTGTCAGTTTTAAGTGCCCTTCCTTGATTTTTCAGCCTCATGTCATTTTGGCCCTTACATTCATCAGCTTTGCTTATAAACCTCTTCTACTACTCTAATATAGCTAAAACTGAAACAGGCCATGTATGGCACTCATAATAATATAGTATTGTGTATGAATGAGAAAATAAGCTAAATTGAAATAATACTCTCCTATCCAGCATAACCATATCAAAACATCTCTTTTTGGATAACTGTATCAGAAAAACATGAGAACAAAAGCCCATACGCCTCTAGCCAACATAATTATATCTGCACAAGAATAAGAGAAAAGGTTCTCTTTTCCCATTATTCTTCAGCAATACAATGCATGCTTCATGCTTTATACATACAGGCTATTATGGCATATTCTTTTCTATGTATTTTCCTGAAATATACAACCTAGAGGTCACAAAATATACAAGCTTTTGTCACTCCTTCCTAAAACCTGGTGTTGTGACTTCTAATCATGGGCTACCGAGTCCCCTTTTATAGTGCTGATGAGAGGAAGAGAAAGAGGATGCCTAATGGAAGACAGCCAGTTAGAACCTCTGTGTGATACAGTGAACAATCCCAAAAAATTCCTCAGTGCAGAAAGGAAGGCCTTAGTTTAATAGTATGTACAAATTACTACAAAGATGTATATCTTAAAAAAGTGTTTGGTAATGGGTTGATATGCTCATTGCCTTCTTCAGACTCCAGCACCAATTTCCTCCTACAGTCCATTCTGTTCTCTCCACCTGCTCTCAGACGCAATCTCTTTGCTCAGCCAGGTTGAGTCTCTGTCTCAGGCATATTTTTTTTCTGAACTTTAAATCAGTCATCGGTTCCAGGCTACAGTTTATGTCTCCTTGGTCTCCATTTCTAACATCAGCAGGAGGCATTGTTAGATGCTGAAAACATGGGGTCTAGTATCAAGCTTCAGACCCAAATCCAGCCCAGGCATAGCACTCAAAAGCAGCTGACTTCTAGAAGAGACTCTAGTAAGTAAATTCTAGTGGAGAACTTACCCACCAATAGGAGAATCATCAAATAATTTAGCAGATACAATTCCAATTGTTAAGAAATCAGACAACTACATTCCCATGGGGAGCTTATCTGCATCAAGTTGTTTTTTTTTCCCTTCTGTTTGAAACTTGTCCTGAGGGCCACATTAAGAATGCAAACTATAGGAGCCCAATTTAGTAACTGCAACTCCTATGGCATTTTAATTCAACAGTGTTGCAAAACATTAAATGTCCTTCATGTTAAGGCTTTCAATTTCTGTCTCCCAATGTGGTCAGCAGAGAAAAGCAGCAGTATCTAAGAACCCAAGCTGTTAGAACCGGTAGTTCTAACATAGTCCTATGTCACTTCAAAAATTCTAACCCTCACTGCCAAATATTTATACAATTATCCGAGAAAATAGAAAAAAAAGGTCACAAAATACTTCATTTCTAGTGTTAAAAAGTTCTAACATATTTTTTTTTTTATCTCCAATACCAATCAAATAAGCTATAAGAGAATCCAGTTTTGTTTAAAGAAATAAAATATGCATGTTGCATGTGTGTTTTTTTCACTGTAACGTACACATTTGTTTTCAATATTTTTTTTAATTTGGAAAACAAGCACTGAGAAGTATAAGCCTGAAAGTTCACAGTATGATGTTGAAACAATTTGAGATTTCATCCTTTATTTTCTCCTTTTTGCTTGTTCCATAGACTTCAAGAATATCTAAATGATTGGTAGCTTCTTATACTGGGAAGCATGTTGTTAAGCATAAATGTGAAAATGTAAATTAAAAATATATTTCTTTGAAAATAAAATCACTTCTATGCTTAGGGATTACGTAGTGCTGTTTTGTGACTCTTTTTACCAATTTCTGTTGCGTGGACCACACGCATGAGGCAACATACATCATCATACTATCATTATCACCATCATAGTGACAGCAAATGGAAAAAGTTCTTTGATGCCAAATACACTTTGAACACAATTACAACTCTGTCTAATACTTGTTATCCCTGTGTGTCAAAACCAGGAATGCTGCCAACAGTCTGCTACCACTGAGGCCATATGATGGGAGGGACATGCACATGCCTGAAGGAACAGCAGGAGTCTGCAAGCAGGTGTGGAAAGCTACTCTAAAGGATCAGAACACTTTAAAAATATAGAGAAAGATAAGAGAAACCATGAGTACAGGAGATGTTCTGAGCTGTCTTCTGCATAGCATGTGCTTTCTGAATGTTCTCAGATTGATCATCACCTTGATCATCACCTACAGCTGAGTCCTCCGTAAGAAAACCTGAAAGAGAGCTAAAAGTGAAATAAATACTGTCAAAACAACTGGAAAGTGCTCTTTTGAGGGGTATTGAGAATGGAGGAAAGTAAGCACCATTTAAATAACCCTGCATGTGTTTGGGCAACTCAAGTCTGCAGAGGTTTATACTTCAACTGTTAAAATCACACACTGTCATTATCTCTCATGGTAACCATATGAACGGAATGTCACATCCACCCACTCTGAAATATTCCTGTTCGTGTAATGTTTGGGCTTTCTACAGTTTGTCAATAGTTGGCTTGCAGTACAAGTTTCCTGCTGTATAAAGTTATTTGAGAATTCTGTAAGTTTTCCACCATTATTCAGAACACCACTTTCTTGCTGGGTAGAACTGAAATACATTCAGTACTTCACATTGAATAACTATGACACCAAGTTAAAACAAAACACATCAGCAGCTAAACCTAAATATATATATAAATAATAATTTCAGGATTAAGTTTATTCTCTAGTGCTTAAGTGCTTAATTAATTAATTAAGATTAATTCAATTTTCTTAAGATCTTATGTCTTACAGCCACCAATGGGAAGAATATACCATGAAGTGTCAAGATAAGGCCCCATTCTTTTCCAACAGTTTTCCTCTTTCTTTTGGGGGAACTTTTTTAATTGCCCTAGTTATGTCAATATCCTTTGGGAAATGGTTATTCACTTTTTTTTTTCTCCCCCAGCAAACACTCTTCATGCACATCCCTGATTACATATTACTGCAAGTGTCACAAGACAGGAAAGCATCAAAAAAAAAAAAAAAAAAAATAAATAAATAAAAAAAATAAAAATAAAAAAAAATAAAAAATTATTAGGAAGTAACTGGTGACTTGACCTTGATGATAACAAATAAAGTAACTATTTAGCACTACTGTATAAACTAAAATCAAAAATATAATCAACAAAACGAGATCATGAATCACCGCCCCCCAGACATAAAAGTTATAAACTAAAATTCTTGAGACTGCAAGGGGAGAAAAAAAAAAGAAAGTGTTTGTCAGCCACCATGATTTGGTGAGCTAAAATTTTGTTCTTCAATAAAAGCTTAAGGTTGTTTTGATCACTTAACTTTATAACTTTAAGAACAACAGCTATAAAAAATATTGGAAGCACACAAGCACACAATAGATTGTAAAGCTAAGCAGTGTTCCCCAGTCAGTAAGTCCAACAGCCTGTACTCCTGAAGTCATGGATATTATCCCCTTACTCCTATAACCCCATTACTTTTGTTTAAATGTTCCAAGGTTCACAATAAAATTATGAAAGTTGGCACAATGGCTCACAAATACATACAAGCCAAGGAATGCAGGTTTGGACTAAGATGCACATGTGGAATGCAGCCTGCTTCTCACATTCACTTGATACATAAAACAGTTGGTCAGTGAGGTCCTGTTTTCCTATGTAACCTTTTCCTTGGTGTTGTGCAAACTTTAGGCCACATATGTATTACATGTACAGGAACAGAAACTAGTAACATTCCCTATCAGCGATTAATTGCAATGACCTAACCCTTTTTTTTTTTTTAATAAATATCAAAAGAAAATTACTTCTTCATAGACATACTGACCTTGAAACATTAAATTCATTTAATATCACAGGTAATTAGTATAACCAAATACTATTCTTCTTTTTCTTGATCTTCAAATAATAACATGGACAGCATTAACTCTAGCGAGTTTAAGGGATAGAGTTAATTCAGAATTGTATACAGATACTGTATTTGCTAAAGCGGGAATCTACTCAAGAAAAATTCAACTCTTCACAAGTATCTCCTGATGTTGCAATAGGAAAAAAATCAGGTGAGCTGTAGCCTCTTCCCTTAAACTGGAAAGGGCCCAATAATAACCAGAGTTACTGGAAGCAAAACCACCTGCATGTCATAAAAAGAAGACACGATAATTTACTTAAGAAACAACGAATACTGAAGAGGATATTTAAAAAAAAAAAAGTCTGCCCCAAAAGTCTCTATCTACTGTTCCTTCACCACTTTACATGTAAAACACCTCTTCAGATCAGTTGTATCAGCATGTAATCGAAAGTCTTCCTATCCATAAAATGTAGGAATTTAGTTTTCTGCAATCCACTAAGACCCACATCTCTATCATTTTGAAAAAATAGTGCTGAATTCATCAACCAAAATCACTCAGTGCAACCACAAGAAAAAAAAAGAAGAAAAAAAAAAAAAAAACACACAACCTCCAGCCCTCCAGCTACCACTCTCTGCCCTATCCAAAACAATTAGCTGCTTTGCTCTGAAGCCACTTACATTAAAGGACTGTGTTCCAAACTAAGTTAGCTCAGTGATTACAGATATGCGTAGTTCTATAATAACTTGCACAAATAATGAAAATATTGGAATATACTTTCTTCCTCTTTGTGGAAGGAGTATATATTCAGCACTCATTCTCACGTACAGTATTCAAAGTAGGCATGGAAGAAGAGAGGAGAGCACTGTCTTTTAAAATAAGAAGGGAATTGTTTATACTTTATTCGCAGATTTAAAATGTATACATAAAAGCATTCGCCAGTTTTATTGAACTACTTGTCGGTTTTCTGTTTCCTTTTGATATCAGTCTACCTCACTCTGTCTTGAAGACTAACTTTCTTATCATGATTCATCTCGACAGAGCTGAGGCAATATATTTTTGGCTTGATTGGTGTGCAGTTAAGTTTATGGCCCCATTCGTGCAATGGAAGCTGCAAGCACCTCTTTCATTACCATTTGATAAGTAACGTGAGACCCACAGGTGGATGTCACTATGGAAACAGGAGTGATTATTATAGAGACCAATGAAACAGGAATGGATGCTTCCGTGAGGCATCAGCATCCCTCAGAAGGCTGTTTTGGGGAAAAACAAGAATAATTTCAATAACATTTCTTCTTTACTGAAAGCTCAGACTGGTGCCTGAAAAAACTGCTCTCTCTAAATGTTATTTTACTTTGGTTTATTTTCTTGTGCACCTCTGACTTAAGAAGCAGCGGGGAATCCACATGAATGCTGCGGGCCTGCAGAACTGTGTGGCAGCCTGCCCTCCCAGGAGCACCGGGAGACACTCTGGTCTTCAAAGTGCAAACAGCACGGCTTCTTGGGCTGTTTTATGATTGTTTCTAGTGTCTTGTTGGGGCTACTTCAGCAACCACAAAGCCAGGGCACAGAAAACACTGTGAGCATGGAGAAATGCTCTTCTCTCGGGACAAGCCTACAACTGCCCCTGGCCACAGTCCCCTCTGTGCTACAGAGGCCAAGGAGAAATAAAGATGGAGAAGGGGCACCCTCCCTGCTCCGGCACGAGCCTCGCAGGCAGCTCGCCGCACGGCCCCCAGCCAAACCCAGCAGCCTTTGGGGATGTCACCACCAGCGCTACGCGGCTCGGAGCAGCCCGACCCGGGGCCATTGGGGGCCACCATCGGGGTCCGCCCGGAGCCCCCTGCCCAAGGTCACCCCGACCGCTGCGCTGTGACGTCACGGCCCCTCACTCACGGCGCTGATGACGCCACACGGGGCAGCCCCGCCGCCGGCACTTCGCTCCCCCCGCCCGCCCGCGCTGCCCCCGCGCCCGGCAGTGCCGGGGAGGGACGGGGCTGCGCTCCCCCACCCCGCAGCCGCGGCCTCGGCACCGCTGTCAGAGCCCGGAGCCCGCAGGGGCGTCTCTCTGGCAGCGGATGCTTCGGTACCGCGGGGTGGAAGGGGGGTGGGCAGCGCATCTGTCCGTCCTTCTGTCTGCCTGTCCATCCACCCGTCCCTGCGTGGGCGGCGGCTCGTGGGCGTGTGTGTGACTGACACTGCGGCGGGGCAGCCGCCCTCCCGCGAGGAACCAGGGGGCTGGGAGGGGGGACGACGACAACGCCGGCGCCCCCCGGCTGCGGCAGCCCCGTCTCCGTCCCCCGCAGCCCTCCCCGGCGGGGGCGACCTCAGCGGCCTCGCTGCTCCTCCTCCCTCCTGGCGGGTAGGTTACGTTACCTGCTCTCTAGCTCGGGCTGGATCTAATCCCGCGGCCGCCGGCTCCCTTTCGCGCTGCCGCGGGGGGGTGAGGGGTGAGCGGGGCTATTAATTTATTTATTCCCCCATGAGGCGTCCTCGGCAGCACAGCCGCGAGGAGGGAGGCCCGGGTGCTGCTGCTGCTGCTGCGGGGCCGACGGGGCGCCGCTATCCCGGGGGTGCCGCGGGGGAGCGGCCGAGGCGCTTCGGCACCGGCGCGGTGGGGCGGGGGCTGCCGAGGAGACGCCTCCCGGGCTGCCCAACCCGGCTCCGCGGGGCCGGCGGGGGCGCGGCGCCCAGCCCGGCGACACCGAGCCAGCGCCCGGCCCCCGCCCGATAGCATCACCCCCCCGCCACCTGCCCACGCCGGGTCGCGGAGCCTTGCCCCGCGACCTCGCCGGGGGTGGCGGCTGCGGCCGCGTGCCGCGCTGTGCACCTCGCTCCTGGCACGGCGAGTCGGGTCCGGCCCCCCCGCGGCCGGCACCACCCCGTCCTCCGCCCCTCCGGGGCGCGGAGGGCCGAGGAATTGGCGTTATGGGGCTGTTTGAGATCGCTAGCTGTTCCACGCGGAGGTTGCAGAAAGAAACACTCAGTTTGTACGTTAAAAAAAAAAAATAAATACATAAATACATCACAGCGAGCTTGTTGTCCAAAATATGGGAACTTCATCTCATCAAACAGGCCAGTCAACAATGAGTTCTTGATGAAAATCGTCATCTCTCCCTTCAATCCCCTTTTCTCGCCTTCCAAAAGTCAATCCCCTCTTCTTCCCCCCCCCAAAAAAAAAAAAAAAAAAGTTACACAACTTTTTTGTGTATGTCACGAACATATTAATGAGAATGGCCACTAAATTCTCCTAAAATCCTATCCTTGAGGCTAAAAGGCTCATGGGGAAAACTGCAGAACATAACCACATAATTGCATAATTAAAGCCCTTACCGTAATGCCTACTCACACAGGTAGGGTTGCACTTTATGCAGAACATTTAAAGTAGTCTAAGAAGCATAGAGAGTAATTACAGTTGTTGAAGTGGTGTTGCAAAAGTAAATATGGTTATCAGGATTATTTATTTATATATATATAACTTTATTGCATGTACATTGTTTGGCATGAGCTTTATGAATAGGATCTTTATAGGCTTATCAGGAACTGAGGCTACATCTAGGAAGAAAGAAAGAGAACTGGGGTTGGGTATATTCCAGTTTGCTGAACAGCTGTTGAACAGGACAAGGACTTGATAGGCTTGTCTATTTTCCGGTAATAACATTTGAATCCCTTTGATATCATCAGCCAAAATGAACAAAGAAGTTTGGAAAATAATCTGCAAAGGAGCATGGCACCCCAGAAAAGGCTGCAGCATGAATGGCAATACCTATTACCCATCAGAGTCCAAGCACAGAGGACTGCCATCTTGAAGAACACAAGTTCATAAAAATCTGGTTTCTTTGGGTCCATTGCTTATTTACTTTATTTGCTTTTATGTGAGAAATGTGAGGAATTTTTCTATTTTAAACTAAAGTTAAACCAGAAGACAGACTCAGAAAGCTCAGTAATGTAATATTTTATCTTTCCTTCTTTCTCTAAGATATTGTTCTTGTAATGCATCATCAGCTTCCACTGCCAGTTCTTTAGATTCAGAAGGAGAGAGTAATTTGTCATGTACTTGTAAAGCAGCCAATATACTCCAGTCTCTGGGCAGATCCTGGCACAGTAGTCGTGTAAGGAGCAGTAAGTAGTTCACTGGGTGACACAGCAAACACTTTTGTTGCTGAAACTGACTGAAAAATTAAGAGTCGTTTTTGCGGCATCACATAAGCTGAGCAGTACCTGAGTTACTTTCCTGAGTCCACACATATTTTTAGGGACAAACATCCATGGTGACTGCCAGGGCAGCTCAAAGTCATAGTTGCTTTGATGTAGGTAGCAGTGTCAGTCATCCCTTGTGCAACTGTGTGAAGGGAGCCTGTGCCCAGAATCCCCAGTCACATTGTCCGCCCCGGCATCGGGTTGCACTGCAGGCTTTGGAAGACCAAAAAGCAATTGAGAGAGGCCCACTACAACAAGCAAAGAGGAGAGCGGTCACCAGTGACTCTTGGGTCTATGAGCAAAGGGGACTTTGGTACAAATGCCTGTGGCATTGTACCTGCCTTCCAGGGAGGCCCACAATTACAGGACTACAATTAGGGTTTTTCAAGCTGCTGTTGCTGAAATCAAAGCTTTATGCTGGGCATTATAGGAGTGGTAAGCTGTCTTCAATATTGAAACACTTTGTGTGCCCTGAAGAAAATCATAGGCCATAGGGGATCTTAGACGGTTCATGTAAAATGCAGAAGAACATGGGTGAATTGTCTTTTACAGTGAAATATTCACAGTTTACATACTGTTATACAGAATGTCAAAAGTTCAAAAGGGGAGCTGAGACAATAGGTGCATGAAGGTGGAAATGATACTGTTTTTTCATTGCATAGTTCTATTTCCATCACTGATGTGCCTTAACTTGAATGAATATATAGTTATAGAATTTCTTCATTTATAAATGTATGCAATATATATTATAGATAATAAATTTTGCAGTGATATACGTGATAAATCATGTATAGTATTTGTTGTGCATAGTACATACAACTCACTATACAGTACAATGCCACATGCACTACGAATAGCTATACGTTGTGCGTATGTATAATAAATATTTATACATTACCATAGTTATACAGAAATAGTAGATGATATTAATCTGTTAACCATTATATAGATATATACATATTCTGTATATACGTATATATATGCAGCTTTTTTCTACATCTCTTTTCAGAACAGCCTCTCTAGGAAACGTGCATGCATCTTAATTGACTTACTGCTTCTGTGTGCTTCATCACATTTTGAATTTTCTAGTCTGAGGCAGAAATTGAACACAGGCTATCTGCAGTTATAATGGTGTGATTCTGGCCTACAGTCTGCACAAGTTTTGATACAGTTTAGTGGCCTGCTTAAAGTAACAAAAAGCTATGATTTACCCTTAGATTAAAAGTTGGCATATGATTTTATTTTTTATGCAGACCCTGGTTTCAGTGGCACTATTTTTTAAAGCAAATGAACTCCTCTGTGAGTGCTGCAGAACAAGGGCTCAGGAGTGAGTCAGGTCCTTGATGCAGATACAACTGTCATCATTCTACATCCTTCCAGCCTCTGAGCATCTTCAGTGTAGGAAGCCCAGTATTCAAAGTAAAAATGTTCACAGCCACCCTCTAAGGGTAAGAATTAAAAATGTATTAGTGATAGTGATTAATAATTTACATGTGAAGCTAGCAAAGGTTCAGAGCTGTGTGTGTACGTGTGTATGCGTCAAGGGGGAGGAAGAATTGTGTATTTTCAGTGATCTAATTGAAGGAATTAAACAAACTTACCCATCTAATGTATGTGTGAAAAGAAGTCACACATTTGGTTATTCATTCCACATCCATTTGATAGTGAGATAGATTTTAGGGCATATCATACACTTTCCCCTTTGGGTTCATAACAGTTTGAAGTCTTTTTTAGTGATTTTAATGGAAAATGTTTTTAAATATTTTTTCATCACCAGAGAAAAAAAGAAAATGCTTTAAATGTTGAATAACTAAAGATATTTCTGTGAGTCTGTCCACTGACAGTTTGGGTAAGTCTCCTACTGAATTAGGCCATATTCCCCACCACCACTTGTTATGCTGTTTCATTTGAATGCAAAATTTTTCACTTTCCTCTGCTGCATTACATATTATGTCTTCTAATCACAGACTCTGTATCTAAAGGATCTATGCATCATTCTGGCCTACAGCATACATAAGGTTACATTTTTTCTGGACTGATTCCTGTTCCACACACACACTACTCATATTTCTCTCATGTACATATGTAAGCTGCTGTGGTGCTTGCTCTCCATTTCCAGAAAATATTCAGTGTTATCATTAAAAACATATTGGTAATTCACCTCAGCCACTTTCTGCAAGTTTTGTATCAACAACTGCCAGCCTGTGTCCCACTGCACCTTCACTTGTGCACACACTCACTAACAAAAAACTTTAATCCTAGTTTGGCTAGTGAAACAGATGTGTACTCTTTTTTATGTGTGATAAAATTCATATGATTATGATTAGACTCTAAAATTTCTAATGATAAAATACAGCCAATAGGTGTTTTTCTATTGAGGTCAGTTTTCTCTACAAGCATCAACCACACTTGTTGCAGGCCCAATGAAATTCTTGTCTTTTACAGCACCTGGATGCAGAAAACACAGCACGTCATAACAGCAGCAATAGACTCAGCTGTGAAACATCTTTATCACACATCACAGAGAATTTGAGACAGCTGGCAGTTATCAGCTGAAGCAGGTAGTCAGTAGAAGTGTAGTAGAAGTGTAGAAGATAGATAGATAATAGAAAAGCAATCTGGAAACTTAGGAGATATAATAAACCTCTGTTCTAGAGGAGAGGTAACAACTCTGGTAGGTCAGCTCAACTCCCAGATCAGTACTGCATCTAATACTGCTGAAAATACAGCAGCAGTTTGCTGTTTGTGCCTGTCAGGTCTAAAGTAGTATTTAGGATGTTGTTGGAAACACAGTTTGATATATTCAGTTATAGAAATTGCTATCACAGTTAAGTGAAGATGGATCATGCTGCTGAAAAGCAGCTGACCACAATCCCAGGGACACCATGACCCTGTATTAAATTATGCTTGCCAGAACAGAAAGCTACTTACACCCACTTCTTATTCTACATGCTGTTGTGTCTATGCTGCAAGTGTAACCATTACATAACATTCCTGTCATATTGATCATGGTTCTTTATGAAGAACATGATTTTATTAATTTTTTTGTGTGAGTAATTTCTGGTTGCCTAAAAATAGTTGAACCATTATATTTTCAATAATATGAGCACAGAGAAGAGAGAGAAAGGTCCATCTCTATGAGTAGGAGAAGAATGAGCTGTAATTAAAATAGTCTACAAAAGATCTTTTGCTTCAAATCACTCATAGTTCCCAAATTCATATCTATAGAAAGCGTGAAATCCTGCATTAACACACAAAGAAAATGATACCATACGATCTTCTCTTGCTGTTTTCTGAGGTGTCATTGAACAAATGGTGGTAGGGAGACAGCATCAGATGTTGATCTGTCAAGGTGGCCACAGAATAGAAATCTGCTAGTGGCATCGTTCTACCAAAAAAAGTGTTAGAGTGACATCCTTCTCGATTCATTAACACACTTAGGTGGGTCACATAAAGCAGCTGATGTCAATGAAACGTGAATTTTTATGGAGCTGAACACACATGGGGTGGGGCTGGGGGGAGGCTTTTGTCCCATTTGCTTAGCAATATGCTTTAAAAAAAAAAAAACAACTGTATAACAGGAATTATAATTCATTCTATGCTTTTACACTGAAAGACCAAAAAACAAGACATGCATTAAACGCGTGTTGTTTTTTTTTTTTTTAGACATTAGCTACCACTATTAAGTAAAATTCTAACTTTCTTTATGAATGCAGCATATTATATTCACAAAACCCCTTAACAAAATTCGGATGTGTCCATGTTGCTGGTTATTTAAATAATGAGTCCTTTTAACAGTCTTCTCTGTAATTCTTTAAAAGTAACTGCAGTACGTGTTTTTATTTTTAATGTGTTGTTTTAATGTATTTTACTATGCCACTGAACGTGAAATAATTGTGTGCCTCTGTAAGTTCCAACTCTGAGTGGTGATTGCTTAGGATATTTTCCTTTCATATCTTGTCAGATGACTGCTAAAATAAGAAAATAATAACAGGCCAAACTTTCAAAGCTTACATACCTTACAAGTCTAAAATGACCATGAGATCTTAGTTTGAAACTTGATTGGTCTTGTAATTACAGGAATATAATCCTAGAGATAGACTTTGGGCCAGTCTGAATCCATTTTTTATATCACTTACTTAGTTCAGCTGTTGTGGAAATGTAAATTACTATCATTGTGTTACAAGCTATACCTAACTTCATTAGATTACAAAACTTTTTAAGTAGCAGGAGACTTTTCTTTCTGACTTGTTTCATTTTAAGCAGATGACAGAGAAATAGTCAAAAATAACTTACTCGATAAAATTCTAGAACATACCTAATTTTTTTCATATAAAATTATCGGGAGTAATTATCGGCTAACAAGATGTTGACATGTTGTCCTAAACAGTGCAAATAATACACCAGGAATATACAAAGCTAGAACTAAGAAAGTATCACTCCCAGGGTATGATCCTTATTGTTGGAATATAAACAGGTCTTTTTAACTTTTTTTCTCCTTCTCATTAATTCTTTGAATATTTCAGTCTTTTTTGATGCTGTGATTCAGATTTAACAAGAAAAATGAAGAATAACTTATTCAGCTCAGTATCCAGTCACATAACTCTCTGTTACAGTGGCATTCATGTGGGAGGTATAAACAAAGGTGGGTTCTAGAATCTTTTTCTGGTGACATTCCCTAAATGGGAATAAAGAGAAGCATCCTTCATTATCTGGTTGTTCTCAAAAAGTGAATTCAGTGCTCTGAATCTCAAGGGATAAAGGTACCTGTTCTGCATAGATACATGAGTTATCTAACTGTTCAAACAAACATCTCGGTTTAGTGTACCCAAAGACACTTTCTGTACTGCCAATTGAAAGGTAAAGGTAAAGACAACCTACTTGAGTTTTCTGAATTTCCTCTTGGAATCATTTAACCCACTGACTGCATAAGAGCTGGGTTACCCAAGGGAAGATATCTGAATCATCCTACTATGTAGATGTTAGCATACTGGCAGCTACGATAGTCTGAATTGGATACCCTTTACTGTAGATTGGTTTGCAGAAACATTAAGCCTCAATAAGTGTACCCTGATGGGATCACATTCTTCACTCAAGGTGAAATAAAAAGCCAACTCCTGAGTTGATTGTAATTTGGTCTACAGAATACCATGAACATCTTGAATACCGTGGACCTATTTAATGTGCAGTTAATCTTCAGTACTTTCCTTTATTGTTGAAAGCACTGGACTATATGTTCAGAATCATACATGAAGAGCTTTTGCTTCTTGTCTTTATGTCTTCTTGGTAAAATTAGGGTTTTCTTTGCAACTATCCTCTTCAATAGTGGCAAACCTAACAACAAAAAAAGAAGTGTGTTTTGGTTAGTTCTGCATGCTTCAAAAATAAAACTCCCCAGGATATGAAGTATTTTCTTTCTTTACTGATTAGATCAAAAAATGTAGTTTTGCAATTTGAAGGAATGATGGGAGGTTTCAGGTGTTGGGTACGTAGCCCTCAAAACTTAAACATATTACTACAAGTCCTTCTCTCAACACACAAGTCAACACCAGGAGACTTTGGAAGAAGGAGTCACATGATACTTTGTGTATGGCTCTGTAGGGAATTATGAGGAAGCAAAATTCATCCCTCCTTTTGGGAAGGCTTCAGATTGCTAATTAAACCCTCTTGTCCATAAAGAATGGATGGTATGACAGCTGTATGTTTGCAGGTGTTCTCGTATTCTTTTTGGTGACTCTTATCTTGTAACAGCCTGTGCTGGAGCTTCTGCTGTCACCCTGTTCTGTTTTCATTTTTCCACTCTGTATTTTTACCCTTTACTTTGCAGTCCTAGGAAAGGTCTAAGTCCTTGGCCTTCATTTTGTTTAAAGAAACTGCTTTCTCTCTGTTGTGCTGTCTTTACTCTCTCCAGGTACTTCCAGTCATTCCTGTGCATCAGCCTGTATGGGAGTAAAATATTTATTTTTTTCCTGTGGGTAGTGAATCACTGTAACAATGAACTGGGGGACTATACGGCTATGTCAAAAAATCAGTAATAAAAATTGCTCTCTTCATGTTATGACTTTTTTTTAATCAGTCATTGTCTCATTGTCACTCTCACTGCCAGAATACAAAACTGTGATATCTTGTATTGAAATCTTTACTTCCCATCAAATAATGAATTCTGCAGCAGTTTATAGTGGTCTAGGGTAAGATTCCAGTGGAGGTTAAGACACCTCTGGGTCTCTGTGTGGAAGAGCTCAAGTGTAAACTATGCATGTAAACTCCTGTTCTAGACAACAGAGTTAATCCAATCCACAGAGCCTAGTCAGTGCGTTGTCAGCTGGTGAACTGCCTTGCATATGTTTCAAAATGAGCTGGGTTGTGCTCTAGGCTCTATCTCAATACAGAGGAAGAAATGACATCTTGTGAAAATATACTGACAGTTTTGCATCTTTTGCATCTGGATGCACCCAGACACTGAAAAATATTCCACTGTAATTATTAAATTTCTTAGAAAAGTAATAAAATCTCTCTAGATTTTTTTTCCAAGTTAAATTGGGATGCCATGAAATTATCAAATCTTTTGTCATTTTCTGTGGTTTGTGCACATCATACACTACACTACAATACTGTAAACTGAATACACCAAATAAATGCAGTCTTTGGTAATCTTCAGCATGCCTCTATCCTGAAAATATCTATCAATTTAATAAAATCAGTTCTTGAATTTCTTGGACTGTTTCAATGCATTAAGATATTAACAGGATTATGTGAGTTCATGGTCTATGATAAGAGGAGGCTACATTTGCTGATGCAGAAGGTTGCTTTGAATTCTGTGTTAAAGTGTCTTTCTTACCTGTTCCATGTGAATAAAATACTTATTTTTTTTACAAATATATATTTATATTCATAATGAATGATTGTATATATCGGTGGAAGCCATTTGTCCCTTTGTCTAAAGATTTCTGTTTCACATATCCTCCAACCTCCAACCTGTTTTGTTTTAGAGCATTGGGTTGATCTGAAGGGTCAGCAGCCAATATACCATAAAGCAGATTTGAATCCAATCATCAAGTAAAAAAGGAAAGCAATTGCACAGGACACAATCCACAAGTTATGGTAGGACTAAGGTTACAGAGGGTGGCTACAGACCCAGGAGAGCTATAGAGACAGAGCCTAGACAGCCGCAGAGCAGTGGCAGCCAGCCAGTGTTCCTGCACAGATGAAGATGAGGCCAAAAGGAGGAGAACTTAAATCTCAGACATTAGCTACACTAATATAGAACAAACAAGCTATGTAGGAACCTTACATACTGTGACAAGAATTACGACAGCTAGTGGACTGGGGACAACTCTCCCTGCCATGCATAACTATCCTGCCTCACAACAGATCTCTGGATCTCTTAAGGACTTGTTTAACCTTAGACAAAACCTTGAGTGCATTCTGGAGACATACCAAGAACTAGCTTGTCTGAATATTCCAAGCATAGTCGAAGCTTTGGAAAGCTACCATAACTCGCCTAGAGGAGAAGAAAGGAAGAATGAACCAGTGGGAAGACACATCTTCCCCTAACCCTACCTCAGAAACTGTTAACAATGACACCTTTCACACTTTTTCCTCAGGGTGCCCATCTCAGGAGGGGTCGGGGGGGGAATGGCCAACAATAATTTCTTTCTTTCTAGTTATCTCTCTGAAACTGTACCTTCTAGCAGATTAAAGGCTTTTGACTTGCTTGTTGTGAAAACAGCATTTCTTTTATGAACAGCACATTCTCACAATTGACACTTTGCAAAAGTAGCAATAACACCACCAGTGTCTACCCAAACCTGTTTCTGCTTACCACAAAGCAAGGTAAGAATTCACAGTAAGGCACCTTTTTCATACAGCCTGTTGTTCAGTCTTCACAAATACTTAGAAACATTCTTCAGGGTCAGCCTTACCTGCATGTGCTTGAGCTTCTGAGGTTGGCTTTCTTAATTAATTTATTTTTTTTTAATATAATTATTAAGTTTTATGGCTGGGAAGGAAGCTTAGAATCCATGTAAGTAGCTTCACTGAAAACAGACAAGGTGAAGGAAGTACTCAAACTCCCCAATACGAAACAACTGTAGAACCCAGGGAACACTTACCTGCCAGCCTCTGAACTTGAGTCACTGCCAATCTACTTCCCAGTGAAGTAGTACCACCAGGGTTTTACTGTACTGAGAAGGCACCGCCAAGGTAACTAGCACCTAGAGTCTCTAAAACTATTTCACAGAGACAGTAGAAAACATGAAGAAAAAGCAGCCTACTGGGGAACACTGAGTCCATTTCACCACAACAGTAGAATAGCACCCTAGGTAACCTAAGCCTCAAACTCCCCGGGGAGGCAATTCTTCCCATCAGTCCTCATGCTTCCTATATAGCAAAGGTCAAATGATCCCCACCTGACAGATTTCACTTCACAAGGGTGGAGCCAAGAGACTTTGTGGAATAGGCTCATCTACCTGTGTTTTAATGTTTTAAGGTCCTTATCACTAAGAGAAATAACCTGACAAGGGGCTTACAGTTGACCTAATGAATTAACTACAAAAGGTGCATAAGGGTCATATTTCTGTCAGGAAATACTGTGAGGAAAATTAGTGCAGAGCCTGTTAAAATAAGATAAATAAACATAAATAAAAGAAAAAAAGAAAATGACCTTAAAGGCAAAATTTCTGTCATAGATTTTCATCTGTCTAGTCACGACAGATAAAGAATATAGCAATCAGAATGACTTTTCTTGACATTACTGTTATTTAAATTAGCTTTCCTGAGATCTCTTCTTTATGCAGGACTTTTCAAAATCTAGCACCATGACCTCTGACTACAGTACTCTACAGGTACATTCTTAAAGGAGGCTGTAGCGAGGTGGGGGTTGGTCTATTCTCCCACGTGCCTGGTGACAGGATGAGGGAAAATGGGCTAAAGTTGTGCCAGGGGAGGTTTAGGTTGGATATTAGGAAAAACTTCTTTAATGAAAGGGATGATAGGCATTGGAATAGGCTGCCCAGGGAAGTGGTTGAGTCACAATCCCAGGAAGTCTTTAAAAGACGTTTAGATATTGAACTTAGTGATATGGTTTAGTGGAGGACTTGTTAGCATTAGGTCAGAGGTTGGATCAGGTGATCTTGGAGGTCTCTTCCCACCTAGATGATTCTTTTGCAGTCTCCAAGCTCAGAGCTAACCACCTAGTAGTCTGGCACAATGGACTTTTGTGTTCCTTGCACTAGCTGTTCCTTCACCTCCTCTTCAAGGACACAAGGACACGCGTCTCTTTCACGCTCCTTCATGAGTAATCAAGCCAGGATAGATTAAAGCCTCTTCAGGTCAGGAATATACCTGCGTTTGGTTTCAGTGAGAATTCAGGCCCTAACAACTCAAGTGTCTTCTGGACGGTGTTTCTTCTGGGTAGGATGATTTCATTTCCCTTTTGAAGATTTACAGGTATAGAGTAACAAAAGCAAAGGCATAAAACGGTACCTGAGGCATAGGCTACTCTTCACCCTGCAGCAGACTATAGGTATGATATCATTTCAGACAACTATGATCTACATAATGTGAAGTGTTCCGGCTTGCTTACGATCTGCCAAAGGCCAGAAAATGGGACCTTCATTTTAAGACTGTATGGAAAAGGAAACAAAGACAACAACAACAGAGAAGGAACTTTTCCCTCACCTAATTTTATTATGTTGCAACTCCTTCAGGTGTCCACAAAGAATTTTGCTCCTCCCCCCTCACCCCCCCAGCACCACCAAAAAAACAAAAACAAAAAAAACAAAACAAAACAAAACAAAACAAAACAAACAAACAAAAAAAAACATTGTGTCATAGAGGTATAATTTCAGGTCACACTAGAAGACATTCTTCTCGCTACAGTACAGTTAAGCCCCACAAAGTGCCAAAAAAATGCCAAAGAGTAATGTATTTACAAATTAGTTTTACATGTTGGCGTTACTTACTTGACTGATCTTGCATTCGGGACTTGATCTATCTGGAGGGGAACATGTAATGCCGTGCAAGGTTGGTTGGTTGTATGACTGACAACGGGACTTTAAAAGTTTGAACTGTTTGTGTAGAAGCAAAATACAGAAGAGTACACTATCCCCAAGGGAAACATAGAAAACTGCCTGTTGCTTCTCAGGTTTAAAGTTTTCCCTTCAACGGTGTAAGCATCTGTTAAGGTATAAGAAAAGGTGTAATCAGCTGTTTGAGTACAATTCTTACGTATACATGAACATTTTCTTCTAAAGTTTCCAACTTGGAGTGCAACATTTTTCATCATGCTCTTAGATCAAGATTCTGATTCTAAAAATGGTTCCTAGTGCAGAGAACTTTTCCAGAGAAGAGAGAAGCAAACCAGTCCTGACTGCTTTGAATGAGATGGAGAGAGCAAACAAATGTAAATGAAGAAAATAAACCTGTGTTTTCCCAGAATTGTCATAGTCCAAAAGCTTTCAATTGGTTCAATCCCTGAAAGTTAATTAGCGTAAACTCAGGTTGCATCACTGAATTTGAAGTAGTAGGATAGACTTGCACCATTGCAGAGCCTCAGTCATGGATTGAATTGACATTGCCTCTAACTCTATACAAGAATGAAAGAGAAAAGCACACCTTTCTACTTTGTCAGCTACTGGCAGACCTACAGAGAGAAAAAAAAAAAAAAAGGAAAAAAAAAGTTGTTAATTAACAAGTAATGTTGTTTTAAGGCATTTCACCAAATATATAATACTTGGTAGTAACCAGACAACAAATGAAAGGGAAGAGGAAAGAGTAGAAAGTACATGCATGGCCTTAATTTACATGGCAATTGACAACAAGGACAACCTGCAATGATTTCTAAGTGCCTTACACCATTCACCCTTGAGACAGAAAAATGGGATTCCCATATGATGCAAGGGGAATGTAATACCTCTCAAAATACAAGCGTCTGGGGTACGCTACTGAGTACTGAAAGTGCTAAGACTAGGCAGCACTGAACTCAACAGAGAAGGGAGGCCGAGTCCCTCTGCCTGTTCATGTAATAGAAAAGAAACTCAGATTTTAGTCCTAAGCAACGATTCATAGTGACAGGCAAGGAACTAGTTCTTTTTAAGCCAGGGACGATTTCAGCATCTACAAAGCTAAAGAACTGGTTGATGGCTCTGTGGCTTCACGTTCCTGGAGCAAAAATCTGGGAACCAGGACTGGGGACCTGGACTGGAGATCAGATATCCTCCCACTGTCCCTGCCACGCATAACCTAATAAAAAGCCCTACTAAAAATAGAAAATAAAAAGGCAAATAAACAGCTCAAAAAGTAGTGCAGTGTAAAAAGTTCTCTTCATAAAGCCTATAGCTGTCTGTGACACTGTGTGACAACTAGTGTTGTCTGTGGGGTATACTCTGGTATGGTTGTTTGTATTAGCCACAGATACTCAGAATAGTCTGTCTTTTAAACCTTTTCAATTTTCCATTATGAAACTGTGGCATCAGATATGACACAGCCTCTTACACTTTTTTTTCTTTTAGTGCATGTCAATGTCAATAGAATTACTTTTTATTAAGTTGTGTGTTATGTGCTATGGATATTCTTTTTCCCTATCAAATTGAAAAAAAAAAAATCCTGATAAGGGCATCTTTTCTCTAAGTACTTCTTAAAATAGAATAGCTTGATTCTGTGGATAGTACTTTGACATTGATGAAAACCAGGGAGATACAAACAAATTCTAACAAGTCTGGAAGTGGCGCCTGTATACTTCAGAAAAGGTTTGACTCATTAGTAGATTAATAGGAAGTACAGCGATCTGAATCTCTGAAAGAAGTCAGTGAATTAAGGGCAGACCATTACTCTGTAGCTCCCATTAGCCTGCACATTAGTCAGATAGATCTACAGATATTTCTGTCCCACACAAATCACTGGAACAATGGACATGGGCTTTATATAAAATCAGCATGTCCATAAAGTGGAATGTAAGAACATTTTACAATTACTGCATTTAGCATAGTCAAAGGTTTTGGGTAGTTTTGTCACAATTTTTATTCTCAAGGGCCTATCTATTCACAGACCTGAGGTAGCAGAACAATACAGATGTGGGTCATATAATATGGACATTTTTTCTCAGTAATAATTCATGAAACCATCTAATAGCTTTCATGTAACATGCATTTTGATATACCTCACAGAAAATATGCTTGGTCTTACCTGAGGGCAAGATGACCCGTCTTCTGTGACTGAAAGACACTTGCAGTCCTTTTAAATATGGGTCACTTGCAATGACAGATGCAGTGACAGATTCAGCAAGATACAGCAGTTCCTTCCAAAGGGCTTGTAGTGTTCTGCATGTGCAGGAAGATCCCAAACACTACACATAAAAACGCTTGGTTGGGAAGGGCTTCCCCTGCAACACACATTTTGGATTTCAGTTGTTTTTTGTGAGATTTGTATGACCAAATGGAACTTTTGCAATTTAACAGCTACATCTGAGGAAAGCTTCTAGACTACCCTTATTTTCAGTAGTAAAAACAGGCACCTCAAGGACACAAATACTTGAATTGGACAGGTCTAAAATGGGTGAATTGAACACAATAGATGAATTGTCTACAAAGACAGTCCAGGGTGTTTGTACAGAGATAAATGTCTGCAGTTTAAATATCTAAAGTAAAGTGAAATGGCTTCCATTCTAACTTTTGCCTTGTTTGCCATCCTTTTTCAGGGAAAATTTGAGCAGTGGACTCATAACAGATTTATCGCACCACCGTTAGCTGTTTTTTGATTGCTTAATAGTTCATTATATTCACTCTATCTGTGTCCTGTCATATAATGACTTACCACAGGCTTCCAGTTTTAGCTGATAGTTCTGCACTAGATAAGCACATTATTAGCTAAACTGAAAAATAATAATAATAAAAAAAAGACATTGTTATTGATGAGAACTTATGATTTTCCAGACAGGTCTTTCTGCTGTAGTCTTTGACACAGAGCAGTAAGAACTGAGAAGGCACAGGTTATATTGTCTTCCTTGGTTTTACTTTAGATATATTAACAGAAATTTCATCCTTATTGCTACTTGCCCATCAACATATACCCCTAAATATAGTCTTAAAACTTCTTTTCGTCACTTAAGTATACTTTAACTCCAGGTTACTACTTTTATCTATCTATATTGACTACTACTTGAAGAGTGGGCTTTGAACAGAATAGTTCAGCAGTAATAGCCAATAGAAAGGGAAAAAAAGCACAATTTTACTGCACTCTTATTTTGTATAAGGTATAATAAAACTACTTGCAGATGGCTTCAACAACATAATGGTCTCCAGAAGCAGGATTATGGACTGACAAGTCCAAAGATATGGCTGATGAACCCAGGCCAACAATGCAGCTACCATAGACCTGCACATAGTTGGCAGCTGTTCTATGATATTTGTGGAGCAGATATTTTTCTCCTGCGTGCAACATTCCTTTGCCAAGTGTATTCAGACTTGGCACAGGTAGAAATATTTGACGCTCAGCTATTTTCTACTTTGAAAGGAAATGTTGGTGTTTGGTCATGTGTGGTTTTTTTTGTTTTTTTTTTTTCCTTCCCATGTATGAAAACTGTATTCTGTGTTTCTCACAGCCTTCATCAAATACTTGGCTAGCCATGGTTAGCTCTGATTGCTCTTCAGGATATGCTAGCTTTAGCTACTTCTTACACACATGTGAAAGTCCATCTTACTGGTTTCTAATTATAAAGTCTAAAGGTTCTTAGAAAGCGAAAAGGAAAATTTTTGGAGTTTTCAGGTGTTAATGAATTTATGCTTTGCAAAGATTTGCTCATATTACAAAAAAAAAAAAAAAATAAAGTAAAATAAAATAATATCCATTAAAAAAATTCTACCAGTCTTCTTCTAGTGATACTGATCATTTTCAATTATCAAATGCAATAAGGCATGATTTTCAAAGGAGACCAAATTGGATATGTATATAATGGATTCAATTTCCATTTATTTCTCAATGAGAATTTTTAAAGGAGAGAAAGATGTAAAAATTATACTCATCAGTATGCAGCACGCACAATGAGACTGATTTATTTATTATAAATGAACACTCATGCTCTATTATATATATATGACTATATGATTAGTTTTGCATCTTCAGATGCAAACTGTGTTTGATTAGTTCTTTGGCATGCATTTTGTCAGTCTCCTGAATGAAAGGGATGAAGTTAGAGTGGCTAAAATAAGCAATTATATTGATATTATAATTATATTATAATTATTAATAATAATTATTATTTCTGATGGAGAAAATTCTCTTTATATTTATATCATATTTGGGATAATTTATTTGTGTTTGTCTGAGGACCTAATTTTGGTGGTATCACAATATTTTCATTGTGAATGTAATCAGAAGCATCCAGATTTACAAATGAGTGCTTTTCTAAATCTTAATAATGAAAGATCAATAAGTGATTCCAAAATTACTTGTGACAGATCTCAGCAATAATAGAGGAATATAGTTTCAATTCTCTTGTGTACTTCAGCACATTTAGGTCAATGGGACTGATTATGTTTTAAAGCTGTGCAAAGAATTGATTTTTCAATTTAGCTTCTGAATTAAGCATCAGAAATAATTTTTATTCTGAAAAGGCCATGTTTTTTGTTTTGTTGTGTAATTTAGGTTCTGGGCCAATAGAAAAAAAATCAATTTGTTGGAGATCGAAGTATTGTGTGGCCTTGCACAAACAATTTTCTTAGAACACGGATAAGAAAAAGCAAAGGAGATGGGCCAGATCAAGACAAGCCTGCTGAGAAAGTCAAGTATTTCTTTCTGCTGGAGTGTTAGAATATCCAGCTGTGCTGTGTAACTTCAGTTTACTTTTCAGTTAACCTCAGAGGAATTAAATCTTAAATTCCTCTTAACTGCCATTATACATGATTTTATAACGAGAAGAACAATTCTGGCAGAAGTAACTTAAGTGTCATCTTCCCTCTTGTCTGCATTGCCCTCAGAATATCTATAACCTTGAGAGGATAAATTCATTTAAAATATGAAAGAAACTGATTCAGATTCCTGCCCTCAATCAGAAAGGGAACAGATCTGAGTTCAGAAAGTACCGTAATAGGTGTGGAGCGTGCTAAGGATGGAAAATCTATGGCTAAGATATGTGTATGTTGGAGACACTGTTTTGTGTAAGATGTCATTACTGAGAGAGAGCAATTGCTTGTTTTGGGTTCAGGGAACCTTTCAAGAGCCACTGGATTTATAAGCACTAACATAAAACAGCTCAGTGAAAGCTAAATATGACCTCCCATTTCTGCTTTATATTTATACTTCTGCTTCCTCTTGAAGTTGGACTACTAACCTAGGATCTAGGAGAAAATTGGGAATGTAAGCAGGGACTGCCGAATCTTGTATAAATATCAGGAACATTAGTTTGAACACCTATAATGATAACTCTACATTTATGTGTAATGAAATTTTCAAAATTCTGGTAATGTACACATTTGTCTAGCACTTACATCATTTTGAAGTGACTGGAAATGCATTTATTGAGGAATTTACACTTGTATCATCATCAACATTGCCATCAACTCTCCTCACCTTTGCTCATATGACAACAGCTTTAGCTTCAGTCTTTCAATGGATAAGAATGGAACAGAATTAAGGGATACTATTGGGAAAACTTGGCACAATGGATATGTTCAGTATAGGACAGGTTTAATTTTGCATTGTGTTACTAAATTACTGCAGTTACAGGAGGGGGGAGAGGAACTATTTATTGTTTCTCAAATTTACCAAATGCTGGAAATACAGTTTGTTTTCTTAAAGAATTAACATGCTTATATGAAGATTAAAAATAATAATAATAATAATAATAAAAGTTAAGATGCTGTTGCATTGCAAATTTGAAACATGACTGTATGAACAAGGACAATTTGACAACATGGCCATCATTCATTCTTCTGTTCATGAGGCTTAGTGACTTCCCTGACTGTTATTTCCATGTCATGTCTCTGTGTATTTCATAGACTGAGTTAAGAGATCTCATTCAGAATTCTAGCAGGTTCAATTCCCTACCACATTAATATTTGCTCAATACAAAACTCTCCCTTCTCTCTGTCCCACCTACACAGAGAGCAAGAGAGAGAGAAAATTAAGGATAGGCATTTTTACACAACCTGATGGTTTAGAACTTTGTAGATGGAATTAGAGCCTGGTTTAGATCAAAATGAGTAAGAGGTATTAAGAGTTCATCTTTATAGAACATATATAAATATATAGAAATATTTGTTTAAACTAAAAGAACAGTTGATTATGCAGTTTCAAGGTTTTTAGGGAAGTCATAAAAGTGCCTTAGTGAGAACTTAAAATTTTGTTTAGAGGAAGTGTGCATTTACAGCACCACTAGAGGTTTGTTCTTTATAGATCTCAGAAACAGGATATGAAAGGGTATCTTAGGCAAACAAGTTCAATCAAGTCCAATCTCCTGCTATTGCTGTCTATATTGTTATAAAATAATTTTTTCTTCCCAGAATTCCTCAATATTTACTTCCCACAATTCCTTACTTCATATGGATACATTTCAGAACTTCTCTCTGATAAGTCTGTGATTTCTTTTTATTTAAATTGGGTAAAATATCAACCACCTCTAAGGTTCGCAGCCAGTTTGTTCTATTCCTATTCACATATTTACCTTATTTTGACATTGATCTTTTTAAATTAAACTTACTTTTGGAGGTAAGAATGTCTTTTTTTTTTTTTTTTTTTTTTTTTTTTTAAATTCCCAACCTACAAGCTCTTTCCTGTAATTAATGACCTAATAGCTACTTAATGGCTCAAGAAAGGATAAATCTTTTTTATTCAAAGAACTCAAACATACCTTTAAGAGTAAAGTATTTTTCTTTGCTACACTACATAGTTAGATCAAGCTGCCTATTAATTAATACAAACAACTTTGTTAATGTATAGTGTTTATGCTGGTTCTTGACTGAGGCTGTTTACAATGGCAGTCAACCACTGATGTAATAGTTTTGTGCGTGAATCACCCTAAGACTATTTCTGAAGCATATCATAAAAATTATGCCAAAAAACAGAATTACCTTCAAAATTGTTAAACTTCTATGGCATTTGCAGATGCCAGGCAGATTCCATCCCAGCACTACATTTTTTCCTTCAGCTTCCTGTACAAACCAAGAATAGATTTCTGATCTCCTTCAGGACTGAATTCCCCATTGTCTGCAGCTATTTGAATACAAATAATAGCCTTTACTATTGTGATGGAAGGATGTCTTTTCCTGTGATTTATAGAAATTATTTTTTTTTTTTATCATACTCATATTGAATTTCAGGTTCCCTGCTTTAGGCACCTGAAACAGATTAAAATATCCATGTCTCAGAATGTACATATACTTGAGTGACTTCTAACTCTGGAAATGTCTTATTCAATTAGCCCCTCCCTTTCAGTCTAAAGATTTATACTTTTACTACAAAATTACATTGTTCAGAGCAGCATTACCTTTTCTGCGTCTGAATTCCATTATGATTTAGAAATCTAAAGTGTGCTGCCAAAATGACCTAACTGTACATTGGACAGTCTCATGAATTGGCAGCAGAGTTCAACCTAAGCCAAACCAGAACCTGTTCCTTCAGAATCAGTGCCTGAGAAGAGATGTTATGGTGGTGTGTACACTTTACAAAATAGCTGGAACATTCTGATGGGAAGAAATTATACATGAAGTTTAATCATTGCTCCCTAGATGATTAGTGGAGATTACATTACTTTTAGAGTTAAAACAAAAAATATTAACAAAAGCACAAATTATCCACCTAGTACAGAGTAGATGCAAAACTAATCTTTCTAGCTGCATGCTTTGGGTAATACTGTGAGCCCCAGGCTAAGCTATAGTCTTATGGTTAGGGCACTTTATTAAGATGTGGAAGTTATGGAATTAAGTTTGTTGGATTTGAAGGAAATTCAGTAATTCCCCAGAATATACATGTATTTACAAAATAGGCTACATTCATAGGATAGATAGCATGTGGCGTGTTTTAAAGAAGGAAAGAAGGTGAGCCCTACTTGAATGCTTATGTGTTTACTTATGTGTTTAGTCTAGGGAAAGGACTTAGCACCTGAATCCAATGGTTAGAGAAGCCCCTTTAGATTCCAAATCTGGGAGAAAAATAATAATAATAATAAATAGGTCTTACATACCTTCCTTCAGCATTTCCTGTTAACCTGTTTCTAGACTTCATATTCAGAATGTGCAGCCCATCAACAGCTAAACCCTGCCAAGTTCAGTGACTTTCTGCATAAACAATACCGCTGACCTACATCCCCAGCCTGGCAACAACTGGTGGCATCTGCACTTGAAAACAGGTAAACCCGAAAACACCAACAGAACAGTCATCAGCTTTAAGGCCAACTGACACAGACTAGCCACACCCACACAACATTCTTGACCTTGGTTCTGTGCCTGGGATGGTGTTTTTGGATACACAGATACAATAATGTCTTTTCTTTCTTTTTCTTTCTTTTTTTTTTTTTTTTAAATGAAGAAAAAATGAAAAAAATATTGCAACCCATCAGCAATCAGCTTTTTTTTTTTTTTTGACTATGTTACTGAGGGCACCTGCTACAGGTTCTAGAGTGTCAGGGCATGTGGGTTTGAGGTACAAGACTTGCTGGAATAGTGCAGGAAGTGAGAGGGATGGGAATTAGGTTAGTAAGGGATAGCAGAGTAGAGAAAGCTCTGGGGCTGAGAATGGCTCTCAGCACATGCAATTCCCAAGCATTGTCTAGGAGTGCTGGTTAGAACAAGGTGAAAACCATGCCAGAGATTATGTTAATAATTAAGTATTATGAGCGGCTGGGTTCAGAGTTTGAGCTTGCTCTGTAGTCCAATATTTTTAGCGCTATAGACATAGTCAATTGAGATAAGATTTTACTGCTGGGCTCATTTTCTCCTAATCCAAAAAAAATGTTCAAACATGACTAGATAAGAAGACAGAGGAAGATAACATCAGTTTGGTTTCAATAACAGGGAATGAACAAAGGTACCAGAAAATATTTGCTTTTTCCCTTTACAGCTGAAGGAAACTATGATTTTACCCTCTGCTACACATAGTTGTTTAGTGGGTTTTATTGGAACAAGAGCTCTGTAGGGACATCAGATCAGAAACAGAAAGTAGAACAGAAAAACAGATCAGAGTTGTGAAGAAAGGATGGAAGCTTAGAACTACAGAAATGGGCAAAAGCTCAAATAGAACTTCACAAGTACAACAAAGGTTGCAATGACACCTTCATTCTAGTACTGCAATAAGCCTTTAAGAAGGACTATTGACACTAATGCTGCAATACTACCTTTTATCCAGATATTTATTTTAAATAAAAGATGAAAAAGATAAATGAGCCCAGAACTACATCATTAAAACAGAATCTTATGTTGTCTGATTTTTAAAAATGAACACATATATGTATGGTCAACTCTGGTGTTCAAATCTATTTGTCTTAAAAAAAAAATATGAAAATAAATGTCATACTGTTGCTCTGAAATGTCTTCAGATAAATTCTCCATAAAGTACAACAAAATAATATCTATACCCATTCAAGGAAACGTGACAGTTTAATTACTTGTTGCCTGTGGATTTTTACATTATCAATTTATTCTAATGATGGCTTTGCAAAATAACTACTAAAATACCAATATTGCTGTTATTTGTATATCTTTGATTGCAAATAACTGTAGACAATTCACTAACAGAAAAAGAAATGACAAGTCTTTTCAGTTGGCAAGTTTACAAAACAAAGTAACAGTATGTATTGCATAATGTATTGTTAATGTATTAAAGAAAAGTAAAATAATTGCAAATACATTAAAAATCAGTTGTAATAATGTGTTAAAAATACAGAACAGCATTGTCACTCCTTGAAAAAAGTCCCTTTTCATGGCATTTTCCTTACAACACTTTCTGCTGCTGGTTTTGCAGTTTTTAACCTAAACTAATGTTAAATTGTTAACATTATGGATGTTAACATTTTTTTAAAAAATTGTTAAGCAGTATAAATGATTACCAGTTACATGGTACTGATGTTTATTTAAATAAGAAAATTAACACTGAGACTACACCTTGAATGAGGTGCATTGACAACAGTAAAAATGTGTATCTGTAGAAATCTGATGTGGCAGATCTTTCTCCATGCAATGCATTAATCTCTCAATTCAGTTCTGATTTTTAAAAGTTAATGTGAAAGGTTCTTCACAGAATAATCGCCTGAAGTGAAGAAGTGCTGATCAAGCATTTTGTCATTGCAAAGTAAATTATCATCCTGCTGTCGTTAGAATCCCATGAACATGGTTTTGGAGCGTGATTCGGAGAAATATTCTTCCTAATTTTTCAAGGAGATGAGCAAATCTATGAAAAATATTTGCTGAGAAATCAAGAAGCCAAGTTAGGAGGGAGGGATAAATAGTCATAACACACTTAAATCCTTTGACTATCCTTGCACTGTAACTCTGTCTAGCTGTAGTTTGTGGTGGAGTCACAAGACTTCTGTTTTGTTGTTTTTTTTTTGTTTTTTTTTTTTTTTTTTTTTAATGTATTGACAGCCATATAAATCTGTAAAGGTGCTGAATCAAGTATATTATTTACTAGTAAAGATGGCAACAGGAAAAGCTTGAATGGCAGCTTTAAGTTTTGCATTAACATATAAAGATGCAGATCTATCATAAATCTTTCACGAGGCTTTCATAACATGTTTGCCTCTCAAAACATAGCTGGAAAGACTGCAGCCCTGTACTGATGAACCTGAGAAATGCAGGTCTCTGCTGTGAATAGGAGAAATAGTGCTGTGCTGATTCTTCTGAGGGCAGGCTGCTAGCACAAAACTCAATAAGCTTGGCTTATGTTCAGTGTGTGTATGCTGTATAAAAAGGCTCTTGCATTGTCTTGCTTAAAAAGATCTCTGATCTGCTCAGACAAGATGATGAAGATCAGCCTCAACCACCCAGCCAAGTAATTTATTAAGATCTTGGCTTGCGTGCAGATTCTGCTTGCTACCGTTTCATGAGTTGCAGCTGCCTTGGAGACCCTAAATTGTGAGGAAACAAAATTTAAACAAATTTCCTCACCTATGTGCAGTTCCACACCTCTATCAACAGAGACAAATATTGGTTCTGTATGACCATAAAAGCATCTTTTTCATTCTTACATGAAAGTAAATTCATCTTGGAACTACACAAATTACTGCCAAAGCTATTTTTCACTGGGCTGATGTATTATTTTCAGATAGCAGAGGGGATTGGTTTATATTTATCTAGCTCAAATCTGTCATCAGGCACTCTCTACAGGTGTCATTATTTGACAGTAAAACTGGGAAAACCCTTCTTGATCCTTGTGTCTTTAAAGGCAGGGAACATGCTCAGATAAAGTATGCAAAGCAAATATAACTGTGGGTGAAGTGAGAAAGGCAAAATGAGCTGACTGGAAGTGGATGGGGTTGCTCTGAGACTTAGTGATGACAATTCCACTGTATTAATCCTTTTCGTCAGGGAGAGGATGCACTTCACACAACAGATGTCTTGACTCAAGGTGTTTGGGAGACTCTGTGAATCCCTTGTCAGATCAAGTATGAATCATTTCTGGAAGGAGGAAAAGAGCAGATTAAAGAGATGAGACAGACAGTACTCAACAGCAGTGAGATGTTTATCTGAAAGGGAGAGAGCCACATTCAACCTCCTGCTCCATGTGATTCAGAGCAGAAATTAAACCGTTGGTCTCATTCAGACTTTAAGAGAAGAAATCCTATTTTGAGACACTCCAAAGAGACTATTGCCATGTGCAATTGTGTAAATAAGAATAGTTATGCTGTAGCTGAATTTGGCCCAGAATTTGATTTGAGTAACTGCCATATTTCCAAGTAACTGGGAATGAATATTTGACTGCAGATATTTTCCTTGATCATGTAAGTGTCTTATACCTTATTTGCAAGTAGTTGCATTGAGCATCCTGGCATTTTTTCTGCCTATGTGGCTGTATATCAATAGAATTCTGATGTTAGCTAATAAAATAGTTGAAATGTCACCCAGTGCAGTTTTTTGTGTGTTCTGGTCATAACTCAGGAAATCATTTCAATGGATGTCTCTCAGTAAATAAAGGACTAGCTTTCTCAGCTTCAGAAATGTAAAGTGAAGCTTTTGTTTGCTTCATCTGTAAGATAACAACACTTTACAAATAGCTTTGACCTTTCTTCTCATGGATAAATAAATCTACCGTTATTTTCTAGAACCTTTTTATTTTTGAATTTGAATGTTGTCCTTAAGAAAAAAATAAAGGATCAACAGCAATTGAACCCACACTTATTAAATAAGTTGTGAAAAATACTGCAATAGTACTTAACACCAAAAAGAAATTGATTGACAATTCATATTGATAAGGTTTGAATTTCTATCACTATAAGCTATATTAGCATCATATTGCTATGTTTCATAATGTTGGGAATACACAGCTTCATATTAAATATCAGCATTTTCTATGACCACAGCTTTTCATCCAGGACTTTAATATGATATTAGAACCTGCTAATAGTAAACTATAATTGTGCCAGATGAGTAATAAAAGCAATAAAAAGATGAAGGGACAGGCACTTGAATAGAAATATCTATGAAATAATCACTTACATAGAAATGAATTTGAACAAAAAATTCTATAGTCATTTTTTCTGTTTGTGAATGATTTCCACACAAAGAACTCAAAAGAACATCATATAAAGAAAAGGACAAATATGTGGATGTACTTGCAAGCATTGTACCAAAATGTTTATGAATCTGATTCTGAGCAGCTGCAGAATGATCTAGGTAGCTGTTAAAATAGAGATGAAATTCAATACCAATTATTGCACAGAAAAGCACAAGGAAAGAAAAACAATCCTAACTATAGAGTTGCATCATTCTAACTCTTTCCACCTGGAAAAAGATCTTGGGTCTTTTTGGTTAGTTCTCTGACAATGCAAGCTTGATTCTCAGTAATAGTCAAAAGCCAATCACAATTATGTGAATGATTAGCAAAATAACGTAGAACAAAGCAGAATACATAATTATACCATTGTATGAAACTGTGATGTTTGCAAAATTAAAATATTTCATGAATTTCTGGGGAAAAAAAAATAAAAAACAGATAAAAACATCCAAATCTGAAAAACTATGGAGAAGGTTTCATGGAATGATATGTATAAATAGGTATAAAATTACTTAGGACAAGAGAAAAAGGAAATAAAGATCCTGGGTTTCCTAATTCTGATTGCTTTATTAGATACAGTTTATGAATGTATAGATGCAGATAGATAGAAAATATATAATATCCTAAGTACATGCTTAACATGTTTCTTTATTGAAAGGAAAATATTTTAGCATATCCCATGACGCTCTTTAGGATTATATGTATATATATTAAGTGAGGTGTCTTATTTTCAATGACCTAAGTCTTAGCTCATCACTTCAGCTATGCTAAAAGGGCCTAGAATGACTACATCAGCAACTGTAATGTGCTACAGGTGTTTCTCTTGTAGGATGAGTGTCTCTGGCTGTTCACATAGAAGAGGCGATCCAGGGACAGGATCTATGGAAGCTTAGAATCCATGTAAGTAGCTTCACTGAAAACAGACAAGGTGAAGGAAGTACTCAAACTCCCCAATACGAAACAACTGTAGAACCCAGGGAACACTTACCTGCCAGCCTCTGAACTTGAGTCACTGCCAATCTACTTCCCAGTGAAGTAGTACCACCAGGGTTTTACTGTACTGAGAAGGCACCGCCAAGGTAACTAGCACCTAGAGTCTCTAAAACTATTTCACAGAGACAGTAGAAAACATGAAGAAAAAGCAGCCTACTGGGGAACACTGAGTCCATTTCACCACAACAGTAGAATAGCACCCTAGGTAACCTAAGCCTCAAACTCCCCGGGGAGGCAATTCTTCCCATCAGTCCTCATGCTTCCTATATAGCAAAGGTCAAATGATCCCCACCTGACAGATTTCACTTCACAAGGGTGGAGCCAAGAGACTTTGTGGAATAGGCTCATCTACCTGTGTTTTAATGTTTTAAGGTCCTTATCACTAAGAGAAATAACCTGACAAGGGGCTTACAGTTGACCTAATGAATTAACTACAAAAGGTGCATAAGGGTCATATTTCTGTCAGGAAATACTGTGAGGAAAATTAGTGCAGAGCCTGTTAAAATAAGATAAATAAACATAAATAAAAGAAAAAAAGAAAATGACCTTAAAGGCAAAATTTCTGTCATAGATTTTCATCTGTCTAGTCACGACAGATAAAGAATATAGCAATCAGAATGACTTTTCTTGACATTACTGTTATTTAAATTAGCTTTCCTGAGATCTCTTCTTTATGCAGGACTTTTCAAAATCTAGCACCATGACCTCTGACTACAATATTTACTTTTGATGCATATAAACTATCATATAGAAATGCCAGGATCTGGATCATCACTCCCTATTCAAGTCAATAACTGGGTTGAAAGTTTTGGCTTTAATTTGGTTACGTGACTACATTGCTGTTGCTGTGGTTTCCCCCGGCTGGCAGCTAAGCACCACACAGCTGCTCACTCACCCTCCCCCCTCCTTCTCTGGGAAGGAAGAGAGAAATAGGAAAATGAAGCCTGTGGGTCGAGACAGAGACAGTTTATTAAGACAGGAAAACAAAGTAATAATAATAACAATAATAGTACTGCTACTACTAACGTGTACGGAATAAGTGATGCACAATGCAATTGCTCACCACTCGCTGACCGATGCCCAGCCTATCCCCGAGCAGACAGCCTCCCCATCCTGGCTAGCCACCCCTATGTATTGTTTAGCATGACGTCAGAGGGTATGGAATACCCCTTTGGTAGTTTGGGTCAGCTGTCCTGGTTCTGTCCCCTCCCAGCTCCTGCTGCACCCCTAGCCTGCCTGCTGGCAGGACAGAGCGAGAAGCTGAAACGTTCTTGGCATAGTGTAAGCACTGCTCTGCAACAATTGAAACATCAGCGTGGTATCAACACTCTTTTCATCCTAATCCACAACATAACACCCTACCATCTCCTAGGAGGAAAATTAACTCTATCCCAGCTGAAACCAGGACAGGTGTTTTCTGGCAGGTCATGAGAAGAAGATTGGCTGGCTTGAGGGAGCTTCTGTACACATGCCTTTTAGGCTGCAGCCGAAGTGTTCCTCTAGATCAGGAAGTTTGAAGATGGTTGAGTGGTTAGAAAGATGCCTCTCAGAGAAGGACCTGGGAGTACTGGTTGATAGTCAGCTGAAGATGAGCCAGCAGTGTGCTCAGGTGGCCAAGAAGGTCAACAGCATCCTGGCTTGCATAAGAAACAGCGTGGCCAGCAGGGCTAGGGAGGTGATTGTCCCCCTGTACTTGGCTTTGGTGAGGCCGCACCTCAAGTACTGTGTTTAGTTTTGGGCCCCTTGCTACAAGAAGGACATTGAGGTGCTCGAGCAAGTCCAGAAAAGGGCAACAAAGCTGGTGACGGGTCTGGAGAACATGTCTTACAAGGAGCAACTGAGGGAGCTGGGATTGTTCAGCCTGGAAAAGAGAAGGCTCAGGGCGACCTTATCAGACTCTACAGGTACATTCTTAAAGGAGGCTGTAGCGAGGTGGGGATTGGTCTATTCTCCCACGTGCCTGGTGACAGGATGAGGGGAAATGGGCTAAAGTTGTGCCAGGGGAGGTTTAGGTTGGCTATTAGGAAGAACTTCTTTACTGAAAGGGATGATAGGCATTGATATAGGCTGCCCAGGGAAGTGGTTGAGTCACTATCCCCAGAGGTCTTTAAAAGACGTTTAGATGTTGAACTTAGTGATATGATTTAGTGGAGGACTTGTTAGTGTTAGGTCAGAGGTCGGACCAGGTGATCTTGGAGGTCTCTTTCAACCTAGATGATTCTGTTGCATATTCCTAAAGAATAAAGAAAAACTGTGAGGCACTGTGATGTCAATTGTTTGTCAGCCATACGTATTGCTTTGTAACATTGGGATAGCAATGTATTTTTCCATATTCCCTTAATCACATGATTTTGCTTCTTGCCTTTCTTAGCTTCACATTAATTACCAGATATCTTAAACCGAATTTGTGATGCTGATGTGAAATGAAGTGTACAAATATGCCTTTTATTGTATATTTTTTGCACAACATGGCAAGATTTTGAACTCAACCCTTTTACATTCAGTAGGACTAAATTTAGGAGTCCAACTTAAAAATACAGGAGTTTGATCAGATCTAGTGAAAGCACAGTGCAATGTTACAGGAGGAAAATAAATGCATCGGGAGTGAGTTCGGACAGACAAAGGAAACTATTCAGTAGAATTAATTAACATTATCCTTTTTATTCCTAAGCAGTGAATATAAACACTATTTTATTCCAAGTCATTATTCTTCTCAATATCCAGTAAGAACTGGGTAAAATACACCGTGATTTTTAGAAGAGAAGTTATGTTTCTGCTAGAATTAGAAATGTGAAATATGTGGTAATTTCACTCTTGGAGTGTCCATTTTGTTATGGCAACTATTACATTTGTTTTTTTATTAAGTAAGAAAGATTATCTCTCATCTTAACAAATACCTCTTTTACTTGCTAATTAGAAAAAAATGTCTTCTACAACAAATTTAGCTGTAAATTTTGTCAATAGAAGCTTGCACTGTTTAGCATAGTTCTTTTCTATATTTCTCCATGTTCAGGTTATTACAGAATATCATTGGTAGTCTTGGGATTATTTGTGATGTTAGAGTATGGTGTTAGTACATACAAGGGACAGCAAACCAGTATTATCCAGGGGAAAGCCAAAATGCTTTTCTGTCTCCCCATTGTTCCAAGCAATGAGTTAATTCTCATGAATATGAACTAAATTTCTGGACAGGCAGAGGAACAGGAGAGGATCCTTCTGGGAACAGTTTATTGCAAAGTCCAAATCAATCAGAATAATTCAAAACAATATATATTCAATTTTTTCCTCATAAGAATGTTTTTCCTTTCCTAAGTGAGACCTGTCCATCCTCCATTAACTGATATTACTTGAACCTTACTGACTGTTCTCTCAAGTTAATACCCAAAGCATAAGAGAGTTGTGCAATCAAAAAAGTTCTTTCTCCATGTCTCCTGCTGGTTTTTGTTGTTGTTGTTGTTTGTTTGTTTGTTTTCCATATACAAATATATCTGAAGATGATATTTCAACCTATGGCTACAAAGGTCTTCACAGGAGTGAATTCTGATTTCAGAATAATTTCTGTCTTCCATCTCAACTAAGCATAATTATTTATATAAAGAGAAACAACTGTATTAAGAAATGAATATTTAAGACAATTACTTGGCATGTACAAAGGATATTTAGGAAACTGTCCAAATTTGACATTAATGGACTCATTCTTTAAGCTATACTATTGATTTCAGGCTGATTGTCTAGGATCTCCCTAAGTTTGATACTCAAGAAGTATTGGTTGGAAGTATTGTAAAGTACAGAATGTTATTAAGGGAAATCCACAGACATTGAAAAATGTGGGAAATGGTTGAAAAGGAGGAGGTAGTATGTTAGACATGTTAAGTCCAAATGAACTGAGAGATGGCACATAACTTATTAATTAACAAAGTTTTATAAGATTTCATGAGATTTGGTCAACCAAAATTAAACAAAAGAACCTTCTTGAACAAACATGAAGGGTCGTATATCCTTCCCAGCAGGACCGTGGAGGTGATCATCCCCTTGTACTCTGCTCTGGTGAGGCCACACCTCAAGTACTGTGTTCAGTTTTGGACCCCTCACTACAAGGACATCGAGGCCCTGGAGTGTGTCCTGAGAAGGGCTATGAAGCTGGTGAATCATAGAATCATAGAATATCCCGAGTTGGAAGGGACCCATAAGGATCATCAAGTCCAACTCCTGGCACCGCACAGGTCTACCCAGAAGTTTAGACCATGTGACTAAGTGCACAGTCCATTTTTTTAAATTCAGACAGGCTTTGTGCAGTGACTACTTCACTGGGGAACCTGTTCCAGTGTGCAACCACCCTCTCGATGAAGAACCTCTTCCTGATGTCAAGCCTAAACTTCCCCTGCCTCAGCTTAACACTGTTCCAGTGGGTCCTATCACTGGTGTTCACAGAGAACAGATCACCTGCCTCTCCACTCCCCCTTGCGAGGAAGGTGTAGAGTGTGTTGTGGTCCCCCCTCAGCCTCCTCTTCGCCAGGCTGAACAGGCCTAGTGATGTCAGCCTCTCCTCATATACCTTCCCCCCCTAGGCCCTTCACTATCTTCGTCGCCCTCCTCTGGACACCCTCCAACAATTTAATGTCCTGTGGTGCCCAGAACTGCACACAGTACTCAAGGTGAGGCCACACTAGCGCAGAGTAGAGCGGATCACCTCCCTCAACCGACTAGCAATGCCATACTTGATGAAGGATACAGTTGGCCCTCCTGGCTGCCAGGACACACTGCTGGCTCATATTCAACTTGCTGTCAACCACAACCCCCAGATCCCTCTCTGCGGGGCTGCTCTCCAGCATCTCATCGCCCAGTCTGTACATAAAGCCAGGGTTGCCCCATCCCAGGTGCAGGACCCGGCACTTGCTTTTGTTAAACTTCATGCCGTTGGTGAAGGGTCTGGTTGGTGAAGGCTACAAAGCTGGTGAAGGGCCTGGTATACAAATCCTGTGAGGAGTGGCTGAGGGAACTGTTTAGTCTGGAGAAGAGGAGGCTCAAGGGAGACATTATTGCTCTCTACAGCTACCTGAAAGGAAGGTGTGGGGAGCTGGGGGTCAGCTTCTTCTCACAGATAACTAGTGTTAGAACTAGAGGGAATGGTCTCGAGTTGCACCAGGGGAGGTTCAGGTTGGAAATTAGGAGACATTTCTTATCAGAAAGAGTAGTCAGACATTAGAATGGGTTGCCCAGGGAGGTGGTGGCATCACCATCCCTGGGAGTGTTTAAGGAAAGGCTGGATGTGGTACTTAGGGACATTGTTTAGTGGATGATATTGGTGGTAGGGAGATGGTTGAACTAGATGATCTTGGGGATCTTTTCCAACCTTAATTATTCTATGACTCTGTGATCTTATTCTGTGTTTTCTTATCCTGTATGTTCAGGATATGTAAACCCTGTCCAGAATCTTTACAGTTTAATTTTATAAATATTTTTTGTACATTTTTTTGTACATTCAGAGAAAATTCTGAATTTTCTCTGAACACCTGACATTTCCACTTTTTTTTTTTTTTCAAGCATTCCTGTGGTACCCGTTTTTCAATTTCCCACTATGCCAACTGGCCTAATATCCCTGTAAAAAGACTTATTCCAAGTCCTATTTTACGTATACAATTAACCTTATACATTGAGTTCTAATAATTTCCATCCATCCCTGACAGATTTCTCTATCTCTACAATGTAATTAAATAAATACATTTCCTTCATGAGCATGGCTGTGAATAAAACCTGGCTTATAAATATCCTCTTCCATTCCAAAGAAAAGAAAAAGGAAGAATAATTTGCAATTCCCCTCTTCAGAATAGAGTTTACAGCTCAAACCTCAAGGGAACCAGCTATTTATGCTGAGGAATGTGTAGTCCAGATATCTGCTTGTCATCGTTTTATGTTTCTATTCCAAAAGATGACTGCCTGCTTCAAAAACCTTTGCTTCTGTTAATATAGAGCTTAAATTGAACACCCAGATAGTCTCAAAAACAAATAACAACCTTAAGTTCTCTTATCTTTTGGTAATCTACAATATCAATTCAAGGTTTTTGTTTGTTTGTTGGTTTTTCATGAAGAACCATTATTAGCAACATTGAAAATGAAAAATAAGTCATTGGTAAATAAAGTCAGCCTTGCTTCTAAATATAATTTGCTCTTAGCATGATGGTATGACTGTTATGGCTATTACTACATTTCTATGAATAAATAGTTCATATTATTAAGAGACCTATTTCCATTCCAAGTAATGTGCCTTTTTTTTTTTTTTTTTACTAGAAACAGTCAACCAGAATGTGATTTGCAAATATTACCTAGTTTTTATGTTACAATGTTGCTGTTAGTTTTTTTTTTTTCTGTTAGATATTCCTATACACATTCATACATATATAGATATACACATGTTCTCATATATTTTTATACAGTTTTGAATCTGCCAATATGAATTATGAAATCATATAACTACTGCAAACAAAGGAAACAATTATTGTATTAAAAGAGACTCAATATACAAACTACAATGATTATTATAAAATTTCATGACAGTGAAAACATTAATATTTCAAATATGATGTTAGAGACAAGTGACAAAGTCCCCCTTTCAGTGTGTTTTTAAATACTTTTTTAATTTTTCAGATTCTCACTTGTCTGTGAAAATGCTGTGAAAGAAATGAATGCAGTATGTGAGCAGGTATCCTGAAATCACTGTTCAGAGGTTAAAAAGCAAATCAAATGAGAGCTACAGAAGTTAAAGAGAAAGGACATCCTTATGTTTTTACCATGTGTGAGTCTCTAAGGAGCACATGTTTGAATGAATAACAAAATAGAGCAGCAATGGTTAGATGATTCAATGTTATTTAAAGAATAGCTACTACAGATGAACAGAATTTCTCTAAAATTAGAAGACAGTCAACCAGTATAAACTCAGAGGATAAACTATGTCTCACAGAAGATTCATTCTACCATTATGCCAGCATTCTTCTGTTTTCTGATTCTAGATGATGAATGCAGTATTCTCATGTAATTGCAAAATTTCAAATAAACTTTCATACAAATATATGTTGTTATGGACAAATATGTATTTTAGGTACAAAATCTAGAAAGTTTTTGTTTGTTTGTTTGTTTTCCATAGAAAAACATAGTATCTGACAGAATAAACATTTATGTATTTACACAGTTAAATAAATATTTTACAGCAAAAACATCAATCAGTTTTCTATTCAAATATTTTGGGGTAGTTGGAGGACATATTTTTTGAAATTAATCTTATGCTTGCAGTTTTCTAATCTGTTCTCATACATAAAACGAAGTCACATTTCAATCCGAGAAAGCAGTTAATGGTTATCTATGACCAGGCCTAAAGAGTGTAATCTAGGAACACCTAGTCAGACACAGTGCGTTTGTCTCCAAAATCCCAGGAATGCATCAAACCCTTCCCACCTGTGACCTAACTAATATGGAAGGTAACCTAAAAATGTGACCAAGAAGGAGCCACATCATGTATACAACCTACAAAATCAAAGGAACAGGTCCATAGAGCATGACATTCGTTTTAGAAAAGTGAAACTATACTAAGTATGATCAAGTAGGGGAAAAAAAAAAAAAAGATTTTAACTAAACATATTCCAATATAGAGATTTTAGGAAAAAAAGAAAAAACAAAACAAACAAAAAAAATCACTCATAAAAGACATGCTATTTTGGCAATAGAAAGCATCTTTGAAGTTTGAATATCTGCAAATAAAAGTACATGCCAGATTGGAGATGGATTGGAAATCAGTCACTTTTTGTTCTGATTCCTAATTATTTCATGTTTCCTTGGAAAGAGATTAAATTCTACAGGAAATGAAAGCTAATTGTGGGTATTTTCCATCATTATTTGAAGAACAAATAACTTTTAATATTCTGGATTACTTGCTATTACTGTAATATCCCAGCACAGATGCAGTTAGCTGCTAACTTAACGTACAATAACTCTTCAGTATTATCTTGTCTGTTCCCAGGCAAAAATTTCAAGCCCCGTGCCTGATTAGAAATAGTTTGTATGAAACTTTGACAATCTAGAGAAAAAACAGTCCTTCTTACCAAGAAAAAGTAATATTCCACAAAGAATCACTCTAAATTTCTTGACACTTCATATGCAAATATGTCCCAAATAACAGATTAAAAATATATCTTGGGCCATTGCTTCTAGATGAGCCTGTGACTAGTGGAACTGCTACATGTACAGTATACAGAGTATTTATCATTGCTGTTCTCATAGTGAAATTGGAGCTTCAGTGATAAACAGGAAACGTCATCCCACCACTTTTTTATTAAAAAAACATTTTTATTAAAAAAAAAAAATTGTTATTATTTAGTGGATTTTCTGAAAAGAATACAAAATTTTTCTGTCTTGGTTCAGGTTGCTCTAAGTAGAAACTGCTCTATTTTCAAATTCATCTAATATTGAAGTAGACATTGCACTATAGAGCTGAACAAATTTGCCTGGTGAATGAAGAGTAATAGCAAATGCAAGTTATGGAGTAATATCAAAAGAGTTGGACTTCCAGGATTTCTTCAACAGTTATTTAGGATTACTTAAGTTATATGAATCAGTTGAACTTTTTCAAAGCCTTCTTTTCTGTAGTGAGGTCAATAACACAATAGCCTTAACCTCTATTTCATTTCTTGAACTATTTTACCAGTCTTGCTTTCCCACCCTACTTTTCTCCATGCCTTTCAGGAATTGATCCCTGTCTAAATGCTCCTAAAGGCAAGAAATTTCCCCTAGAGCCATATTTTAACTTTTTTTTTTTTTTTTTTTTTTTTTTTTTTTTTTTTGTCCAGTTCTGGTCCTCAGCACCCTTGAAAGAATTTATCATTGTCTGTTTCTAGTGAGATAGCCCGTCCTCCAAATCAAATATATTCTGAGGAGCCCTAGATGAAAGGCTTTCCAAAACGTGTCTGAAAAAAAAAGGGATCATTTGTATAATTATATCAGTAATTATAACAAGTTATATCAATAACATCTGTTATAGTTACCTATCTGACATTATTGTGCGTGACTGCAGATGGCTAAGGCTCTTCTCTTGTTCTTTTGGATCCATCAGTAATTTACAATAATGGAGGGTAGATTATGTAGAAGAAAATCACAAAGCTTAGGACTTGTTTTAGCATTTTAACTGTCTTAATAAACTTTACAGCTATTTATTTTATTGATTTATTTATTTTTATAGAGCGATCACACTATGACTATGTCACTGAAATTACTTCATTACATCAATGCTAAAAGCATGCAAGGGGCAATAATCCCTTTTAAGAAAATTTTCTTGAGTGATAAAAGAAAATCTGTATTTCCCCTTGTAGCCATAATAACTGCTAAGGTGACATGGGCAAAAAGAGTTTTGTCCATCAGTAAGGTTTCTGGCACTCCTGATAGAAGATCATTTTACCAGTTTGCTTGGAGCTTGGTTTTAGAAACTTCTTTGCACTGTTAAGTCAAGGACAGCAGTTGTTTGGCAATAAAGGTTGGGATTTTTATTCTTGGAATGTAATTTGAATTTCAGTGAGTAAAGGGAAAAGTTTGCTAAAGAGCAAAAGAAGTGATGGGACTCAGTAGGTCAAGCTGATGGTTGGACTTGATCTTGAAGGTCTTTTCCAACATAGATGATTCTATGAGATTCAGAGTGAAAACTAATGGAATACGAAAGGAAAGCAGGAGGTTGTGAGACTTTGCTTTGCTGTTTGTAGCCAATGGTCAGGACATCTTAGATATACATGGTCACTCTCCAGGAAATAATGCTGCAAGATGTCATTAATGTCAAACTCTTAATTGAAATGGAATTTCCTGACATTAAGTGGGAACACAGCAAAGCACTGTGAGAGCTGGGAAGTTTTAAGAAATATAAGTCCAAAGGCTGGATTTTCTCATATATTTGTAGCATCCTCTTTCCCTAGCAAATGGAAAAGGTTTGTAATAGTGCCAGTTAATTATCAGCTGTATTTCTTGACAGTATTCCATATACTGTGCAGAATAAATATAGAGAAAAAAGTGGCTCCAGAAAGGTATGTTTTAGAGTATGAAGTGAGAGCCTTCTTTTTTTGTTGTTGTTGTTGTTCTGTTTTATTTTGGTTTTCTCACAGAAAGAGCTTAGCAACAGAAAGGGAAACTCTAATGCTAATCAGGATTTCTACACAGGCAGCAGATGATAAAGAAAAATCAGTGTGTGTTTCCATTGTGAGTTTCCTAACGGACCAGTAGGAAATGAACCTAGACAGCAGTCACAGCCAGCATGTATCAGGCTCCCCCGAAATCCTCTTTGCAATAAAAGCAGACTCAGCTGTGGGTGATATCACTGGGGTACATAAAAGATGTGTAAGACAAACCCATCAGGAATTTTGTTGTTGAACTTATTTTCTGTTATTTATTTATTAATCTCTCTCAAAACTGAAGACCGGGACATCTTTCAAGTAGCAAAGCTTTGTATGCAATCTTTTATTCTATACAATTTTTATACAAATAATTTAAAATTAAGAATGAAATAAAGGGTTTGATATAGAATGAATCCTCGGGCAAAAGTGTATAATATATGTATCCAGCACTGAATTTCCCAGTTGGATTATTGCAGTATTCTGTTAAAGAATAAGAAAGATTTTAGAGCTCAGGAAGTCTCCACAGAACCTTTCCATGTAGATACCATAATGTAACATATTTTGATATATCTTATTTAGTTTCCAGACTGGGTAAACAGAGTCAGCCACACACTGTGTTTCAGCTGAGAATTTCAAGGCAGTTTGGGAGGTGAAATGTTGGTCTCCTGTTCACAGTACTGAGGACTACAGGGACTTCATTAGATACAGTATGCGCAGAAAAACCGGCATGTTTATGATGGTATCTAGAGGAATGGCACTATAGGGAAACATTTAAGTTATGCAATGATCCCTTAGTAGGCTATGGAGGTTATCGGCATAACATAGTAGATAAAGAAATGGTTTTGTCTAACCTTCTACCTAAGATTTATTTTTTTTTTTAATTGAAGAATTCCCTCAAGAAACTCAAGGTATGGCTATAAGTTGTTAATGAACCAACAGCTAGGATTAACAGCTTTACCCAAAGCAAGGGAGCAAGCTAGGAAACAAGACTACAGGCCTGAAATTTGGGGATTCATTGGAATTGCAGGACGAGACCAAATTTTTGATGTTTCGGGCCTAGTACTTCCAATTGTAAACTGCTTATGTTCCTCTATCTTTAGTGGTAAATAATAACTATAATAATAATAATAATAGTAATAAATTTTGATGGCATCTCTGATACATCATCCAGCATTATAAAATGCTGGGAAAGCTTCATTGAAGTTTATGACTTGACAGTTTCTATTTCACAGTTAATTGATTAGTTTTTAAAAGTCTAAAAAAAGCAAACAACAAAACAACAACAAGCTAAATTTGCAAGCTCTTGAAATGCATTTAAAGACATTACATAATGTTACAAGAAGCTTAATGGTACCCTTATGTATAATAATGCTAAACAAGAAAAAGGGTGGTTAATTCTCCAGAAAGAATGTGAACGTTGTTGCGATGGTCATGTTATATGGGTATAGTTTGCAGCATACTCTGACTATGTCTTGGTCCAAGCTGAATTATGGAAATACAGGATTATGGGTCGGTCACTACTGACCTGAATTATCCCTGTGAAATGATAAAGAGTTCATGAACATTATTCATTCTGGATGGAACGGTGGAGATTGACCAAGCAAAGGACTCCTCTCTGTGTCCTTTCTCAGGGTACCTGCATGTAACTGACAGTAATGTGGAATTTAGTTCTGCAAATACCAGATGATGCAGATGGAGACAAATAATGCAACTTCCCCTATATGATAAGGCACATCTGTAGAAGAAAGAACCATGAGTACCGTAATCAGTCATCAAATCAGCAAAGTGATTTTGGATGGGATGTGAACTAACAATAAAACAAACAAATGAAAACATAACAGGAGAAGTCAGAGATGTTTCCAGAAGAAGTAGAGAGTATTAAAGATACCAGTGAAGTATTGTATTAAGCACTAAATACGGTTCTCTTCGATGATCAAGACAGGTGAGCTGTATAAGTGAAAAAAACATAGAATGAGTGGACGCTAAGGGTCAGTATTATCAGTAGATATTGTAAGAGCAAAAGTATACCTGCAAGAAAATATTTTATAATTTGTAAAAGTATCAAAATAATAAAAGCTATAAAAGAAAATAAAAGTTTTACACTTAAAGGACAGTGTTGGCACATGGTTAATTATTATAAATTTACCTGCAGAGGGACCTGGACAGGATGGGTCGATGGGCAGAGGCCAATGAGATGAGGTTCAACATGACTAAGTGCTGGGTCCTGCACTGTGGCCACAACAACCCCACACAATGCTACACACTTGGGGCAGAGTGGTTTGAAAGCTGTACAGAGGAAAAGGATTTGAGGGTGCTGATTGATGCTCATCTGAACATGAGCCGGCAGTGTGCCCAGATGGCCAAGAAGGCTTATGGCATCCTGGCTTGTATCAGGAATAGTGTAGCCAGCAGGACAATGGAGGAGATCATCCCTTCTGCTCCACTCATTCACCACTCTGCTCTGGTGAAGCCACACGTCAAGTAATGTGTTTCAGTTTTGAGCCCCTCACTACAAGAAGTACTTCGAGGCCCTGGAACATGTCTTGAGGTGGTAGCATCACCATTCCTGGGGGTGTTTAAGGAAAGGCTGGATGTGGTACTTAGGGACATTGTTTAGTGGGTGATATTGGTGGTAGGGAGATGGTTGAACTAGATGATCTTGAGGATCTTTTTCAACCTTAATGATTCTGTGATTCTATAATTTTTTCACCATTCATATACTTTTTCAGTACATAAGAAGGTAAGACATATTAGATTTAATTATTTGGCTTGAGCAGTGTCTGACATGATAAGAATATGAGTTCTTAGGTATGAAATTTTAAGTTGCATTCTTGTTCAGCTAGTGGAGTTATAGATTATGACATTTCTATATGACAAAAACAAGATTTCAGAGTTGGTCTTTGAAGTTGAACTGAAAGTAGTGACTTACCTATCTCCTGCCAGGCGAGGGTGATGTGTGGAAAAGATGGACCATGACGCTTGCAGAAGTGTGATCTTAATCATAATTTTTTGTTGCTGCTGTCAGTATTTACAGCTTCTCCAACAACATACATACAGGGAAAGTTGCTTAAATTGTAGAGTTAAATATTTAGGAAATTTAGGAAAACATTGTTTACAAGGAAGTTAGGTAATACTTTTTTTACTTTAAAAAAAAAATGTCTAATGCAAAAGGTGATCTTAGAATAAAAGTTTTAAAATTAAATACTGACCTTGAAACAAACACGTATAAGAGCTGTCTCTGGGACAGATGATCTAGATGATAAGACTGAACTAGTTCCATGTGTTCTGTCTTAATGCTTGTATTATACTCCTTGACTTTTTTTTTTTTTTAATGCTTTTTTTTTTTTTAAAAAAAAAAAAAAGCATTGTTCTATAAGTAGTCTATTCTCTTTTGGACAAACAGCAGTCTGATGCTTTGTGTGTCTGATATTCTTAATGTGAAAGATAGGATAGAACTACCTGAGAAATTGGATAGGTGTTATACCTGGTAAGTTTATCCTGTTACGTATTTTTTCCTCGAGCCATTACGCAATATCTATGTGATCAGTGACCCAGTGATTCCTGTTACAAGCCCCTTTAGGTACTACTGTCAAAATATATCCACATCTTGTAGGTATCCAGATGTAACAGAAAGACAAGCACAAATTAGTATGAAAATTATCAGTAGAAATAATGCTCAATGACTAGAGATCTGCAGTTTACTCACAACAATGCTGTTTTGCAACTCTTTCATAAATTAAGTTGATTTCTCCACAGGATTTTCACTCTCACACCACTGAAAAATGCTTGAAAAGAAAAGGCTTGAATTTCTTTGGATTAAGATACACATTCTCTCCTTGAATACACCCAGTACTGGCTCAGACCCAGATCTCACATTGCCAAACTGCTCCAAATAATCCTTTCATCATTCAACATGACAGTGAATCCAGCTGAAATGCATGTGGATTTTGCCATCTGGGAAGGAAGAGTAAAGTTAATGCTTCACTGACACGTATTTTAGCACTCTTTTTCTTGATATTCACAAGTTTTGGTTACATACACATCAACTTGTCTCCAGGTTTTCAGATATCTGAAAGTCATTGGATTAAACATTCTGGAAAGGAACACAGTTTTACTGATATTTTAAATCCCAGTTGCAATGGGCATTTATTATGTACCACACACTTCAGATCCAAACAGACATAATTTTCTGTATGCCAAGGTAAGTTGTCAAGAAACAATTTGTGCAGTATGAGTGTGGATAAATGGGGATTTTTGCTTGGAGCTCGTGTACATATGTGGGGACGTGCAAAAGGTTTGTGGAAGAGAGCAGAGTGAGAAGAATGCATGGGACTCAGTAAGAAAAATAAGGTAAGGTCAGAATATATTCATGATTTAAAGCTCTGGAGTTAGGATCTGAAGTAGATGACAGATACAAAAGTTTTCTCTACTGCTGGCAGAGATTGTAACTATCCTGGGACTCAGTAGTAGGAAACAGACACATTGTGAATACCAGTGGGAATGAAATCAAGAACAGAATCTGCAAGACTTTCAGCAGACAGTTTAGCCTAAAAATAAAATATAGCTTCGTGGAATTCTTTTGAACACGGGGATATGTATCTCTGGCATTGTTACTGTTTTGTATATGGAAAGTGAAAAATTGTTCTGTTTGTCCTAAGAGAGAAGTTTGGGACTAAAGAGAAAAGCGTAGTGCCAAACCACTAGTCACCCAAATAAACATGAAAAGAGACTATGATAACTGATCAAGGATTCAGTAGGGTCTGCGTAAGCAAAGATAGAATAAATGGTAGAGAAAATGGGTCTGAAATTAAAGAAGAAAAAAAAATGTGGTGTGTTGCGCTGATGCAATGACATTATATAAGCATGATTACTGATGAGGTGATAAAAGGCAGCAGGGAGCCATGAATAAAGATATCTAAAAAAGGTCATAAACACATGAGTCATCAAAAACAAGAATCCTTAGAAACATTTTGGTGTACAAACATTTTAGTTTGCAAGGCTTTCTTTAGAAAAAGGACTTTTCAAGTAGAGAATCAAATCAGTTCCCTTTAGTTAGCAAAATGAATATATCAATTTTCAGCTTGGAAAGAGACTATATAGGAAAAAAAAATGTGTTTTGTTTTTTTTTTTTTTTTTAAAAAAAGGATACTTTGGTAAACTTTTCAAAGTTTATAACATTATGAGAATGAAATGCCAGATTGCCACAGTCTGGGTCACAGAATACAAGGTAGGTGTTTTCATGCTCCAGGATAATTACAACTACTCTCTAGTTTCTTCAGGCAGGAATGGTTTCTGAAATTGCACTACTACAATTAACAGATTAATTCTACCTGCTAAAACTTTTGGCTGAAAGGAGAGAAAACAAAAGAGAATACAACAAATGTAGATGTCTTTTAGACATATTTTGACTGAGCACTAAATGTTTGGAGTTCTAGATTTTACTCAGGAACCCCCTAAACATTTTGTCTTAATGTAGCTTTAGAAGTGCATAGTGGCAAGTAGTATGAATTTGAAAAAGTAATAAAAATACCCCACTATGGGATATTTTCTATTGTCTTTATTATTGTAGTACAAAGGCTATGTGTGAATAGAATACTTGTATTCACTGTATGTGAATACAGTATATACAATAGCTGTTGCCAGGGAACTGACTGTATAGCTATATTGAAATTATCAGCATTTAATTCTGTGATTGGAATGGTGGTACTACATAGGAAAAATATTACCCACTCTCAGTGTCTGTGGATATTCAGGATTTCTGGAAAATGCAGTTATTTCAGATTTGGATAATACTGCGTACGAAACTACATGTATAATATATAGCCCAGTATTCCAAATCAGCTCATGAGATTTGGATCCTCAACTACTTATGACTTTGGAATGAGGTTTTCCTACCATGGTCTATGTTTTTATCACTTCTCACGTGAAATATCCTTCCCATTGTATAATTCCTTATTTAGTGAGAAGTTGCAAACATCAGTATTTAAATAGCACTTTCCTAATCTGCAACACAAGGAAGCCAGATTAGTCCTAATACTGAGATTGCTGATACTCCATGTTCCATGTTGAAATTGCAGTTCTATTTATCCTTCACCTTCTTTCAGTCTGACATATCTCCTTACTGGCATTTTTCAGTGTTGTTAACAAAGAAAAATGTGTTCTGTTTATTTTTAGATAACATGGACAAGTAAAGTTCAAAGTTTTGTATAGAAATACAGTGGCTTTGAGTTCACATTACTCATATTATCTTTTGTTAATTGTTCCATTTAGAAATTTCAGCCAGTGCTTAAGCTTCATTAAGGCATATAGCAAATATGACTTGCTGTAAAGGCATTAAGAAATAAGGGCACTGTTATTTTTCCTATCCATTAACAAGTAGGAGCAGAAGGAATTGATTTTGACTTCATATACTTTTTGAAGCATTTCTGTTTAGTTTTTAAATCATGTCACCAGAAGTTTAAAAATATGCCGTTAGTTCCATGTAGACTTTTGTTTACATTTCATATGTATAATAATAGCAGCTAAGGAAAAACATCTTAATGATAAAACTAGTGGCTATTCTTAAATTCTGAAATAGCACATTTTCTTACATTTTTTTTTAAAGAACATAGCAGAATTAAACATTTAAACTAACTTTCATGATGAATACATGTATGTGGAGAAAAAGTCACTGAGATTAAAGTCTTTGATGTTATCTCAGAGAGTTTTGGTTTTAAAGAATATTTTAATTATGACAATTGCTATTTAGGATTTCTGTCAAAGAAAGAAATAATCCCAAATATTCTAAATTATGGAAGAAGAAATTGTAAATCACCAAGTGTACTTTGAAGCGAGTTAGTCTCACCTAACTGAGACTCATTGCTGGTGTTTACAGGAAAGGAGAGAATGCTAAAAGAATGTGCAAGCTGCAGCTTTGAATTAGCTTTTGCTTGTTTAGTGCAAGAGTAGAGGTAATCCAGAGGTAATCAAAGCTCAGCTGATCCGTTTGCTCTGGTTGTGTATCATCTGTGATTTGAATCAAGTAATCCAAATAAAATGTAACCTGCACTGCATTAAGGAGCTGGATAGAAAGAGATTTATGGCCCAGTAGATTTGGAAATCTCATTTTTCTGTTTCAGACAGTGTCCAAATTCATCCAGCTCAGGAAACACAGCTATAAAAGAGAGAAACATTTTGGAAATGTCATCTTGTCAGTAATCACAGATTTTCAAGAGATTAACTGTAATGAATATGAATAGCCAAACTTCAACTTAAAGGAATACCCAAATTTTTAAGATGGATATCACTCAGAACCCCTCACACCCTCTTTTCTTGTGATCTGTGAATTTTGCTTTGCACTTTGAGTTGTCAGCTATGACTGTTCTCCTTTGGGCAAACAACAGTGAGGGGAAGAGAGAAACATGGGCTTTACAATACTTCTCCCACGCTGCTTTCTCTGCAGTTGAAAGGAAAAAGTGCACTCCTGATTCTAATTCCTTATTCAGATTGTTGTTTGTACATGTATAATAATGTAGGCAAATTTCTGAGCTTGTTCTAGTTACTCTAGCCTGGTGAGAGGTGGCACTGATAATTCATTAGCAGTGTCTAATCCTCCTTCATGGGGGATAAACATGTACAATTTAGATTAATCTTCAGGATTCTGCTGAAGCAACTGTAGCAACCCAGAAGTCGAGATGTAAGAGAAGATGTCCAAAACAGAAGTGGTAGTGGAGTAAAAAAACAAGATGTGTGAAAACAAAATGCAAGAGATAAATTAGCCGTAGCAAAAATGAGTGAATGATCTATTAATGTCTAAAGCTTTTAGATTCAGTATCTCTGTCCACTCAGGGCAGTATACTGAAAGAGGCTTCTTTTCACTGCAGCACTCCTCAAGATAATTTTACTTCTATTTTGACTACATTAAATAACTAACTGTTATTTTAAACCATCACTAATCATTTAAGACAATCCACAACATTAAATATTTCTAGGCATTTTATTCATTTTATCTGTTTTGTTTGCATGATCTTTTTCCAGCTTCTTTGAGAGATTTCAGTTATGTATTCTTTTTACTCATTGAGAGCCCATTGAGAGATACTTCAGAGAAACTTTTGAGAATTGTAAAACTAGTCTCTCAAAAAATGATGAATGTCTGAAGTGTTTGTGTAAATTTATTTAGGTTGTATTTGGATTTTGAGATTGTCTTCCATGATATAATTGCTACCCAGTTTTCTGCCTTCCTAGTAAATAGAACTGGCTCTGTAAAAGATGATATAGTGATAAAGTAACAATTTAAATTCCGTGTTAGGTAAAGGGAGAGAGAAACATCTGGAAAAAAAAAAAAAAATTAGTTTACTGAGGATGGGGTCCCGCATTGTAGATAAGCTCTTCTAACTCCTGCTTCCTGTCCTTGGATCGTGTATCCTATCTCCATTGCAGTGCTGGCTCTATTGATTTTATTTGTTTGATTTTGGGGGGTGGGGGGGTGGGGGGGGAGAGAAGGGAAGGATATATGTGTGTGTGTGTGCATTTTGGTTGGTTGGTTTCGATTTGTTTTGTTTTGTTTTTATCCCAAAACCTCAAGTTCACAGAACTAAAGTGGTAAGATGCTTTTTAGATTTTTAAGGGTTAGGATATTCCTTTTCTGGTATTTTTCTCATCCAACAGGAATATTACACAGTCCCAAAAGCTGCAGAGTTGGCAGAAGGTATGCAGCAGATTTGTCAGTTCCACCCTCGAAACTAGGAGACCAGATTATCTTTAGGCACTCTCTAAATTATCTTTTTTCCTTTTTTCTCTACCACATACCAAAAATTTAACCTTCCCAGGGGAGGATCCAGTCTTAAGCTAGGGCACTCAGCTCCCCTTTTAAGGAGGGAGGAAATAATAGGAAATAATAGGAAATGTCCAATGCTCCTATTCCCTTGGGATCTAGTCTACCTAAGGAAATAATTATCGATAGTCAGATGGACTTGTATCACCTGTATCACCTACAGAGTTGATTCTAAGATCTCCGGGGTGAACATACTCTTACCCCTTCTCTCAAAATTGAACCATTCAACAGCCTGAGGAAATAAAAGGGAAAAGAGAAGGAGAAGCCTGACTATAGTGGGTTATTAGGGTGTTCAGCTGGGAGTGAGGAAGGTGATTCTAGTTCTCTCTAACAGGCCTGACAGATCACTGGAGTGCACCCTGAGACATATGTAAGCTTTAGTGGAACATGCCATGTGCCTACCAAGTAATGAAACTTACCTTCTGTGCACAGAGAGAGCAGCAAGAGAAAACTAGTAAGTTTATTGATGGAGACCATACAGGAGGGCTGCATATCCCAAACTGAACATTACATTGAACATCTACGGATACCAGAGAGAAACCTTTTGCTCTGTCTGGAGACACAGTGAATAGTCCTGGTGTTGTGCAACATACTAAGATTCAGGCTAGACAGATAGGGAATCTTCTATTTTGCTGATCTAGCTAGGTGGAAAGATAAATCAGACTGTGATAAGATTTCACAATTGTTTGAAGAAAAGAAATACTTAGGTCAAGATGAGAACAGATCACACATTCATTGTTTTTTAAGAGACTGTATTCTATAGGGCAGAAATCCTTAGATGTATAAAATACCTTTAGAAGAAATCTTTAATAGAAGAGGTAATATGTCTACAGACTATGAAACAGATAAGAAAATTCACTTATCCTGGAATACAAGTAATAAAAATAGTCCTTTCAGGCTCAAAAGAAACCTCTCAATCTGAATGATAATTTAGATGGATTCATTAAGTTTGGTATTGTACAGAGTGTTCAAGAGCATGCTGAACAGATTCATTCCTCAGTAGCTATATTTCAGTGGAGAAGATGATCACAAATAAGTTGGAATGTCTGTGGTGAAAAAAAATCTATATATCATCCCCTAGCTAATAAAGATGATTTCCCCCCCCCCCAACAACAACAACAAAAAAAAAGTCCAATGTTCTGCATTGATTGTGAATAATAATGATTTGTTTTCTTTGAAAAGACGTTTGCAAGCTTTTAATGCTTTGTTTCAAGAATAATGGTTTTGCTATTTAGAGGAATGCTTTGTTCCTGAAATACATTCCCCAAAGATATTAATAGCTGATGCTGTTCAAATCATTCAGATATTACACAGAGGACAGTCAAATGTAAGGTGAAACAATGCAGAAAGATAACCAGACATGCAAATAAGCTCTGAAAATGGCTCACCAACAACAAATGTAAAGTTAAAGAAAGCACAGAACTAGGAGAAGAAATATCCTGTTATGGGATACGCATACATCTTGATAAAATATTTGTAATTCCTTGACTTATAGAAAGAAAATGGTGCACAAAAATTCATGGGAACAGCACGTTTCAGGGAAATTTTTTACCTAGTCCAACTGCTAACTTTTAACTAACACCTTTGTAAGTTTGTAAAACAGCAAAACAAGTAAGAAATACTGATCAAAGCACGGAGCTTGAAATTTTTACTTACATGTAGTTTGTGAAGGAACCTCTACTGCAATTGTAGAACAGTAAGTGTGGGACCATGTCACCTGGTGCTTGCAAGCAGGGCCTTGTTTTTTGTTGTGTTATTTTGTTTTCCTCAAGGGAAACTAAGTTTGGTAGAAAAATGTCATGAGTTTAGAATGATGACAACAAAAAAAAAGTTAGAAAAGAATTTTGCATTTCAGAAGCTTTTATTTTTCAGTTTCAATTATACAACTTGGAAGCAGAGATGAATGAGGAAAAGACTATGTGGTAACATTAAAAAATATATAAACTCAAGTTTGGATGGAAATGAAGTAGAAAGACATAGTAGTCTGATTTTGGAACTAGATGAGTCTGGTCAGAAGAAAATTATTCACAAGGTCTGACGGTCATCTTTCACAGAATATGGTCTGTCACTGCAAAAACCACAGCATAAAATCAAACTGAAAGATAGTGATGGCTGTTAATATCTTACTCCTATAATGACTTTGAAATAGATTTTTGTAATGTAGATGAAGCTGTATTATTAAGAATAATAGGCTTTATTCTGTGTCAATTCCAGATGATTGTTGGCTATTTTCCAGATGTGAAAGTATCAGAAATATAAGGACTAAATATAAAATTACATCAACTATGCGGTTAAGTTAGAGTAGTATCCTTGAATCTGATCCTTCTACCTGCTCCAATATTGTTTAACAGAAATCAGAAATTAGACCATTCAGTTGTTTAGCTAAGAATAATGGCATTGTATGCTGCTGTAAATGTTATAAGAGATTATAGGGATGTGCATGTGCATGTATACGTACATGTATATATATGGAAGGGGGATAAAGGCACATATGATGGATCAAACCTGTTAATACCAGATAAACTGGTATATGTGTGTATTATTCAAATACATACAAAAAGTAAAAATATGGGAAAAGAAAATTTGAGGAATTTTCCCTTATTCAGGGATAAGTGGTAGCTAAACAAAAAAAGAGCTGTGTGAAGAATATAAATCACATTTTCAGAGTCCTCATCAAGAATATGTAGGAAAGAGGTGGACTCTGTATGCTTGCCTTCTAAAAAAGAACAAACTGTAGAGTGCAAAAGTACGAGAGGAAGTGCTAAGCAAAGAAACACAGGGCAAATATGTAGTAGTGCGTGTGTATTGTCTCATTGGAAAGGGTTGTTGAAGGGCAAGTAATGTGTAACTTTGTGTTGCAAGGCAACACCTCTGGAACATTCTTGTAAAACTGGTTCGACGTCTGTATACAAGCAGAGCCAATTTGGATACAAGGACAGGTGCAGACCTTACCTCCTCCTTTTTCAGCTCTTAGAAAAATATTTGTAATTTGCTTGATAAATAACAAAGGTTTGCCTTAGAAACGAGCCCAGGGACATAATTTGCTTTACCTGCAGGACACCTGCAAATGCAGGGCTGATTCCTAGATTGTGAGGGCCATGTCACACTGCTGTGTCCACTCCTTCCCTGCTGAGATGCCTGGCTTTATGACAAGGAAGCAAAAGTGTGTATAGTGTGCACCCAGTCTTCATCATGGATCTGTACTGTGGAGAAAGGGTGAGCAACAGGGCACACCAGTCTTTCAGCATCAGTGTTTAGTTCTTGGACATTGACAGTCACGTAGCATTATTTGCTGTCTAGTCTGCCTTTTGCTGTCTTATTTGTTTAGCCTGAATCTCGATTTTTAGTGAACATAATCTGACTGTTTACCTGTATCTTGCTTCTTTCTTCCATTTGGTTATAAAATATACTTTCTCAACTAAGCAGCTCCATTCCTTGAAGTACTGATAATTGTCAGTTCTTTTCTCCCTGTTCTCTTTTTTCCCACCTAGTATATTTTTCATTCTGTTTAAAGGTCTGTACCACAATCTGCTCACCATCCGTTCATTTGTTCCCATTTTTCCTTGCTGAGTCTTAGATTTGGCTCATCTCCTCTTCAGGTCAATGCTTCCTCCGTATTTCTTGCAGGCTGTAGAAGCAGGGTCACAGACAGCCTAAAAGATAGACTCCTTTTTTCTTTTAGTTCTAACATCTGTTCAGTCTCACCCCAACTTTCTCGACTGTTATGTAAACATTCTCGCTTTTCTTATAGTGACTCCATAGCTTTGGTTTACATGAGGCTTATACAGGCCTGTTCCCTCTCCTGTGTCTTACTGCAGGAGCTATGAAAATGTACTCAGAAAGAAGCACTCAGAAGGTATGTGGGGACTGAGCACAGTGACTTGCCTTGCAAAGCTGGTGCCTGTGCCGGCTGGTACAGACATGTGAGAAAGGCTCTGGCAGGTTTTTAAGTATGTATTAGTTTTAACTGTCAGGCCCGAGAGCACTAGCAGTCCTTATGTGCCCTAAGCAGTCTCACCTGGGACTCTGTCCCAATCAAAGTAGGGTTGCACAGTCCATAGATGCATAAAGATTGCAGCATTGGATAGGTAGGATTTTGTAATACACAAGGACACAAAAACTTTGTTTGATGTTTATTACAGACCACCACGAATCACCACGAGCAATTATACTATGAATATTAAAAAATTAAAGATATATATACATAAATAGGCTACTGAAAATATTACCAAAATGCAAATATATAAGTAGTAGATATTATCGCTATCACACTAATTAATAATAGCAGCAATGAGAAGTAGTAGAAAGGCAATTAGAGGTAGTAAAATCAGTAATATAGCAGCAAATATGGATTGGTATTACAAATTCAGCAAACATCAATAATACTATGACAGTAAATATATTTCTTATGGATAACAAACTAATATAACAGCAAAAATACTTGTGACAAACACACTTATCAAGACTCTATTTATCATGACTATGTTTGTTTCCACTATACTAATTAAGACTTTCATACTTTTATATGCATATATTCATAAAATCACTGGTAAAATAAGCACATCAAATGAATCCCAGAAGGGGACAGGTCAGGATCATACCGACCTCGCAGGGTCTAATTAAAAAAGCTGATCTCAAGAGAGACCCCAGAAGTGAGCCCAGAAAGGAGACTTAAATAAAGTGTCTTCAAAGTTGATCCATGTCATAGGGTGTGGAGCATCTTAGAGTTTGAGTAAACATTCCAGCAACACAGTTAACCTGATGTTCCAGCAAAGCTTCAATCTGTTTAAAAATGAGAGAGGGAAATGCAAAAAAATGAGGCCCTGTCACAGAGACATAAGAGAGCACAGGATACCACCACTTCAGGTAGCACTATTGGTTAACAGATGCTGTTAACTTTTATCTTCCTCCTGAGACAGTCAATAGATGACAACATTCCTTATTTTCCTTTACATTCTTTAAACAAAATTTTATTTCTCAAATCAGTTCCCACTTTGTCAGGTTGATTCCCTCTGCTTTTAAATATTTCACCTTTCCAGGTGATAAACTGTTCCTCAGTTTCTTGTTTTGTCTTTATCGATGGTCTCTTCGAGCTACCTCTGGTTTTCACTTGTCCAGCTGCTCTTCAAGGATGCCACCTGAACCCCTCAAGAAGTCCATAGTTCTGAGGCCAGTTCCTAGTTTGAAGACCAAGTTCCTAGGCCTGCAGTTCCCAGGCTGGCAGACATTTTCTCCTGTCAGTGTTTAGCAGCCATTTTATGTTAGTGCTTTCTCAGTATAACGAGGTTACCTTCATAACTACTACTATCACACCCACACCTCCATCCTACCCATTGCAGCAGGAGCTTCATTTAAGCTGAGGCCTGGGCTATGACTCCTAGTTGAAGCTATGATGTAGCTCTACTTCTTCAAGACCTGTCTCTGGCCCGGTCTCCTGGCTGGATCCATCAGATAGACCCTAACCCTGGTTCATTGTTTGCTTTAACCAAGGCTGTCTGCAGACCCTGTTGTCAGTCCCAGCTCTTCCCAGCATGGTCAGTCCCTGTTGGATGGCAACTATTGGGTCCATGACCCTACTTGCTACCCAGCTCTCCGCTGCTGTGCCCTCACACTGACATGTTCCTTACGTATGCAGTCTGGCCAGTCTGAGGGTTAAAAAAATGGCAGTGACAAATTCCTGTGTTAAAGCAAAGCCATGATACAAAAAGAGTATAGAATTATCTTCAGTTATCTTTCCTCCCCATAGTTTCACAGTGTGTAGCTCTGCTGCAGCTTTAGCATCATGAGGAAGTTATTTGCAGAAGGTACTGTAGGTGGGGAAAAGAAAATTCCATGCCTTGGAAGAATTGGCTGCTTATTCATTTCCTCTGTGTTAGATTTCTTCAGACAAAAATTAGTCTTTATGACTGATTTCGTCTTAATGTTGCACTACTTCCTATAGTGCACTGACTCTTCCAACCCCATTGCTTGGATTCTGACCTTGATCGTACACTCTCTTTCATGGATAATAGGTGCAAGCTTCAAGAATATCTATTGTTATACTTCTTAATTTTCTAGCCAGTTCAAGACCCTTTCTCTTGAAGAAAATGTTTGAGATTAGTAAGTGACTTTCAGGTTTGCCTGAAAAAGTAATGAAGCCTTCAGACCTTTGGCTTGTGTGCTTTTTATTTAATTTTATTCCTCCCTCGCAGCTTGGATCATGGAGCTGGAGCTGAGGGAGCAGGCAGGCATGTCTTCAAATTGTAATTCGCCTTCAGCTGTAGCTTTTCCTGGCATATGAACACAGTCCCTGCTGCAGGGCTCCCATTCATGCTGCTTCTTGTAAAGCTTGAGCTATAGTCACTCTTACAATATACTGAATGCGGGAGTGTCTGTTTAAGACTATGCAGTACAGTTTTGTATAAAAGCTATTGCAATGGATAGTTATGGGTTGTCTGAGAGGCCAGATGAATTAATATCTAAAAATACCACTTTTTTTCTAGTTGCAAAATTTTCTTTCTTCACGCTTCTTACTCTTTCTGATTTTTGTGATCTAGTTCTGTTACTTGATCATTGGTTTGTTTCTTTATTTTAAATAGGAGGGTATTAGTGGCTTGTTTCATAGATGCTGAGTTTTCAAAGAAGGAATTTATTTTTATGTTCTATTTTACATATCTGATTTGTCTCATTTGCTAATTATATCATCTAATCTTTCCAACCACTTAACTATATACATCATATACATCATGTCTGATCTATATACATCATATACAACATTATACATCATGTCTGATCATATGACTGGATTGGTTTCTTACGAATCTGTGATCAGTTTCTCCTTAGACACCAAAAATGCAGTGTGCAATTTCTATTTATCATCTCATAAATAACATATTTTCTAAAAAAGAGAACCAAATGCCCCAATTTGGTTTGGTATATTTTTCTTCTACCATTTTAAAAATGGATCTGTTTTTGGGGGGGAAGAGGGGAAGAGGGCAAATTTTCACACTGATGTTGCCATTGAAAGATAACTTTTTTTTTTTCTTTTTTTTTTCTTTTTTTTTTCCTCTTTAGAGATTTTTTGAGTCTGCAGTATTTATATCTGATTTTTTTTCAGCAATCTGAGCAGTTTTCAACCATGTAAACCAACTGGACTGAATTACAATGCAGTTCAATGGAAGTCTGTATGGGGTTCTGATTAATTGCTCTCTGGTGTGGGATTCTTTCTTAGTATGGAATGGTATTGAGTGGAATGTGACAGCAATGTGGTTCTCACCCAGTATAAAACCTACCTGATATGTGTCAGGAGGGAGTGGTGTTAACAGATCTCAGAGAAATACTTCCAGACAATAAGATACTGTTTTGCTAATGATTGTGTGTGAATAATTACATCAGCTGCTGGGGATGCAGAAGCCTTATAAATTTGGAAAAAATAAGGGGGGGGGAGGGAGGGAGGTTAGTATTCATAAAGGTATTGTTGAATATCTATGATTTATTTTCTTTATGTTTTATTTTATTTACCCTCTGGTTTACTTATGAAAATGACAGAAGAGCCATTCAGCAATTATACTTAGAAAACTCACTGATTCCCAGAGGTTTCTTTCTTCCCACTGTGACTTTGAGCCCTACTCCAAATTCATGCTGTCTGAATCTGGCTACATCATTTGTCTGTAGTCCATTGGGTACAAACTCAAAGGAGCTTTCATTACACTGGGTGATTGTGTCATGATTAGTAAGGCAGGTAGCATGCTGTACAGCATGTTATTTACCCTCCCCCTCTTTCTGCTAACTCCATGTGGATGTATCACCCCAGAGCAACAAATCATGTAGCCTAGGAAAGGGGGCAAAACCAGCATTCCAGTGAAGGATTTCAGTGTGTCCTAGTGATGGCAGCTTTTCAAGGGACTGTGAACTTGAACTTCACTAAATTGTTGGAGAAAAGTGAGTTACTAACATTCTTGCATCTGTATCTGACCTGCCAAAAAGAGTAAATCCTAAGCTATTTACTTTAATTTCACAAGTTTGCTCTCTGAATCAACTGTTTTTTTCACAGTGCCTTTTCCAGTGGCAGCTGTATTGAGTGTGAAGGCTTAAGCTATGTACATTACAGACAGGGTACTCCATGCTCTTATATTTGCAGAGGAGAAAGATTTAAAATTATTTGCCCCAACCAATTTCCTAGATGCATTTCCAATATTTATCCTCATAACATTACCTCCTCCTGTTATTTCTATTTACACTGGCAATTCTGGCAATTTCCATTGCTCTCTAAAACCCTTCTAAGTCTGGCCTATGTCTTCTCCAGAACTGCCATATAAATAGAGTGTTTATGAAGCTGAATGGGTACTGTGGCAATAGCAGCTTATATTTGAATTTGTGTGAATATTGGAAAGTTATAGAGAAGAATCACACTCAGCAAGGTGGGAGGATGGATCTACCCTGTGAATTTATAATGGTTTACAAATATAGCTATATATTCTCAGATTCCTGTTCATTTATTGACCTGTCTTTGGTATGCAATGAAGAAGTGAAGCTGCTGTTCCCATAACAAACAGAAACAGCAACACAAACTGGAAGAACTGATTTATACCCTATTTCCACTAAGTTATGCAAATCTGAAAGCTTCAGAATGCTTAGCAATCTGATGCAAATGGTATGATCATTGTTGTGAGCTCATTTCCATGTTTATATGTTGTATGTATGCCTTCAGACAATATACAGACATCTTCTATTAGCAAAAGGAAATAGTGTGCATTCATTGAATGATTAAGGACAATCTTGTTTTCAGAGGAAAAGTAAAACAGTAATTCTGTCACGAACAGCCATGGCTGGGGGTAAAAAGAGGAAAAGATGAATTGATCATTTATTGTATGATATATTCATGGATTTTCAGAAAGAAATCAAAAGAATATATCTAACAAACCCTGAATACAAAACAGGATTAAAACTGACCTAGAAACTAATGCTGAAAATACATATTCTGTCACAGAGTCAGAAAGGGGTAATTTATATTAATGATATCTGGATAGTGTGTTACATGTAAAACAATTGTAACATGCATGCATGTAGGGGAGGGTGCAAAACAGTATAAAAATTACAAAATTAAAAGATGATTAATAATTTACTAAAGACAGGTTGAGAGAGATGGCAAGAGGAGAACAGCTTTAATTTTCTGTTGAATTCTGTTTTAATTTTTCTGTTAAATTTCTGTTAGCACCAGAACTCCAGACTGCATGCACTAGTCCCTTCCTATTAATGCAGTGTCACTCTTTCTCTTTTCCTTTCTTATCTGGTTTAGATGCTTTGTGTGATCCTGAAGTACTCGTATTTTCCTTCTCCAGCATTCTCCACAATAATATTCTCTCTCTTGCCCCATATATTTCTTTATGCACAGGTATTTTAAAGGTCAGATCTCCATATACATTACATACTACACAATCTCTACTGCATCATAGGATTATTGCAAAATTAGCATAAAAACATAACTGCATTGCAGCTCTAGTTACATGCTGATTGAATTATGTTTTTATGATGGCTTTACAGTCAACACTCAAGTACACCTAGAAAGAAGGTACCCTTCCTCAGCAGGGTAGGCTATGGTGTTGTAAAATAAAGGAAAGAAGAAAAGCCTGGTTTGGAAAGTTGCTCAAGGCTTCACAAAGAAAGGGTGAAGGACCCTTAGCATTGATACTAAGATGCAAAACAGAGAAGTGGTCAGATTTAAAGAAAAAGACTTTGGTTGCACTTAGAGGCTTTGTTCACACCAGTAAATAAACCAGAATTGCCTTGTGGACTCAAACACTATTGTTTGAGTGTATCTAAAACCTAATTTTTAGCACAGCTAATAAGTGACAAGATATTAAATCAAATAGAAACATTTTAGAAAATTGGTAGTTTGACTTCTCTCACCACTTGGAAAGAAGGTGTTTAAGCAAATTAATAAGAATGAGGTCATCACCAGGCCTCAGGGGTAGCAAATGGCCACAGCATCTTTTATTTACTTCTGTAAACATGATAACAGGCCTCAGAGAGAGGACAGAGCATAGACAATCTTGTGACAGGGTCATTGTACTGAGAAATGGGTAGTAAAATGTGTAGGCAGTCATGGTAAAGTGTTGATTAGAGATCTGATCCCAAGCTTATTCTGCATTTTCAGCGCTTCTGTGAAATTCCCAAGGGACATTAGAGGTGCCTTTCTCTGCAGGCCCTAAGGGGAACAAGCAGCTGCTTTCCTTTATAGTGTATCTCTTCTAAAGACTAATGGGATTTGCTGACAGGAGAGAAATAATTTGCACCTGTCTAAGCCATCTTCTGAGCATCTGGTCAATTTAAACCAATTTACATCAATATTCCACAAGTGTGCATATTGAAGTAATATTACACTTTGAAATTGGCCCATTCATTATTTATGATGAATGTTACTGTGTGCCAATTTCTTTTTAGACTGGCTAGAAGGAGGATCACTTGTTTTTATTGACCAGTGATAGCGTGGAAATTCTGGATTCTGCTACAAACGTGCATGAAGAACACATTTCATCAGTGAAAAAACACTGCTGAAACATGAGTCAAAATAACTTTAAAAATATAGTTCTCAATGACTTTTCTGCCTACAGATTTTCACTGGGACACAAAATTGTATGCAAACATTTTATGAAGTCCGGTTGAACAAGTATTTCAAGAACTTGCCCTCAATTTCTCACAATTCTGTTAGGTTCTAAACCTTTGGAGTAAAATGTTCCACCTGAGAATTTTGCCTTATCTTGAATTTCTATGGACTCAGTGTGTGGCCATTTCATAGAACAAGACTAAAAAATACTGCATTGGTGTTTTAAGTTAAAAATCAGTAAAACCACTGCAGGAGTGTTATTGCAAAGCTCTAGTAACATAGAACAGGAAGCTTGACATTTGGCACTGGAGTAAGCTTCTGGATTAAGAGCCATTTGCCAGCAAGTATCTGTGAAACTTACTGGAATAACTAGAATCTGTAGGGTAGGTCAACATGCTGGGTAAAAAATCAGTGATACTTTTTATCAGATGTACTGTTATAACCAAAAGCAGAAGTCTATGCCATGGATGAGTTTCCAGTCTTTGACTCTGTAGAATGTCAGGACTATGTCTGATGGTTCCTGGATTTTTGTTTTGTTTCTAAATCCAAAATCACATTTCTCATGAAGTCACAAGTAATGTTCATAATGCTCAAATGCTGTAAAATTATGAAATGATAAGATTTATGTTGCCTTTGCAACCTTAGCCAAATGTGTATATATTGGGATGCAATTTTGTTTTGTGCTTTGTTTTTGGTTTTGGGGGATACTTCATTCAGTGCTCCTGGTAAGCTGTGTGAATCATCAGAAAGATTCAGAACTATAATGCAAAAGTGGCTGCTATTGCTTAATTTATTACTGGATTTAGAAGGTATGCAGAGACAAGAGAGAGAACAGGAAAAATGTTTAATGCTTCTGGCCTCAGAACTGCAGTGTGATTTTAAGCAAGTCAGTGAAAGGTTTTAGTTGCAATCACTGGGAGTAACTAGAACCTCCGTCAAGAGGATGAGCTTACATTGAAGCCCACAGAGATCTATGAGGTATTTTTCTTCACTTCCTGAAGGTTTCAAAGAAGGAACTGCTGAGGATGAACTTGAGATAAGGTCTTGACTCACTCATTATCTGGAAGCCCTGTTGCTCATCTACTTTGAACAAAGAACAGAAAATAATATTGTGAAGAATGACACACTACACCCTCAGAGGAGCCTTGTATCTGCAGATCTTCTTCCAGAGTCTTGTATCTGGAAGAATATGTATCATTGTGTGCTTCCAGAAGCTGATTATGGCATTCTGGTGTTTTCCAACTTGTCAGCTTTAATTTTGCAACCATTTCATTCTATTAGAATTGTGAAATTGAGAAATAGTTTGGAGCTTTATAATGAATAGGTGAAATATATTTGAACATATCAATTTTATATCATTTGCATTTTATACAGAAGATACTTCAGATTTATTTTTCCAAAGTTAGATTAATTATTTTCCTTTCATTCACCTTTTTCTTTTGTCTGTGTTCCTATTTAGCTGTTGGTATCATTTGGGATCTCTCTCTTTTTATTTATTTATTTATTTATTTATTTATTTTCCTTTCCTCTTTATATGGTCCCATTCACTATTTGTCATTCTGACCCTTTCTCCCTCCAAACCTTTCAACTATCTAACATCTGCACTAGTCACTTTCTGAGTGAAAGGGCACAGCTTCTGCTCCGCAATGTCATTGCAGAGAAATGTTAAGAGGTTAGTGAAGAAAAATTGAGAGTGGAGTGGTGAAGGGAAGAAGAGACAGGAAGAGGAGAATGAAGGAACCTGTTGTCTGCCACAGGCTGTGTCCTTCTTGGTATGTCTGGCAGCTACTGGAATAGAGCCAAGGAAGATGTGTTGGTCTTAGTAAAATACTGCAGTCCTAGTCATTTTCCAAATGACTATTGACTCTGTGAAGAAAAAGAGTTTTAGCTTAGGGTGTGCTGGCCTTGATTCCTGCTGCCCTTGTCACCCTCTACACGCACAACTTATTTGTTGCTTGTTATTTATCTGCATTTCAGCTGATTTCCATATTGTTTAGAATTTTTACTATCACTAATTAGAAATTGAGTGCACTGAAGCATAAGGTGAAATCACATCCTCGGCAGTTACTTGGATACTCTCCATAGTTCTCCTTAATAGTTCCTTGTATTAGTATGATTATCCCATCATAAAGAACCCTGGCAGGTTACAATAGCTACTGTTTTTAATTCATGCCTGCCAAGCCTGTTCACTTAGCAGCAGGCAGTGTTTCAATGAGAGTTTTAACAAGTCTCCCCATTGGACAGCACATTGTTGGTTTCCTCATTAAAGCAAGATCTGATTTCCTTCATTAGCTACAGGACTTCTACTTGTGATACAAATATCCAAGAACTCATAACAACTTCAGACTTTCTAAGCTAGCATCCAAGCCCAATTAGAGATAGTTAGATAACTTCAGTAGAAGGGAGGGGGAGACACACAATATTTAAATCTAGGATTTTATATTTTAATTTATTTTTGTAGTCTCTGCATGCTATCTTATCCATATAACACATGTAAAGAAAGCATATGCTGAGAGTCCTTTTGTCCTGACAGAGCTTTGTACAAAAAGCTTACCTGTAAGTAGAAAATAAATAAATAAATAAATAAATAAATAAATAAAATTAATCCTTCTATTTATAACAAGTTGATTCCTATTGTATTGATCCATGGTAAATATATTCAAGTTGCTGTCCAACCTAGAGTTTTCTTGTGGTACTCTTTGCAGTTATGAGAAGCATTACAGATCCTGAGCTTGTACCCTGTGCTGTATAGTTTCAGGTACTACTGCTACAAGAACATGGTATAGACCAGAAATAACATATTAATAGGAAATTGCTCTTAGAAGACCAGGATTACATGCCAGAGTTAAGCATTGGATATCAGCTCTAGGATTAGATCTTCTCTATGAAGAAAGAAAAAATTACAGAAACATAAAAGACTTAATCTAGCACTTAACATAAAATAAGTTCAACTATCATCTTCAAGACTATCATCTTCAGGTAACGGCTGTTTACAGTCTGCCTCAGACATACTGGTTTGATCACAGAACCCACACAAACAAATGATTAAAAAATAACTACTGTTGAAAGGTTCCCCGATACCTGTTAGGGTGAATATAGTCTAAAATGAATTTATCCTGAGGTGCAATCAGCTGTATAAATATGCCTAATGTCTAGCCAGCATTTTAAGCAAACCTCACTATACATTCAGAATACTACTCTGCTGGTGCTCAGGTGCTTGTAGATGTCTGGAAAGGAAAGCGTTTGCAAAGAGCACATAGTGCAGTGAATTCAATACATATTGCCTGCAAAAATCTAAGCAAGTTTGCACATCATTTTTTCTGACAATCTCCCATCCTTTATGAAGTCTTAATCTGATGTGCATGAAGAGGACCAAAGGTAGTTTGGAGGGCTGCTGCATGTTCGACAGTCTTAAGAGGAAATACCCTGAGATAAATTACATTGCTGATAGTTACCACTGAAGTTTGCTTACAGAAAACCAACATGTTACGTTACTATAGTAGAAGCTCCTTAGGGGACCACTTATGCAAATGCATTTATATCCTACAAAAAAAAAATAGTAAGACCTTGAACAAATATTGATGGATAGGAAGGATTGTAAAAGCAGCATATATGAACTGGATTTCATTTTGTTGAAAACAGTTAAAATGTCTTCAACATCCTAGGTGAATATACTCATAGTGACCATTATGTTAAAGAAAAGAACTTTAGTTCTGCATTTATAATCCGTTATTGCTTTGGTTTCTTTGTTTGTTTAATTTAGCACTCTTGGGAAGAGGTAGACATTCATCAGAATCAGGGCTGTGATTGGATTTTGATACAAAAATATTTAATTCATGATTGCCAGGACTCTAGTAGTGGCTAGACTTGAATTTTTCCAGACATTAACCTTTGAGCAACAATTGAATATTTAGCATAGGCAGATAGTGATGTTTCAGGCTTATTGTGAGTATATTTCCAGAATTAAGTAATACTGCTGAAAGGGTTTGAAGCTCAGATAAAATGTGAACTGAAATTAAGTTGTCTTTCCTTAAATGTCCATATGCAACTATTCTTGATTTGATAAAATAAAAATTACATTGTCTTGTTAAAAATTATAGTTAAAAAATTATAGTTTAAAAATAGACTTGTACAACGTTGCAACTTGAATTTGTACAAAATTAATAGTTAAAAATTATAGTTAGAAAATTAATAGTTAAAAATAGATTTATGATCTAATTCTATTCATATATCTATATTCAAATATTCAGATGATAAAATAAATGGAAAAACATAAGGCTCTTATAAGATCTGATCCACAGACTTATTGCAAATAATAAAATTATCAATATCAGATATCTATCTGAAGGCTGCACAAAAGGTTTCATTTAGTTTGTAGGATTTTTGAATATGTATCTGGAAGAATCAATGATTTATTTAGTGACAAATAGTTCATAAAAATATGGTATTTTCAAGATATGCAATTTTAAAATATAATTTTATCTTTTGTGACCAAAGTATGGTTATGCAGATATTCATAAAGATAGATATCAGCAAAATTCTATGTTTTTATTTCCCAGAATATTTATGAATTTGTTCACCGTCTTTGTCTGTGATTTCTGATAAATCTAAATTCTCATAGTTCTGTTTTTACTTATATCTTAAAGGTAGTCAGATTAATATTAGGTTATAGAAGTTGTGGAGTAGGAATAAAGTAGACAACATTAATAGCCTTAATATTGGTTCTATTTTTTCATATGCATGAAAAATAAAATATGCGTATTGAAAAAATAAAAATATGCATATGGTTCTATTTTTTCACATTCCAAGTGACGTGAGAAGGATGACATTTTCAGTCATACAGTTAGTGGAGGATCCTTACTTTGTCTTCTTTGGCTTGGATTTAGTTGCTCACTTTGTTTCCTTATCAGTGAAATCAATGCCTAACTTTAGTGATTCCGGTTTTAACCTGATATACTTTTTGTTATGATATGTTCATGCCCATGACTAACTGTGGTGCCATAACTCTCCTGAATAAATTCAGGTGAAGCTGGAAAGTCTTATACCTTGCCTAAGGCTGGTGGTGTAACATTAAATTATTAAGTTCTACTGCTTTGTGATTTGAAGGCATTTTAGTTTTCCTGCTATTGAGGAATGATGAAGGCAGGAATGAATGAAAAGCTCCTAGTTGCTTGTAATTAAGGAACATTGGTGCAGCTGAAAATCTCACAAATAAAGCTCTTATAGTTAGCAAAATTCAGTTTCTGTATTGGCACATGATGCAATGATTTCCCCCTCTTTGATGCAAATGTTAATAGTATTTTTAGTGTGCTGAAGTACTAAGCAAGGTAACACTACAAAGCACCATAGAAATCACTGTTTATCCCTACATAGCATTGTATTTTCTAAATATTTATATTTCAATGCTACTTCTTGTCCCCTATAATATCACATATCATTTGATATAGCTGAACACTGTGGTGCCTGTGCTATTTTCTGAAAAACAGTTTATTATATAAATGTGGTAGAGAAGCAGCTTCAAAATGGAATAGTTAGATTCTATGTTGTGTCAAAATGTTGTATTTATTTCAGAACAAGCCACTCCCATTTCACCATTTTAGCATATCTTTCAATAGAAAGCTTAGAGGAAGTGTATGTATGGCTGTGAAACAGAACACACAGAGAATGACTGCATTACACTCAGTACAAACCAAAACACTGATATTATCTCCTGAATTGCATTCGCTCAAAGAACATTTAAATTTAGCAAAAGCTTTCCAGGGAAAGATAGCTTCTTTGCGGATATGTTACGGTATGTTTCTTTGGAAATCTGATCTGAAATGTCTCATTAACTCTATTTGTAGAATAGTTTATGAGCTTGTTTACCACAGAGAATGAAGCAGTTGCTTGAAAAGATTGTCCTAATAAAATTCAGGTGAATGCTAGTAATGAAAAATTACATTATATTTCCTACAGAATCTTCTTTCTTTCTTCACAGTGTTGCAAAACAATAGCAGCTGGAAAAAAAAAAAAAAAAAAAAAAAAAAAAAAAGTTATGCAGCCTGTAGAAGCCAGTATAAGTCAATTCCTGGTATGTTACAAATGTTACAGTTTCCACAGATATATGCAGCTTAAATTTCATATTAAGTCTCTGGGATGTCATTGGTCCCAGGATCACAATATGATCTCCCGCTTTAGAACTGGTTTCAACAAAGATTCATGTATTATGATGCACTTGTTTGTATTTCCAGGGAATTGTTTAAATTCTCAACAGTTCTCCAACAATCTAAAAATACTTAATATTTTTAATGACAGAATTCAATATATGCCTTGGCTTTTAATTTGTGAGCATAATATACCATTTACTTGAGGGAAATGGGAATTCGCCTAAAAGAAATTAGGAGATATAGATAAATGTTAAATACTTTCAGTGCCACCTATTGGCTGATAAATTATTTGAATTAACAATAAATGTCAGCTTCAAAATTTTGGACAGTTAAACAAGATATGGCCACTTACACTAATATTTCTAATCTGTATGGAAGTTAAAGCTAGCATCAGTGTCTTCCAACATCTTCAAGGAAATCATCCCATCTCTAAATAATTTTAACTCTAAACACGTGTAGTATTTTTTCTATATTAAAAACAACACACAACAAACAAAACTCTGGGATGCTGCAGAGATCTCACAGTGGAATTGATGTTCTGAAACGTGGTACAATCAAGAACAGGCAAAGTGGTAGGAAGAAGTCAAGACATGATTTAAACCTGCCTTGTTAGCCTGGTGATGAGTTTTTGTTTGCCTAAACTTATAAACCAATTACTTTAGCCATAGCTAGCTTCTTCTTTGTAAAATCTTCTTTTTCACTGCGTCTCATTTCTGAACTCTGCTGAGCACTGTGGTATCTCTGAGCTATTAAACATGTCCTTACGTTTCCTATTCAGAATTTCATCAGAAACCTGAGTAATCCCATTCAATACACTAGAATTAAACATATCCCTACAGGGAAACTAGTGATTATTTTCTGTAGCAAAGCAAAGTTTGCTACCTTGCAAGAATTAGTCTTATATACTTTATCGTCTTTAAAATGTTTATACTTCTTAATTCTCCTAATGACTCTAAGTTGAGGATTTTTGATGAGCTATTCAGAGTCCATATTTATACAGGAAAGACTTATTTCATTCATATATAGTTATGAAGTAGTATTTCATTCCAGAGATGATAAATTAAGTGTTATGATTATTTCTTAATTCTAGAAATTGTACCCTTATATGACTTGTGTGCTTTCTCTTGTGCTTTGCAGTTTATATTTTGTCACCTCTATATATATATAGAGAGAGAGAAGTGACAAACTATATATATAGTTTATATATATCTATATCTATGGCTTATATGCCACAGCGAAGACATGAAGAAAAAGTAAACACAAGAAAATCTATCATAAACAGTAGCAAGAAGCATGACAAAAGGCTGAAAATTAAAAAATTGTACATGTGAGAATGCAAAATGCAGATTTTGTACAGTGTGAGATGGCAAAATGTAAGAACTTCAGGAAATACAATTTATGAAATTAAACTAAAAAAAATGATAGTTCATCCTTTGGAAAACAAAGCTGAGTGAACATATAATCCTTTCTGTAGACACATCAGAAAAATAAGATGCTGGGAGGGAGAATAAACACTTAAATTATTGTTTGATGTTGGTGTAGAGCCAGATGGGTATAAATGGACAATAAATACATTTGGTCTACAAAATGAGAGAATTCTTCTCTTAAAAACAGCTAAAATAGTAGGAGCAGAGAAACTAACTGCTTTGAAAATTGATCTTGATTACACTTCCCTGTGTCAGAAAGGGACTTAGGGTCCCATACAGCTCTTTGTTCATGTTGCTGACACTGCTTTTTAAGGTGTTAGATTTTTGTTATATTGTTCAAGGTAAGATATCCTTTTAACCAGTGAAGCTAAAAGGAAAAGCACTTGGTGTGACAGATAGTTAGCTCATCTCTTTGATAAACTATGTTTTAGATAAGATCCTCAGAGAAGAGCAGATCTGCACCAATAACAAGTGAGTCTCACCACTGCAAACTGAGAATGGAGCATATTCTGGCCTGTTGTATCCAAGGAAATTCATCTCACACCTCTTTGGCTACCTAAGCTCAGGATCTACCCAAGCTGGCTGTCTAGATTCCTTAGAGTCAAAGGCAACCTTTGTAGCTGAGCAACCTTAAAAAAAAAATAAATAAAATAAAATAAAATAAAATAAAATAAAATAAAATAAAATAAAATAAAATAAAATAAAATAAAATAAAATAAAAATTCTAGTTATAGAACAATGATTTGGAACAGCGAACTATCTCTGTGAGGTGTCTGTTTCATGCCAGGGACTACACAGAAAATACAGGTGACCTTAAACTTAACACAAAATGTTTTTAGGAGACTGATTTTTTAGGTAAGTCCTGAACTTATGTCAAACTCTTTGACTTTAAACATGAGTCTGTCCTATGCGAGTACTTCCAGTTGTCTCAGTTTCTCGCCAAAAGTAAAATTCATCATATCTATGTTACAAAATAATCTTGGATGAATGTCCCCAGCTGGGAGCTAGCAGGGCAGGACCTCCCTGGCCAGGAAGATCCTGCCCTGCCATCCCTATGGTCAACCCACACCATTCCTGTCCTCACAGTGTCCTGACACTGTCAGTGCTTTGGCACTGATTTAATCCCTTCTTTCAGGCCTTTTCTGCTCTTGGCATTTATTTTTGCTTTTCCATTCTCCTTATGGCCTTGCTGAATCAGACTGCCCTTTTCTGGCACTGAAATGCAGCAAAGCAGCCCAAAGGCTGTGAACTTTTGGCCACAGACTCAGAAGCCATGACAGAGGCTGAGGCAACAAAATGACTCAAGGCCTAAAGCACACTAAAAGGAAAAAAAAAAAAATCTGTCCCAAAGGATTTCAAATGCATTAGGTTTTTACTGGATGACAACACAATCCTTGGATAAAGGTCAAAAGAAATCCCAGAACAGGGGCAGTAATTTTTCTAGGCTAACATGGTGAAAAAAAAAATAAATAAACAAATAAGTAGGTAAATAAATAAAGAATACCAAGCTCCTGTGCTAAACCAAATCATCTTGGTGAGGGAAGAAACCCACATTGCAATAATTTTGTAATGACGGAAGAAAATATCTGCCTGAATCTTAGCTTTGGGGCCTCCTATACCAGAGAAGATCTGTTCCCAGGTTTCTCTGATTTATTCCAAAACTCTTGCAACTATTCTGTTCTTATATTCATTAATCCTCAACCTATTTGCTACTTGGTAGCAGGGTTAACTATCACATCTGTGATTCTACTTTAATTCCCATATCCAGATCTGATATACTGAATCAAGAATGAACCTTGGCTGTGGAAGTTTATTTCTTGGTTAGGGGTAAAATCATATGAGAGCACATAGTTTTTCAAAATATGAATTATGTAGGGGATTAGAAAAATTGTTATAGCAACTGATTTGCAATGCATCTGATGTTAGAGGCTTTTGTGTAAACATGTCACAAGATTTTGGTGCTGTCACATCCAAACCAAAATACACATTTTAATTAGTCTTCTGGATAAAACCAAATGTGGATCTGAAATATAACCTGGCCTGTTTAATACTAAAAAGCCACTCATCATTTATGTAGTGGGTGGTTTTTATTATTATTATTATTATTTTTATTTTTATTGCTATTGCTATTGCTATTGCTATTATTATTACTATTACTACTACTATTATTACTATTATTATTTTATTTTTTGTTTGTTTGTTTTTCAAAAAATGCTTTGATTTTAAATAAATCAATGTATCATCCTCTAATTTCCAAAATCAGATAAATTTTCCTATTTAATTGTCAAGCATTTATATTTGTGTAAATAAACTTTTGTCACAGAGTTGCCTGTGGTATAATCCTCATTTTGGTGCTTTCCTTTTCCAAGCAAACAGAACACATGTAAGACCTCCATTTAAGATGTGATTTGTACCCTTTTTCAATGTTTATATCATTTGACTTAGAATCTCATTCCTCCTGCTCTATATTCAAATAATTATTAATAATGTTCTTAGTGAAAAACATGTCATTACTGTGATTAATCTCATATGATGACAGCACACTGCAGAACTAAATTGTCACTGTAGAATAATAATAAAAAAAAAAAAAAAGACCAGCAACTCCATTTGACAGGGTTTCTTGGGTCACGATGCTTATTCGAGTACTACAAAGTTCGTAATAAATTATCTCCATATGGCATTAACTATGCTTATGTCAGAGACATTGATCTCAAGAGGGATGATTTTAAATTTCTACAAACAAACATTTAGTAGAGTCAGTCACTTGAGAACACAGTAGCAATAAATTTGCTCTCAGCAACACTGTAAAATTACACACTGAGCTGGTTACTTTCTTTAAATAGTGGTCTTGGGTTGTATCTCTCCACAAACTATTTAAAGATACAGTTTATGTTTTGTTAAAGATCTCTTTCAATCAACCAGTTGGAAATAGAGAAATAAAAATTGAGTAAGAACCTTTCCTGCGTGCCAAGCTGTTAACTATTTGTTCTCTGTGCTGTTCTTCAGAAAGCAAACGCTGCACAAATTAGGCTTGACTTCACTGCAATGGACTTTCCCTTCTGTTAGGAACAAAGAGAAAAGAAATAAAATTGTGGTGTTACATTATTAAAACTTCATTTATATGGGATACTGTCATCTTACTCCTATGATTCAATGCTTCTTACATCTTAACTGCTGAAATATTTCTATGGCTCCTTTTATTCCAAGTTATGATTCTAAGCAACAGCCTGTTAGTTGCATTTTATCCAGGGTAATTTTACAATGTCTATCTATCACTGTTTATTAAGAAATAAAAACTCAATTTATATATGTTAAAATATATATGGATCCTGAATATATATGGATATAAATATGATCCTGAATATTATGAGTTGGAATTCCAAACTTTCAGAAACGGGTATAACTGTTTGGAGTTAAACTCTCCTTAGTTTGAGAGGTGTTTTGTTTGTTTGTTTTCCAAAAAGTGCCCATATTATATTCTGAGGTTTATATGAGAACATTATAACTTTATTTCATTTCCAAGTCAGCTGAAACCAATTCTTTACTTTAAAGAGCCAAATCATTTATGTGCTTTAGATTAACACATTACAGTGATTGTATCCCAAATTATTTTCACTGGTTATGCTTCATGTGGTGGTTTGTTAAGCACATTCTTAAAAAACAAGGTGCAAAGTAATCTTATTAGCCCTCTTTCATGTAAGGACTTACATCTCAGAGTTTCGTGTGACTCTAAACAATATTCATTACAATTTAAAAAGATTATGTCAGAAAAAAAAAAAAAAAAAGAAAAAGAAAAAAAAGAGAAAAAGAAAAGCACATTAAATGTTTGAGTATGATTCTGGACAGCTTGGTTTTTATGTCCTGCAGCTGTGTCCCTTACATTTTTGTGTACAGATTTATGTTGTAGATTTTCAAAATAAGGAAGATTCCAAGTGGATACACTCAGATCATGTATTTTTAGAGTTCTATAGTTCCCTTCATTCTTCTTCTTCTTCTTCTTCTTCTTCTTCTTCTTCTTCTTCTTCTTCTTCTTCTTCTTCTTCTTAAATATGAGTACCCACAGACAAACTAGACACATTGGTTATTGCTGAAATGGTGGATTGCCTAGTATGTGCAATTGCAATAACATGTCACTGAAACTAGTTTGCCATGGACACAAGCATTTTAAATGAGGACTTATATGTTTATTTAAATATTTGTCTATTTTTCAATGGGAAAAAAAAAAAAAAAAAAAGATTAGTAATTGCTCTTCATAAGGTAAAAGAAAAATTCCTGAACCACTAGAGCTACGTAGGTTGGCAGCTGGTTTAGACAAATAATTTACTGCAGCCTTTTCCACAGTGTCAGTGTTCTTATGGGACTTGCCTCTCCTTTATGCCAGATTTTGGACAGTGAAATGTTAATGTTTATTTTATTAATTTTCTATTGCACAGAATTCCCTTGAAAATTCTCATGAGCAATTCCTTATTAATGAAAATATATTCTTCTTGTTCTTTTTAAATATATCTTAGTGTATCAATTTATCAGCTGAAAAGGGCATAAAAAGTCAACCAAATGAAAAGCAAGCCCTAGGAAAGAAATAAATACAGATTAAGTACACACATTATTCTTAACTGAATGCATACATCGTATTTTCATCATATGTTTTTCAGTGTTTTCTTTATAACACTCTAGCATTGTCTTGTTATTAATTCAGAGAAAAACAATGCTAGTATCTTCAAGACAAATTGCAATAACATTGCATAAGATCAAATTCATATCACCAAATTTTAGCCAGCTTAAAGTTAAATATCTCATCTAACCTCTTGATGTTTCACTCTGCTGTGTGCTCTTTTACAAAGCAGTCCTGCTAGAATGGGTATGAATTGATATCTGGAAGTAACTGTCTGTCTGTGTTTACCTCCCTCAGTTAAGGTTAGGTCAGATGTACTTGTCTCACCTTCTCCTGTCACCTCAAGCTTATATAAGGACTGAGTATAGGAAATCTTCATGTGTTCTTTTTTAATCACACATTTTACAGAAAGACAGTTCACATTTCTATCTTATTCTGATATCAGTTGTTACTTCAGACTTTGTGATCTCTGTCACATATATATCAGCAATACATTACTGACCACTAACTCTTTATTATTATTGCATTTAAAGGTGACAGAGAGATGCACAAGGGCTACATGTTGACATTTTTATTGATTAATTCACAGTAGAATTGTGTGTGTGTGTAACTATAACAAAAAGATGAAGATCCTATTTAATGCTCTTTTTATCAACAATTCAATCCCTTGTTAAATAATTCCTTGACATAAATACATTAATAGTAAAATATTTGGGACTGAGACTTTTATTCAGCAGCCAGCGATAGACCTGTCACTCTTGATGACTAGTGAAGCACAGTTTGACTCTTTTCAAATTTTGCACTGTCTGATGAAATAAAGGAAGATGTACTTTATATTTGCACATATGCTTTATAATTGTTAAATCAACTGCATCAAAAATTTACAATTAAAGAAGCATTACTCATTTCATTACTGCATTGTTCGAGGTTGAAGAGGCATTTAATCATCATAATTGAGTAATGGATTTTACCTACAATGATAATCAAAATAAACATAGAACATTTATATAACATCTTTCATCACAAGGTTCTTTTCCAAATTATATAATCCATGTACAAGTGAGCATCAATAAAGTGTTAAGGTTAAAGAATCAAGCCTCCAGCAATCACACATGGTGAAGTCAAGCATTTTCTTCTGGGTACATCTTCAAAAGGTGGTACCTCTTACCATTACAATGCTAAGTACTAGATTATGTGAACACTAAATATTTCTTGCCTCAGTTGTGTGCAGTGACTGAAATGTCATTGTTCAAAAAGATTTAAAAGCTTAACTTTACTGGCCAAGTAAAGTTAAACATGAGTGATGCAGTTAGTCTGTAAAAGTCTGGTTTCTGTTAGATTTTTTTTTTCTAACATAATTTGAATGAAAATTCAAAATTTAGAAAATAGAACATAGAAATTTTTTATATTCATAATTTGAATGAAAATTGAGAATGAAAATTTAGAAAACAGAAATATAGAAAATAGAAAATTAGAAAATAGATTTTTCTTTTCCTACTAGTAATTTGAATGGAGAATCTCTATGTAAAAATAAAGCAATTTGAGTGCCATTGCCATTTTTCAAAGCAACTGTAAGAGGAAGCTCACAAACGTCATCCAAGAGAAAAACTTCTTTTATGCTATATGTTCCAAGGGTTTTGGTAGTTGAAAGAAAGATGGGAAATTTAATCCAAATTTTTGTCCATCTCTGTAATTGTGCTTAGAAATGCTGGAAAAATACCAGCATAAACTGTTTTTTGTTTTTGTTTTTGTTTTTTTTTGTTTTGTTTTGTTTTGTTCTTTTTGTTTTTAACCCTAAACAGAATGAGATGTGAAACTTTTCAGGAAATTAATGATTGTGTCCAATTTTTCTTTTCAGCCTTTTCCATTTCACAAGTGCAATAATCTTGCACTAAATCTCCCTGATCCATCTTTTCACATCCGATTGAATTTATGATTGACAAAATTCCTAGGGAAAGGCATTATCTTCTATATCTCAATGAAAAAGAAAGGAAAAAAAAATCAGGCTTACATGTACTTTTCAGTCTGAAACAGAATCAGCCATTGTACTACATCTTCTGAACTGTATAATTAAAATATTGCTGTAGACACTTTTGTAGTTTTTGGCAACTGAGTAAAGTAATAAATTTCAGTTTATTTCCCTGAATGGATTTAAGAAAAGCTGTCTATTTGTTTTCCTGGAGATGTTTGTCAAATATCTCCAGAGATTAATTAATCAAATACATTTGATACTTAGTAAATTTCAGAACACCTCAAAATACATTGCATTCAGTCAATATATTTTCTATCTATTTGGCCATCTTTATGTTAACTAGTTTGTCAAAAATAATCATTTGTAAATGGGGGATTGCTGTTACTATTTATTATCTGTACAATCCCAGAAAATTTTCAGAAAATAATATATATTTTTTAAGATTGTAAAGTGGTGGCAGATATGTAAATAGACTGCAAGAACATGAGATAGAAGAAAAGCATGGGAAGAATTGATGGACTACTGCATATATTTTGCTAATTACAGACTTATTTTTTGTTTTTGTTTGTTGTTGTCTTTGTTTGTTGTTTCCTTTTTTTTTTTTTTCCTCTGTGGAATTCAAATGAAAATTAGTATCTCTTTGTAATAGGTTGTACAATGTGTTGGACTCCTTGTTTTAGTAAAACTGTAATTAAGGAGGGACTTGAAAAAAGAAAAGGGGGCTTTCAGGGCTAGTAATTGAGGGAAGTACTAGAAAGATTTCTACGAGCTTTTGTAGAAAAAAACACAAGCTTTCTGTTTTATCTGAGGGTGTACTTGGTCCTTCTGGAAACAGCTTTTGAGGAGATTTTTGTGAATAATGAAAGGACTCTCTTGCACTATGATAGGCTTAAGATCAGGATATTTTGCCAGTTCTGTGGCTGAGTCTTCCTGACAATGTTTAATAAATTCAAAGGAAAATGTTGCTTTGTGTTATATTTTACCTAAAGATCTCACTACTGTTGAATAAGTGTTGATGAAAGTAGCTTCATAATTGACAGTATGATCTTTCCATCATTTTGGCTGTCTAGTGAAATATTTTTCTCAATTCCCACAAAGAAATTATGATTTTGGGGATGCACATGTACATATGTACTTTTGTCATAGATTTTAAATCAACTGAGAAACCTGGAACAAGGAAGTTCCTGATTTGTCACAATCCTTGCAATCTAGCACTTCTTCGAGGAAGGACCTATTAATCAAATTAATTCATGTTCCTGCCTATACCTGCTGTCCAAAACATTATAACTCAGTCCTCCTGACAGTGTTTTCTGTTATACTGACAAACCTTTGTCACCCTACTTTTCTGTTATACTGACAAACCTTTGTCACCCTCCTTTTCTGTTCAGAAAGCTTTAAACACCTTTATTACCATTAACTGTTATTTGAATTCTGGATAATGATTGGGTCATTCATGAAAGATCTTTTTATAAGGCTGATTATTTTTAAATTATTCCACATAATATATAGCAATATTTCCTACATGCTTAAGGTTAATGAGGATTCTTAAGAACTTAACTGACTTTTCAGTTACATGGATCTTGTATTCAGGTACTGTGATATCTGCAGAAGTTTTGAACACTGTCAAGGCCTTGAGTTTACTGACATACTTGAATTATTTTGGCAACTCCACCCCTGCATTCTCTTCCCCTGGAGCTGGAAGCTGCATTAACCTCATGCATATCCCTGCTTGGTCCTTGCCTAAGTTATGCAACAGGTATGTTGTGCTCTGCCTTGTCATTCAGGAAGGAATTTGCAGATGGAACTCTGCTCTACCACATGTGCTCTAAATGCTGAGCTACTGTCATAGAATCATAGAATCATTTATGTTAGAAAAGACCTCTAAGATCATCAGGTCCAACTATTAACCTAACACTGACAAGTCTACCACTAAACCATGTCCCTAAGCACCACATCTATGTCTTTTGAATACCTCCCGGGATGGTGACTTCCCTGGACAGCCTTTTCTAACGCTTCACAATCCTTTCAGTGATTTTATTTATTTATTTATTTATTTCTAATGTACAACCTAAACTTCCCTTGGTGCAACTTGAGGCCATTTAGTTGTTGCTTGGGAGAAGAAACCCACCCCCACCCTGCTACAACCTCCTTTAAGGTGGTTGAGGAGAGTGATAACCAACTGAGCCTTTTCTCCAGGCTAAATAACTCGAGTTCCCTCTGTCACTCCTCATAAGACTTGTTCTCCAGATCCTTCACCAGCTTTGTTGCCCTGAGAGCCTGTCTCTCATCTTTATCTGAAAAAGATGGAACTACCTCCTGAAGAGGACTCACAGTACAAAGCCATTCATGGAGGGTCTAAGTCTGACAGGTAGTTATTAGGACTCAAATCTCTTTTAAAGAACTTTCTTTTTGGCCTAGTGATTTTTGTAACTCTTTAGAAACTTATATTTTACCTTGATCTATGTTCGTAGGAGTCTCTTCTTGAAGCACTCAGGACTCGGTGTGCTCTTCCAGTGTGGGGAAGATGAAAATTTATTTCCCTTCTCCCTGAGAGAACATGCCTTCTTCCCATCACTGAGTGCCCTAAAAAGCTGCCAACAGAATTGGGTGGAGAGGTGTACATTGAACATTCAAGTATTCAAAGAAGGACAATTCCATTGGACAAGTGTGTTACTTCAAATACACATAACCCAGCAACTGTGCACTGTTCTGTGGCCATCTAAGTGCAGCTAACAGAGGAAATGAACAGTTGCAGAAGCTTGTGCAACAGAGGACACAAACAGATGCAGCAGTTTGTGCAGCAGTTGACACAGAAGAGTGCAAGGAAATGTCCTGTATCTCCGGTCTTAGTAGCGTATGCCATCTCAGGTGTGGTTTTGACATGCTTCAGAGTTGATTCCCTGGTAGCTGTTGGAGCTACATGTCAGCTGTCTCAGAGGATTCCACCCAGACAGACTTGACAGTGGATATAGCTCTGCATTTCTTGGGATTCAGGGAGTGCCTGGGACCTCTTCATGAAGCTAGAGCTGACAGTCATCCCTTCTGCAGAAGGAGTGTTGTTGTTGTTGATGAGTTATATCTCCATGTCGAGTTACAGGAGGAAGTAAGCAGGCTGTATGGCATTCATGAAGATGAACAAGAGAGAGGGAGAGAAGATATTCCCAGAGACCCTACAGCTTCATGAGTCTCAACATCCACTTACAGTGGAGATGCAGGTAGGCTCTGTGCCATGTGAAAAAATAAATCAAAAGTCTGTAGAAGATGAAGCCTGGAAACTGGTGACTCCTCATATAAGAAGAAAGGCTCTTGCTTCTCCTGAAGACTTGCAGTTAATGAACACATTTAGTGCTCTCCAAACTGAGGAGAGGCAAGCTTCAAGTGAAGCAACTCAGCCCGATGGACCCTATGCTACACATACAGATGTATACAAATACATATTCTGACCTGAATGGCAGGTCTCAGAGAGTTGTGATCAATGGCACAGAGTATAGTTGGAGGCCTGGCTACCAATGACCCTCAAGGGTCAATACTGGGTCCACTATTGTTTAATTTATTCATCAATGACTTGGAAGAAGGGATAGAGTGCTTCCTCTCCAAGTTTTCTGATGATGCAAAACTGTTAGGAATGGCTGATACCCCAGAGTGTTGTGCCACCATTCAGAAAGATCTCAACAAGCAGAGAGGGACAGAGAGTTGGGCAGAGAGGAACATCTTGAAATTCAAACAAGGCAAGCGCAGGGTTCTGCACCTGGGGAGGAATAACCCCATGCACCAGAGGCAGGGGCTGACCTGCTGGAAAGCAGCTCTGTGGGGAAGCACATGGGGGTACTGATGAGAAAAAAAAAAAAAAGAAAAAAAAGTTGACCATGAGTCAGCAATGTGCCCTTGTGACAAAGAAGGACAGTGGTATCCTGAACGACATTAGGAATAGTGTTTCCAGAAGATTAAGGGAGGCAACCATCCCTCTCTTCTCAGACCTGGTAAGACCTGACCTGGAGTTCTGGGCTCCCCAGAACATGAGACGTGCTCTAAGGGACCCTGCTTGGACAGGGAAATTGGACTAGATGATCTCCAGCAGTCCCTTCCAATCTCAATCATTATGTGATTGTGTTGGATATAAATTACTAAACTCATTTGATATAATAAATTAACCTGAATATTAAATACAGCACTACATCATTTTCCACTGAGAAAGAGAAGCAGTGAGACATATGTATTATTTCCAAACTTAAGCCCTTCTCCTTATTCTGCAGACATGTTTTCTTTGTAATATTATCTCTCAGTAAGCTATTAAAATGTTAAGTATACTGTATTATTCTTATCGTTTTTTTTTCTGAAGCCTTACAGTAGTGGAGGAAGATGAGATATCCTCTATTTCTTGCCTAGAAAGATTAAATAAACAGGGTCACTATTCACAGTTATCTGGTTTGCATTCTGAACACCAGTCATTTAGTGGTATTTACACACCTACAGGACTGATCGTGACTTATGTGCCAAGAATCTGCAGCTGTCACTGAATCCAATTTCTTTCACTGTGACATCTATTCATGATGGATCACTTTCAGAAAAGTGATCAAAAGCACAGGAAATTTTTGCTTGTTGTAGGGGAATTAAAATACAAATAAATTTGGCTACTCACTGATCAAAATAAAAAATCTCTAAGAGGACACTATAACAGGGAAGAAGAATTATGAAACAAGATTGAAGATTCCTCAGAGAAGTAAGAGACAGAAAAACTGGCAATAGCCATGTAGAAATGAGTGCTTATTTTATCACAAAAAATGAGTGTGATTGTCCATATCAGGAGGTTAGCTTACAAAATAGTTCCTTAAGGAAAATAAGCATTTGCATCAATGATAATGTTTATAGAACTTTTCTCACTGTTTCTATTAGCAAGGGAAAATTCAATTTTCCCTAGAGTGAAAAAAATTAATTCTGCAGGATAGAATGGCAGAATGAATAACAGAAGATAGCAGCCCCTACAGATTTTTTTTTTTTTTCTCAGAATGTTGCATAAAACTTCAAAGATTTTGTTGTTATTATGGCCATGAAGATGGCAGTTAACCATTTTCCTTGACTAGGCTACAAAATATTCAAGTGCTAGTAGGCCAGTTCATGACCTGGAACATTTAATAATTTAATGTTGGGACATTTAATATAAGGTTATTATTATAAGGTTATGTAAAGGGACATTTATTATGTATTACAAGAACACTGATACTGTTGTGATAATTCATATAATGCTGTCTTTGTAGCCTTCAAAAGGGAGACTAATTAATTCATAGCAATCGCTTTCATATTTTCAGTATTTTGACACTAGATTACAACAGGGAAAAAAAATGTAAGAAACAGTTGTTTTTTAGTATAAGAACACCAGAAAAATGCTTTCTAAAATAAACTCTAGTCCTGAGTGCTCTGGAATAAGCACCATGGTTTTCTGCAAAATTATTATCAGTCATGGAGTTCTTTTTTTTTTTTTTTTTTTCTTTTTGAATTTGTCTACAAAATCAGCAAGGGATTTGACAGCTGCCTGCATGCAAAATTAAGTTAAACTACATTGTTGTCAATATTATATATATAAAAATTGCTTTTAGCAAACCTTGATGCAATTTTGTTCTATGCCTAGAAGCATATCTTCCAAATTATCTAGTGTAATGTAGTTGCATCTATTTGCTTTATGTACCTATGAAATGTTCCTATTATCATAGGTCTCTTCAGTGCATTCAAACCAACCAAACCTATATATAGTCCTTTTCCAAGGAATAGACTTGGTCCTTGAACTGTTTGGATTTGGGGAAGTTATTGTTAGTACAGCTTTTTCTATGAAATGGACTGTTCACAAAAAATTGTTTAGAGATGTTCAACTGAATGCATCTTACTAAGGAAGAACAAAGGTTTATCATTATATCTTCTGGTCTTGAACAACTTTTGAGATTATACTACCAGTAGAAAAGATCACACAAGCTTCTAAAATTTCTTCTTTCTCTTAAACAGCATAGAATAACACAAGGCTATTATATACGTTGAGATAAAATTACAGTTACCATTGTATGGATTACAGTGTAGAGATGACAGTAAAGTACTCCTACATATGAATGCACCAGGATCCATTAAAAAAAAAATAAAAAAAATAAAAGAAGGAAAAACAGTGCACTGACAAAATGCTTACTAAGGAATAATATAGAAATAATATATTGTACAGAAAGGGTAGCTTTGCTTCAAGAGACAGGTAAAAACTACACTGTTCCTTATTTTCAGAGCAAATGCAAATTTGGGCAGGATGCTGCTAATTTTGTTCTGTCCTCTTCTGTGCTCAAGGAGTATTATATATGGTTATGCTACTAGATCCCTGTTTGAACATGTCTAGAATGATTCCCATACAAGGGGTTGAGAATATCATAGGGCAGAATTATGAGATGCCCAGCGTACACAAAAATAATTGTGCACAAGTGTATACATGTGGGGTCCTTATTAGGTCCAGATTTTTGTCTCACTTATTTATATAAATGCCAGGTCTACGGCCAGGCAGTGTTCATATCTGCTGGGTATTGCCCCATCCCATTTAAAGTGCCATCTGTTATTTCATATATCTGCCAAGTATATGGATTGTTTGCTGTTTTCCATTTTATGTCACATTCTTAATAATGGTAATAAATGTTTACTGAATGATGGTTGTAAAATTCATGGCCACACATTCCTCTCCTTCCCTAATTTATCTTAGGAGTGCCAGAACTCTGGACACACTTTTCACCTCTCAAATATTAGCTTCTCCTAATCATTCCTTCTAATATCCTGACATAGTGCTTCAAAAAATATCAGTTCTGTCTTATATAAGTAAACTACATCAGGCTGAGACTGCAGGTATCCATGCATTTTTCAACCTATGCAGACTGCAAGCACAACAGTATAACAAGCTTTAAGTACACAAAGGGGAAAACCTGGTGGGGCTTCCCTGTGTTGTATATCATTGGAAAAAGACCTTGTATTGGGTTTACGTGGCAAGGTTTTGGTAGCTGGGGTCTGCAGGGGTGGGCTCTGTGAGAAGAATCCAGAAGCTGCTCCATGTTAGATCAAGGCCAGTTTCATCTGGCTCCAAAGGGACACATTGCTGGCCAGAGCCGAGCTAATATGCAATATTTTAAGATAAGAAAAAGACAATAAGCATATTTAAGAAAGGAAAATAAAGAAACAAACAAAACTGCTGTGCCATAGCAACTGAGAGAGTGAGGAGTGAGAACCAGCCCTGCAGACCCCAAGGTCAGGGAAGAAGAAGGGCAGGAGGTGCTCCAAACACACAGCAGCAGTTCCCCTGCAGCCTGTGGAGAGGCCCCTTGTGGAGCAGGCTGTCCCCCTGCAGCCCATGGGTCCCATATGGAACAGATCTCCATGCTGCAGCCCATGGAGGAGTCCTCATAGGAGGAGGGCTGGAGCTGCCACCTGTGGGAGACCTGTGTTGGAGCTGTTTGCTCCTGATGGATGGATCCCGTGGTATGGAGCCATGTGGGAGAAGTTCTTGAAGAGCTGCTGCCTGTGGGCAACCCCCGCAGGCTCAGTTTGGGAAGGACAACATCTTGTGGGAGGGACGCCACGCAGAGCAGGGACAGAGAGTGACCATGAAGGAGTTGTGGAAACAAAGCGTTAGGGACTGGCCACAGCCTCCATTCCCAGTTCCTCTGCTCCACTCAGCCTGTTAGTAATAGGTAATAAATTACATTAATCTCCCTGTGCTAAGTCTGTTTTGCCCATGACAATGACTGTTGAGTGATCTCCCTGGCCTTATCTCAACCCTTGAGACATTTCCATCACATTTTCTTCCCCTTCCCTTTGAGGAGGGGGAGTGAGAGAGCAGTTCTGGTGGAGCACAGCTGCTCAGCTGGGTAAAACCACCAGGGACTTTCCTTTCATAGTCACAACAGTAAAGATAACAAAAAAGTAGTTCTTCCCCACATCTCTCCTGACACCCATTATAATAAACACTGTGTAGCATATTTTGGTATTTTAAAACATGATAATATGGAATCCATTTCATTTTAGAGAGCTTCATGCAAGAACACTTTTTTTTTTTCAATACATCTTATTTTAAAATGTCTAAGGTGCAAAAACCCTTGTATCTATGGCTTAAATTAAAGGAGTATAAAAATAACCTTTCAAAGGGAGATCCCGTGTGTAATTTTTCATGATGTGTAACTCAATTTCGTTATAGCTGTGGATACTTATGATGGTTGCATGATATATACTTCATATATTTATTGGAACTATTTTTCCACTGAAATCTGGTATCAGACCTCTGCAGTAGGATACTAAGATGTAATCAGAACTAATCATGTCTTTTCCATCAGAACTGTCTGTCCCAATGTTCCCAAGGGTGTCTAAAAAGCCACTTAATCACTAGCTGTAATATGTTTGTTGGCAATTTCATTTTTTG